>NC_132815.1:10237354-10893417 GCF_048594095.1 Paramormyrops kingsleyae
TGCTATATACAGACACCACTCAGCAAAAATGCAAGAGCTCCCCCTGCTGGGCAGAATACAGCAAAGGGCCCATGCATTAGACCAGTGTTTACCAACCCGGTCCTCTGGGACCCGCAAATGGTCCACGTTTCTGCTCCCTGCCAGACAGTCCACGTTTCTGCCAAAAGCGCGTACTGTCTGTAGGTTCCCCAGAACCGGATGGGGAAACACCGCAATAGACATTTCTAGGTTCCGCTTCCCATACCCTTGGTGACGGCCCTGGTCGTGCGGCAGCCGTGCCACTCCTTCACCTCTCGGCTCTGGCAGCACAAGCCGTCTGCGCTGATCGCTGCAAGGCAAGTCAAGGACAGAGGCTTCGAAAAGACATCTGGGAGGAACAGCCACCGCCTTGCGAATTTGCAGCGTGCTGGTGCAGCAGCGGGTTAACTAGGGAACAGCTGGTCAAATTAAGTACTAAAGCACCGAAGTTAATTTAAGTAGTCAATTAATGTTCCGAAGTTCATTCAGTAGGTTAAAGTAATAAGGAATATTTTTGTCCCTTGACATTCCTGTTCTTATCCAGAAGGTCACACTCACACAATTAAGACTTAGGTGTCTAATTTAAAATAACATAGTAATGGGAAGCTTATTTTAGAGATTATAATGTTCCTGATGTGATTTTTCTTTTTGCTAAAGTACTTACCAAAAGCTGGGCTTCTGTCATAAGGGTTCATCTGCCACTTGGTCAACACTGGAAATGGCAGAGGTATGTTTTTACTCTAACTAACAGAAGATCTTCATGCCATTCTGAGGCGGTGCAGACATACGCTACAGCGACACATACCGGAGCCTCCTGTCTTTACCGTCGCTTTTCCCTTCTTGCCCTCCTGCTGGTCCTTCAGGGTCTCGTACACAATCTGTATCACAGGAATGCTGAAGGCCTTTAAAAAGAAAGCGAAGTACTGAAGGTGAAGCACTTTGGGAGAAGAGGAGGCAGTTATTAAACCTCAGTGACGTCTAGGTCACTAAATGCTAAAAGAGATGCGAATATAATGAGGTTTGCCAAAGAAATTCAGCTAAACATACACATCTACAAACAATTACGCTCATGTAATATGTAATGCACAAAGCTAAATGCCCATAGGTACAATGGTGGTACTATGGCGCTTAAACAGTTTATAATTATTTCATGGTAGTAAAAATACCCTCCTGGAGCCGACACCTTATCGTGGTGGAGGGGTTTGCGTGTTCCAGTGATCCCAGGAGCTAAGTTGCCCGGGGCTTTATGCCCCTGGTAGGGTCACCCAAGGCAAACAGGTCCGGGGTGAGGAACCAGACAAAGTTCGGCTCAAAAGACCCCATATGATGAAAAAGATTTTGGAAACACGTTTTCCCTTGCCCGGATGCGGCAACATTGGGGTTTACCGCGGTGGACAAGAGGGTAGCCTCCCTTCGCCTTCGGGTGGGGGGACGGGTTCTGACTGTTGTTTGCGCTTATGCGCCGAGCGGCAGTTCAGAGTACCCACCCTTTTTAGAGTCTCTGGAAGGGGTGTTGGAGAGCATTCCTTCTGGGGACTCTCTTGTTCTGCTAGGGGACTTCAATGCTCACGTGGGCAATGACAGTGAGACCTGGAGTGGCGTGATTGGGAGGAACGGCCCCCCCGATCTGAACCCGAGTGGTGTTCTGTTGTTGGACTTCTGTGCTCGCCACGGATTGTCCATAATGAACACCATGTTCAGGCATAAGGGTGTTCATATGTGCACTTGGCACCAGGACACCCTAGGCCGCAGTTCGATGATCGACTTTGTAGTCGTGTCGTCGGACTTGCGGCCGCATGTCTTGGACACTCGGGTGAAGAGAGGGGCGGAGCTGTCAACTGATCACTACCTGGTGGTGGGTTGGCTCCGCTGGTGGGGGAGGAAGCCGGCCAGGCCTGGCAGGCCCAAGCGTATAGTGAGGGTCTGCTGGGAACGTCTGGCTGAATCCCCTGTCAGGAGGAGTTTCAACTCCTACCTCCGGCAGAACTTTTCCCATGTCCCGGGGGAGGCGGGGGACATTGAGTCCGAATGGGCCATGTTCCGCGCCTCCATTGTGGAGGCGGCTGACCGGAGCTGTGGCCGTAAGGTAGTCGGTGCCTGTCGCGGCGGCAATCCGCGAACCCGCTGGTGGACACCAGTGGTGAGGGATGCCGTCAAGCTGAAGAAGGAGTCCTATCGGGCCTATTTAGCCTGTGGGACTGCAGAGGCAGCTGACGGGTACCGGCAGGCCAAGCGGGATGCGGCTTCGGCGGTCGCTGAGGCAAAAACTCGGGTTTGGGAGGAGTTTGGTGAGGCCATGGAAAACGACTTCCGGACGGCTTCGAGGCGATTCTGGTCCACCATCCGGCGGCTCCGGGTGGGAAAGCGGTGCAACATCAACACTGTTTATGGTGGGGATGGGGTGCTGCTGACCTCAACCCGGGACGTTTTGGGTCGGTGGAAGGAATACTTCGAAGACCTCCTCAATCCCACCGACACGCCTTCCGATGTGGAAGCAGAGTATGGGGACTTGGGTGTGGACTCCCCTATCTCGGGGGCGGAGGTCGCTGAGGTGGTTAAAAAGCTCCTCGGTGGCCGAGCCCCGGGGGTGGATGAGATCCGCCCAGAGTTCCTGAAGGCTCTGGATGCTGTAGGGCAGTCTTGGTTGACACGCATCTGCAGCATCGCGTGGACATCGGGGGCAGTGCCTCTGGACTGGCAGACCGGGGTGGTGGTCCCCCTCTTCAAGAAAGGGGACCAGAGGGTGTGCTCCAACTATAGGGGGATCACACTCCTCAGCCTCCCTGGTAAGGTCTATTCGGGGGTTCTGGAGAGGAGGGTCCGCCGGATTGTCGAACCTCGGATTCAGGAGGAGCAGTGTGGTTTTCGCCCCGGCCGTAGAACAGTGGACCAGCTCTATACTCTCCGCGGGGTTCTGGAGGGTTCATGGGAGTTTGCCCAACCAGTCTACATGTGTTTTGTGGACTTGGAGAAGGCATTCGACCGTGTCCCTCGAGGAGTCCTGTGGAGGGTGCTCCGGGAATATGGGGTGCCGGGCTTCCTTTTAAGGGCTGTTCGGTCCCTGTATGACCGGTGCCAGAGTCTGGTCCGCATGAGCGGCAATAAGTCGGACTTGTTTCCGGTGAGGGTTGGACTCCGTCAGGGCTGTCCTTTGTCACCGATTCTGTTCATAACTTTTATGGACAGAATTTCTAGGCGCAGCCAGGGTGTTGAGGGTGTCCGGTTTGGTGACCTCAGGATTAGGTCTCTGCTTTTTGCAGATGATGTGGTCCTGTTGGCCTCATCAGACCGTGACCTTCGGCTCTCGCTGGGACAGTTCGCAGCCGAGTGTGAAGCGGCTGGGATGAGAATCAGCACCTCCAAATCCGAGACCATGGTCCTCAGCCGGAAAAGGGTAGAATGCTCTCTCCGGGTCGGGGATGGGATCCTTCCCCAAGTGGAGGAGTTTAAGTATCTCGGGGTCTTGTTCACGAGTGGGGGGACGATGGAGCGGGAGGTCGACAGGCGGATCGGTGCGGCGTCCGCAGTGATGCGGGCGCTGCATCGGTCTGTCATGGTAAAGAAGGAGCTGAGCCAAAAGGCGAAGCTCTCGATTTACCAGTCGATCTACGATCCTACCCTCACCTATGGTCACGAGCTGTGGGTAGTGACCGAAAGAACGAGATCGCGAGTGCAAGCGGCCGAAATGAGTTTCCTCCGCAGGGTGGCTGGGCTCTCCCTTAGAGATAGGGTGAGGAGCTCGGTCATTCGGGAGGGACTCAGAGTAGAGCCGCTGCTCCTCCGCATTGAGAGGAGTCAGATGAGGTGGCTCGGGCATCTGATTAGGATGCCTCCTGGGCGCCTCCCTGGTGAGGTGTTCCGGGCATGTCCCACTGGGAGGAGGCCCCGGGGAAGACCCAGGACACGCTGGAGGGACTATGTCTCTCGGCTGGCCTGGGAACGCCTCGGGATTCCCCCAGAGGAGCTGGAGGAAGTGGCCAGGGAGAGGGAAGTCTGGGTTTCCCTGCTGAGACTGCTGCCCCCGCGACCCGACCTCGGATAAGCGGGAGAAAATGGATGGATGGATGGATGGAAAATACTTAGAATGAATCGTTTGTACTTACTCCTGTTTTCCCACTACCGGTCTCTGCAGCCTAAGAACACAAACAAATCAGGAAGTCAGGGATGAATGCATGTATATTTGACTATATACAGTCAAAGCAAATGTATAAAAAAATGCACAATTTAAAGCTAAAGTAACACATTAAAAAATAAACAAGAATTTCTTCTGGCGTCTAAAAAGTTACTGATATCTTTGGTTCCCAAACCTCTCCCTAATGGAAACTCAGCCATTTCATATATTTCATATATATATATATATATATATATATATATAAATGATATAAAAACCACTGTTCAAAAGTTTGGGGTCACTTACAAATTTCATTGCTTTTGGGGGAAAAAAGTTTTTTGTCCATTAAAACAACATCAGATTGATCAGAAATACAGTGTAGGCATTGTTAATGTTGTAAACAACTATTAATAGCTGGAAACGGCTGCTTTTTAATGGAATGTCTAGGTCCATTATCAGCAACAATTAGTCCTGTGTTCCAGTGGAATGTTGTGTTTGCTAATGCAAGTTTATCATTTTAAAAGGTTCATTGATCTTTAGAAAGCTCCATTGCAGGTATATTAGCACAGATGAAAATTGTTGTACTGATTAAAGAACCAATAAAACTGGCCTTCTTTGGACTAGTTCAGTTTCTGGAGCATCAGCAATTGTGAGTTCGATTTCAAGCTCAAAATGGTCACAAACAAAAGAACTTTCTTCTGAAACTCCTCAGTCTCTTGTTGTTCTGAGAAATGAAGGCTATTCCATACAAGAAATTGGCAGGAAACTGAAGATCTCATACAGTGCTGTGCACTACTCCCTTCACAAAGCAGTGCAAACTGCATCTAACCAAAACAGAAAGAGGAGAGGGAGGCCCTGGTGCACAACTAGGCGAGAGGATAAATACATTAGAGTGTGTAGATGGAAAATTAGACGTATCATAGGTCTTAAACTGGCAGCTTCATTAAATAGTACCTGCAAAAGACCAGTCCCAACATCAACAGTGAAGAGGCAACTCCGGGATGCTGGCCTTTCAGAATTGCAAAGAAAAAGCCAGATCTCAGAACGGCCAATAAAAAGTAAAGACCGAGATGGACAAAGGAAGATGGAAAAAAATGCTATGGATAGACAAATTTAAATTGTGGTGTTTGGATTACAAAGAAATTTTGTGAGATGCAATTGAAAAGACGCTGGAGGAGAGCTTGACGACATCTGTCAAGCATGGTGGAGGCAATATGATGGTCTGGGGCTGCATTGGTGATGGCAAACTGGGAGATTTGTATTGGGTAAAAGGGATCTTGAAGAAGGAAGACTGTCACTCCATTCTGCAACTCCATGCCATACCCTGTGGACGGTGCTTAATTGGTGCCAGTTTCATTCTACCACAGGATAATGACCCAAACACAGCTTCAAACTATGCACATACTATTTAGGGAAAGAGCAATCAGCTGGTATTCTGTGTATAATGGAGTGGCCAGCACAGTCACTGGATCTCTATTGAGCTGCTTGTGGGAGCAACTTGACCAAATTGTACGTAAGAAATGCCCACCAAGCCAATCCAGCTTGTGGGAGATGCTTCAGGAAGCACGGGGTGAAATCTCGTCAGAGTACTTCAGCAAACTGACATATAGAATGCCCAAGGTCTACAAGGCTGAACCTCGGCAAATGGAGGTCTCTTTGACAAAAGCAAAGTTTTTATTTCAAAAATGATTATTTCTAACTTTGGCAATGACTGTTTCCTATTTAGTTATATTTCCTATTTGTTTCATGCATGTTTTCATGTAAAACAAGGAAATTTCTAAATGACCCCAAACTTTTGAACGGTAGTATGTGTGACATATATACATACATACATATATACACACTACACTGTATAACCGTAAAGTGATCTTTGTAAAAACTCACCATGAGCACATCTCCACCCCCCAAGATGAGTGGTACGGACTCTGCCTGAATATCTGTGGGAAGCCTGTAGACAGTAAGCCAATTAATGACTCTATGGTGACTTATGGTTACTTTAACTTTACATGTATGGATTAACTTACATATTTTCTTTACTGCAAGGAATAATGCTTATCTATATGGCCGATGCTACGTATCCCTTGCGGTCTATATCGGTTTAACCATAACCATCTATATGAACATGCTTGGTGAAAACTTTTGTGATCCAGCACGTATGGTTTTACATGGTAATCGGGGTTTATCTTCTCTAACATTTCATCAAATGCTAAGTGATTCAGTAGCCACCTCCTGTGAGTAAATGCATACTTACAGCCAGTCCATCTCCTCCACAGCCTGCGCAATCTCGGGCATTACGCCCATTTCTGGATAGAAGCAGAACAAGCTTTCGTTAACAAAAACATGTAGTTTAAATATATCAGGAATAATAATTCTAAACAACAGTCGTTAAATGTGACTTATTTAAAGGTTGAATTCCAAACATCTTACCCCCGAACACCGCCATAATCAGACACTCTAACCAAGCAGACGCAATGCCAGGGAGTTTGACAGAGTGCAACACTTTATAATGACCGGAGGAAGCCGGTTCCTTTTCCTTATGGATCCTCTGTCCGACTTCATTTGTTCATGCATCTTGTACTCCTAAACTTTTTAATGCCATTAAAATCTGCATCGATGATTTCTTAAGTGTGCTGTTTTATGTTACAGTGGAAACGTGTTGTTTGCTTAATGGACTCACGGGTCTTCTTGGGAGAACTTGCGAATTGATAATACATGGGTTTTGCGCCTTCCGGGACACCGTAGATCTTGTGTTGCAGCCTTTCGCGTAGGACGAAAACATGGCTGCTGACAGCGTTTTAGAAAGTGAAGAGGAGAACATTTTGTATGATTTACTAATAAATACGGAATGGCCACCAGAGACCGACACTCAGGTTTGTTGCAGTCCTGTAGTTAATTGGATTTTGGCAAATTGTTAAATAGTGTCACTCATGTACTGATGCCTGCTTATAGATGGCAGCTCCAGCGGCTGCCCTAAGCTAGCTGAGCGGCAACAGCCACGTAGCATAAAGTACTAACTAACTAATGACCATACCTGGCCCTTTGGTATTGACAGTAACGAGAATCAGCCCCTTGCCCATTTTACGTGCTATAGGCTCTAATTTAATCTTATTCAAAACAGTTATTGATACTACCATTTATAACACCAACGATGTAATTGGATGTATGAATTAAGCCTTACTGCTTCTGCTACTTCTTACAGATTTTTAGAGTATTGTGCATACCCATAGATACTGAACTGTTAAATTAAAGTATTACTGGAATATCCTCTTTATTGGTATTGTCCTGTTGGCTGTCGGTCGTTCGCTTATTAAACTAAATAAATGATGCCATTCGTCATTTATAATAGGTGATACTGGTTGTTATTAGTAATAGTCGTGTTAGTAGTAATCGCGGTTCTTGTTACAATCTTCTGTTTATTTTGCAGCTTAGAGGAAACAAGGAGCACAACACGTCTGTTCTTGCAAAGGCAGTGACTGGTAAGAGGGATGCGCTCTTTGTCAGATTTGCCTTTGAAGGCGGTAATCGTGTTCATTCAGTGGTTCATAAAGGTTTACGCAATTAACAGATATAGCAATGACTTAAGAAAGACGTCACGATTCATTAATGATGAACGAACATGAGATCAGTACGTAACTAAGATTTAATTTGAGGTTAATTGATACATAAGTAATAGCTTAATACTACCTTATTTGTGTCCCCTCAAGTAAAGTGTTAACTTTAGACTTATTCCAACCTTGACTCGGTGATTCGTTAAGCCAGTCAGTTTTGTAACACAACGGATATTTTTTGCATTTTCAAATACAGGACGGTCACAAAAAGAGGTGATAGATCAGATTAGGAGGTTGTCGTCCTCCGAGATTTAACAACCTCCATTGAAATGGCAAACTTTAAATAAAAAAAAAAAATGCCCGCCTCTGTCAGTCTGATGATGTTTATCTCTCTTTTGTTAAATATGCCCTAATATGAAGAAAATATGAATGACCTGACAGACGTTAAATGCTCCTCACATTTTACACTGTGTTCAGCTTGATGACTTTTTAATGCCTTATTTTTCTGTGTGCCATTATGAAATTAGTCTTTTTTATATAAATTAAATGAACTCGTTGTCTGTTTAACGTTTAGGGCCATTTAGGTTGCTCCTTCACTACCTCTGGTACAGGTGAGTAATACCTTAATTTCCTCTGAACATTTAGGGACCTGTTAGGAATCCTGACGCTTATGGTATGCGCTACAAGCGCAGTGTAATGGGGTTTTTGTACTGTCTTCTTGTCTTCATTTAAAGTAACACGGTCCGTTTGTTTCCAGAGTCCCGCTGATAAAAATTGATTAAAAGAGAGAGAGATGAAAGAGGGTGCAACCAAAATCCAAACATTGCTGGGTGGTGACTATGTTACTGCTGGCAATAAAAACTGAGGAGCCAGGCTTTGTGTTTAGAAAATTATTTAGTTTATATGTTGTCTATGAAAAACATTCTTTTAATGTCAGTAATGAGATGTATAGTTTTAGATATTTAACATGTAATTAAGTACTATTTTATAATGCCTTTTTGTTGTGTTTTAAGCATGTTAGTTAACTTATATAATATAAATGGTAGGTAATTTCATCAAGTAGAGAAAGATGAGTGTGTATCACATGCTACAGTATCTTTCTTTTTGAGGTACTGTTGCTGGGAGCTTGTGTGAGTTTGACTTTCACAAAAATGTCTTGAGGGCAGAAGCCAATCATTGTGGAGGTGGCTGGTCCAAGCAACTAGTCCAGGCTGGACCAAGGCATCTTATTGGTTGGCCCTGCCTCCTCTAGTTGTTTGGACCCACCTCCTCTACAATCTGATTGGTTATTTCTCTGAACCAATCATTTTTCGTTCTGCCCTCAGAACATTTTGTGTAAGTCAAACTCCCATGAGCTCACTGCAACAAGGACATAGCTTTGATGGATATTCTGAGGTGTCTATTTATTTTTACATTGTCCTGACTTGGCCTGTTTTCATTAAAATGGACAAATGTTTCTCTATGCAGGCCGTCCAGCTCCTCTCTGCCCCAGGGACTTATTAGACTTGCAAGCAAACAGATTAACTGGCAGCTGGTCCTGGCAAGGTAATGGGCAGAGTTTAATCAGTCTTTTATTTTTACAGTCTTTTTTAGTATTTTGTACTGAGGTTTAGAACCATTTCTTTGTAATTGTATATTGATTCTGAATTACACTTTCATTTCAGATACTGAACTTATGAGCACGCTGAGTTAATGTCTGTATTTGTTTTCTCTGTTGTACAGTAATGGGAAACTGCTAGCAGTTCTTCAAGACCAGTGTATAGAAATCAGGTATTAATGCCTTTTCCTGTGCTGTTTACCTGTCATATTGATATTAGAGTGGAATTGACTGCTTTATGTAGCCTTGGGCCATTCAGGATGTTTTCACAAAGTCCAAAAAATGATAAGCTCTCAGTTTTTGTGTTGTGTCTTAGTCATTGTCCAAAAGCACACACACACTACATGTCTACATCTTTGTGGAGATTCTCCGTTCATTTTTTCTTTGGGCATAACCCTAATCCTAACTATGACAACCTTAATCCCTACCCAGCCCTACCCTTAACCGTAAGTAACCAAAGGAAATACAAGACTTTTTACATTTTTAGTTTTTTGACTGCATTCACAAATTTTTATAAAATTGAGTTTCCCCTTATTGGGACCAAAAATATGCCCACAAGGTCAATGTAACAGGTTTTTTTTATTTGACACTGGGGGGGACATTCGGACCCCACAATGTTATATATACACACAAACATTTTGGCAATGATTGTGATTTCACAGCCTGTCCACATAGTCAGATGCCAACCCCTTTTTTAGATTTAGTTACGGACAGGCACATTGGTAGGGCTTTTTTATTTATTTATTTTTTCTTTTAGAAACTCCCTTTTCACCCTCCTCAGCATAATGTCCTGTTTTTTATGGCAGTGGAGGTGCTCATCCTTCTCAGTATTCGTGCAGCGCGTAGATGAATTAGAAAGCCACCGAGGGCTGAGCAAGCACTGATATCAAAGCCCGGGTAATTACCTCGCGTGTTACCGTTACTCCGTAAAGCTGCAGTCGGGGTTAAGGTAAGTCAAACGGTAAATTAAGCCTAGAGACAGCAACCACGCAATCATCCGCCTTTCACCGAGAATTAAGCCGGCCACATGAAGTACGGCACAGCGGGCGGTGAAGCGGCTGCACATCTGCAGCTGGAGTTCCGCCATTTGAAGTCTCTGAAGCGGTTCTGCTGTTGTACCATCAAAAGGGATTTAATTCAGTGGCTCTGGGACCATATCTAGCTGAATGCAGTGCGCAGATAGAGGGGGTTAATAGCGATTTGTGCGAGTGGCCGTGAATGGAAAATCGACTAAGCAGCTAATCGATTCAGAAGTGTGGCTCTCACTGAAATGACCCTGAAGGCCGGCGCGTAATACAGGCCAGATATATTCTTTTAATATGAAGGCATTTTAACACATTAAAGAGAGAGCTGCCATGTTGAAATATCTGGTCATCTAACTATCTGTCATTGTGATTAATGTCCAGGTCAGCGAGAGACGACTTTGGTTCTGTCATAGGAAAATGTCAAGGTAAGCTATCCAATCCCTGAAACTGTGCAGTTGGAAATTTTGGTAACACTTTACTTGAAGCACTCACGTATAATGCGTTATTATAATGCATTCGTAAAGTATTACAGACACAGCTATAACTATGTATAAAAAGTCATAACACATTATAGTCGTGTTCATTTACGAAGCTCTTATCTATAATGGACTATAAATACTTTCATAATGCATTATAATGGCTTATACTGACCACTGCACAATAAACGTGGCTATAATGTGTTATGTATTATTATAGATTGCTATAGCTGTGTCTGTAATATGTTATGATTGCATTATAATGCATTATGAATGTATCTATAATGCATTATGCTTGGGTGCTTTAAGTAAAGTTACCAAAATTTTTGGTTATATGTCATGGTGCTTTATGTATGTAAAATGTGCAGTCATCCTATCTCTAAAGCAGTCTTTCTTAACGCAGTCCTGGGGGATCAGCAAACAAGCCATGTTTTTGCTGGGAGACAGCAAAATTGTGGAGGGTGCAAAAACGTGGACCATCTGGGGGTCTCCATGGACTGGGTTGAGAAAAACTGCGCTAAAGAATTGAAATGTGATTCATAGTTGCTAACAAACAGTAGCAACATTGTGGCTTTCTGGAATGTCACTATTGTCGCTAAACACTTACAGTGCAGGTGGCAGCGAAGGGTTTAAAAAGTGCAGAGTGACTGATGCAGGTGCTGCATAATGTTTCTCGTTAGCTCTTGAGCCTTATTGACACATCATTAATTAGAAAGCTGCTGCTGACCAGGTCCAAGTTAATCAGAGTCATCTTGTGCTGGTAATTAACAAAGAAACTCCACTTGAGCCAAAACAAACTGACACAATAATCAGATAGAGATTTATTAAATTATGTAATTTTTGTCAGCTATATTTTTGTATTGCTTTCAGATTCATTTTTTTATGCATTCCTTGATACTGTTTCAGTTTAATGGGTTCATTTTTACATGATTACTGCCACCAGAACTGTCTGAAAACGAAAATAGAATTTCATACAAATAAAACTGTTCTGGGCTGAGTTTCCCGAAGCCTTCTTAACGCTACGTCGTTCGTTAGTTCTATCTTTTAACACAGAACTTAAGAACGACGTAGCGTTAAGAACGCTTCGGGAAACTCACCCCTGTTTCTTTTAATAAACTGCATTCAGTTTTCTTTATGACTGAGACTTACAACGGTGCTTATAACGTAAGCCAGAAGATCTTTAAGTATGACCTGCAATTCCAAAGGCTCTAATCTAAACTGGCCACTCACAGTATGCCGAATGGTGCTTTGGGTTACAGCTGGGGATTTAAGTTATTCACCCGGGAGTTATAACAACAATGTTAAATTAATAAAAAATGTTTATAAAGCTGTTGTGCACTAATTGGAGCCTTAGAGGTCCTGCAAGTTTCCTTTTAGCTTGAAATGAGTTTGGATTTTTGTTTACTTGCTCTTTTATTAACAGCACATTTCTTTATGAAATTTGTGCTAAAAATGAAAGGAATAAAGACTTCTTGTGCATGTGAATAACAATAATGGGTCACTATGGAAATTGCAGCATAATTCTGTTAAATTATAGTCATTACTTATGGTTGGTCTCATCAGGTGTCTTAGTCACTCATTATAACAGCAAACATTCTCTATAATTAGGCATGAATTGCATTGTTGCTGTACTGAAGCATGTTAAGTACGGGAAAATGTTGTGAAGCCATTTATGTGTACAGTGGGTATGTTACTGTATTTTCTGCTTCGTCCTGCATCATTAGATGGCTGCAGACATTGAAAATCTGTGGTTTGGCCAAACTGTTATATGGTACAGTCCTCTTTAAGTATTTTGTTGTGTTTATTATGTTTACACCAAAAATCAGATGGGATACCAGCTCTGTTTATGCTTTCTTTTTGCATAATGATTTCTGTGTTTTTTTTCCTGCTGTGTTACCTATTTCTTGATTTGCATTTCTTTGCTAATTTAGTTTGACATCCGATGTAAGACAGGAACCCAAATGCATCTCAAAGATCTAGCAGGCCACATATCAGATGGATGCTATCACGTAAATGCAGTACAAAAAAATGTTATGACTCGAAAACGTCCAGGTTAAATTCATACACGTCAGCCCGCGTTACTCTGCGGATTGTTTATTTAGTTTTGGCTTATTAATCTGGAAGAACGACATAATGCGGCCGTGCCGCTTTGTGAGCGTGTCTGTCACACGGCGTCGTGTCACTCTGGCGGCGGTGATTTAAAAGGGACATTATTTCCCAATAATAGGGACTCCCCCGAGGGTCTGCGAGAAGTTGTTGCTGAATAGAAACTGCGCGCGTGCGATTTACGATCTCCGGCGTTTGCTCTGCCCTGCAGCAGGAGCGATAAGGCCGTCGCCATGGAAACCCTCGCGCATGACTGACGCGTGCGTGCGGATGCTCGCCGCCGGAGCCGCGCCGTTTTCGCGTTAATACCGCTGCGGCGAGTTTAATGAAAAGCTCGCCCTCATTCATCCATTACAGCGCTTCTGTCGGGTTTCCCTTCAAAGGCGCATAATTCGCGTTAGTCTCTTCACAATTAATAAATTGCCGTTGTAATCTGTTAGCGCGCTGCTACGCCTACGGTAACTGGACTTTCGTAATTAAGGTTTTTATTCCCGCGTTCTTTTCATCTCTTCTCGCTCTTTCGTGTTTATTTGTTTTGTTTGTGTTATTTATTTACTTCTTGGAGCTATCGGTGTTTGGGATAAGCATGGAAGTCACTAACTCGGGTTATAGTGACGTTCTATCAGCAGCCAAAAGTTTATTGAGATTCAATACGACCTGATTAGAGAGTTGAGGTGAAAGGTGCGTGGAGGTGACAGGTGGGCAGCTCTCCTGCTTTCCTCAGTGGGATGGATCATTGTAATGGTGCAGGTTTTGTTTCAGCTTTGGTAGGGGCCAAATCAGACCCAACCCTCCTGCCTTCCTAAATACACTATGGTATTGGTAGGGGCCAGAGGTGGATTGTTCAAGTCCAGAAAGTAAAAATCCAGACTAAGACTTTGTTTCAACCAACCAGTTGAATATAAAGAGTCACACTCACAGAATATTCAGCTGGTTGGTTGAAACAAAATCTTGGTCTGGATTTATACTTTCTGAACCTGAAATTTCCACAACTGGTAGTGGCATATCTCTACCACCCACACGCATTCTACACCCTTGGATAGCTGGTCCTTAATGGGATGGGTATTTGCTTCTTAATAGTGCTGATTGCAGCTCTTTAATTAATACAATGGAATGCGGTTCCTATACATACACAGCCAGTACTGAGTGGTTCCTCTTTATCCCATACCTGCTTTATTCATGGCCGGCTACTCTGTGCCAGACAGAATGATCTCATTTTTTCTTGTCTCTTTTCTTGGAGCTCTGCTAGTCTTTGGGACCCCAAATCGGCTGTGTTGGTTATTTAAGAAGGTTAAATCGGGTCATTTAATTACAACTCTTAAAAGGTCCAGTGTGATGCTGGAACACAAACAGTGCTGCTCCTCCACCGGTCCAAAAAATGTAGTAAGATTGCACAAGTGACAGATGGAGAATGTGCCTAGCGGGACTTTAGGAACAGTAGTTTCTAAGTGCTGTTTAATTAGCCTTATTGAGGTATGCAGCTTTTGATCTTCTTGTACGGCGTCGTTCCGGCCCGGCTGCTACCAGGTTTGCTTCGCTGAGGATACCCGCAGTCCCATCACGCAATCTTCTCCCTTCCCGGCGATGGGGGTGGGACGTTTTGGGTCCTGCGGGCCTGGGATTTTCGGCGACTCAGACGGCTGTGAATTTAGTGCCTGTTGCGGGGTAAGAAGGATGGATGGATGGATATGTGGCGGAGGTGTCGAGGGTTTCCGGAAGCTTTCTAATTAGCGGCTGGTTTATGGCCGTACTTCCAGTAAGGCTCACTACCTGAATAATTAAGAAAATAATGCAGCTGATACTGGACCACAGTAGTACCCTCGCCTTGCCGTTTGATGTTGTGGGGGTCAGATTCCGCTTCCGCTCTGTGCGTGTGGAGTTTAATGCTTCTCTCAAAGCTTTACTCTGCGTACACTGATTTCCTTCTGCAGGCCAGAGACTGGCAGCTAGGCTAAATATGACGCGTTGAATTATCTCTCCGAAGTTGTAAATTCCAAGGCCTCACGTCTGACCAATCTCCTGTTCGAGGTACACATCTCGGAGCAAACATGGCTGCCTCCATCAACACGCTGTTGTGTGTTGTTGCTTTACGTTTTAGCAGATTTGGAGTGAGATTCTTTTTTCTGAGAGACAAACAAAACAACGAAACTCGAACCAGTCAAACCAATTAAAAGCTTTATAATATTTTAGTAGATCCATAGCGATTTTCGAGAGGCAAACAATCTAGAAACAAACAATAGACACTAACAAGTCTGGTAAAAATTTGATATAGCATGCTAGGATATTGTTTATGGTCATGATATGTTATTCTCTAAATCGACCACATGCAATTACATTTATAACTATTAATACATTTAACAAAATAAACATTTTTAAATATTTACAAAATAGAATTACTGTTGACTGTGTAAGCCACCATGTTGAAATGACATCACAGGGGAATCTTGGCAAACAAAATTCTGTCCGACATCATAGTCGGACAGGAGGCATGTTTCCGACGGGAAGTGACGTTTTTATCCGAGTTCCGACTGGGAGAGAGTGAATCCAACACGGGAATAGTGTATTCCATATGCTGGGCCAACGGTTGGGTGTATGGGCACAGATGTGATGTCGTGAGATGTCCCTCTCCCCCAGTGCCTAAGGATCCCAGCCCACTGTGGAGACGGGTGGCCTGGAGCCAGGATTGCACCCTGCTGGCATACGCTGACAGCACCGGCACTGTGCGCCTCTTCGACCTGATGGGCAGCGAACTCTTTGTCATTCCCCCTGTGAGTGTGCCGACCGCCACGCCCTACCTGTTCATCCACTAAACGAGGGATGTGAACCGTATTTGCACGCTGCACAGAAGCACCACTTTCCTCACACTTACTGCGTCATGTATGAGGGTGAAGAGGCTTCAACGAACTTATTCGAAATTCGAGTTTGCCATAGTACAGCAAACGGCTGTATTATGCAACAAACGTCTTACTCTACGTTTTTCCACTAATCACAAAGTAACACAAAAACACAGATAAGAAGTACAGAATAAAGTATAAATTAAGGTGCATGTACTGTAACCCAATCAATTCAGTTATCACGATGACACACATAGACGTGGTGCTACGCATACCAAGACATGGTCACCTTTGACCTTCAGCCTCTGTCCAATAGGGGCTGTCCTCCTTCCTGTATGCAGAACTGACTAGATGTTCCCACAATCCCCTGCTCCTATGGGTCTGTTATCTGCTGTCCATTATGGGGTTCTCTTAGTGTCCCTCTCTCCAGAGCTCGTTCCGCTGCACACATACTCAGTTTTGCTTGCTCAGCACGATGTCTGTACACAGCTGTCCAGCATTAATTCACAAGTCGTAATTTCAGAGGAGCGTACCAAATGTTTGTTCAGAAACATGGAACGAATTAAAAATAATAACACTGATCAAACGTCTCCATTTCTTGCAAATAAAACCGATCAGATTTCGAGGCCTTTCTTTTAGGTCTGTTCTCCCTTGATCATTTCTTCCAGGAGAGCTAACCTTTAATGTCTGTCACAGGCGGCCAGCTTCCCTGGAGATTTCAGTTATGCGGTGGCGGGGCTCATCTTTATGGAGTACACCAGTAGTGCCCAGTGGTCTGCAGAGCTTCTCGTCGTCACCTATAGGGGGCACCTCAAGAGTTACCTGGTCAGGTGAGAGCAGCCCGCTGCTTACATGGTAATGTGTCAGCGCTGTGGTAAATGTAAAGGATCGGGTGTGGTTTTTAAAAATTACATTTAGAGGAAGAATTTGCTCAAATGGCAGGCAATACAAAACGCCAGGCCAAGAGTGAAGGCGAAACGGCAAGTCGGATCCCTGTCCCGGTTCTTCGCTGGGTCTCAGTTTCAGCTTAGCTGGTGCCTTCATCGGCTCTGTGCTAAACGGGACCAGCTGTGCATCCTTAGCTCATAACAAACGCCGACTGATTTGAGAAACTCGCAGCAGCATCTGCTGGGTGCTGCCCCAAGCCTTGCCGACTCAGATGGGCAATTAAGGCTCTGCTGAGGTCTCCACTGCATCCCTCCTCGCACCTTCTCACCAGGACAATAATGTCCGGCGTGATTGAATATGTCACACAAATCGACCGTGAATGGGGTAAGAACATCAGCCGTGAAGATCGTCTCCATTTTATTTTCTCTGCGTGTGATTCTCTGTAATTAAACTGGAGCCCGGCCAAGACCTCTCTGAGCGATTCCTATTAGAAAAGCAACACGAGGCAGGCAATGTGTATTAACTTGCAGATTAGCGAATGATTTGAAAGCTCTACACATTTATACAACTTGCTAACAGCTTATGATTCTTGATTGGGTTTTTTTTTTTTATTTTCATTTTTATTTTTTCTGTATCACGCATTGCAGAAATTTGAGAATGTTCATATAATTATTCAATGGAAAGTGAAATAGGAATTTAGAATTCTAAAAATGTATAATTATGCCAAACCGGTAAAGAATAATTAGCGACGGTTAATTATGTTTTCTTGGAGAGTCTTGGCATCCGGCCCGTGTGTCACTTGCACGGTGAGCGTTTTGGGGTTACTGGGGCCTTTCCCTACTCCAGTCATTCTTCAGTTTCTGCCAATGTGCACGTGAGCAGTGGTGAGGCTGCAATTGGTGGATCTGGGCCGGAGTGGCATAATAAAACGCCACGTGAAAAGTCAATCCCGTAATGACTGAAACGCTAAACCCAGCTTATGGTCGGCATGCCCTCTCCGTTCCCGTCGATAGGGAAACGTTATCGATCCCCTTTGACCACGCTTGCTCTTCAGTGTATTTGGAATGAAAGACATAGTCTGCTAAGCAAACTGAGCAGTATATTTGAAAATGAACTATTCAGTCGGCATTAGCGGAGTCTGCATGCTGTTAAATGCTTAGGCGTGTGTTCAGGGATCATTGAACGTTAAGGAAGCATCAGTGAGTGCGTTTATGTTGTGCCGCTATTCAATAAAATTTATTTAAATATATAGCGCCTTTTCCCCCATGGGACCTTACATGGATGTGTTGTGATACATTCCTGTATCATTTATATAGAATAATTCAAAAACAGGGAAAGCAAAGAAATGGAAGAAAGAAATCCAGATGACACCAGAGTAAGGGCCACTGCTGCCTCTCACGTGTCCCTCGCACCCTGGGAGGTCGGGGCAGTTTGTGTGGAGTTTTTACATGTCATACAGAAGGAGAAGTCCTGCTGCCTTGAATTCCATAGACTTTAACCGCTCTGCCTCCTACTGGCTGATCTCTCATTGTGTTAAAATTCCGTCCCTCTCTTTTTCTCAGTGTTGGAACCAATCAGAGCTTCCAGGAGAACCACAGCTTCAGCTTCGCCACACACTACAGTCATGGCATCACCGCTGTCGTGTACCATCCTGGGCATCGGTGAGTAAAGGCCGATCCCCGCCACCTGAGTGCTTACCGTCAGAGGCTGGGTTCTGCGATGCTGGGTTCTGCGATGCTGGGTTCTGCGATGCTGGGTTCTGCGATGCTGGGTTCTGCGATGCAGGTTCAGAGCTGGGTGCCCTGGTTTCCCTGGAGCAATTGGACTTAAGGGCCTTGCTCAAGGGCCCAGCTGTAACATCACTGCCAGTCATGGGATTTGAATCAACAATCTACTGATCATGGGCACCTTGTCCCACAGAGCTACGCACTGCCCATGACACTGTACCTGAAATAGTGGTCTAGCCTCCAGTATGACCCTGCATAGCCCCATGATGACCAATGGCCTGTAGTACGAAGTGGGGTTACTGGCTTATCGGGGTAACTTGTCGTATTTAAGGTAGCACCGTTTAAATGGACCTCATATTCATTCACTTACATTTTGCCCAGACTACCTTAAATCCGCCAAGTTACCCCGATAAGCCAGTAACCCCGCTTCGTAGTACAGGCCCCAGGGGTGTAACAGTACACAAAACACACGGTTCGGCATGTACCTCTGTTTTGAAGTCACGGTTTGGTATGTTTTTGGTACAGCGGAGGTAAAAGAAACAAAACATAAATTGTGTCTCTGTCAATACTGCTGTAACCTACTATTAAAAAAATTAAATTTAAATAAATCAGAATAAATATTCTCTCACGTAAATACATGTAAAAATAAATATCCATTAAGGTGCACATTTAGAAAATTAACTGTACCTGATCTGTACTGTATTCACATTAGCAGCTTTCATCTTCATATAAGAAGCATGCAACACAAATATTGTCTCAAAAAACACAAAGCATAAAAAAATAAATATCCATCATGGTGCAGCATTTAAAAAATACCCGTGCTGTACTTGTATTCATACAACAGCTTCCAGCTTCACATTGGGATGTACGCACACATGCGTAGTGGTGCAGCTTAATCTTCCCCTTTCCGAATGTTGCGCGAGAGGAAAGACACACAAACACACAAAGGTTCTGCATTTGCTGCATTTGTTCGGTACATATGCGTACTGAATGATACCCATGTTGAAAATTTTCGGTATGAATACGTGTACAGATATACTGATCACCTGTCGTTCTTGTATTTAAACTGGCAGGATGTGGGATTTTGACCAATAGGGATCTTCGTGGGTGGAGCATGTCTCCTGACCCCTTGAAAGCTCCATAAACCAATGGCTTTTTTCCCAGCCTCTCAGTCTGGCGTACCAGAGTCTGCCCCTTCCTTTCTTCCTTCACCCTGCATTCTTTTGCCATCAGTTGCTAGCTGAAAGGTAAATTGCTGGATGTGTGGCGTGCCGGATCTTTAAGAGAGACTGTTCGGACGGCCCCCTCCACACGCGTGAGGCTCCCATGGACTCGGGCAGCAAGACACTCCTGCCTGTCCCTGCGTGACACTGGCGCTGCGTGACGAATCAACAGTGCTGGCGGTGGGACGTCACATGGCCGCCGCTCACTGTGACACGATCCCGGTGTGGTCGTGCCGCTAGAAAGCCTGTTTTTCTGACGTTCGTTCATTCAAGTGAATAAAATTATTGTCCAGGAGTTGGCCAACCCCGGTCATCCACCCCCCCACCCCACCCCAGGTTTCTGAAGATACGTTTTAATTAGTTTTAATTAGCAGCAGATTGATGGGGCAAACAGCTACTCCGGTGACCTGCTGTTGAAATAATTAGTTGAATAAAATCGTTAAGAGCTGCAGAAGTGAGAGGCAAAGAGTGTCTCAAGGACACGGATGGCCACACTTTCCTTCGTATGACGCCAAACCCCCCCCCCCTTTGCATTTTGTTTTTTTATGGAGGTTCAAGTTTATTTTCACCCTACTGTTCTCATGCAGTGAAGATCACGGTATGCTTAGGCATATGGTTAATGGTGTATTATAACAATATATGCGTGTTGGGGCAGGTGGGCGGCATAATCTATGTGAGATCGTGAGCTGTCAGAAGCTGCTGTTTTCAGAAGCTCCACTAGAGGGCAGTGCACACCCAAGGGTTTTTACTGCCATGCGACTGCTGCCCCCGACACCTTTCTGTCCACCGTCACCGTCTCCGGTTTAATAACTAACCGCGGCCGTGGATGTCGTGGGATGGCACTTGTCAGCGTTCAGTACAAATGGGGCCATCGGACACGGACCTGTCTTATGTAACGGTTTGTACGTTCTCTAAATGAGGGGGACACGGGCCTGCATTTCCTCTGTCTTAGTGTCGTGCCTGTACTCTGCCTGGGAGCTGTGGCTGACTTGTAACCGCTCGTTAGCCGCAGAATTTGGGCCCCGACAGTCTGTCATATTTTTATAATCCCTGACGTCATTGACGACAATCACTAGCTGTAATCCAGTAGAAAGAGGCGGGGTACTCTGAAGTGGGTAGGGCTCTATGGCAGGAGGTTGGGTACTCTGAGCGAGGTGGGGCTCTATGGCAGGAGGTTGGGTACTCTGAAGTGGGTAGGGCTCTATGGCAGGAGGTTGGGTACTCTGAGGGAGGTGGGGCTCTATGGCAGGAGGTGGGGTACTCTGAAGTGGGTAGGGCTCTATGGCAGGAGGTTGGGTACTCTGAGGGAGGTGGGGCTCTATGGCAGGAGGTGGGGTCCTCTGAGGGAGGTGGGGCTCTATGGCAGCAGGTGGGGTACTCTGAAGTGGGTAGGGCTCTATGGCAGGAGGTGGGGTCCTCTGAGGGAGGTGGGGCTCTATGGCAGGAGGTTGGGTACTCTGAGGGAGGTGGGGCTCTATGGCAGGAGGTGGGGTACTCTGAGGGAGGTGGGGCTCTATGGCAGGAGGTTGGGTACTCTGAGGGAGGTGGGGCTCTATGGCAGGAGGTGGGGTACTCTGAGGGAGGTGGGGCTCTATGGCAGGAGATGGGGTCCTCTGAGGGAGGTGGGGCTCTATGGCAGGAGGTGGGGTACTCTGAAGTGGGTAGGGCTCTATGGCAGGAGGTGGGGTACTCTGAGGGAGGTGGGGCTTTATGGCGGGAGGAGTGGTGCTCTATGGCAGGAGGGGGGGGTCCTCTGAGGGAGGTGGGGCTCTATGGCGGGAAGTGGGGCTCTATGGTAGGAGGGGGGGTCCTCTGAGGGAGGTGGGGCTCTATGGCGGGAGGTGGGGTCCTCTGAGGGAGGTGGGGCTCTATGGCGGGAAGTGGGGCTCTATGGTAGGAGGGGCGGTCCTCTGAGGGAGGTGGGGCTCTATGGCGGGAAGTGGGGCTCTATGGTAGGAGGGGGGGTCCTCTGAGGGAGGTGGGGCTCTATGGCGGGAAGTGGGATGTCCTGATGAGAGGTGGGAGCTTAGTTAGGAGGCGTGATGTTCTGATGGGATGTGATGTGCTGTCTGAATGTGGTCTGGATACCGGTATATAAACCTGCAACCAGGTGGGGACATAATGCTGACTGAGCATGAGGGACTATGATATGCTCAGAGTCATAGTTTGAAAACAAATCACTTCCCTTTTCCCCACTGTGTCCAGGTTGTTGCTGGTGGGTGGTTGCGAGGGGGGGGACGGTGACGCCTCCAGAGCCACCCGCTGCGGTCTCACGGCCTGGAGGGTCCTGTCCGGGTCACCGCATTACAAGCAGGTGACGAGCTCTGAGGATGACGTGGGCTCGGTGAGTCTCCTTCCCCTGAGGGTGGATGTGATGTGTCCTCTGTCCCCCAGCCATCTGTCTTGGTACCACAGCCCCCTCCATATGCTGAAATCCATCCTGTGGAGGCCCTGGGGTCTTTAGCAGCTGGCGCCCCCTTCTGGCCGTGCTCCATAGCACTGCTGCTGTGGGTCACTGTGATTTTCCTCCCGCAGGCTCAGAGAAGAGGCCTCTTCAGGTTACCCAGCTTTCGGCTCTTTGCGCGACAGACCAATGAGAAGGTAATCAGCCTTAGGCTTTTTATTATGCTTTTTTTTTGTCTTTGACAGACTCCACTAAGCACTCTATTCCAGCTATCCAGAAATCCTTAGTGCATGTCACATCTGTTATAAGCTGTAAAAATATCAGCCAGATACTGCCGGACCAGGTAGTCACCAGTATCCCACAGAGAGGCCTGTGATTTGAAGGTCTTTCTTTTTGTAAGAAATCACCATTCTGATTTCCTGTGGTTCCTGTGGCGATGGCCTTTCAGGGGAGAGCGAGGTGTCAGTATGAACCTGCAGGCTACCTTGCTTCCATGTCCAGTCCCTCCAAATTGGCTTCCCTGTGTTGGGCGGCCCAGGTGTCGGAATAAGCGTGGAGGACGGGGTTGTCAGTCCTCCGGCTCGCACTTCCCTCGCTCCACCTGTCCTGGCCTGTAGTCCCCTAGTTGTCCAAAGCGAGAAGAAATTACTTCTTAATTGGCTGCCCCAGTTGAACAAGAATGGGAAAAAAAAATCCCTAAACGACTTAAGGTCCGCCGGCTGTAAATTGGGGCTCTCGGTTTAAAAGGCTGCGGAGACCCGGGCTGGCTGTGGTGCATCGTCACGGGAACAAGCAGAACAGTCTGGGGACGGTCCCCGGAGGAGGACGCCTGAATGTCAAAGGTCACATGGCATGTTTTCTTTTCGCCGCCCAGGACGGCGTCTTCCGGATGAGCCTGTCGCCCGACAGCACGCTCCTGGTGGTCATTCACTTCTCGGGCCTCCTGACTTTCTGGGCCGTCCCGTCGCTCCGGCAGCACGGCAGCTGGATGCAGGAAGCCCAGGTAACGGCGGTGGCGGCGACGACGGCCTCCCGCGGTAGGGAGACGGGGTCTAAGCCCTCATGTCTCTAATCCCAGAATCGGGGGGATTACTTTCAACCCCTGCAGCACTCGCCAGTGTGCCTCACTCCCCTCCCGGTAGCGGCCTGGGTTTACCCGCCGGTCGGTCGCTGGGCTTGGCATCGAACCCAGCCCTGCCCACGTGTGGCAGGCGGGCAGTAAGCGGCTTAACCGCCTCTCTTCTTCCCGCAGCCCGGATTTGACGAGATCAACCCGGAGTGGAAGAACTCGCTGGAGAAGAGGAAGAAAATAAAAGGTATTTGTGTCTTTGGAGTGGCTGGGAACATCCCGGGGCTCCGTGCCGTGCGGCGTTCAGAGGCATAACGGTGCCATAATTAACGCGCGGCTGACGGGGGAGGTGATGATATGGGGAGCACAGAGAACAGGAGGCGCGAGCTGAGAGAAGGGAGATTGATGCGTGGTGTTATTAAGCTGGCGTTTTTTCTTTGGGTGAAGATGCAGCTCGTGCTCGAGTGGCTCATGGTGGGGAGAATTAGCAGGAAAGGTGGTAAATAGTAACTGAACGTTCGGCAACCATAGCAACAGTTTGTTTGTTTGTTTTGTTTATTTGCCTGCGCAGACAAGGAGCAGTACTACCCCCTGGTGGACGTGAACTGGTGGAGCGAGAACGCCGTGATCTTGGCCCGCTGCTCGGGCTCGCTGACCGTGTCGTCCGTGCACAGCCTGCGCAACCTGCTGGGCCAGTCATGCGAGTGGTTCGAGCCGTCGCCAATGGTCACCGCCGCCCACGACGGCGGCTTCCTTAGCCTGGAGGTAAGGCACCTTGCTCCCCCAGAAGGTGGAGAGGTTGTTAAAGGCCAAGGGGTCATTCTGAAGAGCTCAGTGAATTCAAGAGTGGTACCATCATAGGATGCCACCTTTGCAATAAATCAGTTTGTGAAATTTCTTCCCTGCTAGATATTCCACAGTCAACTGTAGGTGGTATTATTGCAAAGTAGAACCCATCTAGGAACAACAGAAACTCCACCGCGAAGCAGCAGACCATGTAACGTAACAGAGCAGGGGTCACCGAGTGCTAAGGCACATAAGGAGTATAAGTCACCAATGCTTGGTTAACTCGGTAACTGCAGAGTTCGAAACTTCCTTTGGCATTAACCCCAGCACAAAACTGTGTGCCGGGAGTTTCATGGAACTGCATTGTGCCGACTGTGAAGTTCGGTGGAGAAGGGATAATGGTTTGGGGTTGTTTTTCAGGGGTAGAGCTTGGCCCCTTAAAGGTGAAGGGAACTCTTAATGATTCAGCACGCCAAGGCATTTTGGACAGTTCTATGCTTCCAACTTTGTGGGACCAGTTTGGGGAAGGCGCAGTTTGTTTCAGCATGACTTGTGCCCCAGCGCACAAAGCAAGATCCATAAAGATATGGTTGGATGAGTTTGGTGTGGAAGAATTTGACTGACCCGCACAGAGCCCTGACCTCAACCTCAATTAGAATGAAGATTGCGAGCCAGGCCTTCACGTCCAGCATCAGTGCCTGACCTCACAAATGCTCTTCTGCATGAACAGGCAAAAATTCACAGAAAAGTGCCATCCATTATAGCTGCAAATGGGGGACCAACTCCATATTGATGCCTATGGACTTACAATGTCATTAAAGTTCCTGTAGGTCGAATGGCCAGGTGTCACAATACTTTTGTCCATGTAGTGTATCTCACCAATAATCTGTTGTAACGCAGTTGAAATGGTAGTACCCAATTACAATACAATGCGGAATTGCATTTGTATTTAGGTGATTATCAGTCACAGAGAAAAGTGCTATGCAAACTATGAGATATGGTCTTAGCCAGAAACACTTTGCATGCAAAAACTGCTGTCCAAGTGAGTGATAGTGATGTACGATTCATGAACAAATCATTCTTTTGACCCACAGGAGATATTTATTATATAATTTATTATTGTTTTATTACTATTTCTTATTTAACATGCATGTAATTACAATTTTGTTTGGCATAAGTTACTAAGTTTTGGTGTCGTGTTACCCAACCCTATTTTTCCCATTGAAATGTGTATTTTAGTATGAGGTTATAGTGAACACGAGGTTTTTCGGTAATGCATTAGTCACGTTGCAGCAGGACTCACTGTATGTATTCACTGTCCCCCCAGCCCTACATGTATTGTGTTTCAAGGCCCCATCCGTCTCTCCTGTAGCATACCATGGTGCCCCGCCCACACCCCTCACTGTGTGCCCCCCCTGCCCTCTGGTAGTATGCCTCACCCACAGCATGGTACCGTATTTATAAATGATCCTTCCCAGCCGACCCATCCGTCCTGTGGCTCTCTGCCCCACCCTGACTTTAGATTGTATGCTGTTTACTGTCTTTGCCGAGAGAGGAATTTCGGCTGGGTGTCACGTGCCTCGTATGTGAACTTTCATCTCCCGACGCATCAACTGTTTCGAATGCTCTCACAGCTCCTCCTCACTTCCCATGATCCTCTCTGGCAATCGCAAGGCTAGGAGCGAACACCTGGTGTCTTTCGGATGACCCAAAAAACCTTGTGCAATGGGTTCTTTTATCGATTGTCACTCCTCAGGGGTTGGAGTGAGCTGTGATTCCCACGATTGTCCTCATTTTCCCTGACTTCTTAATGCACATGTATAATATCCTTAATTATAGTGGACACGACTGCTGGTATGTCTCTTTATTATTAGGGATTGTAATGGTGACGTAGTTCTAGTGGCTGCCCCCTCTCTCGTGCCAGTAATTCTTTTGTTTCCCACCTGAGGTGTGTTTCATAAGGCACCCCAACAGGACAACACCAGCGGAGTCCAGAGTGGCATCCGCCTTTTCAGCTGAATAAAAATTTTAAGGAGGATTTTTCTCTTCACTTGAATTAGTTCCTTTTTCTTTTGTCTGCTTCACTAAGTAATTTTTTTTTTCCTTAATGAAAAACAGACCCGAGTGAGGCTGTGAGCACGAGGGAAACGCGCTGAACATCGCCATCGTTATTATCCTATCAAAAGGGTTTCTTGAGCTTCTGAATTGTGCCGCATGATTAATTGTCTGATAGATGTTCTGTGCACCTACTATCAGAGGCTGTCGTATGGGAGGGAAGGAGGCACTTGAAGCTTTTCTCCTGAGGGAGAGAGTCACCAAAGAAACAGCTCCACATGTCAAATCTGCGCTTATATTTTGAAGTCAGGTGGCACTGTAGCCTCACATCTCCAGGGTTGAGGGTTCGAATCCTTCCCCAGGTCTGTGTGTGTGTGTTTTACATGTCCTCCTACTTTACTTTTGGGACTGTTTCACTCACAGGGTTCAAAAAGTATACATTTTGGTGAACTTCTGTTTCTGAGTTGTGATTGTGTGTCCTGGAATACATTAGTCTCATGGCCCATATCTCCTGCGATGGGCTTCAGGCTCACTCTGTGCTGGTACTTGGTAAGCAGTTACGGAACGTAGAGGGGTATTAAATTCAGTAACCGACACACCATTTAAGGTTTGAGGCTTTCATGTTTGTACTGCTGGATAGTTACTGAAAACATCTGACCGTGAGCAACAGGAAAATATTGGGGGTCCCCGTCCAGGTCCTTGACCATAGCACCCCCTAGTGGTGCGGAATGGTAGTAATGCCTGGCAGTTCTGAGTGTGTGTTCCGTGGCTCTCCAGTGCGAGACCAAACTGGCGCCTAAGCGACCCCGGCCAGAGGATGAGGGAGGGGCCGCCGATGACGACTCTGGCTCTGAGGACGAGGGCTCCGCCCGCGCCCGATACCTGGGCTACGTCCAGCGGGGCCTCTACTACGTGACGGAGATGGAGCGATTCGCGCCTCCGCGGAAACGGCCCCGTGCCGTCGTCAAGAACTACCGGCTGGTCAGCCTGCGGTCCACCACGCCGGAGGAGCTGTACCAGCGCAAGGTGGGTTTCCTAACACGCACTTGGTGTCCTCTCCTTCTGAGGAGGACGGGTGCTATCGAATGTTTCCTACCAGTCAGAGTAATAGCTGGGTCGTCTCTACACTCCATTTTTTGGCTCCACTTAGACACCAGCCCTGAATGAGCAGAGACTAGGTTTGGTGCGTGAGACGTTAACACATTTTGATGGGTTGTGGGGGGTGGGGAGGGGGGGGGGTCTGTCTGTCACAGCTGGCTTGGTCGTCTCGGGCTGGTGAAGGGTTTCCCTTCATCCGGCCCCATTAGGACTCTATCAGCGGCCCCCCACACCCACAGGGATGTTCTGTTGTCATTCTGAACAGCTCTCTCCCCAGCTCTCGTCAGTGTTGTGTCCCTGAGTAAGACCCTTAAGATCCTTGGCAGGGAGAGTGTACCTGGATAAAAGCATTGGATAAATAATAATAAAAAATAAATAAAATTGGGAAATGGGGGCGGAGTGGCAGGGCTGGGGGAGGCCCTGATGCTGTGTGACGGTTCACTGCTGCCCCCTAGATCGACAGCGAGGAGTACGGCGAGGCTCTGTCCCTGGCACAGGCCTACGGCCTCGACTCGGACCTCGTGTATCAGCGGCAGTGGAGGAAGTCGACTGTCAGCATCGCCTCCATCCAGGACTACCTGGTATGTCAGTACTGGGGGGGGGGGGACAGCAGGTTTAAGTGGCTGTCAGTGCCACCTTAAGATAGAAAATGGCTTATGTTAGGCCTTAGGTTAGTTTGCATCGAGGAGTGTATCTAGTAGAGCTTTTTGCTAGCATAAGTGTGTTTGTGTGGCGCCCGGTGACATCACCACCATCCTTCAGCGTGAATATGCTCGTAGGGTTAGCATTAGCATTAGCGTCAGTGCGCACACTGCCACTTATCCAGCCGGCCCGATCCGCGTCTGCAGAGCAAGATCCGGAAGCGCTCCTGGGTGCTGCACGAGTGTGTGGAGCGGGTGCCCGAGAACGTGGACGCAGCCCGGGAGCTGCTGCAGTACGGCCTGAAGGGCACCGACCTAGAGGCGCTCGTCGCCATCGGCGGCGGCGAGGACGGCGGCAGGTCAGCCCTCTCCTCCTCTTCCTCCACCTGCTCTCCTCTCTCCTTCCCCTTCACATTCTCCTCCTCCCTCCATCCTTATTGTGACATTGTTATGTGGTCATCTCAGTTCCACCCACTGAAAAGCTGCATGTCACACTAGAGCGATTTGGGCTAAGTACCTTTCCAGAGGTCTAGAGTGGGACCCCCGGGACCACAGCCATCGACCGCGGCGTCCTTATCGGCCTCGCTTTCCGCGCTGGACTGCCACGTCTGTCTCGGCAGCGGCTAACTGATGGCCCGTGGGGGGGTGGTAACCAGCGGTGTGATCCCGACCACTGTTTGTGGGGGTGTATTTATTGGTCCCGGGCCTCTCTGCAGTCAGCCTCCAGGTCCGTCCTTTATTTTTAGCGAAGAAGCCAGTGGGTCGGAACGTAATTATGTTTTCAGTGAGGTGGGTGGGGGTGGGGGTGCACGGAAAAAAAGGGGGAAAACAACGACGCGGCGGATAATGAGAGGTCGCCGTTAACGCGTCTCTTCCCAGCCCACTTTTAAAGGGAAGGTGGGCTGCCTTCAAAAGGCACTTCGCCTACTCCAGGTTCTCGTTAAATCCATTATCCTAGGAGGGTAGAGTGGGAGGTGGGCGGGGCCTGGCTCAACGTGGCAGTCTGGCCGGGCTTCACGGCAGCCCGTGTGGCTCGGCGAGGCTTTATGGCAGCTTGGACTGACTTTATGGCGACTGCCGTGACTCAGCATCGCTTAATAGCGGTCGGCATGGGCCGCTTTATGGTGGTCAGTGCGGCTTGGCGTCGCTTTATGGTGGTCAGTGCGGCTTGGCGTCGCTTTATGGTGGTCAGTGCGGCTTGGCGTCGCTTTATGGTGGTCAGTGCGGCTTGCCGTCGCTTTATGGTGGTCAGTGCGGCTTGCCGTCGCTTTATGGTGGTCAGTGCGGCTTGCCGTCGCTTTATGGTGGTCAGTGCGGCTTGCCGTCGCTTTATGGTGGTCAGTGCGGCTTGCCGTCGCTTTATGGTGGTCAGTGCGGCTTGGCGTCGCTTTATGGTGGTCTGTGCGGCTTGGCGTCGCTTTATGGTGGTCAGTGCGGCTTGCCGTCGCTTTATGGTGGTCTGTGCGGCTTGGCGTCGCTTTATGGTGGTCAGCGCGGCTTGGCGTCGCTTTATGGTGGTCAGCGCGGCTTGGCGTCGCTTTATGGTGGTCAGCGCGGCTTGGCGTCGCTTTATGGTGGTCTGTGCGGCTTGGCGTCGCTTTATGGTGGTCAGCGCGGCTTGGCGTCGCTTTATGGTGGTCAGCGTGCCCAAGTGTTGCTTTATGACAACTGATGCCCCTTGCTGTCATGGACCCACCTGCTGTGGGTCGAAAATGGCCTCTCTCCTTCTCCCTCCCTCCAACCTAGATCCTAATGGAAGTAGTAAAATTACTATGTGTCTGGAAAGTTAACACAGATCACTGTCCAAAGGCAGTTAATAAAATATAAGGGTCACAATAAAGATGATTACTAGGTGAGATTTAACTGACACCTGTGGTTGTACTATAAACCCCTAGACCCACATGCTGAGGCCAGAAAGAGCCCCACCCCTGTCCCCCCCCCCCCGTCTCCAACAGCCTACACTCTCGTCAGGAAATCTGTCCCCGTAAAGCCTTTAATTTGTCTTTGTGATCGGGGGAACGTGCCAGCCACATTTCTGAAAAATGTAATTATTATTGTAATATATTTTAAACCTGCAGCTGGCGCCGAGATGCAGCTGAAAGGCTGTTAAAACTGGAGGGCAGATACAATCCACGCATTACTTTGCCCACCTGATTATTCTCCGCGTATCGCTGGGTAATAAAAAGCAATCCCATTTCTGCACGCTGCCACAGATAAGTGGAATAAATCTCGGCGGAGTGCATCTTGGGGGCCGTCCCACCGCCCACGGGGCTGGGCGATTCGCACGCCCGCTCTTCCAAGATGAATATGCTTAATCTCGTATCGACACGCAGAAGGTCGTCCTCTTTGTTTTTTAACTCCCCCCCCCCCACCCGAATGGCAAACGCAGATTCATCCTGGCGGGCGACGTGGACGCTGAGGACACTCCCTACGAGGACTTCCTCTCGCCAGCTGAGGAGCTCCGCAAGAAGAAGGAGGGGGAGGCCAAGAGGAGACAGGAGCTCCTGAAGAAGGTGGACTTCAGCAGGTAAGCGCCGGTGCGACCTTGGATGCCCTCGCTCCCTGCGGGGGCCAGACGCTCGTGTGCATGGGGGTCCACTGCTTCCCCTCATCCTCTGATAGGGTTTATGCCGATTCTGTACGTCTATCCATCTGTCTGTCATCCAACATATCTCACTCCTGTGCACGCTATGGAAGACCCGCCCTGCATTATTCCCAGGCCTGTGACAAAATTACTTCAACCAGGCTCTCTCCTCCGCCGCCCCCCAAGCCCCGTTGTCCTCCTGAGAAGGTGGGCCTGCGATATGGGCAATTTAGACCGAAACTTACCTAACCGTGTGTCTTTGGACTGCGGGAGGAAACCTGCATAACATGCGGAGACAAGCAAACTCTACACTGCCAGCTAGGGGCAGGATTCGAACCCGCAGCGCAGGAGGTTTGGGGCCACTGACCCAGCGTACCGCCTGCCAATGTTCATTATAAGACCAATTAATGCTACTAGTATAGAAGAAGACCAAAAATACACTGGAGAGGGGGATCTTGGTCTGACTCTGTCCTGCTGTGTCAGTGTACAGCTTGCCCAGAGTGCAAAGTGCATTGTTTTGCTACATTAAGCCATAGTAGTAAACGACTAGTCGGCATATTAAACAGAAACAAAAGGAGCCGTGTCTGTAGATTAGCCTTGAATCTGTTGGAAGTAATTTATGCTGTCGATGGCCGGCACCAGGGAGGTGCTAATGAAGGGCCCGCCGTGCTAGGAAGTGACGAGGGCTCCCTGTGGACTGCATCCCTACGCCCTGTCAGCCGTGTCACCTGCCCTGACCGACGCAGCATTCCCATGGCAGCCCTGCTTTATTCCTGCCCCACGTCATTAGGCATTGGTTTAATGCCTTATTGACGCGCTGCGGCTAGCTGACTGACGCGTGGGGGTTTACCAAAGCATCTCCGACGATGAGGGAGGACGTGCCCCCCCCCCGCTACTGTAGAACTTAAGGAATGGGCCCCAATCGAGCTGCGCTGTGTGTTCCAGCCATGACCTGTATTGAGACTGAAGTTATTTTAAGCCTAATGATGCACGATCAGCCGAGAGCTAAGCTCGTCAAGCACGTAAGTGGACCCCGGTGGCATTCCCGTAATGGCGCTGTGGGGGTCGCGTCTCAGGGATCCACCAAGGTTAAGCCGTGTCACCGGGTTGCCTTTTTCTGGGTGGCCGTACATCACTAGAGGGACTGTCTTTGGTGGGATTGGTGGACCGTGCAGGCACCAATCACCAGAGGGACTGTCTTTGGCGGGATTGGTGGACCGTGCAGGCACCAATCACCAGAGACAGTGTCTTTGGCGGGATTGGTGGACCGTGCAGGCACCAATCACCAGAGACAGTGTCTTTGGCAGGTTTGGTGGACCGTGCAGGCACCAATCACCAGAAGGACTGTCTTTGGCCGGTTTGGTGGACTGTGCAGGCACCAATCACCAGAGACAGTGTCTTTGGCGGGATTGGTGGACCGTGCAGGCACCAATCACCAGAGACAGTGTCTTTGGCGGGATTGGTGAACCGTGCAGGCACCAATCACCAGAGACAGTGTCTTTGGCGGGTTTGGTGAACCGTGCAGGCACCAATCACCAGAGACAGTGTCTTTGGCGGGTTTGGTGAACCGTGCAGGCACCAATCACCAGAGGGACTGTTTTTGGTCGGGATTGGTGGACTGTGCAGGCACCAATCATCAGAGACAGTGTCTTTAGCGGGATTGGTGGACCGTGCAGGCACTAATCACCAGAGACAGTGTCTTTGGTGGGTTTGGAACAATGAATACCTGGTACAGCTGGGAGGGAGCAAAAATGTGGACTGTCTGGGGGTCCTCGAGGACTGGATTGAGAAATGCTGCTCTGGGTGATGGAGGTGCCCGCGCAGGTTTTCAATGCCCTTCTTATGGAATCGAATGGAGGGTATTTGACATGGCAGCTATGGGGAAGGTGGTCAGAGGGGGTTGTCCCATTCTGTGCAGCTCACTGACCTTATGGGGCCATTGATGTTCAGCCTTGCTGCTGCTGTCCTCATCCTTCTCATTTTCACTGTCTGGCGACCGTGTGTAACAATAAGCTTCTCAAGATCCCACATCTTCATTTGTCGCGTCCTCCCCCGTCTCTGCTGGAAGCAGATGGTAGGCTGTCTTCCTGATGTATAGGGCCAATCGCGACTGTCAATGGCTCTGACTGGTGTCAGAGGGACCTTTTCAAGAGGGAGTTGTGGGCTTGGCTGCTTCTATGATGATGATGGTGATGATATTTCCCCCCTCCTCAGCCATTTCCAAGGTCCCTGGCTGTCAAGTAGGAAATTAAAAATGCCCCCCAGAGCTGCAAAGACCGCAGTGGCCTTGATTGACCTTATTAAACTTGCTGTACTGCCACTGTCATCAAACACCGATGTAATTAGCTTCATTGTTTTATCTTCTTCGTCTTGCCGAAGGCCTTTGCTTAATTTTGGCTGCAGGACCCTTTTCTCTGTTTAATGTGATGAAGATGGAGGAGCCACTTATTGGCAGGGGCACTAATTCTGCTGAGGGAGGATCCTGTGTTGGATCTGTGGGTCCGTTTGCACACGGCCCATGGGTCGAGCGGGCTTCCGCCGTCTCCAAGGAGACACCCAGCACTCCCTCGCTCTGGCACTCTTAAGTTGCCGTGAGTGACCGTGACCCCCCCCCCGGGCATCTCTAATTTGAGAGGATGCTGGTGCTGAGGGTCCCCAATGTTCATTTTCTTTACCAAATCGAGAGGCTTCACCGTGTCACGAGTGCCATCACTATGTTATGAGTGGCGTCCGCTGTGGGGCAGGTCTTAGGGCCAGAGCCCAGCAGACTTATTTACAAATGTTCCTTCATCAGTTGCCTCAATTTTCAAAAATCAAAGTAGATTTGTTTGGTTATAAGATAAAAACACTGACCAGCCGCTGCACGTTAGCCATTGCACACGTGCAGTTAGCTCACTGTCGTTTCGAAGTAGATGGGCACGCAGGATTATAAATGCCAGTTTGTGTCCTTTTTCGCAGGTTGACACTGGAGCAGAAGGAGCTCTGCAGGAACCGGCTGAAGCTCTTGTCTTACCTGGATCGCCTAGCAACCTACGAGGTAATGACAGGAGTCGCTGCGTTAAACGATCGTTTGCGGGAAGCGTTTTTAACACCGGTCGCATGTGCCCTCACCTGTTACTGGAACTGTGTGCTTGGTGAGCATCCAGTTGAATGCACTCCGGTGAATCGGGTAATTATGGGATAGCTGTTGATTGCGATCAAAGTGTTCGTTGTGAAGCATTAAGACAGAGAGCCAGGGACAAGAGACCCAGCCACAGCAACAAGCTCTCCCCGGACCGCTCACACCCTCCAGATTGGAATGCAGTACATCAGCACACAACGATGGATGCTTTATATCAGAATGAGAAGGGGGGGGAACAGATGGCTATAACAGCAGTGCGGGGGGGGGGGGGTGAATATAATGCGATCAAGCTCTGCTCTGTCCCCTGCAGGAGATCCTGGGCGGGCCGCATGCTGCCGAGCAGAGATACGATGCAGAGTTCTTCAGAAAGTTCCGGAATCAGAATATCGTGCTGTCAGCAAGAACGTACGCCAGGGTAAGGGCCTTTCTGTCCTGCCCCCGCTTGGCCCGGGACGGTCCCGCATCGTGCACAGGCTCCCCGCATTACCTGCGACGGACGGCGTCCTGTAGGGATGCGGTGCCCGTTGGGTCCTTTCCATCGACGAGCGCGCATGCTGGCAGCCTTGCACCGAGACGCGGCTGGAGAGGCCACCCGCTGAGGGCCTGGCATCCCACCGCCCTCTCGGTTGCGACGCCCTTCGCATTTTACCCCTTCAGGAACGCGTTCGACTCCCCAGGTGGATGACGGTGTTCAGGTTTCCCTCCCTGGGCACCCTGCATGACATTAACGTTGGGTGCGGTGGATTCATTTAGCCATTTATTTCGGTCTGCTCGCTCTTTTCGCTCGCTAGGAGAGCAATGTGCAGGCCTTGGACATCCTCTTCACCTACCACGGTGCCGAGCTTCTGGAGCACCGCCTGGCCATCCTGTATAACTTCCCCGAGACCAGCTCTCCCCACGAATACGTGGTCCTCCTTCCTGAAGCTTGGTAAGGCGTCCTGTTAAAGGTCTGTGTTTGCACTGCTCATGCGTTGCCTTTCCTCTCAGCCTGCTCTGGTCTGTATCCCCTGTTGGTCTGACGTCTTGTCACTTAAATGCCCCCCTCCCCACATTGTCAGGGTCTGTAGACACACCCAAAGGCCCAGGTGACACCTCACAAACCCCTTTGTTTTAGCAGACACTAGCTTCAAAAATAATCTAAACATGGCTCTTAGGCATTAGCATCATTTTGGTACCTTAAATTACTTTTTTTTTTTTTTTTGGTCAAACTTTTTCTAAAGCTACTGACTTCTTCCCAGTGCCTGACGGATGCACATTAAATGTGCGCCAGTTCTTATAAGTGCAAGTGGTGCATTTACTAAAATTTCATTCCAGCATCTGCATGTGGTCACAACAAATTAAAAGATGGAATTCCCATAAGGTGTGCGCTGGAGTCTCTGGGACGTGGTCTGCGCTGTAGGATTAATTATCCCTGAATTTACTCTTTGAAGCAGCTCATTAAGCAGCCTGTCTGTGTAGCTTTAGGGTTCCCTTTTCTGCAGTGAGCCGGCATTGAGTTATTTCCCCATGCTGTGCGGTTTGTACATAAGTTGTTACATAAGCCTCGTGTCTGTGACCTTCTCCACATCCCGCCCGGATGCATTCATCACTGCACCTAATATCATGGTGCTTTTCGTTCGCTAGAATGCCGCCCTTGCTGGACCAATCGCTCAGCTGACGGAGACCCAGCCTTGTGAACTGTTTTCTCACCCATAACAAAAATGTCCACCCAGCTCCTCTAGGTTCATCAGTCAAAATAGTGGCCGTGCCCATACGTTTGTTGGGCTCCCCTTCAGCCCTCTTCAAAATCTCTCTCAGCGTTTTATGCCTAAAATCAACATGTCCGTTACCGAACAACAGAATGCCTTTATTGTCGTCATACAGGGAGCAAGTAGAACGACATTTCTGTCTCTGTATATCCATATATTTTGTTCCCCCATGAGATACACATGGACAATGGGGTCCAAGCAAATTATCCAGCATCCCTGTAGCAGTTTGGGTTTTGGGCCTTGCTGAAGGGTCCAAGCCAGACATGATTACCCTGCCCAACCTGGTAGCGGGCATCTTCCGATCACTGGCGCAGTGTCCTAACGTGCAGAGCCACTCACCCCAAACATCCATCCGTTCCAAGTCCAAAGCTGGACCGATCTATTGTTTATCGAGAGTTCTGTAATTCACTACCCCTCCCCGCCCCCCCCACCCACTGGTCTTAGCGTCGATAACATTCACGTCGCTGCGCTGAATTGAGCTTCATTTATTTATTCTAAAGGATCCCTTAATGCACCGCCGCATCCGTTAATGGCGCCGGGCGCACAAGCGGCACCAGTGGGAGTGACTGCGGATTACGGCTCATAACCAATCGGGCTGAAGGCTGAAGCAGCGTTTGCATGCGCACGGTGTGTGAGCATTTCTAATGATCGTTCACAGCCCGTTTATTTGGAGACTGCCGCTGATATCGACATCCTTTTCCCTAGCAACCATTTAACTCTTTGAGGCAGACAAGCAGGCAAGGTGTGTGCCAGAATTAACATCATGGACACTTTGTCCAAAACTCGTCGCTCAATTATCCACATCACATTGGTCTCCATACATTGTAGAGGGTGTAATGAAGGTGTGCGTAAACCACAAAATAGTGTCACAGGTTTTAGCACTTTTGCCTTATACTTCAAGGGTTGCGGGTTCACATTCTGCCAATTCTGTGTGCGTGTGGAGTTCCCCGAGGTTTCCTCCCAGAGTCAAAACATATGCAGTCAGGTTTATTGGCACCTCTGGAGAACGTGCCCTATGATGGACTGGCATCCAGTCCAGGTCGTACCCCAGCCTGGTACCCTGTGCTGCTCAGGGAAGTATCAAGACAGGATATGTGGTCTTACTGACAGTCAAGGATTTTGCTCCCTCCGAGCTCCTATGGGCTAGGTTAGAAGATGGATGGATAGTATCCACTGTTTATTTTCCTTTCTACAAAGATTTTTTGACTGGCTTGAAAATCTTACCGCCATTTGTATGGCTTTCGCCATAGGAAGCATTAGTGAGACTTCAGCTGCTTAGGAGAGTCTGACCAAGGAGATTACAGAGGCTGTGATACATCCGCAGAGCCCCTGCTAATACGGCGTCTATGAAGGTTTCGGCTCTTAATTATACTGCCCCATGAGTATCACCTGCTTATCCACAATGCAGGGGAAGGACTCCAATTAAACCCTCAAAAAGGGAACAGACAGGTTTTCAAAGACGAAATCCGTAACAGTACGGAGAATACTCTCTACAGTGTTGTTTTTGAGGTATGGTCTTTGGTGTGTAGGTGACATTATAGATGTTTTGTTCTCTTTGGCTGACAGTCAGGAAATGAGTTTTATTTATATAGTTTATTGTGGGTTTGAAGTTAAATAATTATTGTGCCGCATGGCCATTTGTATGTGAGTTTTCCTCCATCTATAAAGCAGCATTGAACCTATTGGGTTTGGCCCCTTGCTGGGAATGGATCTGTGATGGTCGTTTGTTTATGTGGCCCGTAGGGTCAATGGCCGACTGCCACCTTGTTCTGTGTTTGGGAAATTCTCCTTCTGTTTACTGCGACTACAAAGTGCACGAGCAGAGAAAACAGTTGGGTTAAAAAATCCCAGAGGAGTTCATTTAGTCAGACTTAATTAAACTTAATTAGTGTTCAACACATCTTCATTTCAAAAGCAAAATGTGCTTTGCTTGTCATCATAGGACAGTGTTAATTTTGAAAACACATAGTGCTTCAGTTGTGCCAAGTGATGGTATTTTTCTGAAGACTAACCGGCCTCTTTAGTCTCCTGTAGGCAACTCTATCTCTGTGACTTGCTGCTAGCTTTGCATGCGTGCAGTAGTGTGGTAATACGTGTCAACGTCACCACCAAAATTTAGCGTTCACGGGAATTCTGAATGGGCCAGTCGCTATGTCAGGGACCGGATGAATGTTGCAAATAGTTTCACTAAAGAAAAAACTCAATTCAAGGCCAATAACATAAGGGTTTCGAGAGGAACTGAACCACTGTTCTGCTCTGAGTTCATTTGCTGTCCATACCTGACTGGGCCACAGGACCGGTTGTGATGGATCTGTGCCGCTGTGGGCTGTTCCATTCTGGTGATGGGTGACCACCTTATAAGGAGCTGCCTTCACATTCAGATGCAGCCTCACATTAGGGTCAAGCACCTTGGAGCGTACCACGTGGATGTGTTTCGGGGGGGTTGCAGCACCAGCTGCTGAACCAGCACAAATGAGAAGCGCTTCAGATGGCTGCGGCCGAGCGGCACTCGCTGGTGCGTGTCCACATTCTTCAAGATAAGCTGTTGACGAAGCCTATGATTTACGTACCCGCAAGATCCGCTTTAATCCGAATCAGTCTGAAGGCCGATGTTATCTATAGCTGCCTTAAAACATCAAGGACACATTAATCCCCATTATGACTCCCATTCTGGAGAAGGTGGCACCGTGATTAAGGAACTGAGGAAGATTCCCATGCAGCGTTCTTGGTGTGATTGTAGGATTCGTGGTGGTTTTGGGCTTTTTTTTTTTTGGATGTTCTCAAACAATCCATGGATTCCAGTGAAAATCTTTTATGAGTTTAATCTCTGTTGCATCTTACAAACATGTACAGGGCGCTAAAAGGACTGGGAAATAAATGCTAAAGTCAAAAACCAGCATTACCCACCTTGCCGTCTGTTTTTCTTAAGCGTCTATCCATTTCAGGGTTGTTGCAAACCTGGATTTCATGCCAGGCAAGGAAATGGGCACCCTGGAAGGGATGCCAGCCTGTCTCAAGATACTCGCTCTATCGTTAACAACGTCATCATCATTATTAAAACCTAAGGATGCTCCTCGACCATGCGGTGGGCGTCCATCTTGCCATACTGCTTTTCTTTAGAGGTTTTTTCTTTCTCAGAGTGCAAGTCCCCGGCTTCCCAGGAAGGTTACCCTTATTAGCCCGGACTTCCCGAGCCAAATGGCAGATTTCACCGCCATCTGTGTGCCGTGATCCGGCAGGGGCACAGAGCCACGGCGGTCCTGTCGCACCAAACCAGGTTTTCGGTATTACATCCAATCATGCAGTGCATAGACCACGCCGGTAGCATGCGTGAGGTGCGTAAGCCATTCGAAACCTTTTAATCATCACACGGTCCGTCACTGGGACTCCGCTGGTATTTACAGACGCATGGCACCTCTCCCACAGAAGAGTCGCGATCATCTTTACGTGGGGCTGATTTGCGTGCGTTTTGTTCGGCCGTTAAAGGTTCCTCCTCTTCCAGCCTCCAGAAAAGCCCATAATCCTGTTGCAGGATCCATCACGCTGGCTGAACCTTAATCACACCCAATTAAACAGTTAAAGGCATGGCTATGCCCTTCATATTTCGGAAATTGGGTACTTGGGGCGATACCCTTGTTTTTCTAATCATGCTATTGACCATGAAACCCTGCTTTTGTCCCTTAAAACTTTTAAAGATGCAGCGGATGGTCGCTATTCTCCTTAAAAGCTAAGTAAGCAGACAGTATCTAAACCCTGGCTGCTTGTAGGCTCCCTCTATCTCTGCTCGACCTTCATCCTACCTTTTAAGAACATGATAAGGGCCTTTGACGTCTCCTTCATCCCAGCTGCGACCTTAGACCTGGTGAGAGTTTTTATGATATTTTTTTTAATGATTAAATCTCTGGCTGCAGTGCTTACAGGGAGGAGAGGGTGAAACACTGCAGTGTTTTGAGACTATGTTTTATTTATCAGGGCAGCGTGTGGCCCTGTGGGTTCGGACACTGTGCTTGTGATCAGAAGGTCGCTGGTTCACATCCCAAGTTGGCATAATGGTTTCACTGTTGGATTCTTCAGCAAGGCCCTTAACCCCAGTTGTTTGAGAGGCTGACTGACCTTGCTTTTTCAGTTGTGCCTGGCTTTGGATAAAAGCATCTGCTAAGTCAATGTAAAATGTTTTTCTTTATACCCCTACGCTTCTGAATTCTCGAATCTGATTGGTCAGAAAGGTGTTGATTAATTTTTTATAACCACACACTCAGTGCCGGCCAGACGAATCTCAGTAGTAAATCAGTGCGCAAGTAACGTTATTTACAATTCCAGACATAGAACACAATTTAAAAATGAACAGAAAATGTTTCATCATCAGCAAAAGAAAGTAGTTCTACAAATAAATGTTTTTGGTTCGAAAATAACGTCTTTAGCTACAAATGTGTAAGACAAATTTGTGGTAATTGTGGTGTAAGCAGGTTAATGCACTTCAAGCCATTTCTAAATGCACTCCGTGTCGGACAGAGCTTTGCCTCCGTAGCCGTTCCTTTAAAATGTTATGATGCGCTGCTTGTTGTATGTTGACCCTGATTTACTCTAAACTGTGAGGGGAGTTTGGGTCTAAAGGGAGCAGGTGACAACAGAGGTGCCCAACCACCAGTGTGGCGCTAAGCCAACCATGCTCCTCCTTTTCATCCACAGCCTGGACGAGGCCGGTCACCTGGTGCTGATTCCGTGGGACGAGCGGCGGCACCGGGAGCAGGACTGGTGTGAACAGCGGAAGTGCAGGTGATGCCGTGTGATGCGGAGGGTAACCTTCGCTGCCAGGGACGTGTTACAGACGCTATGGCCGGAGATTTTATCAGAAAGTGTCTCAGTTTAACAGGCGTTATCAGAGGCAACTCGTATCTCCCAAAAGCCACCTTTGCATACAGATGCCTTTTAAAACCCAAGTTAATTGAGGTGTTTCTCAATACCAAGAATGCAAAGATCATACTTGCTAACTTGCCTCCCAAGAACGAACTTGGGGCACAATGAATCATGGGATTGGTCTCGTTCGGCGAGGATGTAACCGATGGCATCCTTGATATTTGGGGCGGAGCAAGACCAACATTCGGGGATTTTTACCATCCTCTGTACTTGTGTTCTTAGTATTGGAACTGGTCTTCAGTAATGGAAGATGATGTAAAACGGGTATATGAGAGCACAAGTATGGTCAAGTGTGCGAATTGAGAAACACCCATTGACCCATTTCCCCCAGCCTTGTAGCCGTGCATGAGCACTGGCAGTGCAGTGCAGTGCAGTGCAGTGCAGTGCAGTGCAGTGCCGGCCTACCTCGACCTTGAGGTTATGGCCTGAGCTGTCGTTCTTGCCTGGCTGGGGTTTGAAGCGTCTTTCCTTTTCTAGGCAGGTTAGACACGAGCGCGTCTCATTATTTCTGCATGAGTCTGTAATTAATCGGGCCGATTTGCACGAGAGCCGTTGGGGAGGAACTGGCTCCCTTCTGAGCGTGACCCGCAGTTGACCTTACGGGTATCAGTTTCCCACGGAAGCGGGAACGTTCTTTAATTCCTCCTCTAATCCGCCCACCACGTTGCTAAACGCCCACGCTACCTCAGCCCGTTACCAACCTCGCTTATACGTCCTCGCCGTGTCACGCCGCTGACTGGGCGCTGGGGTCTCAGAAAGCCCTGCCGTGTGTCTGGACCCAGGACGGCGGTGGACCCCAAGCCGCATGGTGGGGACGACTTCCTGTATGAGGAGCAGCCGGATCTCCTCTGCTTCCGCACAGCCACGCCTTCCATCACGCTTCTGACTGACTGGTACCTGAAGCGGGCCGAGGACATGGATGGCTACTCCCGACAGGTGGGTGCTGGGAGGGGGGGGGCTTGTGGGGTGGTGCGGTTGAACAAAATACCACAGCATTTTTGGTACAGCTCGGTGTACTAGTCCTTATTCTGGTTTATTCTAGTCTAATTCGAAATTAGCCGGTGGGGTGGGCTTCCCTTTCCTCGCTCAGCAAATTTCAAAATAGACCAGAATAATCCCGAATAGCGTTACTTTTAAAAATGCTGTCAAAATACTGTACGCCATAGTATAGTGCCTGGATAGCATATTAGTATGAAAAATTAGATACCTCCCAACCCTAGGAGCGGTGCGATAAGCTGTCATTGGTTTTGACTGCTCCTGCCTCTGGTGGGGGCCCTTAATAGGGATTACCCCCCCGAACCCAAAGCCATGGACGTGACTCTAAAACAGGCACAATTCTCCCCCAGCGGTGGCCGTAATGACCGTAATGTTTACCGGCTGTTTGTTTCTGGCACACGGCGGCAGCCCGATGGAGGGCAGGTTTTGGCGTATGGTCTGTGTGTTTGTTTCCACGGTGTGGGTTCTGTTTGGTTTCCTCACACGCATTTATGTCAGCTGTGCTCAGGAACTGTGGGCGGGGGAGGGAACAGGGTCCAGGCCCTCAGATTTGCTGTCCGAATGGTCTTGTTTTGCTGTTTCTTCAGGATGTCGTGCTGAGAGGCGGTTTCATATCAGTCCTCCAGAGGACTAATGATTCTTTGGTGTCTCAAATTTCAGGCGCCAGCATTTGTGTGAAGATGATAAATATCAGTCTTTGTCTCAAATGAATTTAAAGTCTGTGAATAAAGTTCTGCTGGTGAATAATTTCATTTTTTTGTGGCATACATTTTTTTTTCTCCACTTTTTTTATTTGAAGAGTAAATTAAATCTCTGGCTGTTTATGAAATCTTTGCACGGTGCTTATTTTTTGGGGCAGTAACTTTGCCAATGTTTGATTGACGTTTTGCAGTCCTAGGAAGGTGTGGGCATGAAACTGTGGAAGGTTATGAAAATGAGTGATTGTTCCTGTCATATCTGATTTAGCCTGGTTGCTGTTGATCTGGTAAACCTCACTGTAATCCAGTGACTTGGAGGGTCTCTGTTTTTGTCCTGGCAGACTTCTGTTCAAAGTAACAGTGCAGATAGACTATATGGACAAAAGTATTGGGACACCTGGCCATTTCACCTGCAGGAACTTATATGACATCCCGTTCTAAATCCATAGGCATCAAAATGGGGTTGGTTCCCATCAACTGCCACTCTTCTGGGAAAGCTTTTTCAGGGCTTGGGCTAGGTGCCTTAGTTCCAGTGACAACAAAACATTTTGGACTGTTCCCTGCTCCAAACGTTGTGTGAACTGTTTGGGGACTGGGACGTGACTGTGCCCTGTGCATAAATCGTCCATAAAGACATGGTTGGGTGAGTTTGGTGTGGAAGAACTTGACTGTCCTGCACGGGGCCCTGACCTCATCCCCATCAAGCACCTTTGGGATGAACAGAGATTGTGAGCCAGGCATTCATGTCCAACATCGGTGCCTGACCTTACAAATGCTCTTCTGGATGAATGGGCAAAAATTCCCGCAGACACATTCCAGAATCTTGTGGAAAGCCTTCCCAGAAGAGTGGCAGCTGTTATAGCTGCAAAGAGGAGACCAACTCCATACTGATGCCTAAGGCCAGGTGTCACAATTCTTTTATCCATATAGTGTAGATCAGATAGACAGACAAGCTCACAGACAGGCTCACAGACAGCTTCATACTCCAGACAATCTGAACGCTTAACTTTGGTTACTAATCCCGTTCACTGCATATAGCTGTATTACTGTCCATTGTGTTTATTGCCCCAGTTACACACTATTTGTTGTTACTGTGTTGTGTATTACCATTTGTACTTCCAGTTGCACTGTTTGTTGCTGTTGTTGTGAGACACACAAGCATTTCACTACCATATACACTGTTAAGTTTGAAATGATGTGATAAAAAAATGACTTGATTTGATTAAGAGGGCAGTTGGAAGCAGACAGCCCTGTCCAGAAGGTTGTGGGTTTGAAATATTCTAAGCCAACTCCTTAACATGCAATGTTCCGGATAAACACCCCAGGTTTTTTTTAATGGGAGGTGAATCCTAAGTTCCCCTGATAAAAGCATCAGATGTTTGTTGTGTGTGATGTTGTGCATTGCAAACATTCGCTGAGCAGCTTGATGCGAGTCGCCCGCGACCCCCCATACAGGTGGACTGTGCCTTGTTGCTGGTGCGTCTGGGGAGGGAGCGGAACATCCCGGGCCTGGAGGGGCTGTGTGACGACCTGGTAACCCTGGAGACGCTGGTGTACGAGGCATCCTGCGAGCCGAACCTCTCGCTCAAGGAGCTGCAGCAGCTGGCAGACATCGACAAGCTCAGGCTACTGCTGAAAGGCGTGAGTTGGGCATGGGGGGAGGGGCTGAGCAGCACAGGGGGCGTGGCTTGATGTGGCTGGGGCTGGATCTGGTGGAGGAGGGCGGGGGCTGTGGTTGGATGGGCCAGGCCAGGTCTGCATCTCTTGTGGGGCCTTGTCCAATGTCCCTTGTGGGGCTCTAGTTAATCAAATACTAATGGAAATATCAGTGGGTCATATATCAAGGAGTGGACAGTCTGATAGACCACGTTTCCATGTTTTTTAATTCTGCATGAGTCCTTTTTTTCGGTCTGTTTTTAAAAATGCATTCCTAGCTAGGCTTTGGCGGTATTTCGGTAATACGGGATGCCACAACATTTTGGGCATGCTGTGGTATTTCGAAATCTGAGTGGGTAATGATAAAATTCGCAGTTCAGTGACAAAGCTTTGCATTTGCAAATACTGTATACAATTCAAGAGGCTTATTTATCACATACACAGTTGTACAAATACAACATATACTACGGTATTTGCCTGGATGTTATGAAAAATCAGATATCACCCACTGCTCATAGTTTGGTTAAAAAATATTGCAGACAGGAAGTCTGGTTTGTATGGCATATCCATGCCTCACTGTTCACCCTTCACACAACTTTAGACACAACTTTGTTTTAGACACAACTTTATTCGTTATCCTGACATGTGGCATGGTGGCACTGCGCATGGACGGCTGGTGGCACCCAGCCTGGCATCAGCCAAAGCCCAGCAGATCCGTGACCTTGCCCTCTTTCTGCCTCTGCGTTGAGTTGTGTGTGAGGACGTCTCAGTGCCGTTTCTTCCTGGATGCCGTTTGCTTCACAAATGCATGCGGCACCCTGCCCCCATACTCACTTCTATCCCTTTAAAAGTTAGACGTGAAAAATATTAATCATTGATAAAAGTCAGCTTATTAATGCTGAATTATTCAGTGGGATCTCCAAATTGTTGTGGAACAGTTTTGGAAAAACATGAGCTTACTTGCGGTAGTTTGATAGTTCTGCCATGCTTTGTGGGTGAGAGTGACGGTGTCTGTCCAGCTCTCGTGGTTCAGCAGCATCTCGAAGTAAAGGGAGACCTCATTGTGGGATCCAGACCCTTCCCGTTAACATGTCAGCGAGCGGGCCGTTAATCCGGGCATGCACACTGGATCGTGTGTGCAAGCTCGCAGATCCCCAGTCTTCTCGAGGGCAAATACCAAAAGGCACAAGGGCGTGAAGTGGCCTGACGGCGCCCTCCAGAGGTTTGCTGTGTCGATCAGCGGGCTGTCTCCCATCGCCTGTGCCGAAAATGAAATGCTCCGCGGGGTTCTTCACAAGACCGAGCTCAGGGAGCAGGCCAATATTTCCTAGACAGTGTGAAAAATGACATTGCGGCCCCAATGGCTGGGGGGGGCGGTGGGGTGGGGAGGGGGGGTGCAGGCTTGTCCTCTAACTAGTTCTAGTTTCCAGGTTATGTCCTTGAATTTGCTGGAAATTAGGGAATTTCCTAGTCTGCTGTCAAATGGAAAGCAAAAGCAGGGAGGAATCTTCACGGTCATGTTTTTGACCCTGTAGCATTTTAGCAGACCTGGTCTTGGTAATTTACAGTTAAAGGCTTCTGATTCCATGGTTGGTGGTAACACTCATCCTCACTTAAAGGGCTGCAGATTGACGGCTTAAGGCAGCAGGTACCTCAAGGGTAAATGTGTGTTTGGAGCTGGTGTCCGGCGCAAATCTGAGACTTTTACAAGGTAGGTCTAGCGGAGTCTGACACGCTCACCGAGACACTGCAGCTCTGCGCTGGAGTATTTGGGTGTTTCAAGGAACTTATCCCCTTTTCAATTGAGTTATTTGTGTGTGTTTTTACTAGTAGTATATACTAGGAGTCTGCGAGGAACAATGACAGTGAAGATTAGTGCATTACTGCATTTTTAATTTTGTGTACAAAGTCCTGCAACATGCGCACTCCGGGCATGAGAATGACTGCGTTCCTAATTAGCTCAGCCCAATCAAAGGGGTAATTAGGGTCATCTGTTCGCTTTTGATAAGCAATCAGTTTCTCGCAGTCCATAAACAGTAATTTTGATTTTGTTTGAGGCCAGTGAACATACCAGGGACTGGCCTTATCCAGGAAATGTTCAACAAACATTATTTCAATTACACCTTTTTTTAATGCCAGGTTTGTGCTGTGCACCAGACACACATTAGGCAAGAGGCTTGTATGAAATTCTGACAAATATGAAGTGGTCCCTCTGCCTTGAGGTCTGCTGGTGTCCAATTAGTTTAGTGAATCTACCACTGACTGATTTCGGGCCTGGAATATGGTTTTAAATTTTAAAGTGAAACCCTGCACTCCTGTTGCTGTGTGGTTTCTTGTATCTTTCCTGCCTTGTATCTTGTATCTTGCCTGTATTTTTGTAATGCATGTTCACAATAAGATGTTTCGTGTCATTGTGTAAATAGCCCTAGGTGTTGAGCTGTCACGTGACATTTGGCTCTTTTGGTAACAGTTGTTGGCATTATGGCCTGTAAAATATCGAATGAAATACTCTGAGTATTTTACTTATTTTTTTTAATTAGGCGACCGTAAATAGCAAGGTCGTGCTTTCTGTGAATGCCGTGTGTGCTTAGGAATTGCTGCAATTTATATCCACATACATTCACTGAGCACTTTACACCTGAACACCTGTACACCTGATTATTGTTGCAATTAGAGCTGCTCAATATCACATTACAATAAAATCACAATTATATGACACATGCCAGTAATCACCAAGGCTTTAAGTTTAGATGATGGGCCTAAACATTTGTCAGACACTGGCTTTTTGGTACTACATGGACATTCACTTACAGCCACAGTTTGGTAAGTAGATCAGTAGTACGCCGATCGTATTGTGCAGCCCTAGTGACAATTTTCTAATGAGCCAATCATGTGGCAGCAGCACAGTGCATGAAGTCATGCAGACACAGGTCAGGAGCTGCTGTTCACATCAAGCACCAGAATGGGGAAAAGCTGTAATCGCAGTGATTTTGACCATATCATGATTGTTGGTGCCAGACGGGCTGGATTGAGTATTTCTGTAATTGCTGATCTCGTGGGATTTTCACATACAACAGCAAAAAAAACATCCTGTGAGTGTCAGTTCTGCGGATGGAAAGGTCTAAGGAGAATGGCCAGACTGGTTCAAGCTGACAAAGGCTTTGGTAACTCTGATAACTACTCTGTACAACTGTGGTGAGCGGAAAGGCATCTCCAGATGCACAACACGTTGAGCCTTGAGGCAGACGGCTTCAGCAGCAGAAGACCTTGTTGGGTGCCACTCCTGTAAGCCAGAGACTGAAAGCTGAGGCTGCAGTGAGCACAGGCTCAGCAAACCTGGACAGCTGCAGACTATAAAAACTTAAGGTTGCTCTGATGAATCTCGATTTCTGCTGTGGAGTGCACATGGTTGGGTCAGAATCGAGGGATTGACGCTGTTTTGAAAGGGAGGGAGGCCAAACCCAGTAATACTAGTGTTCCTAATAGAGTACTCGGTGAGTGTATATGGCAAAGAATATATAGCAGATCTTATGTCACTTTGCAGTAGAATTGTTTTTTTGAGGACCTTCTGTGTGACCTTCGTGTGTGAATTACCTTCACTCTGGTTTGGATGGGTGCAGGAAGCTGAATTTACCTGCATCCCAGAAGGGGAAACCTGGTATTCTCAGCACCTCGTTTCAGAGAGGTCAGTCTGAGGGAGAAGCCACAACTGAGGTGCTACTGCAGTGGGCATAAAGGTCGTTGCTGCCTTCTTCAGCCGCTCATGGTGAGCTGGCGGCATCCGTAACACCCAAGCAATGCGATTCCGAGGGCCCCTTAAGCGAGGACCTCGTCTGGAAGCTCCCCGGGGCTGCTCATCTGCGATTGGTGTCGAGTGGTACAGGCGTGAGGCTTGTCCTAGAATATTTGTGATGGAGGAATTTGTTACTGTTATGTTCCCTTCTTGTAGAGAGAGAATGATGAGAAAGACACTGTACGTCCTCACGAAACCATATACAATTAATCCTACAATAAAGTTAATAACTAAACTACCCTTGTTTGCTGTTTTGTTTTTGTTTACTCTTCACCCATAACCCTCCTGTTTTGTTTTTGGTTTTTGTTTACTCTTTGCCTGTACCCCCTGTTTTTTGTTTTTGTTTTGATTTTTGTTTACTATTTGCCCATACCCCTGTTTTATTTTGTTCATTCTGTGTCCATACCCCGCAGTCCTCCGAGGAGCGGTATGTGAAGAATGTGTACCAGTGGGTGGTCCCCTTCCTGCACCGCTGCGAGGGCCGAGCCCCTGGCTCTGCTGATGGCCTCCTGAGGGAGTACCTGGTCAGCCTGTCCAAGGAGGACCTCTCCCTCCCTCTCAAGATATTCCAGCACTCCAAGCCTGACGTGAGTCATCATCTCTCCTGTCTAAATGTGCAGCAAATTACCGCCATAATGACTTTCTGCTCCTTTATTTAATGGCATTTTATTTGTTTATTTATTTATTTGTTGTCAAAGCCAAACGGAGCCGCACTGTTTATTCCGCGAGCCGCGCGAAAAGCCATCGTTGGTGTCCGGTGCTCATTAGTGGCACAGCACATTTCGGTCATGGCTCCTGCCGCAATTTCGTGTCGGAGCCAATTTACGGCCCCGGGGATGCTGACAGGAGCCGGCCCTGGACCCATTACCGGCTCGATAGCCCCTCCGCCGGGCCGGTGAGCCGCGCTGTTTTATGTGTTAGAGAAAGCAATATACATCTGAAATTTAGGGCCAGCGCGGCTTGGTGCGGCGTGGCCGCTGCGGCCCGTGAGGATTCATTCCGGGCCGTGAAAGACATTAGGGGCCGAATTTATACTCGCGTGCATGTGGGAGGCAGGAGTGCAAAAAGCCGGCGAATTTACAGCCACCGCCTGCCCCCTCTGTGTGCCGCAGTCCTGTGGTCCCACGGAGTTGATTAGAAAACAAGGCCGGACTTGATGGACGGCCGCACCTCTCCTTCCATTGGGGGGGGAGAGGTAGGGTGCTGATCCGCCCCCCTGGAACGCGGCTCCATTTTAATTATGAGCCGAGCTCCGGCCCCGGTGCCTCTATAACGTAATTAGGTCGCGGCGCGGCTATAGAGGGGATACAGTGCTGTTGGTTGCGTTTGCCAGCGAGTTTTATCTCCAAGAAGCAGGTGAGCCAGGGGGGCGAAGGTGCCGGTCCCCACCGAGGCCCCGGTTTGCATTTTTAATAAATGTCTCAATGCTGTCCATGACATGTGACTCAGTGCAACAATGTTAATGGACCTCCGTAGCCAGCAGCCGTGGCAGGCTGCCAGCAGGGGATGGGAAAAATGACATTTCAGAGTCTTACCTACTAGTCAGTCAGCATCTCTTCAATATGTGGACCAAATAAATGTAAAAATGGATACACCCAAGTGCGACGTAATGAAAATGAGGCTGTGTGTAAACGCACAGAATACAGAGGCTATATCGATAAAAGTATTGGGACACACCTCTTAATCATTGAATTCAGGTGTTTCATTCAGGTGTATAAAGTCATGCAGTTAACCGTGCAGTCAGGTTTCAAAACATTTGTGAAAGAATGGGTCATTCTGAAGAGTTCAGTGGATTCAAGACACAAGTCAGTTTGAGAAATTTCTTCTATGTTAGATATTCCATAGTCAACTGTAGGTGGTATTATTTCAAAATGGAGGCATTTAGGAACAGAAACTCAGCCACGAAGTGGGAGTCACGAAAAAGCAGCCGCATGCAAGCCTCACATCACCCAGCGCGATCCAAGCATTGGATGGAGTGGTGCAAAGCACCGGAACTCTGGAGCAGTGGAAACGCGTTCTGTGGAGTGACGAATCACGCTTCTCTGTCTGGCAGTCTGATGGTCGAGTCTGGCGGATGCCAGGAGAACGTTACCTGCCTGACTGCATTATGCCAACTGTAAAGTTTGATGGAGGAGGAATAATGGTATGGGTTAACAGGGTTGCTTTTCAGGGGTTGAGCTAGCCCCCTTAGTTCCAGTGAAGGGAACTCCTAATGCTTCTGCATACCAAGACATTTTGGACAATTCTACGCTTCCAGCTTTGTGGAAACAGTTTGGGGAAGGACCTTTTCTGTTCCAGCATGACTGTGCCCCAGTGCACAAAGCAAGATCCATAAAGACACGGTTGGGTGAGTTTGGTGTAGAAGAACACAAATGCTTTTCTGGATGAATGGGCAAAAATGCCCACAGATACACTGCAGAATCTTGTAGACAGCCTTCCCAGAAGAGTGGCAGCTGTTATAGCTGCAAAGGGGGGAGCAACTCAATTTTGATGCCTATGGATTTAGAGTTGAAGGTCATAAAAGTTCCTGCAGGTGTCATGGCCAGGTGTCCCGATACTTATGTCCTTGAAGTATATGTACTTCAGTTATGTAACAAGAATCTGGCAGCCAGAGCTAGTCGGGGATCAGCAACTGTAGGTCAGGTGACATGGTCACTGTAGGCAGTGAAATACGGGCGCAGCAGAGTGCAGTAGGGGTTCAGGCCCTCACTCTGCATTCATCTGTAGTGCTGGATGGGCATGATGTACCATCTGTGGTCCTGTGAACTTCCTGAAGGAGAGCATCGGTGTACGTGTGTTATTTTTAACATTATGCAGCGCTCCCTTGTTTCAGTGCCAGCAGAAGATCGTCGGAGATCACGACCAGCTGATGTCCGTTGCCCTGGAGTGCATCTACAGCTGCGAGCGAGATGATCAGCTCTCCCTGTGTTACGACGTGCTGGAGTGTCTACCACAGCGAGGCTATGGGTCAGTGCATGGTGGACTAGCAGAGACTGTTAGACCAGAGAAACAATGGCTTGGTTAACCGGGCTGTCCAGCTGTGTCGGCAGTCACTGGAAGCACCCTAACGTTCGACTTGTTGTTCTTCAAACGAACACATTACCCTTACGAGTTGGAAAGACATAAAACCAGCAATAGATATAAAATTAATGAATAAGCTTTTATGATGCTTGGTAAACTAATGCACCACCTGTATTTATATGTTTTTTTGTTTTACCTCACCGAGCAGAAGAGCAAATTTCTCTGGCTCTTTGGAGATCACCCCCCCCCCCCCCGGCTGATGCTCAACGTAAATGCCGGGGGGCGGCTTCATTCCCACCAGTGAAGGTCGCCCGAGCTTTGACCCCATTTCACGTATATGACTTTTAATGAATTCTGAAAGCCTGTTCAAAGGGGTGCCATTGAAAGACCATCGCGCCCATTTTCTCTAAATTGTTGTTTAGGGCCGTTTAAAGATGGATTTCCAGCCTTTCGGCAAGTTCAGGGGTGATGCTGTAACTACTGTCTGGCTCATACTGTTCATTTTCTTTGTTTTTTTTTTCTCTCCCCAGGTAGATTGGTTTAAAATAGCAGGACAGGCTTTCAGCTGGAGCGTAGGGGATTAGAGGGGCAGATTATGGTTTAGGGATGGGTTAGGCTCAGCACTGACTGCACTAAGTTAAAGTCAAGCTTTATCTGTGACTTTAAAGGCTTTGAGCAATGTGAAGCATAACACGTTTCGCAGGCTTAAGCGTGTAGAGGGAATTGGGCACTGAGGATGTTTGTATTTTCGGCCTTCCTGGTCCCCCTTGCGTCGGAGGGCTGCTGTTTCCCTGCAGTAAACAAGTGCAGAGTGTTGATGCGTCAGCTAGTGAGGAGTTTATGGGGAGGATGGGTGGGGTTCCATATGGAGCGTTCCAGAAAGAAGTCGACTTGTCTGTCTCTCTCGCAGGTCAGAAACGAAGGTCACCAGGGCCCTCCACGACCAGGTGGACAAGCTGGAGAAACACCTAAGGTACGGCTTTCGTCAGGATGGGCGTGAAGGGTCAGGTCAGTGGAGCGACTTCATAGACGAGGAAAGCAAAGCAGAGATTTAACCCAGAGAGACGCAGCAGAGGTAGCCACTGCCGTGTTTGGTCAACTTACGATTGCTTTTTAAGCACCAGGGTGACAGGCAATCAGCATCCAAGCTGGCTACCGTGTCTCTGCCTGAGCTGGTCCCACTCTCGTTTTGCCAGAAATGTTCTGGACGGTGCCCCAGATGTGCCCTTTGAGAAAACACAGAGGCTAATTGGAACAGTGAGGAAAATGTTATTTAGTGTGCCAGTGGAAGATTTTTAAAGCTCGATGAAGTCGTCAGGAAGATATGTGTGTTATGGAGGACGCCTGGGTGTACTGCATATTACTCTGCTCCGCTGAAGTTATTCAGGAGTTTTTAGTGTGTCAGCCATCACTCCCGCTGCTCTCAAAGTCAGGAGCGTTCACTCGAGTGTGACGCATGCAGTCCTGTTGATGTCCTTTTGCTCGCGGGGTGTCCTTGGGCCAGAGCGAGCTTTCACAGTGCTCTGTGTGGAGTACATCCTTCATGGCAGGTAGGCTTGGTCAACTGGAAGCACGCCAGTAGAGGACAGGCACCATCTACTGGTGGGAGTGTGGCACTGCGGGGTGCCAGGTTGTTGCATGTCAGGGCTGACATAGTTTTGTTATTGACAAATGGAGTTTCTGCTGGTAGCTTTAGCATTAACATTATAGCGTAATACTTCCTTGTTGTTGTTTTCTTGCATCTCCTGCAAGAAAAGGCAGAGGTGACTGCCTTTTCATCATGAAGTGTGTTGTACCATATATTTGTGCTGCGCCTGAATCCGATCCTTCTGGTCGAGTACCAGCGGTGTCATGCGGAGTCGCCGGTCAAGCAATATCAAGTCATGCAGTGCCCTTGCGAATCCTGTGTGGTCTGTGGGAGGTAAAAAGCCTTCGGCGCGACTGAACGAGCACTTGAAGACATCGGCCTCTGTTTTTACCCATTTACAGTTGCTTTAGAAAGTGGAAATGTTTTCAAACAAGTATACAATGTTTCACGGCAATATTTTTGTCACATTCGCGTGATCACGAGTCCCTGCGGTTGTATGATATTTCGCAGGTCAATCTGACAGTTAGAGCACTCTGAAACATTAACCAAGATGGCTTTCTGTGGCTATTTGCTGTCCCCCACGGACGTGGATTAGGGGCTCTCTAGGGGTAATTAGATCTTGACGAATATGGCTCATCTCTCTAGACCTTTTGTTGAGTTACTCCGCAGGTCAGATTGCACGTCATGCTTTGACAGCGCCGTCCAAGAAGGTGACCTTCCCAACCCCTGTCAAGCCACGAGCGATTCACACCCCCCACCCTCTTCCCGGGTATTGTTAGGGCAATCGGTAGGTGCTGTTATGACAGCTGAGGAATATGCTGCCAGCAAGGGAATGGGTAAGCGGAGCACTGCAGTAATGGTGGCTCGGATCAGCGGGTATCAAAGGCTCACAGCTGCCACTAGTATTCTAGAACTTTCTACTGGACATTTTGTTCATAGAAATGTGTAGGTGTAGCACTGGAGTAACGGGCCTGGTATCAACGGACATCAAAGGCTCGCCGCTACCTCCTGTACACCTGAGCTCTTTGTTCGTTTTGTTGCACGGTACAAACGAAAGGTGATTTGAATTGCACTGGAAGGGAAGCGGAATGGCGGATAATCCAAGGTATGTCATACCTTCTTTCCTCAAAAGAAATCGTCGAGTGTTTTGGACTGCCTCAAACAAGGGATTTTCTGGCAGTAAACTTGTGCTCGTGTGGCCCAGCGCTGTCATCACTAGTAATGAAGAGGAGATGAGAGCAAAGCAGGTCTGGATGGGATTAATTCCAGAAGAATCCCCACGGTGATCTAGGGCGAAGTTGCTACTTAAGTGGCTCTTAATTTAGCTAATTGCATTTGGGTGTGATGATCAAATATTTGACTTACTGTTTGCCAAGGATGTGATCGAGGGCAGCTAGCTGACTTCTGAGGCTGCATTTTTAAAGGGGAACCCCACCCGGGACCAGAATGGACTCAGTATTCAGACCATTTCACACACATCCAAAGGAATTATAGCCTCATTAGAATAAAAATGACCCATTCAACCAATGGCCTTTTCGCATGTGTATTGAAAATCTGTGGAGAGTTTTATTCACTCACTCTGCACACTGTGATCTCATCACCTGCTTCCAGTGTGTTGCTGGCTGGTTCTGCCAGCGGAATTTTGAATGAGGCGGTTTTGTTTTGTTCGTCTCCTCCCCCTCCCACCTCGGTTTCAATACTTGGTACTCTCGAAAGGAATAGGCTGGCCAGATGCTCACTGGGAATTATATGAAATTACTTACATTGCAGGATGGGACATTTTGGAGGAAAAGCATCTATAGGATTACAGTCGATGTAAACTTTACTACTACAACAACCACGATAATGAGATTCATTGTTCCTGAAGTGTTATGTACAGCAAAAATTTTGAACTATCTCTGGGTGTAGATTTTTGGTGATTTTTATTTATTTATATTGAAATTTTTTTTTGGTGTAAAGTAAAAAAAAAAAAAGGAAGAAGTAGCGAAATGGAGCGTTATTTTTATAGTCCGTTTCCGTTTTGCTGTTTCTCCTGTCCTGGCAGTGTGGTGGAGGTGCTGGAGAAGCACGGCCTGCAGAAGCCCGTCTCCTTCGTGAAGAACAGTGAGAGCAGCCGAGAAGAGGCCCACCAGCTGATGGTGAAACTCACCCGACATGTGGGACGCAAGTGAGCCCCCCCCCAGATATCACAGACCCATAAAAAGCCAAGGCAATTGCTTGCAGTGCAACTTTTTTTAAAAGTAATTTTTCATCCTGGGACTTTGGTTTCGAAAAGCAGGACCTGTAAGCAGGCCTGTGAAACATGGTCCTGCTGGGCCATTAAGGGGGGGGGGGGGGGGGAGCCAGCATTTCATCTTTCTGCTCCATTCCCCAGGAGTCCACCGGTAAGCGAGAACCTGTGGAAGGGGCTGCTTCAAGATCTGCTGGACATGCAGAAAAGTGTTTACACCTGTCTGGACGCTGACACCTGCCTCCAGGTGGGCCACCGTTGTCCCAAAACCCCTCCCTGCTTTTGCTTTTGCATATCTAGCTAACACCCCCCCCCCCCCCCCCCCCAGATTACCTTCCCATATTCACTTGCATCGTCACTAGCACAGCGAGTCATGTTGATTTTGCTGTCTTTTGATGATCATGACTTGGGTCTCTCTCCTTTTCCTCTGCTGTCGATGATACAAAGAGCTCATATTTGTAGCCGGCAACCCATTATAAATCACACCTGGATACAATACAGAGGGAAAAACGTGGAAGCTGTGATGCCATTTTTGCTGCTGTGGTTTTAAACCCCACATAATCAGATCTGCTTCAATCGATATCCATCCAGGGGCCCAGAATCTAACATCCTGATCAGTTACACAGTTAAAGTAACTCCTCCCTGCTGCCAGACCGCTTGAGTCAGCTGACATCTTAAATGCATCACATAGAATTTTACTCCCCGACAGCAGTGTTAAAGAAATAACATTGTTAGACGAGGCCGTGTGACTTGCGAAGGAGTGTCCCCACACGCTCTGCCGGGATCCCCAAAAGGGCTACGGTCAACTCTGTCGGGGTACTCGTGCTCTTCTTGTGTCCATGCCGGTGTCTGCAGCTGTTCTTCGCAATTAATGGCCTTCCATGGAGCTTATAGCCCTTTTGATTGATGGCTCGTTGTTAGCGATGGGCACCTGAACACCTGAAGGGCCCAGATTCAATCCTGCAGTCGTGTCATTTTAGGAGCCGCGGTTAACGAGGCTGTTTTCTCCATGATGGATTTTAAAAGAATTTGTTAGCTCAGAATTATCATCCCCCTCGGAAATATCCACGAGGTGTTTGTGTGCACGTGTGTGTGTGTGTGTGTGTGTCTGTGTGTGTGTGGCTTCCATTTAACCTGCATTGTCCTACAAGAGCCTAGCTTACTGATGTAAAATGCATAAAGAGCATTATGTGTGAGCTAACAAGGGCCAATGGAGATGTTACATGAAGAAACACATTGGTGCGTTAAAGGGAATTAGGAGACCTGATGCAGTCACAAACAGAGTGCCTGTCAGCAGCAAGCCCCACGCTGTGAACCGCGTGTCAGGTGTTGGGCAGCCCTGGGCTCCTCTAAATTAGACTTAGCATGTTTTTTTTATCCGGTGGTGGGAGGATAATCATCACGCTCGGATGGTTTGATGATGCCAGCCAGCGCCCATGTGTTACTGTCCTGGCTTGTCCCTCTCTTTCCCCTGTCCTCCTCCTCTTTAATTGATCTCTCCCTCCCTCGTCCCCTTCTGTCTCCCCCCCTGGGTTGGCTCCCTGTTTCTTCTCGCCTGCACTGCTGCCTCCTCCCCAATCCCGCTAATTTCCTCCTTTCCCCCGCTCACTATTCTTCCCTGTCCCTCCTGGGCCTCCCGCAGGTCTTCACGGAGAGCCTGCTGTGCTCCAGTCGGCTGGAGGGCATCCGATTGGCCGGCCACCTCCTGCAGCGCAGCGCCTCCTTGTCAGAACCCGCCGCCGGTCCTGCAGCTTCCAAGGGTCCACTCAACCCCTCCAGGGTGTCCTACCAGAAAAGCATGGAATTGGTCCTGGCAGCAGCCCACGAGTACTTCAACTCCTCTACCGCCCTTACCGACAGCTGCATGACCCTGGCACGGTAATGACCTCACAGGGACCCCTTCCCACCTCCCAGGGGGTGCTGTGCTTTTAGTCAGCATGCCACTTTTGCTGTTGTGAAAATGTTTGCAAAAAATAAGACACCAGGTGTTTCACAATACCAAGAACACAAAGATCATACTTGTGGTCTTAGCAAGACCAGTCCTGCTAACTTGCCTCCCAAGAATTGGAGAGCAGTGATTCATGGGATAGGTCTCATTTAGCAAGGATGCAACTGATGCATCCTTGATATTTGGGGTGGGGAACGACATCTGGGGATTTTTACCGTCCTTTGTACTTCTGTTCCTGAGTATTGGAACTGGTCTTTGGCAATGGGAGATGATGTAAAACGGGTTCACAAGAACACAAGAACAGTCAAGTGTGCATGTTGAGAAACACCCACCATGCCGCTTACCAGACGCCACATCCCTATGTGTTTAACGAAACTTCGAGGTGCAAACTCAAATGCTAACAGGATCCAGCAGTCCTGTAATGTCCTATTCTGCAACAGTTCGCTGACCTTGAAAAGTCCTAAAAAGAACAAAATAATGTTGTAATTGGCTATTTCCTGGGTAATGTTGGTTAGCTTCATTGAACAAAGATGTAAACTAGCTAAATGAGCTAATTAGAAATTTAGCTGGCTACCTACAACACACATGCCAGCAGGTAAAATGCTAATTGACAACACTGTTTCAAGCAAAACATGATGGGTTTGTTTATTGAGCCATGCAAGTGCAATTTCCGATGAGGATTAAGTTTTTAAATTTCGTGTATAATGACATTTATTATAGGCTGACTGAGATTTTAAGATTTTTGGCTTCTTTCTCCAGTTATGGCGCAATTATGTGTAAAGAAAACTGCTGCAAACATAGTATTTTAAAAATATGTTTTTTTTTTGTTTTTTTTTTGGGGGGAGGGGGGGGGATTCCACTTTAAGTAGTGCTGTCTTTCGTAGATAATGTAGTTCTAAAGGACATGTAACAGTGACAGTTTGTGTCCCCACTATTACTGTGGGCTTCTCATAACACCAATAAGTGTATCTTCATAAAAAGTTACGTGACCAGTGTTTGTAAACAGTTCAGTTGGCCTGTTAGCTTTCAACTGGCTTGGTTTCATTCACGTTGTTATATGCATCAGCTGCCAGTTTAGCCTTGACAGTGAATTTCCACCAATCATCCGGTGTCATTCCATTCCTTTTTTTCCCCAAAGCTTGCTGATTGGTGAAATATGTTCACTTGCATCTGGATCTCTGCTCTATGAGAACACTTTGGTGCTTTTTTTGAATTCCTGCCTTCGCCAGAATAACTCATGAGACAGAAGCAGCGTTTACCCAGTTAATCTCTTGATATGTGGGGAAAGGCTCTGGAAACTAATTATGTTGTCTTTAATTTCGGAAAGCTAATTGAATTTTTATCTCCGACGTGGTTATCAAGAGTTACCGCGGGTCGTTTTACATGCGTCCTCTTTTGTGTGTCCCGCAGAAGTACTACGGGGGGGGGGGACTGTGAGAGGGATGTCAGCAAATCTCCTTCTTCTCCAGTAACATCTGATCGATCAATTTTTCATAGAGCAAAAGCTTCATTTGCTCTCCCTACCCATCATCGAGGCCTGATATTGGTAGTGTGCTGTATTTCTCTACAGTGTTAAAATGTACTTTAAAGATGTTAGTCTGCTTCCGTCTTTTGGAATTTCCAAGTACTACTCCACAGACTTTTTTGACCATTTTAATCCAGCACGTACCAGCTAGCAGCATAGATTCCTGGAGGTTGTTCCCCTGCAAATCGTTCCGCTTTCATGCTGATCTTTCCCTTGTGCCCAGGATGGACTGCGGGTTCAGCTTGTGCCTGTGCAGGATAAGGCCGTCAGGGCTGCTCTGACTGTGACCTTGTGTTCAGAACAGCAGGCTTGGACCATGGTTTTAACTCGCATTTACATTTATTTAGCAAAGTAGAAGTGAGGCAGTACTTTCCAAGCCTACAGCTGTCAAGGAGTCAACTAGGCATAAGTGCAGCTAGGCTGAGCGTCCAATGAATGCCCAGGTACAAGTGCAGCTAGGCTGAGGGTCCAATGAATGCCCAGGTACAAGTGCAGCTAGGCTGAGGGTCCAATGAATGCCCAGGTACAGTACAAGTGCAGCTAGGCTGAGGGTCTAATGAATGCCCAGGTACAAGTGTAAGCAGGATTGGAGCAAGAGTTACACAATGCCTTTCAAACCTAACAAGACGACTATTGAAATCAAATAGACAAAGTACAACAGAGCATCTAGGGGAACATCGGAGACAAGCAAAGGACAATGGAGGGATGTAGACTAGTGGGGGTTTTCCTGGAGGCTTTTCATTAAGTTTGAGAGGGAAACTAATGGCCAGATGTGGTACTGCAGCTGATTCTGTCATTGGGGATCCACACATGAGAAGTGTCTGTGTTGAATCTTCTCACATGGTGTCGGGATCTCCAAGCAGCGTTCGTTTGCTGAGCGAAGAGACTGAGATGGGCTCTAGTTCTCCAGCAGCATCTTGATGGAAATAGGTACCTGGCCTTTAATGGATATGGAAGCCAAGCACCAAGCACTTGAACTTGATGCGAGCTCCAAGAGGGAGCCAGTGATGAGATTGAAGGAGGTGCATTACATGGGTGCATTTTGCTGATTGATTCCACACGTCCTGCTGCATTTCCTGTCATCTGTAGTAGGTTGACAGCACAAGCTGATAATCCTGTATGTGAAGAGTTGTAGTAACGTAGTCATGTGAAGTTATGAGACTAGAAGCTGGGTTGCTTACTCAGACAAATAAAGGCTAATCTTAATGATGATATACAGGGTAAATCTGTAAGATCTGCATGGTCAGCAAAGGATAGCTGGTCATTTATCATCACCCCTAGGTTTCTGGTGGAGACAGTTTAGATCAGGGGTCTCCAACTCCGGTCCTGGAGAGCTACTATCCAGTAGGTTTTCTGTCCCACTTGGCTTCCGATGAGCCACACCTGCTCCTGCTTTTTACCTGAGAACAGGTGTGGCTCATCAGAAGCCGGGTATGATAGAAAACCTACTGGACGGTAGCTCTCCAGGACCGGAGTTGGAGACCCCTGGTTTAGATGATTCAGGCTGTACAATGATGTCATGGTGGATGGTAGACAGGAGAGGATCTAGGACTTGAAAAAGCCAGTGACTTGATTGAGGACAGCACTTTCAAGTGTTTGAGACAGTGTTTCCCAATCCCGTCCTCGTGGACCCACAGACTATCCAGGTTTTTGCTCCTACCGGGAGCTGGGATGGAGCAAAAATATGTATTGTCTCACTGGGAGCTCGGAGGGAGCAAAAACAGATCGACTGTGGGTCTCCGAGGACCAGATTGGGAAACACTGGTTTAAGACATTAATGAGTGGAGATTGACCTCTTGATGGTTTTCAGTTTGTTGTTGGTCAAGAGTGGACTTTTATTTATTTATTTATTTATTTATTTATTTTTACCAGCGGGGTTACATGTGCTTGCTTAAATGTAGTCGGGAGTGACTGAGCTTTGAAGGAGGTTGTGTGAGTGGCGGGTGCAGAAAACTGGCTGCTGCTAGCTGTCACCTCATGGAAAAGTGTAGCAAAGGCATCAGCCATCAGATTGGTGGGTTGGGGGGAGTTGGAGGGTGGAGCTGGATGTGAGCAGGTGCTTTAGAAAGTAGAGAGATGATAGAAGGGATTGGTACTCAGCCAGAACCATGGGACATCTTATCATCTGCCATTTCCTCTCGGCTATCCGTCGCTTTGTCGCCTAGGTCATACCGGAGAGCCTGGGGTGAGAGTGTTGCGAGCTTGCTGGTCTGGAGGACAGGGTGGCCCATGTACGAGTGTTCTCAGTGTGGATCCCGGTCTCTGTCAGAGCCCTGACATGAAGTGCAGTCGGAACCAGACACGAGTTCCAATGTGTGCTGAAGAGTGCTCGACCATCCAGCTACTACTCGCTGAGAAGGAGAGAACAAAAAGCTTGAGGTTCTGTAAGAGGAGCGGCAGGTAGAGTGTGAGCTACGTCGGGAAAATAACATGATGAAGAGCCCAGCACCTCTCTGGACTCACTGTGCCTCTAGGGTCACGTGCCTTAGCTCGCTGCTTCAGTGATTGCATCTCTGCATGGTACTGAACGTGTACAGAAAGAGCAGAAACATTAGGGGCCATTTCAAGCGGATCTCGCTGATCCGGCAAACAACCAGTATATACAGCCTTGATGTTAACTCAGTATGTTGTGAGTAAAAAACAGGACACAAGAGGTCCCCAGCTTACACGGGGGCTAAAATGCAAACAGTTTGAGCTTTGGGTCTAATGCTTCAAAATACAGTTGACTGCACCCAGTATAGGTGCTGAAGTGATGGTGTCCATTTTACCGATACATATGATTGAAACTTTTACCAAAGAATTTCAGCATAAGCTCGTTCTTCAAAGTTAAAACAGCAATGTCCCTTCTGGGGCTTTCATTCTTTATTTCTTTATTGTTTGGTACTTAATACAGCGTTTTCCTGGATGCGGGGATGGTGGCCATTCAGTAAATTACAGGTTACGGCGGGTAGTTAAATGTTCGTGTCTTAGGAGATCTGGAATTTTCTGATCTCTGGAATTTCATATATTTCGGTGTGTTTTTGTTCGTCATTCACTTCACTGTAACTCCCGAGTTTGACAGCCTCGGAGGTGCGTTTCCCGTGGGGCGAAGTTGCTCAGATGATGTCGTTAGTTATCGCCTTTTACTTCTCATTTGCATAAATTTTGAAGCAATTTCCAGGAGGGAAGCGGTACACTCTAAATAATTCACGTCACTGTGACACCCCCTTTCCGTCTTTTGTACAAATCCATTTTAACGAGTAAGTGCACATCAATCCCCCGGCTAGGGTGTGAAATGAATTGTAAGTGCATATCTTTCCCTTCGGTTCGCAAACAGCCTCCACTTTTTCCTTGATTCTTTTGCTTTTGCTGTTTTATTCCTCCTTTGATAGGAATCACAGCCCCCCCCTTTTGGTGACAGCCTGCCAATTTAAATTTGGAACAGTTAAGGTTTCTGGTTGTTCGTCTCTCCTTTCCCCGCCTATAGCGAAGTCCCCAAAGTCTACCTGAGCAATTTATTATCGCTTCCTTCTCGCTATTGTATTTATTGTAAACAACATTATAACAAATTCAGTATTTGTGTGCTTGCATGTAAAATACAAGTGGATGACCCTTGTGAGCTGTGCTGAATGAAATCGGATGTGAAGTTTGCACTGTTTGTGCGACGGGCTTTGACAGTAACTTGTTTTGCATTATGAACGAACGGTCAGTGGTAAACCTTGTTAAACCATGCCAAATCTGGCAGCTGATCTCAAACACAAGTGATAGGTCTCTAAGATTTAGCCATGGAGGCTCACGTATTGGGTACTGGGTACTGTATTGCCTTGCAGTCTTTGTTGAACACAATGGACAGACAATGGGAATTTTATTTTTAACGTCATCGTTTAGACCTCCTCACTCTGTGGGTGTAATCGTCTCATGAGGCAAAGAGTGACACCCAGTGTCTGGGAGGACTCAAAGTAGAGTTCCCAGCTGTAATCAGCCTATGAGGTGGTCATTTACCTTGATTTATTTAGCAATGAGCTATAAACTAGCGGATCCAAAGCAATGTATAATTGAAGAAGTGGGGTCAGACACAATTAGGCTTAAGGGCCTTGCTCAAGGACCCAACAGTGAAATCACTCTATCGACCATGAGATTTGAACTTGCAACCTTCTAGTCAATGAATCAGCAGACTAACCCACTGAGCCACACTCCACCCCCCCCTGGTCACACAGGAGGGTGTCATTAGTCAAATGACTGGGTCATTAGTCAAAAATATGTTAGTCTCTCTGTAGCTAACGGCTAACCTGAAATGGCAAGAGTGTGCTTAACAACACTGATTTGAAAATGTTTTGTTTTTTTGCTCATTCATCTAGGGCCTGTTTACAGCTGATCAGTGATTGCCCGCCTCTCATCCAGGAAGAGTTGGACTTGATCAGAGCCCTCAGCCAGCTGGAGGACTTTGATGTGAAAATACTCCCCTTGCAAGGTATGCCGAGAGTTGACCTTGATTTGTTGGAGTTTGGGGCAAGGAACGGTGTTGATGTAGACAGAGGGGTTTCGCGATGTCGGGGAGCTGAATTCTACTCTTCCTGTCATCACACTTCAGAATGATGCATTTTACTAGTGAAAAGCTGAGTAGAGTATGCTGAGAGTTAGTCATCGTGTATGTCCGGCGGGGAACTGGAAGTAAAATTAATTGCCTCAATTTCCAGCCTTGAGGTATGGTTAATCTTCAGCCCGGCTTGCTCCTAGCATAGGGCAATCGAGAGGATTATAGTAGCTATTTCAGAATGAGCACCATCAAATTCAGAGTCACCTGGAGATCCGCACATCAGACGGACGGTCCCTTGCCAGTTTCGTCTTGGGGCTTTCTGCTTCCTCTCGTGACGGTGCTCATGGATCCCTGCAAACGCCTGTATCTGAAATGGCTTTCTTCCATTACTGTTGTATAGCCTGCAGGTTAACGCCTGCGTTGTTAGAGTTGGGGTCGCTACTGGAATCTCTGCATGCTGCATCGGCAATCTTAGCGTTTGCATTGCACTGCCAGAAAAGCTCCTTGTCAGTCTGCATGTTTACATGAAAACTCAATCCTTGCTAATACTGAAGCCCAGTATAACTGTCCAAGAATGACAGGAGGTTAGCATCTGTCTTTTCCACTATCGACTCGTGAGAGTCACGCTTACAAGTGCAGAGCGTGACTCTGCGTTTCAGTCCGTTCTGGGCTTTCGCCGGATTTTCTGTGTTAATTCACCTTAATAGCAGAAGCTGTGCTCTGGGTAGCCGCCTCCTCGTTGAAATCCTTGGGCTCCCTGGTTCATCCCCCTGGAACCAGCTCGGAGCAGCAGGCACATTTGACGGAATAACCTGGCATGGCTGCACGCAGCAATAGCAGCATCTCTATCCAAGAACCTTACCTGTTTTCGCCAACCTTGTTAGCACCCTGTAGATGATTGACGTGCCTATTCTGTGTCGGTGCTGATGGAAGCTCATGTGGCATCCTAGGCTAGCTTCACCGCCTGCCCTCCATGCCACCTAATGGGCTGACTGGCGCCAGTGTGAGTTATGAGGCATGTGTAAATGGCATTTGGCTGCCAGCAGCCGTCTGGAGGACCATGAGCCTCAAAAAGCGCCAATCTTCTTATCCCTGATGGAACAGGATGACCCTCCACTCCAACCCGGCCTCTGTAAACACGATAATGGATAAATTTGAAGTGTCCCACCAGCCTTCAACCTCCTGGGTGTTATGAGGGAGAGGGCAGATAGGGCATGTCAGAAATACCCCCCCCCCCCACCGCCACCTTGGGATGATTCTGTAAATGTCCGATGCCAGAATACCGCCAGTGAGTATTCAACCAAAGGCCCACGCTGGAAATGCCTGAGAAGTGTAATATACCCCCCCCCCCGCCCCCCCCCCATGACAAATCAGCAGTCGCTGGGTAACAGATGGCTTTGCGAGATTAGGTGTTTGAAACAATATAACAGACCTCGAGTCCCAAATGGCGATGGAGCGGGAGCTGCGGCTTGTTTAATACAGAGCGTATTCTAATGTAGGAAACTGCAGACTCTACACTTTTTATAAATGCTTTTTTTGGGGAGGGGAGGTATCTCCGTTTATTTGTTTATTTATTTAAAACAATAGCTTTTGACGCGCCCCGATAATGACTGATTGTGCCGTAATTTGCTGCATCGTCCCTGAGGTATTCCTGACAGTTTTCCAGGGAAGAGTTGCACACTGATGCAGTATAAATATCATTATGGTTCTATGTGTAAACATGCCCGGGGGGGGGTTGGCGGCCTGCCCGGCCTGGGGAAGGGCGTGAGCGGCGCGTTCCGCCCCCGTGGGGAGCCTGACCTCCACCCCTCCCTGTCCAGTCCGCCTGCGGTCCGACCGGCTGACTGTCATCCAGGAGTGCATCGCCCAGTGCCCCACGGCCTACAAACAAGCCTCGCTGCTGCTGGACCTGGCTGGCTTGCTGCGGGTGGCAGGTGAGATGGGCGCACGTTCATTATTAATTATGCGGTATTAATTCCCCTGCTCTCTTGCTAAGCGTCTAGGGGCCCATTGGTGTCTGGGAACCCCCCCAGCGGAACAAACCAGACCTTCCTGTTCGTGTGAAAACAGCACTTCTTCTGGAATGTGTATGCTTCACTTTTTTTCTCTCATAGAGCTAAAAAAAATCTTTTCTGGGGGATTGTTAAAGCGCACACAGCCTAAAGCAAGACTTTTTCTTTACTTTTTTCCCCCCATTCTCCCCCTCTCTCCCTCCCTCGCTCTCTCCCAGCACTGTTGTGTGGCTATCTGGCTGTTGCAGCACTGGCCCCCAGAGGGGTGGGTGTTTAAACAGGCTTGAGTGAGTCTACCAGCAGATCGCGGCCATCAGCAGCCTCCTCTGCTGCGCTCCCTCCATGCTTATTACGTAGCACATCCTTATTCAGTTATTCTGTTATTCAGTTGCTGGGCAGATGTTCTGCTCTTGAGTGACACGTGCTGCCACATAATACACAAGAATGCTTTGTTGCCACGGTTGAAATTAACAAATTTGATTAAAGGTGCTGGAGCTCCCCCTATCTGTCACCCTGGGGACTTGAACCTGCAGCTTCCGACCCCTGCCACCTGCTACCCAGCTTCTCCATATGACTACATATGATGGTTTTGTGCTGCAGAACCAGTTCTAGTTTATCATTTTTGATTTACGTTTGTACTGGCTGGTAGATTTGACCAGCATTGCTACATACAACAAGCTAACAGGGTAGACTAGTAAGGTTTTTTCTGCTTCCGGTATTTAGGTAATCTCCTTTATGTGTCCTGGCTCTGCTAAAATGGTGTACATGTGCACGTATTTAAATCTGTTTCATTCATTCATTCAGTCAGTCAGTCAGTCAGTCACGCCTGTGCTATCTGCAGTGACAGATTCTCTGCAGACTCTAATGGCTGGTCTGATCTTCTGTGTTCTCTGTGTCCTAAATGCCCTGCTTTTCATCTCGCTGCCTCGCCCTCTGGGCCCAAAGGAAAGCATGTCCCGTTTCCTCCGCTGGCGTTCGTGCATATCAGTCCGTCCCTACTTTCACACAAAAGACGGACCGGCCTTCCGTGGCTCTTGGCCCGGAGTGTGGAGCCGCGGGGATGGGAGGCCCGCAGTGCGGAGGGCCCCTCCATCCCCGACGCGCGGGGCCTGTAGCCGCATTAGCGCTCTTATCACTGGTTAGCTGCCATCAGGTTCCTAATGTCCTCTTCCTGCTCTGCGTATGTGCGGCTTCATGATACGACGAGGGGAGCCGGGTGCCGAGGAATCGAGCCGCCCAAAGCCGCAGCACGATTATTTTTATGCTATTATGTAATCTTGTTTTAAGACCTTTGTGAAAAGGTTTCTTTGGAAGGCAACTAATTTTTTTTTTGATGTATGAGAATTGCTGTTTCGATGCGAGTTATATATCTAAACCCAGTTTGTGTTTGATTTAACTTATTTTCTGTCTCTGACACCCCTGCTGTACCTCCTCCAGATGCAGTGTAAATACAGTGCAACCTCAGCCACCCACTTCCAAGCAAACAGACTCCCAGCTAAGCTGGCTCTCCAAGCCCCACCCCCGCCCCCCCCATCTGTGTCCTTGCCTTGTCCTGGTCGTCTCATGTGTCTCCCCCCCCCCCCCCCCAGGTGAGGACGAGCCCAAACGCAGGGGCCAGGTGTTGACCCTGCTGGCGGAGCAGGCCCTTCAGTGCCATGACTACAAAGTCGCCTACATCCACTGCCAGGACCTCATGGCCACAGGTACCAAGGCAGCCAATCGGAGGTCTGTTGCCGGGCAGCCTGGCGGAAGACAGTGATGCAGGGCAGGCGTTTAGCACTTTACAATCTTACCTTTTTTCAGGTCCCCACAAAGATCTGTGAATGCAATCAAAAAACTAAAAATGCCAAAGTCTCGTGTTTTGTTTGGTTACTTATGGTTAAGGTTAGGGCTGGGTAGGGGGTTATGGTCGTCATGTTGGGATTAGAGTTTTCCCCATAGAAATGAATGGAGAGTCCCCACAAAGATATAATTGCAAACCTGTGTGTGTGTGCTGATCACTGCCCCCCCCCCCCCCAATTCTGACCCAGTTTCTTAATCCCTTTGTTGAATTTTTAATTATTATTAATGCATGTGAAAGGCATTCCTTCCCTCTGCCTGATTCTCGCTCCATTCCTCCAGGTTGTGTTCGTACCTGTAATGCTGCATCTCTGCTGTCTATGCGCCTGACAGATCTCGTCTTAATTACAGCTCTGATGAATCCAATTTGACCATTTGGGAGCGAGCTGGGGTGGGGGGAGGGGGGGTCATCCCTGCCTCCTGACATCACCTGGAGTGGTCGCTGCGGTTGACCGGGAACCAAACAGGCCCATCTCCCCCTGCTGGCTCTTCCCTCATGCGGAAAACGGGGACACAGATTCCCCAGTTTATTTTGTAATCATGAGACATATTTAGTGGCATCCGAACAGCTTGTGCTCCCTGCCTCAGAGGCAGACGAGTGGTGGTGGTGGGGGCAGGGGGGGGCAATAAACAATTTTAAACCAAAATGCACGTGTGGAGAAAAGAGCCTGACGCTCAGAAATAGTTTGTCTGCCGTGGCAATCTGCAGAGCCCGGAGCACTCCCGTCTCAATGGTGAGGCTCTGCACCAACACACTAATGGCCTGTGAGCTCCGACACACGTGCCATGGCCAGATACCATTCATGCTCTCTGATTTCACTTAACTTTTCCTTACTCTCTTAACTATCCTGGGCGGCTGGGACCCGGGGTGCTTAAACTCCTGCATTAAATTGCAAAATGCTGCTCTAATTACCGCCTAGACATGCTGAAGAAGAAAAGGTTTATGCAATAAAGGCTTGCTCAATAAAGGTGTCTTTTAATTTGGAAGCATAATCTCTATCTTTAAAAATCAGCAGCTTGTGGACTGAATCACATAAAGCTCCCCCACCCCTCCCCAAAACTGCTCGTCCGTTACGTGCGAGGCCGGAGGCGAATGCTATCGCATATCAGCTGAATTAAAATGCCATGTGCCACACACAGCCCCGTGTCTGTCAGAAACAGTTATCGGTGTTTGTAGTGCTTGGGCCGTAAAAGCCGCGTGCCATAATCGCTTAACGAGCGACTGTCTTTCATATTCAAATGCTGAAAGACACGGGTTGGCCTGACCAAACAGCATTAAAACTCATGGATTATTGGTCCCCTGTCTGTTAAAATAAGCCTAAAATTCAGCACGACACCCTGCTTGCATTCGCATAAGTGGAGGCTCTGTTTTTCCTTTGGTTCGCGTCCTGCGGTTAAATTATCATGACGCTTTCAGTCATTAGTCTTTGATTCCTGTGTGTGTTAATGCATTCTCTGGTGAGAGGTCAGAGACGTGCCTTTGGAACTTATAAGGCCAAGGGAACAGGAGTGTGACCTGAATCGGGTTTTGTGTTGGCGCTTTGGCTCCCAGGATTGTTCGGAGAAGTATGACTGCCTGCTGAGTGAACCTGTTTGTTTCAACGTGAAGTGTGCATTAGTAAGCTTAAATGAATGACTCACGGTGTACTCTAAGGCTGTATAATGGCTGTCAATACTGTGACATTCTGCAATTTGAGGCTCTCAGGGATAGAGTTCAGCTCCCAGAAGGTTGCTTTTTCAAATCCCATGGCCGGCATGCTGGCTGACCCTAACCCTGTGACCCAAAAATCTTGTTCTCACCTGTATTTGTGTGTCTGTGTGTCTCATGGAGAGCAAGATGGGGCTTTTGTGATGCGGAAAGGGTGGTTTTGGAGATTGTACTGGTCAGGTGATTATGATGTCACAATGCGGGGTCAGATTGGGTACATTTCATACATATATATACGATAATATTCAGTATAATATTTGAAATATTCCAGACATAGTATGTTCGCACAAATTTACACATATCCCCGAAAACATCAGGACACAGATTGTGAGCTAATGAATGTTGTAGAGGTAACATGAGGGGAGCAAACAATCCGGATGAAATTTACCACTTATTTAGGTTTTTCTGCCGATTTTTAAAAAATTATTTATTTTTTTTTTATTATTTTTTCTAATGCCATACGTCTTCCCCAGCTGTTATGGGAGTTTGGGGACACGCAGCATTAACAGCGTGTTTTTTTTATTGCATTTATTTTTTCTTGTTTTGCTTCTTTAACTTTATCTTATTGAAGAAGCTTACTTTCATGGTCAGGTATTGTAAATATTTCCTCCTTGTTCAATGGTAGCAGGTGATGATTTCCTAAGTGAGTAGCGGACCTGAGTGTTTGGCTTAGAAGCTATAATGCGTACTATCCCTCCCTCGGATGATTTTGACCCCCCCCCCCCCAATAGGTTACGCCCCAGGATGGCACGTTTGCAGCCAGCTCGGCGAGCGCGAGGCCTACCGTGACCTGACAGCACGCCGTGAGCTCATGGCTTTCGCCCTCACGCACTGTCCCCCCGTGCAAATCCAGGCCCTGCTGGCGGCCAGCAGCTTCCTGCATACCCAGGTAAGCCCTCCAGGGGGCACTCTCTCCACTCTCAGCTTAGCTGATCTATTAATCCAGGGTGACCCACGACCCGCATTATTTACCCAGTTATCTCTGGTTCCATAGGTCTCTAGATCAAAACAGTGCTGCCGTACTCTCTATCTATATTGTCCAGCTTTTCACTGAACCGATTAAGAGTTTACCTTTGCTTGGGGGTGCTGCAAGGGGGACCTCAATGTACGACTGCTCGGTTCTTTAGCAATGACAGCGGAGGTGTGTAGAACACTCTGCTGTGCTGCTGTTTCAGGATTTAAAATATCACTTGTTGTATTGGCTTGTCAGGGTCTCCCCCTTTATCCCCCCCTTTCACAAACATGGGTCAGCGCCATTCTTGGGAATGTCGTTCAATGGTGCGGTAAAAGTTCACTTCCTGTATCTTCAGCTTCCAGCCTTTTCGGTCCCCCTGGGTGTTTTAAGGACACCACCACCCTCGAGGAACAGCCTGTCCCCGAATCTGCCTGTCAGAAAGGATACTCTTGAATAGCTGAGCCAGAGCACTCAGCTTGTATTGAAAAACATTTCATTACGGCGTCTCTGTGTGCCGTAGTGATGGGTTACCGCTGTATGTTATCTCTGTAGGCCGTGCGGTCGGCCTATGCATGCGCTATAAGCACGGTCCGTGAACATGCGGTGTCCTTGTGCATTACGGTTATTGGCTGCCGGGGAGAAGGAGCATGCATTGAAAATGAGCGTCTCTAGCTCAGGTGCCAGTCTGGCACCAATCCTGGTGGTCCATCTAACCGCTGATCGGTTGTGCCACGCTGTCAGGGTTCAGTCAGCCATTTGTGTCCTGCATGGCAGGAGGCTGTCAGGTGACTTGGAAAACCAGGACAGTTATGAGAGAAGCACCTTGTGGCAGGTGTTTCCGCTCGGAAAGGCCATTACCTACCGGGGACTGGATCAGCTTGGTCTGGGCGACATATCAAACATACGTCCCGGGCGTCCATGGTGTTTGCACGGGTAATTTACAGTTTGCCGCCATGCTTCTTCGTGTCCGGTTTAAAAACGTGCAGTAGGCTATACGCAACCTTATGGCAGCCCCACGTATATATATATGTGTACGTTCAGTGTCAGCCGGCGAGGCTACGGAGGTTCCCTCCATCGGCGGCAGCCGCTGTGCAGGATTCAGAACCTGAACAGTGCATGTCGGAGGTGCTAAGACCCAGCGACGGCGTCCCTGGCAGAAGAACGCGGGGGGTCGCTGCTTTTATGGCGGAGAGCAGAATCAGGCGGGCTCCCAACGGGGTCTCGCGGAGTGTCACAGCACCCGGTGTACTGGAGCAGAGCTCAGAGAGAACACCTCCTCCCCCCTTTGTGATCGTGTGAATAAGAGTGTCAAAATGTGTGAGCTAGTCCCACGTGCGGGAAAACAAACTGTACACTGAACGATAGTTATTTATAAATTGCATTTTACTTTTTTTTTTTGGTTTATTGATGCAATGAATGTTTTCTTTAGCTTAAGGATCGTAAAGGAGGCCTTTACTGCACTCAGTGCTGTGTGTGCGTGCATATATAATATAAATAATGTGAAGTCGGGCTTCTCTCACGTCCCGCTGTCCCTGAACGCCGGCCTCTTGCATTAGGAGGTTAATGTAATCGGCATGCGCCGTCGTCATCCGATTCACCACTTAATGAGAGCCGGCACCGTCGGTCGCGGGTCCTGCCTATCCCACGGCATTCTGCACATCCATTCCTCCGGCGCCACCTGTGCTCAGTAGAGCCCTTCTGCAGCCTTTGGGGAGACTGGGCTCTGTCATGTCAATGCAACACCCCCCCCCCCCCATTAAAAGCACAACATCAAGTTTGTGAGGCTGCTTGTGGCTCAGATCTATTATGGCATTTATTTACTTACCCTTGTGGGTTTTAGTGGGTTTTCGCATCCAAGGCCACTTGCCGATCTAACGGCAGGTGTGAGGAGGTGCAGAGGTCCCGGCTGTCTGTATCCTGTCAGGCCCACTTTCTTTCTGACGTCCCCCCCCCCACCACCCCCCATGCATCCTCTGCATTGCTCACCGATTCCGCTCCCAGTCCGCCAGCGGGTCGTCGTTACCGCCGCTGCCTGCCAGCCGCTAACAGCAGCTTCGTTACTCTGTCTCCGTCCGTCTGCTGACACCACCGCTCGCGGTTCGCTCTCCTCGTCACATGACACGTAGGCCTCTGCCTGTCAGTCAGCTGTCACAGAATTCAGCTCTTCAAGATCTGATTTTTTTTTTTTAATAATGTTTTTATATGTAGACTTTTGGAAATCGACATTCCCCGGAATTGTGAGTACTTTTACCTGATGAATGTTAGTTCTTTAGGAATGTCTCTCTAAAATGGGTGTCCCCCCCCCCCCCCCCCAGATCCTCTACCAGGCTGTGAATTACCAGATTGACCCGCACGGCAACGGGCCACACGGTCCTGGCCCGGCCCTGGAGCCACCCACCGAACGCCAACAGGTATGTGGAGCCGGCCAGCATCCGGCTCTTGGCCACTCGGGGGGGGTTACGACCGGCCGTCTCACCTGCTGCGGTGGCGTCATGCGTAAATGTCAGCGCGCGGTTATTTATCTAGGCTTGTCACACCTGCTACAAGACTCTGTGACTTCACGTTTTATATGTATAAAATAGCTATAACCATCATGTTATATATTTTATTCAAATCACGTTTTCTTTCATTACTGTGACCATGTGAGATGGGATACATTGAGAATTGGGCTAGTTAATTAACTGACGGGAATGAAGGTCAGGTTACCCCTGAGTCATCACCACACCTGCCGCGTAAAGCCCGTTTGCTAAGGGGCCCCGTGTGACACCTGGGCCAGGCCCAGGTTCCGCCTTTTTATTTTCGTTTCATGTTTGTTTGCATGCTGGGGATTCCCCCGTACCATGGCTTCGCACTGAGCAGGAACGTTCTGCCCTCTGCAGTTGCCCGCACAGACTGATTGGCCACTTACTTATATTTTTTTATATATTCGCTGGAAAGATTCCCACCAAATTACAAATAATGGTGGATACTTATCAGAAGCCCGTGAAACCATTTGTCGCAGGCGAAATGTTGTTATTGCAATTTGTTTTGTCTCCTAAGGGTAGATCCTGTTCAAACTGACACAGCAGTTTTCCTCTCCTATAATCATCTGAAACACTGAAACTATTATGGCAAGAACATTTAAACTGATTCACTTCTGAACCAGACAAAATAGAGGAGAGAGATACGGCCCTTTGCTGCAAAGCAACATGCTTCTGCCGCGTTCCGCGCTTCCGCTGGCATCGCGACATACAGCGGGAGACGATTATATTACTTTTTTCTGTACTGAATGATTTCTCTGTCTGGAACCATGCTGCTGTGTTTGAAACAGCGACCACATTCTGTGGGGGTGGCGTAATATCTGAGACGAGTAACGATACTGCAAATTTTAGCAAATCGCTAATGAATTTCTTATTCTTAACAGAATGGGTGAAAGCAGCTTTTTAAAATGGAACATTTTCGCTCAGTGTGGCAAAAGCCTAGCTGTGTAATTTGTGCCTGTTCCCAGTGTTTATTAACTGGAAGCTTGCTTGTCCTCTTTTAACCTTTCACGGTTTAACCCGAATGGGGTCTCAGCTTCCTGTGCTTGTGTGTCGGGACAGCCATTCCATGATGGGAGTCCTTTTCGCGGTAACAAGCAGCCCCTCGAAGGTAACGATTGGTGGGCGGGGGCGGGTCGTTGGCTCTCATAGGCCGACACGGTAGCTGCCGGCACGAGCCGCCACTCACAGCTGCTGCAGAGGAGCACCGCTAAGACCATGGAGGTCCTCTCGAACCCTGGACTGACCACCAAAGCCGTGCTGCAGGCTGTGGGCGACTCCCAGTGGTGGAGAACGTCCATCAGCTACCTGCGGCCCCTGCATGTAAGCATGCCTTCAACGTGTCTCTGATGTGTTCCAGTTGCTTTCACATGTTTGGCTTTCCTGAAAATGACAGCATTAGTACTTTCATCATGTCTGTCCATTTCATGCATGCTGTTGTTTGGTCAGAACAATTTCATACTCTGTACACAATGTAGCCATGACCGGCTTTAGGCTGCGGCTTGTCACTATGGCAACAGTTTGTCACGATTATAGTAAGACTGAATGCAGACATTTACTACCATATATAACATCTATATAACGTCACCGGCCGTCCTGTTAGTATGCAGTGCTGCTCCTGCTGTTAAATATATAGGCTTCTTGGCAGCAGTATTGGGAAGGGAGTTATATAGACATTAAATCTTATAGAGCAGTGTTTCCCAGTCAAGTCCTCCAGGACCCCCAGACAGTCCATGTTTTTGATCCCTCCCAGCTCACTGTCTGGCAGTGAACTGGGAGGGAGCAAAAACATGGACCGGCTGTGGGTCCCCGAGGACCAAATTGGGAAACACTGTTATAAAGTATACACACACACACACACACACACACACACTCACACACTCACTCAACGACACGTGGATCAGCGACACTAACCCAGAGGTCTGAACCAGCTTCAAGCATCACGAATCGCAGCCTCATTTACGCCCCAAGGCATGCCGTCATGTGACGGAGGTCCCAGGTGAGCGCTGTCTGCGAGCGGGCGTGTTCCGCTTAATGCTGTGCATGCCTAATTGGCTGCTGCTTTAGCTATTCCATTGTGCATCGTTGTGGAAAATTGATTCCAGCCCAGCCTTTAGTGTTTCTTCTGTCGTGGAAAAATAGAATTATAAAAGGGGCAAAAAAAAATATTTTTTTTTAATCCCTTAGAACTGATGCAATTGAGAGGAATGTGTGTGTTTATAAATATTTTAATGGCGCCTCACTTTTCTTCAGGGTCAGGGACCCGGCGACTCGGCGCTGAAGGCCTCGTCTGCAGAAAACGGAGATCTGGAAGGACAGGGCTGTCACCCGTTCTACGAGTCGCTGTTTGAGAGTCCCTACATCGACAAAGTAAGTAACAGGAGTGTGTGGTTGCTTTTTATTCACGTTGTTTGTATTTTTGAGAGTGGTGGCAATGTAAATTTTTAAGTTAGGATTTACAAGTAAGCTGCTCCCTAATAGGAGGCAATAATGTTTCAGTTTGATTTAAGGCATGAAATCCCTGGCAGATGCAATGCTGTTTAAAGGGCAGCACCGCAAGATTAACAATTGTAATATATGTAATATATATATTCATCTGAGTAGTTTGTCAGTCACCTGCTGTGTCTAAGGGGCTCATTCAGTTCATGTCTGTCCTGCAAATGACACATTGACATGAGGTAATCCCACCCCCCCCCCCCCATTTTAGTGGCAGTTATGTCAGGGAGGCAGGATTTAATCTCACATGCTTCATACCTTAGTACAAGCCAATCAGAGTAAGTGCCAAAGAAGGCGGAGTCAGCAGCATCCCTATGGGTTATACATTTCTGCCCAATAACATTCCCACTAATGAGTAACGTTACTCACATTACTATAATGTCAGAGTAAAGCTGTATTATTACAATGTATTACATCTGCCTTCTGTAGGGATACAGATATACATTAAATGTTAGCGCTGCCCTTGGTGTTTGCAGAATGAGGAAATGTACACGTCATATGATAGCGTTTCCACGGAGGACTTTGCCGAGGTTTTGCTGCGCACCGGGAAGCTGGCCGAAACGAAGAGCGAAGGAGAAGACGTGTTTCCTGCCACCGAAGGTAATGCAGCCCTAATTATCGTGTGTGGAGTGTTTTAAAAGGGAAGAGGATGTTGGGTACTTTCAGTCATCTGACCAGGCAGTTACAAGTGCGTCATTAATGGGGTTTGGTTACATTCAAAAAAACTGAAAAACATGTTATTAAATGCATTATTTCTAAAAGGATTGAGGCAGGAGTTATCTGTTCCATTTTCCCCACTTTTCTGGTGCTTCTATTAAGCAAATTCATCAAGTCTCCATCTGACATGCCAGATGGACCTTTTAGTAAAGCAATAATGAAAGATGGAGTATCGGGACGGCTGGACACTTGAGCGTAATGAAGAGAACAACAGGTGAGTCTCAGAGGAGACTGCATCCCGTAGGCCAATGATGATCTGGTAGATCAACAGGTGAGTCTCAGAGGAGACTGCCTCCTAAATGTCTATAATGACCTGGTATATCATCAGGTGAGTCTCAGAGGAGACTGCATCCCGTAGGCCAATGATGATCTGGTAGATCGACAGGTGAGTATCAGAGGAGACTGCCTCCTAAATGTCTATAATGACCTGGTATATCATCAGGTGAGTCTCAGAGGAGACTGCCTCCCAAATGTCTATAATGACTTCGTATATCATCAGGTGAGTCTCAGAGGAGACTGCCTCCTAAATGTCTATAATGACTTCGTATATCATCAGGTGAGTCTCAGAGGAGACTGCATCCCAAATGTCTATAATGACCTCGTATATCATCAGGTGAGTCTCAGAGGAGACTGAATCCCGTAGGGCAATGATGATCTGGTAGATCAACAGGTGAATCTCAGAGGAGACTGAATCCCGTAGGGCAATGATGATCTGGTAGATCAACAGGTGAGTCTCAGAGGAGACTGCCTCCTAAATGTCTATAATGACCTGGTATATCATCAGGTGAGTCTCAGAGGAGACTGCCTCCCAAATGTCTATAATGACCTGGTATATCATCAGGTGAGTCTCAGAGGAGACTGCATCCCGTAGGGCAATGATGATCTGGTAGATCAACAGGTGAGTCTCAGAGGAGACTGCCTCCTAAATGTCTATAATGACTTCGTATATCATCAGGTGAGTCTCAGAGGAGACTGCCTCCTAAATGTCTATAATGACTTCGTATATCATCAGGTGAGTCTCAGAGGAGACTGCATCCCAAATGTCTATAATGACCTCGTATATCATCAGGTGAGTCTCAGAGGAGACTGAATCCCGTAGGGCAATGATGATCTGGTAGATCAACAGGTGAATCTCAGAGGAGACTGCCTCCTAAATGTCTATAATGACTTTGTATATCATCAGGTGAGTCTCAGAGGAGACTGCCTCCTAAATGTCTATAATGACCTGGTATATCATCAGGTGAGTCTCAGAGGAGACTGCCTGCCAAATGTCTATAATGACCTGGTATATCATCAGGTGAGTCTCAGAGGAGACTGCATCCCAAATTTCTATAATGACCTGGTATATCATCAGGTGAGTCTCAGAGGAGACTGCATCCCAAATGTCTATAATGACCTGGTATATCATCAGGTGAGTCTCAGAGGAGACTGCATCCCGTAGGGCAATGATGATCTGGTAGATCAACAGGTGAGTCTCAGAGGAGACTGGCTCCTAAATGTCTATAATGACCTCGTATATCATCAGGTGAGTCTCAGAGGAGACTGCCTCCCAAATGTCTATAATGACCTCGTATATCATCAGGTGAGTCTCAGAGGAGACTGCATCCCATAGGGCAATGATGATCTGGTACAGTATATCATCAGGTGAGTCTCAGAGGAGACTGCATCCCAAATGTCTATAATGACCTCGTATATCATCAGGTGAGTCTCAGAGGAGACTGAATCCCGTAGGGCAATGATGATCTGGTAGATCAACAGGTGAGTCTCAGAGGAGACTGCCTCCTAAATGTCTATAATGACCTGGTATATCATCAGGTGAGTCTCAGAGGAGACTGCCTCCTAAATGTCTATAATGACCTGGTATATCATCAGGTGAGTCTCAGAGGAGACTGCCTCCTAAATGTCTATAATGACCTGGTATATCATCAGGTGAGTCTCAGAGGAGACTGCCTCCCAAATGTCTATAATGACCTGGTATATCATCAGGTGAGTCTCAGAGGAGACTGCATCCCGTAGGGCAATGATGATCTGGTAGATCAATAGGTGAGTCTCAGAGGAGACTGCCTCCTAAATGTCTATAATGACTTCATATATCATCAGGTGAGTCTCAGAGGAGACTGCCTCCTAAATGTCTATAATGACCTGGTATATCATCAGGTGAGTCTCAGAGGAGACTGCATCCCGTAGGGCAATGATGATCTGGTAGATCAACAGGTGAGTCTCAGAGGAGACTGCCTCCTAAATGTCTATAATGACTTCGTATATCATCAGGTGAGTCTCAGAGGAGACTGCCTCCTAAATGTCTATAATGACCTGGTAGATCATCAGGTGAGTCTCAGAGGAGACTGCCTCCTAAATGTCTATAATGACCTCGTATATCATCAGGTGAGTCTCAGGAGCCAGGCCCCCGAGGGACAATAATGATCCAGTAGATCAACAGGTGAATGAAGGTTTTTTTTTTTTGGTGGTAGATTAAGCTATGCTGATCAAGACTAGGGGGACCAGATAATCCATGTCGGGGAGGACACATTGAGCTACTTCGGGTTTCAAACTGAAAGGCTCCTATGCTCGGCTAAATAGTTCAGCTCTTCTTGTGCTTTGACTGGTTTATTTCCTTGACTGAAAGACTCATCCAGCTATTTGACATCAGTATTAGTGACACATGCATGATTATAGGAGACTGACCAATCAGCACACAGCAAGAACTCAGTGCTCAAGTGAAATCCAGGTCCGTCTAATTGAAATGGTAATTTACAATTCCTGTCCTAGCTCAGAGTATCCTCCCTGACATGGATTATCTGGTCACCGTAGATCAAGACGCCTCCCTCGTCATTCTAGATTATTATAAAACACATATGTACACACACACACTTTCTCACTGAATATCACAGGAGTTTATCCAAATCCTCAGGATTAATGCGTCAGCTGTGAGGCTTAATATCCATGGTATGGAAGCATGCAGATTTAATGTTCTGTACAAGGCAAGGTCATGAGGCCCCACGCACGGATGATGCCTCAAATGAGTATCAGAACCACAGAAGGTGTTAAACCATGCACTTCACCTCTTTTCCTCCATTTATTTTATGCCTCTTCTATTTATATATTTTCGTTACCCTAAACAGTGCTCTGTAGCTGCAATGAAGTTTTGAAGGGATGAGACATCTTATCATAGCGTTTTAGCACCCTGTGCCATACTGAAGGCCCAGCACCTGCTGAGAAATGCCTGTAGAAGTGCCATTGTTTCCCAGTCTGGTCCTAGGTTTCCCACAGGTGGTCAATGTTTTTGCTCCTCCCGAGCACCCTACCAGTCAGTTGGGAGGGAGCAAAAACATGATCTGTCTGAGGCCCCGAGGACCAGATTGGGAAACACTGATGCAGAGCCGCCGCCCTAGATTCACCATAACGTCACCACATAAAGTGTATTCCGGTATTGCAGCACTTTGCTTTGTCACAGTTGGATAATTCCCCAGTCTGCACAGGCTTGCAAAGTAGGGTGAGCTTCTGTCCTCTTCAGCAGAGGGTGGGGAGGCCGTACACGTGCGCCAGTTCACCTTTCGGCTTTGCCTGTATGTAGGACACGTTTCATTTCGTAATGGATGACTGTTCGCTTTCTAATCGGAAACGGGCCCATTTAGAGCTGGAGCCCTAGTAGCCGTCCGCTTTTCTCTTTCTTTTCAGCAAAGATAAACGCAGTGTCATCCAAATAGAGGTCCGTTCTCCTCGAGAAGCTGTCACTTGCCAAAGTCATTAATCTGCACCACTGGGCCCCCCACTCAGGCTTTCTGTGGGCCTGTAATCATCCTCTGGTTTCTGGCAGCTTGCAAACCCCCCCCCCGACATACACACACACACACACACACACACACACACACACACACACACACACACACACGCGCACCTCGTCCCCTGCGATGGTGGCAGTCACACCCTTCCTCAGGCCTCACTGACGGTCCGGTTGAGGAGGACAGTGTGATTATGCAGTATGCATCCTGCTCTCAAGGTCTGTAGTCCTCATCTCCTAATGATGTGCTCCGGCGAAAGACATGTTTTATGCAAATGAGGCCTTGTATATCCCTTCCAGGCAACCGGAGAGGCCTTACTGGCTAGCTAAAATTAAATATGAGAGGGAATTCAACTCCTTTTTTTTTTTATAAAACACTGCACGTGCTGCAGTTTTTCACTTTACTCATTATACAGCCCAATTTTTCCACCAAAACCATTCAGGTTAATTACGTTACTCGAGGGTACAATAGCAGGACTCCTCTTGAGACTTGAACCGGTAGCCTTTCCATTCACTGCTATTATTATTTTATATATAAAAGCTTGCTCTCTGGTCCATATCTCACAGAAGCTTCAGAAATGGCTGCAAACTTCGTGCATTCAGAGCAAGTATCTGTCGCAACAGAGAAGGTCCCAATTTATATTAGAGGAAAGCTGTATGTCTTGATGATGCATGAATGGATGGTCAATATGAACGTCTGGAAGAATGCTCTCATATTGATTGGTTAATGTGAGCCTGTGCCTTTCTGGCAACAGTAAATAATCTGGGGTATTGTGATACAAGGGAGATGGTACCTAGTCAAATATCAAGACCAGTAGAGGAAGATGGATTTACCTAACTGGAAAATCGATGTAAATCCCCAGCTCACAATGCAGACCTATGGGGGTGGGGGCTGGGAAGGCAAGGCTTGAGTTTTATTTCAATCTGTACTTGACTTTTTAAGGCAACCTCTAGAATTTAGATTTGCCATCACATCAGAGGATTGATGAAGGACTGTTGTGACGGCACGTAGGACTTGCAGATGGATCACAGGAGGCCAAGGCCATCGCGTCACTGACCCAGTCGCTCCTCAAAGCCTTCACTTGACGCCTTTGCATGAGTTTCTCAAGCTGCCATTAGAAAGGAATTTGTATCTGATCGCGGTTTGCCTATATCTTCACGGCAACTGGAACACGGCGGGAAACGCAGAGGTTCTGCCGTGCAGACCCTGGGTCTCCTTCCCCGGAGTCCTGTAAGTCGACGGTGGAGTCAGTGTCTGACATTCTTTTTCACTGGTTGGTACTGAAGTGCGGGTGGAATAAGGAAGGATGAGGTAACATCCTAGCTGATGTTTCCAGGGAGGTTTTCAAGTATTATGGATCACTTAGCTTGAAAAGTTCAATCTGACAAGTCTTTCGATTAGAACGCATCTAATACTGGATTTATGATGTATGTTGTCTGCTTGTGTCTTGTGTACTTTTTTTGTAACATTGCGAGCATGTTTGTCATTGCGGGTATGTTTCTAACATTTTTAACCAACTTAATGGACATGTTTATATTTTTCAGTTCAAGGAAATCCGTGCAGGGAAAGCAAGAAATATTTTTAGGGTTATTGATGAAACGGACTGCCGGTTCGGTGTTTTGATAAGAACTGCGCTGAGACTCGTTGAGATGCTGGAGGCACCGCAGACGTCTTGGCTCGCCTGGTGCAGGCCATATGCCGCTGCTGCCTCCGCTCCTGCCTCTGCTGCTGCTTCGTGACGTTCACAGCATCGTTTTTTCCCCCCCCCCTGCCTCAGTTCTCCTCCAGCTGGCCGGCGATGCTCTACCCAAGGACACGATGCTGGCGTTGGCCTACCTGCTCGCCCTGCCTCAGGTACGATCTCTCTCTCTCTCTCCTAAGGAGAAAAGCAGCTCTGTGGGGTACAGTACTTGTTTTTGAGAAGAAGTGTACGATCTTAGTAACCTTGTCTGATTTGCAATCAGGCTGACACATTTCAGACAAAGTAGTGCGAGCTTCATAATCTTTATAACCCTGTTTTTGATATTGAGAGAACTGTTTACTTCAAGTTCACTATCTAGTACTATAAACATAATATATTTTAATAAAATAGTTGATAAGTAACCCCTTACAGGTCATTAACTGTCCTCTAACATCTGTATCTCAAATGATGGCATAAAACTCAAATGGAGGGGAGAATGATTACAGCGTGCTCTGTGCAGGTCTGGTTTCCAGAGCTTAAGAGAAATAAATGATCAAGATAATGGATCCAGTGTTTTTGCTGAAGTTTTTAAGCTGGTGGGTTTTTAGCACATTTCCTCAAACTAAGCACAGATGCCTAAGATTAACGTCTCTCATTGTCTTTAGAAATCTAAGCAGACTTATAAGCTCTACAACCAGTGGGGACTGCACTGAATTTTTTTTTCTGCTGCATCTATAAAATGCCACCTTGAATGTTGTCCTCAGTAAAACCTCTTGATTTAAAAAAAAAAAAAAAAAAAGGCTTCTTCCAAGTTCAGCCAAGTTGAACATATTTGAAGAAGAATACTCCACGCTGCTGTGGAAAATAGCAAACACTCTGATCACATTTTTAAGAGTTCATTGAACTCTGAAGTTGAGAACATACTGCCCTCTCGCCCCTGTGTCCAGAGTCCTCAGGCTGTGGCATTCCTGCCGAACATTAAAAAGGCAATTCACCCCAAAACAAAAAAAAAAAAAATACGACATGTTGCAGATATGCTGTAGGGCATGAAGTTAGTGCCCGGCCATTCGCGCTGCTGACAATGAGACCATAACTTCTGCACAGTTTTATGGTTGATGTGTGATGTTTGGTAGAAAGAAGCCGTATAGTAGAAGCCTCAAACTGCTATAAGGTCCGTGGATTATCTTGAGTAACCAGGTCATGATTTCTGATGAGTGACATTGCTGTTGAATTTTTCAAATGTATTTTTCTGGCACTTTAATTACCACAGAAAAAAATGCCATTATATTTGCAAGAAGACTGACAATTCTTCGGCCGATATCTCTGAAACTAGGCACCTGTCAACTCAACAATCTACATCAATGTTTCCCAGCCCAGTCCTCAGGAACCACTAGCCAGTTTGTTTTTGCTCCCTCCCAGCTCCCTGCCAGACAGTCCCAGAGCTGGGAGGGAGCAAAATCATGCACTGTCTGGGGATCCCGGAGGGCCGGGTTGAAAAACACTGATCTAGATAGATAAACAGCCCTACAGCATCTGAAACACTTTTTTTTTTTATTTTTTTTATTTGGGGTGAATTTTGCCTTTAAGCCTCCCTGCATTCCATCTTGGCTTGTGTTCCTACACACACACACACAAATAAAGCTGGGGAGTGCTCATTCATTTTCATTAGCAAACCATAATCCCAACAATGACAACCTTAACCCCTACCCAGCCCTAACCTTAACCAAACAAAAATACAAGACTTTTGACATTTTTAGTTATTTGACTGCAGTGACAGATTTTTGTCATATTGAATTTCCCCTTGTGGGGAACGAGAAAAATGGTCCCCACAATGTCAAAGTAATAGGTTTTTATCACTTTGTGGGGACATTTGGTCCCCACACTATAATATATACATAACCCGCACACATATACACACACACACATCTGCATACGTGTAGTGGTGTGGACACAGGATTCAAAATCATTGACTGAACAGTGTCATCACCGGATCCAGGGAAAAAAATGACATTACTGGGACCCCCGTGATACACAACCCCTCCCACCTGGGCTCTCTGCTGGAGCCCAGAATGCCTACCAAGTGTCCCCCCAAAATGGCGGACCTTGGCCTAATTGTTAACCACTAGTCAGAAACCTGAGCCGGCTTGTGCCACAGCCTGACGGAGCTACTTATGTTTACACGGTGGGGTTCCTGTGTCGGGCTCGCCGGAGGGGGTGGGGGCGTCATGGCCTTTCTCCTTCCCATGCCACTGAAGGGGAGAGTGATCACAGCTCTCTGTACCTGCCATCGGTGTAATTGCATCTCGCCGTTGCCGATGCCACTTGTCTCGAGAACACTAATTTATATTCTGATTTAGGTCCTGGACGCCAACAAGTGTTTTGAGAAGCTTCCTCCATCCGCACTATCGCTACAGCTGGCTGCTTATTATTACGCCTTGCAAATATATTCACGATTGGCTCCCTGCTTCAAGGACAAGTGTCACGCTCTGTACCGGGTGAGTGCCTGGCGTCCTGGGTAAATACCTTTTTTAAAGGTCTCGTTTTTTATGCTAACGTCATTGAAGGTTCACACCCCGTCCTCTCTTCTGAGGTCGAACTTTCGAAAGCGAACGATGGCCAAAGCTCCGATTCGGTTATTCTTTTACGTCATTTCCTTGTGCATCTTTGCCTGGAGATTCATTAAGGCTGATGTTCAACTTTTTAGCGGGATCCGATGGGAATGAAACGACATGGCGGAGCCTCTCAGGGGTCCGAGGTTAGATGGACATAGCGTACGGGAAAGATCGGTCTGTGACGTCGACGCAGGAAGCTAATAGGGTATGGCTGCTTTTCCAGCCTCTAATCGTAAGCTGGACTCATCATCGACTCCTCTAGGGTAACTGCTGCTGGAACGTCAGTTAAATGTCCATCTTTACATTTCAATCGACTTCCAAACAAAGTTCTTAGCAGGGATAAAATTTGTCCAGATGCTGTTTTTTAATGAAGTGGAGAAGGTTTTATCCCCAAGCCTCATTCCAAATTGCGATCTTAAATAAATCCTGCTTGTTTATAACCCTATCCCCAGTGCCCGCTTCGCAAAGGCTGAGCTGTTTCATTTTGCTGAGCTGGAGGGAGTCTGTAGGCCCGACTGGAACACGGGAACGTAGCGTCCGCAGAACAGAGGAACAAAGCCCCCAAAAGTTCCCCTGTCTCTCGCGCCTGTCTGCGGCTGCAGCCAACACCCAGTAGAACCGCCATCGCAAGTTGTTTGCAGAATGTCGCAGGAAATCGTGAAAGCAGGGAGGATCCTTGTCCCAGTGTCATATTGGGATCCTCCAGCCCCGTGATTTCAGCAGGCCCTGTTAGAGCAGGTCTACCGTCAGCTTGCTGCGCCGGTGATTAATACAACTTCAGCAGGTTCTCTTTTCTTCCAGTGCAGTGTTTGGATAGAAAATGTATATATTCAGTATGGAGGATCATATGTGTATGATTACTGTTCTTTTTTTGTTTTGAATATTCTCATGGCAGCATTTAACGTGAGGAGGTTTGGGAGGCATCAGCCCCCGTCTGGTGCCTCCAGAGCTGTGAATTGGCCACTGGGGCTCAGTACTCACGCACACGTCCTGTCCCCTGCCCCTATTCATGTCATCTGCTGTCGTACTCAGTGTTCTTCCCCTTCCCCCTAAGGAATCTTGGTGAGGAGTACTGGTGGGTGCATAGTGTACTGGCTTACCCATATTGTGCATTTGCAGACACTCAGCTACAATAATCATTAGCGCACACACATAGCTACAGCATACAGTGAGCATTAGCGCACACACATAGCTATAGCATACAGTGAGCATTAGCGCACACACATAGCTATAGCATACAGTGAGCATTAGGGCACACACATAGCTATAGCATACAGTGAGCATTAGCGCACACACATAGCTATAGCATACAGTGAGCATTAGCGCACACACATAGCTATAGCATACAGTGAGCATTAGCGCACACACATAGCTATAGCATACAGTGAGCATTAGCGCACACACATAGCTATAGCATACAGTGAGCATTAGTGCACACACATAGCTATAGCATACAGTGAGCATTAGTGCACACACATAGCTACAGCATATAGTGAGCGTTAGCGCACACACATAGCTACAGCATATAGTGAGCGTTAGCGCACATGTGGCTACAGTGAGGCTACTAGTGCACAAATAGTTACAGTGGGAATTAGTACACACATAGCCACAGAAGGCATTAACATGCATGCACACAGCAATAGTGAGAATTAGCATGCACACACACACAGCTACAGTGGGCATTAACACGCCACGCACGGGGCTACAGTGGGCATTAGCACACCTCACACACGGCTGCAGTGGGCATTAGCATGCTCACACACGACTGCAGTGGACATTAGCACGCTCACACACGGCTGCAGTGGGCATTAATACACCACACACAGCTGCAGTGGGCATGAACACGCTCGCACACACAGCTGCAGTGGGCATTAGCACGCACACACACGGCTACAGTGGGCATTGGCACACGCACACACGGCTACAGTGGGCATTGGCACACGCACACACGGCTACAGTGGGCATTGGCACACGCACACACGGCTACAGTGGGCATTGGCACACGCACACACGGCTACAGTGGGCATTGGCACACGCACACACGGCTACAGTGGGCATTGGCACACGCACACACGGCTACAGTGGGCATTGGCACACGCACACACGGCTACAGTGGGCATTGTCACACGCACACACGGTTGCAGTGGGCATTGTCACACGCACACACGGTTACAGTGGGCATTGTCACACGCAAACACGGTTACAGTGGGCATTGTCACACGCACACACGGTTACAGTGGGCATTAGCACACACACTCACACTGCTACAGTGGGCATTGGCACACGCACACACAGTAACAGTGGGCATTGGCACACGCACACACAGCTACAGTGGGCATTAGCACGCGCACACGGCTACAGTGGGCATTAGCACATGCACACACTGCTACAGTGGGCATTAGCATGCGCACACACAGTGAGCATTAGCACACGCACACGGCTACTGTGGGTATTAGCACGCGTGCACACACAGCAATGGTGGACATTAACACACACACACACCCGTTGTGGGCTAAAACAAACACTCACACACACCTACAGTGTACTGGAAACCACACGCACACACGCAACCCACCCTACCGTGGACTGGAGTCCGGGCCAGACCATTCCCTGCCTCTCATCCTGAACCTCCTCCCAGGATGCGTTCTGGATCTGTGCTCTGAGCCACTTGCTGGAAATTTGATTTATGACAGCTCTTGGCAGTAATTTACACAACACTCATAATATCATGCGCTTTTTGTTGCAGTTCTTTTCTGAGTTTGTATGTATATAATTTTATTTAAAAAAACATTGAGATTTATTTTCATTCGTGCACCTTCCATTTTAAGTCCATATTTAAGCAGGAGGGCAGGTGATAAAGTAATGAAGGATCCTACAAGGGTAGCATAGAAAAGTGTTTATGCCACAGTGTTTGTGTGTGAATGTCGGTCATTACTGTCGGCCTCAGGGTGTAATTATCGGTGGGGTTGCGCCGTTCTGACTCTCTGCTGATGCATCTGGGGTCATCTGAACCGAGTCACGGTGACCTTAGAAAGGGTTGCTTCAGGTAGGGTCTGGCCAGCTGCCGATTAGCGATCCGCTTCCCGCCTCGGATTTTGTTCGGTTGAGTTACGGTAAATCTGGCAGGGCGGACATCTGCGGTGCAAACACACCAGGGCCCCAGCCTGTCCCTGAGATGGCATGGCTCCATCCTTTCTTACGCGATTACCTCGCTTTGTGCCGCTGATGTTTGTACAGTGTCTCTTCTGGGTTCTTCTTTTCTTGTCATCCATCCCACCATGGTGGCGCATCCTGTTTATGCAAAAGATGGAGTTTGAGGTGTTACGGGGTGTAATGGAAATGCATGATCCGTGCAGTGAGGCTTTGTGAATCTTATCTCTTTGCCGAGTCGTGCGATGTGCTCGTGACGGTTGTCTCTTACAGCTGCTGCTGCAATTCACGCCCGTGGATGTTCTGAACCATTACATAACAAATACGCATACAGTTTGCATGGCATTTGCAAGCTAACATAATGTTTTCATCAAACTGAAGTGTATAATTCTGTCACATGTAGGAGTGTAAACCTGATCATGTTTTCTGTGACAAACAGCCAACCCCCACCTCTCAAATTGTCCAATTACTTTTCTTTCACTTAATAGGACAGTTAATGGTTATGTGCTAATTCACGTAGTGGAATTCAGCAAATTGACTTTATTATCCTTAGACCAAAATAAAAGTCCCCCCTCATCCTCCTCCTTAACACCCCCATAGAGGTAGGTGGTTTTGAAGGCGCTGGAAGTGTTGTTGTTTTGTGGAGCGAGCCTAGAGGAATCTGCGAATTTGTGTAGTTTTGCAAATTTGTGCCGTTTCATCCCCTCTGACATCCCCAGCTGCCCTGTGGTCTCGTGATGAACTGCTGACTCACAGTGTGATTGGCCACCTGCTGCCCCCCCTCCCGGAAGCAAACTCCCCTGTTGTGATGCCCACCCCCGCTGGCTTTTCCACCCCTACTGAGGCGCTTTGTCGATTAGCATTCGCCATCACATGCGTGACACATCCTCCCATTAGAGTCCTGTGCCTTCAGACATCCCCCCCTATGTAGGTTATCAGTGACTTAATGTGCAGTAGGCGTAGTATAATTGTTAATTACACTTAAAATAATAACATTTAAACATTTATGCTGAATGCTGACGCAAATCAGAATGCATATTTTTACAAGAAGGGTGGCCCAGTTCTATGAAATGGTTAACTTTGCTACCGGGGGGCCTGTTACTGAATTTAGCTCTTATTCAACAGTTTATGCAGGTGGGTATTTTATTATGTTAATAAACCAATGATTCAGATTAAGTGCTTTAGTCAGGGATGCTGTAGTAGGCACCCTCCGGGGATTCAGAGGAGTATCCCACACCTAGTCTTTGGTACCACTTAGAGACCCTCGTAGCAAGACCTAGTAGCCAGTTTGCGAAAGATGAAACTGCGACCAGTCCACTACTCCTCAGAGGAGGGCGCCATTGAGTGTCTAGCTGGCTTACCCATCACACAGGCTGTGGCACGATGGCATTTTGTCAGGCCAGGACTGCTGGAGCGCACCAGTATGGGGGGGCTCTGTACCCATTCAGGGGCTGCAGCCTTCTAAGGCCAATAATCCCGGATAATGGAAAGATGGCCCCTGTACTGGGGGTTGGGGGGTTCTGTCTTGGAGCATCTTCCCATCACCTTGTCAGAAGTGCTTTGTGATGCTGCGGTGTTTCTGTTTTTAGCATGGTGCCCTGGAGTCTAGATCAGAGCGCAACTCCACTGCGCCATCTCAGGAGCTGTGGGGCGGGGGGCGAGACGGGCCCCGGGGCCCCCATCTCTCTCGGGAGCTGTGGGGCGGGGGGCGAGACGGGCCCCGGGGCCCCCATCTCTCTCGGGAGCTGTGGGGCGGGGGGCGAGACGGGCCCCAGGGCCCCCATCTCGGGAGCTGTGGGGCAGGGGGCGAGACGGGCCCCGGGGCCCCCATTTCAGGAGCTGTGGGGCAGGGGGCGAGACGGGCCCCGGGGCCCCCATCTCTCTCAGGAGCTGTGGGGCAGGGGGCGAGACGGGCCCCGGGGCCCCCCATCTCTCTCAGGAGCTGTGGGGCAGGGGGCGAGACAGGCCCCAATGCCCCCATCTCGGGAGCTGTGGGGCAGGGGGCGAGACGGGCCCCGGGGCCCCCATCTCTCTCGGGAGCTGTGGGGCGGGGGTGAGACGGGCCCCGGGGCCCCCATCTCGGGAGCTTTGGGGCGCTGGCGAGACGGGCCCCAGGGCCCCCTTCTCTCTCGGTAGCTGTGGGGCAGGGGGCGAGACGGGCCCCAGGACCCCCTTCTAGGGAGCTGTGGGACAGGGGCAAGACTGGCTGGGTAAGATCTCTGTAGCTGGGTTCACACCGCCAGCTGCTTCACCTCAGCAAATTGGAGACGCTACCATGAACCTTATATCAGGCTGTGGGCCGAGGAGGTGGTTTTATTGACGGAGATCAGGAGCATGTTCACTGTGGGTTAGTCTGAGCACCGTCGCTGCCATCATCCCCCCCCAGCCCCCCCAGCGGTGTCAGAGAGCTCAGCTAATTCCAGAGATTATTGCAGGCTAAATCATAGAGCCAGATGCCAGACTGTGCTTCCTAATTTACAGTAGTTTGTATTTTCATTTATGTATTTGCGTTTTCACGCGGGACCTGTGTTTCCCTTACAGGCACTAAGATATTAATTCTTCTTGAACGACCTTAATGGGGGGGGTGGGGCTGTTTAGCATAATCGTATCCCTGATGTATTTGTGCCGTGACATCTTCCACAGAGTAAAGAAGTTAAGGCTTTAACCTGGCCATTCGTCTAACTCCCGGCTCTCAGTCTCGCTGAGCTGCGTATTGATCGCCAGGCCTCACGGCTTAACGCCACAGCGGTCAGGAGACGTCCGGGCTTCTCCTCCACTGTTAAAAGCTTAATCATGGAGAAAACAGCCGCGCAGGAAATTAAATTAAGTAATATAAACAAAACTGGAAAATTGCTGCGATTAATCAACATTAGTGTGTCCCTCTTAGAATCCATTGATTAGGGAGAATGTATATATGTTTTTTTTATAATTCCAGGGGGAAAAAAAAAGTATATTTTATAAGAGCTACCCTGGACGTATGGTTGAATAGAGCACTGCAGTTAACAAACTGGGTAACTTGCTGCTTTAAGTGCTCCGGTCAGCCGCTGTGGTTTTACTAATCTGGATATCTGAGGGCCTCCTTATCTTTTATTCTCCTTCTCGTCGCCCGATCAAAGCGCCCACCTGTCGCCTTTTTAACGGTCCGGCTTATTTATTTGTTGCTTGCTGCCGCTGCTGTTTTGCATTGTTGGTATCTCCGCTATCTAAAATTGCATCTGGAATGAGTGGAGCAGGAACGCCCCTCCCTCAATGTCATTTATTTTATTTTTTATTTTTTTTATCTTTGCAGCGGTCTGGGTGTCACGGTGGACGTGGGCCTCACATGGCACATTATACGGGCGAGCAGCATTGTGGGCGCTTCCATCGGCATTCGGGGATGAATGAGCAGCTCCACGAAGTGCCTCGTCAACCCAGGGAGCGATGGCGGGGGGGGGGGGGGGTGGTGATACTGGAGAGATAATATTGGCTGGGATCTTAATGGAGATTCCTAGTTTTTGATACGAGTCGTTGAGATGGGGGGGGGGTCTCTGAACCTGCCCCACAACAAAAGCCCCGGCTGCTTTTTCATCCTGCTCGACCGGTGGTCCTCATTTGCTGCATGTTGGGTCTACGTTAAAATGCATGTTTACGGGCATGGTTAAAGGTGTGTACCGTCTGCAGTATCGAGCCGCTGATCGTGACAGAGACTGAGAGCACCGTTATTGCTTCGACATCAGCTAGAGAATCCGGCACAGCCTACAACACTAGGTCAGCTGGTGCCTCCTTACTTTGCTAGCATTATCTGGCCTGTTTCCATCACCAGATCAGAAATTGCCAGCACCTGCGACACACAGATGCAAGATCGGGGACCCTGGTGTGGTTGGTCTTCACGAATAACGTGTAGTAGTCATCAGACAGCCTTATTCTGATTAGCCTTGTCTAAGACATGATATTGCATCTGGAATCCATGTAGCGATCTTGGGTCCTAAAAACGGCTTAAGTCTAAAATCCTATGATCTAAATTTTAGGCCTAAAAATGTCTTACAATTGTGAAATACGATTTTGACAGTACTTATAATTGATTTGTTGCATTAAGTCTCCCTTTCAAATGTGTGGTTGGGAAAATTTTGTATTGATCATACTATAACAAAACTACAGAACGAAACCAACACAGAACCAATAATCAGTAACCATTAATTGCAAACTGTGTAGCCTGATCAGAATAAAAGCATGCTCAGTTAGTGTGTGAAAGTGTGGTGGGTCGGTTATTGTGGCCTCTCCCCTCAACAAAAACAATACTTCAATGTTCATGTTGATGTCAATAAGTAATTTTGGGACTCATATTTTTTTTGCCAATATGGATGTGGATTGGGACTTAAATAGCATTTATAATGGTCTTAAAAAGGTCTTTGGAAGTCTTAAATTTAACTTGTTGAAACCTGCAGAAAGCCTGTCTTGAGTCAAAAACACCTATAGATGACACTAATGTGGATGAATTGTGAGCCACACGTTTGTTCCCTTAAATAAAAGCACCGTCGGCTGGCCCCGTCCACATACAGACTGACCACGCCCACATACTGGCTGACCACGCCCACCCTGCCCCCTTACATGCTGACCCCGCCCACCCTGCCCTCTCACAGGCTGACCCCAGGATGCTGATCCAACTGGTTACCAAGCACGTGAACGACCATGACATAGTGGCCTGGCCCGAGGAACTGGAGAAGCTCATTGGCCAGCTGCACCTGTACAATGAACGGCTGACCGACTTCACCCAAGCACAGATACTGCAGGGCCTGGGCCGCGGTGTGGATGTGCAGAGATTCTCTGCCGACAGCAAGTATAAGAAGGAGACCATCCTGGGCCTGGCCGAGTAAGTCTCTGGCTGTCTGTCCTCCCTCAACGGATCTTTTACAGTAGCGTCATGTATGGGTACCTTTCCATTTTGGTCCTGGGTTGGGATGTTGCTGTGGCAAAGGGAGCAGAATCCGGAATCAGAATTTATCAGAAAAACTTTCTGTTAAATGTAACATTGCTCTGCTTTAGGACCCTGGAAGAAAATGTATACAGGATATCCCTGTCCCTCGCCCAACGGTACAACATCCCACTTTGGGAGGTCTACATGACCCATCTGGAGTTCCTCTTCACAGACAGCGGGTAAGTACTGTTTGATTATTAATTAAAGAGCCATTAAAGCTACTTAAAAGTGAACTGGTAAATCCCTCAAGGGTGGGTGGATGGAGAGTTGATTTAATGGGATGGCCAATTAGCAGAATCATAATAGTTAAATATCACGGTCTATTACCTTGTGAACGCTCGGATAAACAGGATGTTCATTTGCATTAGCCAGGAGAGTTGCAAAGGTGCCTATTTGCCAGGCCTTTGGTGGGTAACGCTCATTGTGTTTACAAAATCCCCAACCTGCACCACCACCATATCCCAGTCCTAAGCATGCTGGGGTCCATGGGGGCTTTGGGGGATTTTCACAGGGAGCAGCGCACTGTTAAGTGTCATTATATTAAGGCAGCAATGGAGCAAACCCCTCTGTGTCTGGGCGGGGAGTTGCGGTCACACCCCCGCATCCCTCTCTCTCTGTTCCACCGGTCTTTATACAGGATTTACTTGTCTGCTGTCGCATGACTAAAGTCTAAGTTGAGAGGCGGCCTTGTTACACAACAAGAAGACCAGTTACTTACTTGGAGAAAGGGCACATTCCTTCCAGCAGGTGGCATGGCAGTGAAGAGATCAGGTAAAAGATCCTGCTTCAAATCCCAGCAGAAGACTTCCTTCTATATACAGTACTTACAAGTATGTGTTTGCGTGCCATCAGATGCAGAGAGGAAACAAGAGGAATGGTTTTAAAATAAGTATATAAATGTTCAAATCCACTTATTTAGTCTGCTAACTGCTGCCCTTTATATTCCTCTGGCCGTCTCCGTGCTCAGCACCCCAGCACATACACGGCGCCCCCGGTCTGTCAGAAAGGAATCCCGTATACAGCCGTCTGAACGCTGAACTCCGTCTCCTCGATGAGCGTGTCGAGGCTAATGCTCCACAGAACGAAGAAATCGGACGCCCTGCTCACTGTGTCTAATTCCTGTTCGTTCTGGAAGTGATATAAATAGAACTTATCCGATTTCAGTATATTTCATAGTACGTTTAAACTCAGTCGCTACTCATGACTCCCGAATTTTTTTTTGCTTTTTACTATTCACTTTAATCAGTTTGTTTTCCTGTTTTCCCTTCGCCATATAAACTCGCAATTAAATCTTTGCGTGCCTCAATTCGGAATTCTGGTTTTATTTAATCACTATGTTAATCAGACGGCACGTGTTCGACCAGAGGGATTTAACAACGTGGCAAAGAAGATTAATTATTATCATTTATTTTTTTTCAAATTATGCTTGTTTCCGCCGTGTTATGCAAGCGCTTGGTATATTTTGATAATAAATAGCAATATAATCACATAGTGGCTGGAAATTTCTCCTATCATTTCATCACATGCAAATGTGTTTTTGTAGGAGAGATTAAAGCCTCCCTTTCGAATGAAAGATTTGATTGGTTGCTGAGGTCGGTAATACGAGAGAGCGATACTGGGGTGCGATCACGTGTGAAGCATAACAAAAATGGGGGTTTATCGCATGGCATATTGCACGTCCCTACGCTAGCCTCCTCCCCGCTTGTTCCAATAACACGAGAAGCGATAAGAGGCTGTTTCTGAGGTTTCTCCATCACGTCACCCCCGCCCCCCCCCCATCGGTATGGCCTTTTTTTTAACACTCATCGCATCCCCACAGATCTGGACGGTCATGTGCCTGTCTGGTTGTGTGTCAGGTCAAGGACTCTCTTTGCTAGATAATGACCCCTCTCCTGGAGCACCTCTAATGATACCCCACCCCCCGCCTGCTAAGTGGCTCTTTCCTTGGGTAACTGGATCATACCACGTATGCACTTTTCAGCATGGGGGGGGGGTGATTATCTGGCTGTGTTCTAGAGTCATTTTGTTCTATTCATAATATATGAATTCATTATATGTATACACACACAATCTGATCGTTTTTTTTCCTGAGGATACAAGAACAGTAGATTTGCGAATTTCTGGTTACGGTAGAAATTCTTTAACCACTGGTACCTGTCGTTCATTTGGCCTTTTAGTAAGTTGCTGGTAGAATCAGGATTCTTGCCCAGTATGTTGAAAGGCGCCTTATTCCCCCAGCAGACAGACGGTGAAAGTCTTCTTGGCAGCTTTAAAGGTACTAGTTGTAATTTATTGATAACGCAACTCTATAAAACATTTTCCCACATCAAAATTCAAAGGACAAGGGCCACTTGAATATTTATTGAGTTGTGGAAAGCTGTTTATCTTTGTGGGGGGGGAGAGAAAAGGCATTCAATTAGGAAAAGGTGCAGATGTAGTTGAATTCCAACTTATGAAGTTGGAGTAAAATATGTAAATAGATCCAGGGCACATAGACCTCAGCAAAATCTATTTCTCTGATTTACAGGAGGCTTGTAAATGTCTCCTGTATATCAATGTCAATGTGTGGTTATTCCCCTTTTTTTCTTCCTCTGTTCCTGCTGTTGGTATCAGTGGTCTTCAATTCAATCATAATATACATCTGGCTGTTGACTAAAACCTGCGTACAATCCTACCTAAACACTTGATTCTTTCATGTGTTCGTATCAAAAAGATTATGCTTTCATTCTCGTCTTCTCAATGACAGGGTGCATTGTTCTCCTCCTTCTGCGCAATTTGTACAGTTTCTGCGTAGTCGTAGCTACAGACGCCACTGACAACTATTTCAACTTCATCTCCCTGTCATCCAGTCTGTCGACGAAGGACATTGAGAATCGGAACAAAGCACTGGGTCTCTTTGAGGTGCTGAAGAACGATCCGGAAGCTTTCCACAGCCACATGACCAAGTATGTGTACCCCAGCATCGAAGGCACGGACCTGGGCCGCATGCTTTACTACTACAGCCTGCTCGAGGCCTGTGGCATCCCCCATACAACTGGGGTGACTGTCAAACCAGTGGATCACATCAAGCTGTTGAAGAAGCTGAAGGCAGTGGCTGTAGGTATGTAGCCTGTGATTTGCTTCTCCGTCTCTGTTTGGTGACTCATCCGATGGAGGTTTATCTGTTTGGCGCACCGGTGAGATCGCTCTGCCGACCCTGGGATTCGAACCAGTCACCATCTGCTCACAGGCACAGTGTCCTGACCTGCTGAGTCACAACCTGCCCCAACAAAAGTATAAAACATTTATCCACTCATCCACATTTCGTAACCACTCATCCACGTTTCGTAACCACTCATCCACGTTTCGTAACCACTCATCCGGGAAGCGGAGGGCACTAGACATGGACACACCCTGCATGGAATGCCAGACCATTGCAGGGCACACGCCTGCACACAGTATAGATGATTCAGATGAGCCAGTTCTCCCAAATCACATGCTTTTGGACTGCAGGAGGAAACTCACATAGGCACATGGGACATGGGCAAACTCCATACATGCAGAGCAGGGGGTGGGAATCGAACCCACAGCATTAGAGGTGCATGTACACCACTGCATATTCAATAAATTTTTATATAGCACCTTTTACAGCAGAGTCACCCACAATGTCCATAAGTCCATAATTGAGTCAGGTCTCCACACTGGTCTGTGTAGGACAGATTGTAGGCTGCATTCATGATCTCATATGCGCATGATATGGACTCCTCCACTGCAGGACTTTATAACATAAGGATCGTTAGCTTTTCAGACAGACCGTTGCCAGTGGCACCTTTTGCCGACACGCCTTTCCTTTGATGTCCCATGTGCCCCAGCTGCGCCCTAAGCATGTTGTCGTGACGGGGACACAACCTCAGAGACTTAGGATACATTTTTCATATTCACCATGAGTCAGCCTGGCAATTTCCCCTCCCGACACAAAATGTGTTTCTCTGTTGAGATCACAGGGCCTGAAAACTTTGAAATATGAAACCATTTTTTAATACCATATGTCTGCCGGCTTCTTGTTTGTTTTTGATGTCTTTGTACTTGTCCTTTAAGAGATTTTAGTGCCGGTAAATTTTGTTCTCTGATGTTTAATGCAATGCAGCGCACGATGGGGGAATGACGGAGATCAGGTGGTGGCGTTCTAGACAGGAAAGTGGCTACTGAAACATATTTAAATCAGCGTTGTCATGAGTTCAAAGTCTGATAAATCTATTTCTCCATGGTGAGCTTTGAATGGCGGTTTGCAGAAGCAGATTTCACCCTTTAGGGTCTGAGTTATAGTATGGAGGTATGTGTTTTCTTTTAAGGCTTGATGCGGGCCCTGAACAATCACATCAGGTGACTAAATCAGTCATATTTGATTGGATTCTCAGGGTTGGACTACAGGAAGATGACGGACGAGGACTCGGACCCTCTGGATGCACTGGAGCCGGTGCTGAGTAGCCAGAACGTCCTGTCCATCTCCAAGCTGACGGCGAGGTTGCCCCTGAGAGAGGGGGTCGCTCTGTCCCCCAGCCGGGTCCACGCCACATGGCTGCGTAAGCTCTTTTGGAACGGGGACCCCCAGGTTCTGCGGAAGCCTCCGCAGACAGACTCGGATTTCCTTCATGCCTACGATGCCTGCGCCAAGTACTTCGAGCGGCTGCTCCCCGCGGACGCCGTGGCCTTCGTGGACGCCGTGACCTTCTCTCCGGAGGCGGTGGAGCGGGTGAGTCGCCCCGGCGCATGTGTGACGGACTGAGCCACGGCCCCCTGCCCTCCGCCAGAAATCCCACCTCCGAGGCGTCCGCCACCGCTCTCCTCCTCACGGCACCCTGGAAGATGTGATATCTCGTAGCTCCGCCGAGTGAAGCCCCACGCCTTTTTTCGAGGCCCGCCGCGGAACCCGCCGTTGCTAGGATACGTCTCCTTTTGTGTTCGCCTCAGCCACTCCGGCACGTACTGGGGCTGCTCCATCTTCCAGCAGAGGCCCTACATTTGCGATGGGGGAGTCTGCGTAAGGGGAGGGTGCCTGTGACGTCCTTGGGTGGGATGCTTGACCTTAGCCAGGAGATGAATCAGAATATCTACTTGTGTAGATGGAGATAAGAAGCATGATGGGATACTTATAGATCTTTATATATATATATATATATAGATCAAAGTGTCTGTCAGGAAGATAATTGAAATGCTACAACATACCTCCTGTCTGTGTACCTCTGTCTCATGTCACCCCCACTTTCGGTCTGGGTGTTCCCGTCTCTCCTCCCGCTCTTGCCTGTGTTCTCCCGTCTCTCCTCCCGCTCTTGCCTGTGTTCTCCCATCCGTCCCCCCGCTCTTGCCTGTGTTCTCCCGTCCGTCCCCCCGTTCCCGTGCTCCCGTCCCTCCCCCTGACTCCTGTCTGCGTGGGTACTCGCACAGCATACGTGCGGATAAGGAGCAATGGGAGCGCACAGTTTGTTGTGTTGATGCCTTGCCAGCAACTGGCCAGGCAAAAAAAAATCAATGTACGGTAAAACTGTTTTTGTTTTTTTTTTCTGATGTTCTGTCAAGCTGTATCCTCATATTTTCACCAATTCTCCATTTTATGGGCTGGAAACCAAAAAAAAAAAAAAAAAAAACGCTCAAAATTGTTTTTCAGAAACAAAAGTAGGCGCTTATGCTCAGGAACTCACTGTTCCTGACCCATCCAGTGAGAACATATTTCCCACCCTGTCTGCTGGAGCCCTTATAACTAAACACAGCTGCCTCAGAACAGCCCTTTCCGCCGTGGCTTCAGCATCGGCTCCCTTAGTTCAGACAAACGACAGACAGTCACAGTGTGTTTTTTTTCGCGGTGCTGTATCACCTGCCTGATTCTGACCACTGGTTGCCTCTTTCTTCCCATGTCCTGCGGTCCCCTCATACGGCCGCGCAGCTCAGCATCGACACCAGGTCGGAGGTGACGAAGCGGGCCCTGAAAGCCGTCCGGCAGCTGGGCGAGAAGGCGAAGAGGCGTGGCGCCGACGAGGCCGAGGCGTGCGGCGGCGGCAGCTTTGACGACGCCCTGAGGCACCTGCAGGGGTCGCTGGCTCACCTGGACACGCTCAAGCATGGCTTTCTACAGGCACTGCAGGACAGCGGCCAGGTAACCAGGAGTGGCACGCTGCCTCCCCCCCCCTGCCCCCGCCCCACAGTGGGCTCTGTCGGCTTCTGGGACCGATCTGTTGGATCAGCGGAATCCAGCTTGTCGGATCAGTGTCTCGCCCATCCATTCCAGCCTGTTTGCTAGCTTAGGCAGATGCTGCAGTAACAGTGTGACGGTTCCATACCATGGGAGAGAAATACTGAGAGAGTACCTGGTTTTTGTTTGTTGAGTCTTGATTGTATTTAACTACAGAAGCCTGTATTTAACCTGATTGCAGATGGATGTCAGGTCATGTGATTTCAAGTCATGTGATGTGAGGGGACCAAACCAGGCACTCAGATATACAGTCTCAGTCCTCCCCTCCTGGGTCCTCCTCAACCCTCATCACCAGCTAATATTTAGTTCAAGATGTCGCAGTTACAGGACATGGCTGACGGGGGGGCAGACACACAGCCAACAGGTGTGGGGGGGACTTGTGGCATTAACATGACCCACCCCCCACCATATCTCTCTCCCATTTAATGTCCAGGAGCGACTGCAGAAGTACTGCTATATGTACGACCTGTCCAGGTCGGAGGAGGAGAAGATCCGCGAGCTGGCAGTCGCCATGGTGACGGATGGACAGCCACTGGACCGCATGCGACAGCTGCTCGACGTGGCAGTGGGGCCTTCGGACGTCGCCCCCGGCCGGGTAGTCCAAGAAGCCATCGAGAGAGCTGTGTCGGTGCTGAGGTATGCGGCCTGCACCCCCCCCTCACTTTCTCCCAAACTGCTCGCCACATAGAGGGCGCCCTCTCGGCCTGGCATTAACCCCTGTCAGGCGTGATCTGCCGATGCCTGACCGAGGGGCACCGACCCCAGCCTCAGCCTCACCCGCTGGCCACGTCTGCACCTCACTAATAATAAAATTATTTCATGTGTCGGGGGTGGAAGCCTGTCTTCCCTGGAGCCATGCCTGCTCAACCCGCCCCCCCCAGGGTAAGCACTCGTACTAGTAAGACAACATGTCCATTGCTTTCATTTTTATTTCACAACAAGCTATGAAAATGTGTGTCGCACTGTAACACAAAAGAATGACCAGTTTTTTATCATTTCTTTTTCTTCCTAATACGGCATTCAAGGAAGTGGTCCATATTACATGTTTGACAGCTAGGACCGGGAAAAGCAGCTGATAAAATCCACGGCAGCCGTGTATTTGTGCTACTGCATTATATTATTGTTTATTTGTTCGTGGAGTGTAGTTGTGACAGTCGCTGCCGCATTGGATAAGCATGACGAATTTCTGTCAGGCAGTACCCTGGCCTCTCTTGGGGTCCTCTGCTGCTTGTGTACCCAGCGGCATGTGCCACAGGTGTGCTGGTGCGGCCAGAAAGTAATGGCTATACGGCAGGCTGGGGCATTTATTTTCTGCGGAGGGCCAGTCTGAGCTTCACCGTCAGCAGGGGCCATTTTTTATGATTATTTCATGTCACATGAAAGGTACAATATAGGACTTGTTAAATTGTTGCTTCTTTTTAAAAAATGCATGCAGAAATCAATAGAACCAGTGAATTTTTAATGTTCAACTTAAGTTGCTATCTTTACAAACCAAACATGCCACTCTTTGTTTAGACCTACATTCAAAATCAATTTCGATTTTTTTTTTTTTTTTTTGCAAAGCCTTCTTTCTGTGTGATGGTATGAAAGGGTTTTTTTTCCTTCTTAATTTAATGATCGAGTGGGCCAGTAAAATATCTGGCCTGTGTACTGGCTTTTTCCCAGTTCACCTTTATGGATATATCCTGCCACTCCCAGGATCAGCTGTGCTGCATCCATCACACACGTTAGATATTTTGGGTGTAAGAGCTGAAACATGGCTCTGAGAACCTGAATCTTCATCGTTGCAGAGGATGACCGCCTTCCCTGTGGCCCAGGGGCGTCAGAAGCATTTTTGATGTGGGGGGGACACACTGGCGGGGGGTTAGGGGACCCTCCCCAAGAATTTTTTAATGAATTAGATGCCATATGTGTATTCTCATATCAATCAAGTGGAATGGATTCTTTTGCAAAGCAATAGAAACAGCACTGGGAGAACTAATATTTTATGTTAAATGTAGGGGGGTCCAAACACATCCCCCTCAGATTTAATGGCAGCGACACCCATGCTGCAGCCTCTTCTTTCTTAATGTTTTCTTGTCTCGATGGCAAGTTCTCGATACGCACAAATGCAATGCAGTTCCTCGGTCAGGCTAGCAGGACTTGCCGGACGAATATATGGTGTAACATTAAACAAGCCTTCGACATCTAATTTCCTGTGGTTTCTGTCTCTGCTCATTTATTTAAGAGCGTCATGAATTTTCCACGGAGGCCATTTCAGTTTAATCACAAGAACCAGTTAGACATTTCTTGAGATTATTTGCAGAAGTATAGCAGTGCATACTTAGCATTTATGTGTGTGTTGGATCATCGGGTGGATGAATCGATATCACGCCAGCATGTGAAGCGCCTGTTTGAATGCGGTGATCTATGCCAAAGAGCCTAATAACATCACGGACCTCCTTTCCTCTTCCGTCACGCCCAGATTCTTATGTTAATCGGATTCATTCAGAGAAGCCGCTTCATTAAAAGCCATCTTTCATATCTGCACATATGAGATTTTCTGTCTAGCAGTTTTGTTCCCGCTCTAAGTAAAATGTCTGTTTTGTGGTTATGTAAAGCCTCCTGCTGCCATAACGCATCAGTTTTCACCAGAAGAGCTTAGAAAGGCAGGGGTAGGTGCTGTTGGATTTATAGGGTAGGTTGTCCTTCATTTGATGGAATTTTCTCATGAACTGGGCCTGATCGACTCCTAGGCGTGGACACGTTCTTCTTTGGAGATGCAGTAATGCGTTCTTGTAGGGGTTCCAGATTCCTCTTCTCTGTGAAGTTGGTGCTCCTGCTCTACCACTCGCTTCAGGTTATTCCCTCACAGAAAGACCTCGCCGCCCCCCAGAGTATGACTTGTCTTTTTGACCTGCACCCACCCAGGCAGATATGATGCATGCTGGCTAATGAAAACTGGGGATTCATTATCAGAATAATTAACAAGAATACTATAGGACTTAACACTGTTCGCTGCCCTCCGTCACCATAATGCAGCTCAGTAACACTAAGCTAATCCTGAGCTGTGGGTTAGGGGTCTTTAAAGGCCCACATCCAGAAGGTCTGACTGAATGTATGGTGTCAGAATCGCCATTATTACCGTGGTGTTAGTGTCTTAGAAGACAGCATAATGAGTAATTGCCATCTCTCAGCTCTCGCCTTCAGTATGTTTTAAGCTTAATGGGTATGGCCTGTTTGATAATGATTAGTAGCCGTATCATAAGAGAAAAACCTAAGTCTTTTTTGCAATTTCATACCACCGAGTTCCATGCTGTACTGAACTATATTACACAGCCTCAGTATTATATTACAAAAACTACAAAACGGTGTTCTGTACTGTCCTTGATTACCATTCTACAGAGCTCTATGTAGTGAGTTATACTGCAAGAACTGCTGAATGCTGTGTTGTACTGTACTGCAGTATACTATACACCTCAGGGGTAGCGTGTGGCTCAGTGGGCTAAGCCTGTGCTTGTGATCAGAAGGTTGCCGGGTCAAGCCCAGCCTCAGCACATCCATGGGTTCTTGAGCGAGGCCCTTGACTTCCGTCTCCCTGGGTACTGCAGCAGGTGGTTGCCCTTCTTAGGGAGGCATAAAAGAGGATTTCCTCACAGGGATTGATAAAGTATCTATTATTATTATGATACTTCAGGGCTACTTGTACTGAACTATACTACACAACCTGGTTATCATACTACAGAGCTCCTTGTACTTAACTATACTACACAACCTCAGTATTATACTACACGAGCTGTAGACATGTGCTTTGTTGTACTGAACTATAGTACACATTCTGAATATTATACTGCAGCAGAGCTCCATACTGAATTGCAATATACTAAAACAGTGAATGTTATACTATACGTAATGCAGAGCTCCATACTATATTAATGTGTGGGGATATTGATGTGCCACATAAGGCTCTCATATTGCATTTCAATGTACTGCACTGCTACTGTATGTTGAAGCCCTGTTAATGTGTCCTGATGCACTGCCATGCGCACGACGCACCAGCACCCTGACGGTATTCATTGGAATGTCTTTTCGGTTGTAGGCGTTCAGGGTTATCGCTTTCTCTTCTTTTCACAGAGGAGACGATGCAGCTCTGATAGATGACCAGGACCCCATGGACGTCCTCAGGGGGATTGTTACATCTGTACGCGCTGATGTCCAATCAGGGTAAGTCTGTCATTGTCTGTGCACGCTGATGTCCAATCAGGGTAAGTCTGTCATTGTCTGTGCACGCTGATGTCCAATCAGGGTAAGTCTATCATTGTCTGTGCATGTTGATGTCCAATCAGGGTAAGTCTATCATTGTATGTGCATTAGGGCTGCCACTAATGACTATTTTTCTATGGATTAACCTGTAGACTATTTTACCAATTGGTCGATTAATTTAAACTATTAATTTTCCTCTTGAAAATCAAATTTACCGTTTAAGTTAATTTTATTTTGACAACAACAAACTGTATATCATTGTAGGACTTCACATAATGGACATCGGCTTTTCGCACTATATGGACAGTATTTTCGCCCACAATTCGATAAGCAGATTAGTAGTATGTCTAATATTAATATTAATGAGATGCGTATTGTGATGCCCAAACTTAGTAATCTGTATAAATTCTGCATACCTTTATGCTTATTAAATTCGGTTAGCGGAGCTCCCTCCGTACTTCTGTTCTGGTAAATCGTGGAAACAATAAGCACTGAAGTGGAAGAAAGGGCAGCTTAGCAACCAGAACAACTTTTAAAAGAGGCGATATCGTGGATAAACAAGGTAAAAGACATTGGTGGTGTGGTGGTACTTTTTGACTACGCAGAAGAAGCCCAGATTTTAACCTAAACATTTTCTCTAATACTTATTCACTGGAGATTCTAAGGTAGCAGGCAGACACCTTTATGACTTTAATAATGAGTGTATTTAGCTGCTACAAGGACACAACGTACTAAAAAGCTCTCTGTACTAATGGTGATTTAATAAACATGAATAGACAACATGGTGGTTTTACCTATTCTGGCGGTCCATCCTCCAGAATAGCGTCTGTGTGTTTTTACTTTGCAGAGTGTAAAACCTCCTTTTTGTTTAGTGATAATTTGAACTACTCCCATAATTACGTAGTGAAATTAATGGGAAACAATTGTCATAATGAAGTGAAGTGTTTTAAAAATCATAAAGGTAATTTTGTTAAAATAATAATAATAAAGCAATGTGTCGACTTATCACAGCAGCCCTAATGGTACATGCTGATGTACAATCAGGGTAAGCCTATCATTGTATATGCATGCTGATGTCCAATCAGGATGAGTGTGGCATTGTCTGTGCACGCTGATGTCCAGTCAGGTTGAGCGTGGCATTGTCTGTCCAGGCAGATGTCCAATCAGGTTGAGCGTGGCATTGTCTGTCCAGGCAGATGTCCAATCAGGTTGAGAGTGGCATTGTCTGTCCAGGCAGATGTCCAATCAAGTTGAGAGTGGCATTGTCTGTCCAGGCAGATGTGCAGCTGATGCCTTTACTCTCCTGGAGGCCCCCTGCTTGTGTCAATGTGCTCCCTATTTCCCTTCCGACTGTATATTGATTTGAGTCCCCACCCCCACCCATTACCTTCCTTTAGTCTGTATTGATGTGGCCCCCCAACACCCATAATCACTGTGCCCCCCACCTTCTCCCCTCTGCTGAGTATTGACTCGTCCTCCACCCCCCATCCCCCAGCGGCGGCCTGGTCTCCTCGGACGACCTCCTAGGCTGGCTGCGGCCCTTCTGCGCAGACGCCTCCATGTCAGCCCGGCCGCGCATCCAGGTGCTCCAGGTGTTGGAGCGGGAATTCCCCCTGAGCGACCAGGACGCTCAGCTGCTGCTGCTTTTCCGGAGCCAGGCCGTGCTGAAGTCCTGCTGGCCCGACAAACAGGTATGACCCTGCCCCTGCCTTCACCCCAGCAGACCCCCAGCTCCACACGCCCTGTCAGTGCCGTCGTCCAAAGCGTTAATCATTCGCTGCTCTCACATCTATCCCACCATTGTTCAGGTCAAGTGGCATCTAAACTTAGTCCCTTAACTGCCTCGCCACCTTCTACTCTGCTGGTGCGTAGTTTGAAAGGAAAATGCCTAGTTGTTTAGAGCAGTGTTTCCCAATCTGGTTCTCAGGGACCCACAGCCGGTCCATGTTTTTGCTTCCTCTCAGCTCACAGCGCACCTGTACCAGGTATTTGGTGTTCCTGATTGGCTGGGAGCTGGGAGGGAGCAAAAACATGGGCTGTCCGGGACTCCCTGAGGACTGGGTTGGGAAACGCTGGTTTAGTGTGTGTTTGTTTTTTTTTTGCCTGCCCCCCCTTTTGTAAACTGCCCTTCTTTGCCACAGATTAGACACTTTTCTTCTAAACTCTGACAACTTGATGGCTTTTGCATGATACACTGGAGTGGTTACCAGTCTGCTCCTCCCAGCTGAATGGGGACATAAATGGAATTTCGAGCCTAAGAATGCTTGTACTTTATTCCACTGAACATCTAGGTAAGGCAGTAACCGTAGCGCTCACCCGTTCCCATTTCAGTGTCTGTAAAAGCTGTGCGTTTAACGGCAGGAGGCAGAGATCAGGATGCACCGAGACTCCCTCCTCGCATCACATGGCATCTGTCATCGCGACGACCCTCCCGGCGGGCCGTGCGACACCCAGTCGGGCTGGAGAGATCGCACTTTGTCTCGCACTTCGTGTAGTGATTTTACCAGCCCTCACACTCCCATCCTGTCCAGCTCAGTGCAGCCTCCCCTGGGTTCCCCGGTGTCACCCAGGCAAGAACGCCCGTGGACAGAGGGTCCCCGAGCTGATCATTAAAGAAAGCGTGATTTCAGCCTCACCTGCCAGCCATGACATCTGGCTGCCGGTAGGGTGTGAGTTCTGGGCCCTGAGCGTTTCTATTCCTACCGCAGTCGTCGACGGGAAATTCATCTGCTTCACATCTGCCCTGCCGATGTATATTTATCTATACAAAACTACAACACTAATTACAGAGTCTGCCCCCTGTGTTTTATTTTGTGCTCCTTGACCCTGCTGGTTCCTAATGATACCATGAGAAGGTGGCATAATGTAGCCGCTCCCCTCCATGCTAGTGCCAAGTTAGCGTATCGTTAGCTGCTGCAGCGCTGGCCATTGGTGACTCAGCGCTCAAACAGTCCGCGCCACTGGTAATGAGCAGGCGTTGAAGCTAAAATGGAAACGGACCGAATCCGGCCCATTTTGTGCAGAATCCGTCGAGCTCGATGCCGTCTGAATCATTCTTGTGAGCGGTTAATTAGCACATCGTGAAGATCCATCTTTCCGTCTTTGTGCCTTGCGTGATCAGGCCGCGTTACTGCCACTGTTACGGGGTTGGGTGCTGCGGTGACTTGCATTGGCCGCTCTCCTGCACCGCGTGGGCTGGGTTCTGTTCCCCGGCTCTCTGCATGTGGCAGTCGTGTGTCCCTCCTCGCCTGTGTGACTTTCCTGCAGGTACTCCAGCTTCCGCCCACAGTCCAGAAACATGCTGCTTAGGTGACTTGGCAATTCAAGAGATGCCCGCAGTGTGGGCGCGTGGAACTCCAGTCGGGGTCTTCCCTACCCTCCCTACCCTCCCACCTTCTGCTTCTTGGGTTTGGCTCCAGACTCGCGGTGACTCTGTACTGAATAAACAGGATGGATGTTCTCCATTTGGAATCTCCCCTCCAAAGTAATTTGCTTCGAATTGTTTTTTCCCCCCCATGTACCTCTTTGTGAGCCGATTCAAGACAGTCGCTGTAAGGTCCAACAGCAATACCCAGCCCAGGAGTTAGAAGCTGGAACCCTGTGATCATCGGTTCTTTCCTGTAACCACTACAGCACCTGCTGGGGTGTGAGCCCCAGCTAACATCAGTCGGACGAGGGTCCATCTGTCTCTGAAGTACAAGTGCTGGCATTTGAGTCGGCATCACTTGCAGGGGACTAATTAGTTTGCCCCAGAAAACCAGATGGTATTCTCTCCATTCTTCGCGTTTGATAGTTATGGCGTTGCTTAGCAATTTGGCATCGGTGCACGGAATAGTACGACTGTCTCGAAGGCCCCTTACGAGGCCTGTTTACCAGGCTCTCACACCCTGTGACTGACTGTTATAGTGACACTGACAGACAAAGCTCAATACAACATCCTTAATCTCGACTGGGACGTTGGAGACACTAAGATTTAGCTCTGTGGCCCTAAATTAACATTTATTCATCTGATCCTTTTATCCAAAGCGACTTTCAATACAAGAAAGGGTTATATAATGTGTGCTTTCTGGGATTTGAACCCATGCCATTTATGTTGTTAGCGCAATGCTCCGCTTGTTGAGCTATAGGAGCAAACAGTGCCTGGCGATGTCACTGTTCCTTCCTGCTCTTGCACGTGTTCTGTGTTCACTGCGGCACGCATCTGCCAAAAGAGACAGTTTGTGGTAAGGGTGCAAAAGAATGTTTAAAAGTGTGAATTTACACTGTAAATGAGAAAGTGTGACCCGGACCATTCTCTGGGGGAGGGGGGCTGGTGCATAGTGCATGTAGAATAATGGGAGGCAGCATTTTTACAGCGAAAAACATGTATCCTGGCTGTCGGGTGAAATTAAAGACTTGGTAAATTACGATCCTGCACATCTGTGGTAGCAGTAATAGCAGTTGTAAGATAAACACCTCTGTTAGCTAAAATGGTGATGATAGAGTAATAATACGTTAGTGCAAATATGAAACGTAATTTTATAATCACTTCATGTGACTGTGGTGACCTTTTCACCTAAATATCGCCTGTGCAAAATGAGTGTCGCTTCACGCTGTAAAAACGTAATTTCACACTGCAGGCATCTTCTTTATTGTCTTGTTTCTTGATTCTCTTGACCTGCAAACACACATTTGTTGTCCAGCAAATGTTTTTGAAGTTCTGAATGTTTTTCTCCACGTAGAATAGGGTTTGCTGTCAATGTTTTTTGGAGTGCCTGTGTGTGCGTGAGCGTGTCACGTGGCCACAAACCCTGACCGCAGTGTGGGCCCGTCAGTACCACAGTAACCGCAGTGCTGTGAGTCGCTGCAGTGGGACGGCCCTTAGGTGTGCGCCGCAGCTGTGTGGAGACCATGGGAGGGGGCAGCTGGCCAATTCCTGATCGTGGACCTGAACCTGTGTACTGACGCTTTCATGAAGTCACCATGGGAATTGCTTACACGTTACTGGTGGGGGGGGGGGGGGTGGCTGGCCACGGTGGAGGGATGCGCTTAAACGCGGCTTTTGGCTCCGCCCCCTTTCCTCTGCCATGGCCCTCAGGGCTCTCGCCACGTGCTCCTTACTCTCCCCACTCCATCCTCGCTTGGGCATCCCCTCCTTAACGAGCATGTAATTGCTTCTGAATGCGGTGGGACGGCCGGTCCTCGCCACGGGCGCCGTGATGAATCAGCCGTCTGCTCCGGGGGCCAGGCGCCAAACGGGGAAACGTCAATGCCCCCCCCCCCGACTAGACGTAATCCACGGCGCTCCGTCGGCATCCGGTCGATCAGAGGCGCTTTTAATGAAGACATCCATCCAAAGAGCCGGGCTCGGTTATAGAAGGGGCTATGCGTTGCATTCGCCTGTGTGTGTGTGTGTGTGTGTGTTACGCTGCAAATGGAGACCTGTCGGGTGTTCGGGGGGATCTCGCGAGGCTAATGACTCTGCAGGCAGGAGATTTCTCTTACGTTCAGGGTCAGTTTAGTGATGAGGGTGCGCCGGGGAAACGTCCGTCCTGAAGCTGGTCTATCTCACGTTTGATCAGTCTCTGGATGGTCCTGCATGTGGGTAATTGAGTGAATCCGGATAAAAAAAAAAAACAAACGGATTTCTGGCCTGCCACGTCTTTGTCTCTCAGTGAAAGACCCACCCCCTGGCCTTGAATTTCCGCATTAAACATCACCCTCCAATCAATAGCACACATCTCCAGAGGGCCAGGACCAATGGGGTTCCCAGTCAGGAAGCAGTCATCCGGGGCGACGGCATTCAGATACCCTCCCTCTCAGGAACTGCTCTTCTCCAGCGGTGTCAAGCGTTATTTGTTACTGGTAAACAAGATATATGAGGGGGGTAACATGGGGGTGTGAGGCCCTCCCACCGCCGACCTCCTGCGAGTTTCTGTGGCCGGGATTTGTGTTGAAGCTGCACTTGGGGTCCTGGATAATCTTCTAAGTCAGGCTTTGCATACATCAAAGTGGCCTTAATATTTAATTATGCTCTAGGTGATATAAGCAGCTCTCCCACAAATCAATGTGGTGCCGGGAAGAGGGCCAGCTGCTGGTGAATTAGCAGGCTGTCTGCGCATGCGCAGGCAGGCAGGCTGCATGCTCGCCCATCCATCTGTGACCCCCCCCCAACCCCACTCTCAGCCGCAGTGATTATCAGCGAAGGATTAAATACGCTGAGGACTTGCGAGTTTCCACATAGCGGCACACAGCCGCATATCTGATCCGGATCTCTTAATGTGGGATTTGACCCCATACCCCTACTTGCATATTCAACTCCCTCATGAATTTGGCTGCCCCGTTATCTGCTTAACTGGCTCAAGCCAGACAGGGTCACCCTGCGGGGGCCACCATGCGGGAACCCCCCCACATAAAGTTTTTTTCCATACCCTGCTTTTACTGCGTTGACAGTGTTGCTGCTTTCTGACCATAGAAGCTGACTCACCATAAATGAATATTGATAAGTGGTTTTGATTGGCTGGGAGGAGCTGAGAGGCTGGTTCAGGGCATTTGGGGGACCTGCGGACTGCCTCTGCAAACCCCTCCCATTCCTCACCCCCTACCCCCTGGGGCGGGTGTTAATATTCCTGAAGGTTCTCTGTTTTCCTGCTCGTCTTAATGGCCTCTCAGCCTTTGCTGTGGCGTGGTATACATCAGCCGTCGATAGCCATTAATGAAATTACCGGATAGTCAGTCGCCAGCGGCGAGACCCCGACCATGAAGGCGCGTCCGAGTGGCCCCACCTCGCTGTGCCGTGTTTCCTTGGGGCCCCCATTTCACCGGGGTGGAGGTGGGGCCCTGACCGTCAGTGTGGCCCCACCTCACTGCAGTGTTTCCTTGGGGCCCCCATTTCACCGGGGTGGAGGTGCGGCCCTGACTGTCAGTGTGGCCCCACCTCACTGCAGTGTTTCCTTGGGGCCCCCATTTCACCGGGGTGGAGGTGGGGCCCTGACCGTCAGTGTGGCCCTGACCGTCAGTGTGGCCCCACCTCACTGCAGTGTTTCCTTGGGGCCCCCATTTCACCGGGGTGGAGGTGCGGCCCTGACTGTCAGTGTGGCCCCACCTCACTGCAGTGTTTCCTTGGGGCCCCCATTTCACCGGGGTGGAGGTGGGGCCCTGACCGTCAGTGTGGCCCCGTCTCGCTGTGCCGTGTTTCCTTGGGGCCCCCATTTCACCGGGGTGGAGGTGGGGCCCTGACCGTCAGTGTGGCCCCACCTCGCTGCAGTGTTTCCTTGGGGCCCCCATTTCACCGGGGTGGAGGTGTGGCCCTGACCGTCAGTGTGGCCCCACCTCGCTGCAGTGTTTCCTTGGGGCCCCCATTTTACCGGGGTGGAGGTGTGGCCCTGACCGTCAGTGTGGCCCCACCTCACTGCAGTGTTTCCTTGGGGCCCCCATTTTACCGGGGTGGAGGTGGGGCCCTGACCGTCAGTGTGGCCCCACCTCACTGCAGTGTTTCCTTGGGGCCCCCATTTTACCGGGGTGGAGGTGTGGCCCTGACCGTCAGTGTGGCCCCACCTCTCTGCAGTGTTTCCTTGGGGCCCCCATTTTACCGGGGTGGAGGTGGGGCCCTGACCGTCAGTGTGGCCCCACCTCACTGCAGTGTTTCCTTGGGGCCCCCATTTTACCGGGGTGGAGGTGGGGCCCTGACCGTCATTGTGGCCCCACCTCACTGCAGTGTTTCCTTGGGGCCCCCATTTTACCGGGGTGGAGGTGGGGCCCTGACCGTCAGTGTGGCCCCACCTCACTGCAGTGTTTCCTTGGGGCCCCCATTTTACCGGGGTGGAGGTGTGGCCCTGACCGTCAGTGTGGCCCCACCTCACTGCAGTGTTTCCTTGGGGCCCCCATTTTACCGGGGTGGAGGTGTGGCCCTGACCGTCAGTGTGGCCCCACCTCACTGCAGTGTTTCTTTGGGGCCCCCATTTTACCGGGGTGGAGGTGTGGCCCTGACCGTCAGTGTGGCCCCACCTCACTGCAGTGTTTCCTTGGGGCCCCCATTTTACCGGGGTGGAGGTGTGGCCCTGACCGTCAGTGTGGCCCCACCTCACTGCAGTGTTTCCTTGGGGACCCCATTTTACCGGGGTGGAGGTGGGGCCCTGACCGTCAGTGTGGCCCCGTCTCGCTGTGCCGTGTTTCCTTGGGGCCCCCATTTTACCGGGGTGGAGGTGGGACCCTGACCGTCAGTGTGGCCCCACCTCACTGCAGTGTTTCCTTGGGGACCCCATTTTACCGGGGTGGAGGTGGGGCCCTGACCGTCAGTGTGGCCCCGTCTCGCTGTGCCGTGTTTCCTTGGGGCCCCCATTTTACCGGGGTGGAGGTGGGACCCTGACTCATTTCTGCAGCTAGCCTCAGGGTAGGTACTGTGGGGCCCCTTCCGGGACTCGAACCGGCGGCCTGTGCCGGGTGCCCTTTACTGCTGCTTTGCCTTCCATTTTGCCAGTGACTGCCCTGCCCCGAAAATCTGCTCCTTTGAAAGGGGCTCATTTTTCCCATTACTTTTTGGCAGATTGGCTGGAGCTCTCTCTATCTCTCTCTCTCTCTCCCTCTCTCTCTCATCAGTCGCCGACAGTGTGTCGGCAGTTATTTTCAACTCACTATCAGGGGGGATTCACATCGGGATGTGTTTCAGGCTCTGTCGGGCTGCTCCACTGTCCACTTTTGGTGTCCTGCCACTACAGAGGTTGGGCCGTATGTGTCAAGGGAGGACACACCTGACCGCTAAGCCCACATGTAAATTGACAGACTCCTCCCCCTCGCTACTCTGCACGTGATCCAGTCCTTCACCAGGGCTTCGGTGTACTTTACATCACACGTACTATGATTTTCCTTACCTGAAAGATTCCATGCCCAGCCCATTATAACTTACCGGTTCACAAGCTGGGTTCTCATGTGTGTCTGCACATGCTAAATATTTCCAGGTTTCATCACATTCTGTAAATTTTAACATTAATCATGAAATTTAAAAAATCTTAAAAAAAAAAAAAAAAAGTAATCTAATGTGTGAATTGACAAACTCTCTTGGGTGTAAATAGCAGTAATTGGGCACCGGAAAAGAAAAGAATCAAATAGTTTGTGAGCAGAAAAAAAATTCCTGCCCCATGGCCTCCTCTGAAAAGATGGATGTCAGTGAAGGACGGGTAGAGGGTGTGTTTGGTGATGACCGGGGTGAAAGGCAGACACAGAGGGGCAGTGATGGGGGGGGGGGGGGGGGCTGCTTTTTCCCAGGAGATGATGCTCAGCACTGCACCACAACAAAGCTTGCATTAGCCGCCTATATTCAGATTTCCTTTATTGTCGAAATGTCGTTCCAACTCCCCCAGACTGAAGAGAGTTTTAATGGACAATAGACAAATAAACAGATATTACAATAAATAGACAAATATTGCAATAACAAGGGTATAAAAAGAGAGAGCGGCGGTATCGGCTGATCAAAGGCAAAGAGATTACCGATGTCCTCGCTGGCGACCGGCTGAGCTCTTTGCATTCTCAGTTTGGGTCATAGTGGCACTCGAGAGCCCGAGGATCCATGTTGCCATGTAGCAGACTCATTGATTTGCATTGGAAAGTTTGACGATTAGCAAAGGGGGAAGTTCCTTCACTAGAGAGCTTTGAACCGTAGATCCTGGCTGATCTGTGACCTCCCGATAAAAGGCTTTTATGATTGGCTCACGTCTAATGCATTCCGCTCCAGGTCCGTGCTTTGGGAATAGTGGTATATCCAGAGGGTATTCTGCACCAATAAATAATGTAAAGCCCCTCTTTTAAAGTACTTATTTAAATGTTCTTTTCCATAAAAAATGGTCAAAGGTTATATTCAGACTATTTAGTGTCACTTGAGATAACTTTAGCAAGATCTTTTTGCTTAATTTGTATATCAAGCTGTATAACCCACGTCTAGCATACAATGCATTTCTTTTTATACATAAATAGAAATCTACAACGTATTATTTATTGTTATTTTTTTAGAGTAGTCTGTTTGTTCAGCCCCATCTTATTCCTGAAGCATTAGGCACTTGCTAAGCCCGTGACGTACATCGGTGTGGATAAACCCCAACCAGAAAGCAGCTTCGGATCAGCACCACCAGAACGGGAATCGCAAATTTTAGCGGATCCTCTCACTGTTTCAACATGCATGCTTATATGCTTCAGCAGTGGCGTGGGAAGCGTAATGAACATCTCGTTTATGAAATATTGGTGGGGGCGTCTCTTCGTCTGACCCCCAAGAACCTGGGCGCGTGCCCATGTTCAGGGGCTTATCTGGGTTGGTCAAGCCCCTCACCAGCTCTGTTTAAGATTGGGGATATAATCGGAATGGCGTTCTGGTCTGGATCGCATTAAAATTCTGATGTACAGCTGAGCATCAGGATAAGAACACAACTTATATCATTTTTATTTGTGCTTTGTTCCATTCAGTTCCACTTATCTTGTTTTTATATAAAGACTTTTCCCATCATGGTTCCCTCAACACGCTTGACAAAGAATCAAACAAGCGCTGCTTAATCAAATAGCAGTTCAAGGCAGGGGTGGCCGGTCATATCCAGAAAGGGCCGGATACCCCTGGTTTAAGGAAACTTTCGTAAAAATCAATAGTGGACAAAGACAACTGAGAAGAGCAAACAAAACTCTCTAGTTTGGTAGAGAAAACATCTGGAGGTCCAGATTCTAATATTATACGTGTCAGATGGGCCAGCTGTATGTTTGGGTATGTGTGTGTTTCTCTTGTCGCGTCCTACTGCAGGACAGCTCTCTCCTCAGCCTTCTGCAGGTCAGTCTTCAGTTATCTCCTGATGACTGAGCAGTCCTGCCTGAGGCCTACTATATCCACGATGAGAGCTCAGTCAATGCCCACCCTGGGTTCAGGGTATCAGGTCCCATGGAAAGGAGAATGAAGCAGTATGTCGGTACGGAGGCTGATTGGTAGCTGCCGAAAGCGACGACGGGCAGAAAAAATGCTGCCTGTGCAGTTTCAGCGGCAGCCATGGTAGATGTGGCAGTCTGAGCTAAAATAATAGGTCTTCGACAGCCATTTAATATTATGGTGGCCGGCTATTCTATAGCCGAGAGGCCTGAGGGCTGTTCTGCAAGAAGGCCTGCATTCTGTGACCTTAGTGGTTCTTCGATTCGGTTAGACAAGCAGGATCCTGTCCTATTAGTGCCCTGTAAGTAAACGGAAGAATTTTAGTCTGTCCTACATTTAACTGGACACCAGCGGAGAGGGATTGGAGTAAGTACGGTTACATTTCTCCCTGTAGTTACAGTTCATACTGCTGCATGTCGATGTTCGATGCGCCTGCCCCCAACAGCACAGCATCACAATGGTCTGATCTGCTCTTTATAAATGCGCGTATTCATTTTCCCCCGTCGTGAAAGTCAGGGAGCACATCAGCGTGGCTGAGCTGCATGACACGTACCCTGGATAGGGAGTGCGTGCATGAGAATTTAACAGCAGGCCTGTATCAGATCGTACCTTGGTTACGGGCTGATTGAGTGAAGCCGTAATGCAAGCCCTCGGTGTTATTACCTCCTAGTAATAGGACTTCCGTCTCGTCAGGGTTTCCGAGGAAGATAATTGTCAGCCATCCATCTGTTGGCTTTATTAAAACAGTTTACTGGGGAGATTATAGATGTGTGGTCATCAGGTGCAGCTGAGAGGGACATTTGTGCGTCATCAGCATACGAATGGAAGTTAATTTTCTGCTTTTGTATTGTGTTTCACAGAGGGAGAACAAATAAAGGCCCCAGCTCCACTCGCTGCCGGGCTCCCCGCTTCACCGGCGATACCGATGGGCTGTTATTAGCTATCTGAGCGTATTGCTGATCACTGTTCAGATAAGCAGTGAGCCACTTAAGTACGGTTCCGCATAAACTGACCTGACACTCCAGGCTATATAAGAATTGATGGCTGATGGATCTGGGAGCTTAAGTACTGATGCGTTCCCGGGATCAGAGGACAATAGCACATCACTTACTGCCAAGACTTAGACGGGAGCCGGGCTGAAACTTTTCAAGTATATTATTAGTGTCCAAGTATGTTTGCTGTCGGGCTCTTCTGCACCACAACAAGGTGGAATTTTGAGAGAAATGGGACGTTTGAGAACAGTCTGTAATCATTAACGTTTTTGCCGTAACAGCGGTCTTGTTACAGCTACTTCAGATTGATCCAGGACAGCGAGAAAAATTGTGGTGGCGATTTTGTTGCTGGAAAATGAATCACGCTCACCCTCAGTCGGAGACTGAGACCCCGGGGAGGTATTTTGCCGAAACCGCTGACTTAGCTCGAATGCCGAACCATCCGAATTAAGAATCATCTTCTGTAAAGCAGAAAACCTGTTTTTGCTTTTATTTGGTGACTGGGCATAACAGGAGAATCTACTCTTTGAGCTCCAGCTGGTGCCAGCACCCAACTGAAGACAGTCGGGCTTGGCGGCTCGCGGCCAAGTCTGCAATGGGTGTGTAAAGCGAACAAAATAAGTCAATCCGGTCCTTAGTGTGTCTGATATCTAAACGTGTGCGAATGTACCCCAGCGGTATGCAAATCCTGCCCTCCAGCTTTGTAGTAACTCAACATTTTGGACATTTCAAGTTGTCTACAGTGTTGGCTGAACTGTGTAGCCGCTCTGGATTCGTTGTCCCGCCCGTTTACGGCCATGCTACTCTGGTACGCTTTCTCATGGGCTTCTGAGGCCTCCTGCCTGTTATCTCCGGTCGTGTCTGTCTGCCGACGACAGCCGTCAGACATTCCTCATCGTGGGCCTGCCGGCCTTCGCACTTTCTCATGTGAACGTGGACTTGTGTTCTCTCTGCTAATCCGCACCTTTTTTTTTTTTTCGCCTTGCTGTGAAGTGAATAACAGACCAAAGCCGCTTGTGTCATTTTGCTGCCCCCCGTGCTGCAGGTTCTGATCTGTGGCTGCGACTCTAATTTGCGGGTTCTGTTAGCGTAGGTGGTATAATCACATGTGGCATTATTGCTCGCAAATGCTAATAATGTTTAGTTTGTAATCTTAAAGCATGTTAACCAGTGGATTCTTGAGGCCTCAGATTTTCGTCAGTGAAAATAGTCCAGCAAAAACACACTGTTAGTTCCGGCACCTTTAGCTGATTTTTTACTTTTTGCATTATCAGTCAGTTCAATGCATCTGTTTGCTTTGTACCCTGTAATGTTAGTTACTGTACGTTTTGAACGTAATCCATCCGTCTTCCTTAACGGTGTTTCCAGCATAGGGTGACCCTAGAACCTATCCGAGGAAGCACACGGCACAAGACATGGAATAGTCTGGACAGGATGTCAGTTTTGAAATATGGTGTGTTTCCCAAATGAAGCCCGTTTTGTTGCTGCCGTATAATTAGCTGCTAGGACTGGTGGGCTGCTACTCTTGCTGGCTGTGTGGGAATCGCCTTCCTTAAAGAGCACCTCTCTCTGGTGTTTGCGCTCCTGAAAATGTTCCCTATATACATGTGGCTTTTCAAAGTGCTGTGCCCCTCTGTTTTTTCGCCATCGGTAAATGAGACTGTCCTTGACATCTGAACTGCACCACGTGACGCTGCGTTGGCATCTGTAGGTTGGGCTCACGTCATACCCATGTATTTGAGGATTAATGGTCTTCTTGATTGAACTTTGAAGATAATTTGACATCTTGAGGGTTCTTCATAGCCACGGTTTTTTGACTTGTGGTGACGGTTTGGTTTCTCAATCCAGACCCCCGGGAACGACCCCCTCAGATTGCTCAAATTTGGACTCCTGGCCACCAGCCTGGCGTGTCCCTAACCCTGTCACCGTTGTCCCCGTCACCCATCACTGTCCCATGCCTCGCCATGACACGCCTGCCTCCCCCGTATCACAGCGCCGTCATGCTGTGCTGCCCCCCCCCCCCTGCTTGCCTCCCCTCCCTTCCACATCACTGTTCCTTTGTTCCCAGTTTCAAGCTGCATGTGTCCCCCCCCCCTGTCTGAAGGAACATTTCTAATTAAGGTTTCATGTCCTGCATACATCAGGAGGCATCTAACGAAGCCGTCGCTGATACGAATACAGCCCTTTACACTACAGTGCCTTTTCGAAAGGAAATTTCTAGTACAAGTTAATCTCTCAAAGGTTATTTTTCTTTCATAGACAAGTATTAGCTGCCATATTCACTGAAACTTCGTAACTTAAATTTCAGAGAACTTCAAGCTCACCAAAGGCCATTTAATAGATTATCTTCCTTAATGAGGTATTAATTCATTATTCAATACCTTCTGATATATCGATTGTATTCAGTTGCTTTGCTTTGATGATAAGGATATTTGAAATGAAATGAAATGATCCTTTATTTGCCATTTGCACAAGTACAGGTACATTATAGTGCGTCTCTTCACCTACCCCATCATGCTCTATATGAGACATACAGCCATATACAGGTGAGCACAAGCTTCTGGGTGACAGCACAGGGTCCCTGGAGTTGGGGGTTAAGGGCCGTTCTCAAGGGCCCACAGACATGTGACTCTCCTGCCGAGGCTCAAACTGGCACAGAGGCTTAGCCTGCAAGTTACTGTTACTCTTTTTTTTGTATCTGCGAAAGAAACAACTTGTATATTTTTAAATTTGGTCATAAAATGTTTATGTATTTGTTTTGAAGCAGAAATTCAACTAGCACTTGCAGCTGATGACTTGCCTCTCACTGACCAGCTGATCTGAGCTCAGTTTCTGGAATGGCAATCATAACCCATTATGTTATAAGATGAGAAGCAAACCTGATCGTACATCAGTGTTATAAGCAAGGACGTAGCTTATTGGCTATCTGGGCAGCACAATGCGGAGTTCCCAGACCTTACTTTAGTTGTCTTGTGTGTGAAATATGGTTTTTCAGTGTCGTGCATCAGTGTTGGGGGGGGGGGGGCGCAGACCAAGAGAAGGTGCTTAAAAGCTGTGATTAAATATTTCATGAGGCCGTCCTCGAAATGGAACGTAAAATGGCCACTACCCCCCACCCCACACACACAGTGGGGTCCCAGGCAGTCCTGAACCCCCCCCCCCCAAGAGGAAGGGTCACTCTCATCCCCTCGTTTCCATTGTCACCCCCCACCCCCCGTGCCATCTATGCCTCAGCCACACGTGTCCTCATGTCAACCAGGGACTAAATGTGCCCCCTCCCCCCCAAGACGCAGAGCGGATTGCAGCACTCTACCTCTGTTAATGCAGCCACAGCACTTTATTTCATTTTATTTCATTTATATATTTCTGTTGGATCGCCTTGCTGTCGTCAGAGTAAAAAGAAATGTCATTCGACTTGGTTTCCTCTTCCTGGCAATTATGTTGCTCTTTACCTGGTAATTCTGTCAGCAGGAGCGATCCACCGGCCCCCTCCTCACCCCCCGCCAGGGGTGTGATCACTGCCGGAGAGGTTGCGTCACTCCAAGCCATGTGTTTGTATGCTTCCTGCAATTAGATTCCCCCGCATGATGCACCCCGGCGCCCTGTTTCCCTCATTAGGGAGTCGCATCTTCAGCCGGCCTCTGACTTAACCGTTGGCCACTGGCAGGGGGCGCCCTGGTAGGGGAGTTCCCATCCATCACACGCAGCAGGAATGGGTCATTTAGAGGCACCCGTTCAAGAGGGATCCGGAGCGACACGGGAAGGGCGTGCAAATGCCTCGCACGCAGAGCCGAAGGCGGGATTTGAACCCCAGCCCTGTAGGTGTGAGCTCACAGTGTCACCCACTGAGCCTCCAGCTACACTGACTCTCTCCTGCACCTCATAAATTGTGCATTTCCATTAAATGTTTACCGACATCATACCCTCAGAATACGTCTTACTCAATAATAATGAAAAGTGGAATTTAAATATGTCTGTGCTGCAGGTGTGGGTGTTCTTTGTCTTCCCTAAACAGGGAGAACCGGTGTCTGCAATAGGCAGGATAATAATAATAAGCGTTTGTTTCTTTTTCCTCATGTAATTTGGGTCTAACTACAGCACGCACCCATCTGAAGGGCCTGTTCTTTGGCTGTGTGGCTGTTGGTTTGTTCTCGCGGCTTGTGGGCACTTTACGGCACTGAAGTGTAGGTTGTAGGTTGCTGTTGGCACGAGTGGCAGGAATGGGGTTTATTCATCAGCTCAGAAAGCGGCGTGTGTGTGTGGCCTGTTTTTAGGGCTGCTCTCTCAGGTCGGCATCATGCCGCTGGGCGCCTTCGTCCGGATGAACACAGTTGGCTGATTGGGCCATAATGTTACTCTGTCTCAGGGTGGCCAAGAGAAGTTGTAAGCCTGTCATGTTAAAAGTGACATTGACAGTGCTGTTTGGGGACGTCTAATTAGTTCTGCAGAGCTGCGCGATACCTCCCTGGGTGTTGTGAAAATTTGCTCGATATCCTTAGAGCTCATCGCATATGGCCAAAAATGGTCATTATATCGGGAAGACTACATTTTTCAAGTCAGAACCAGAAACAGTAACATCAGCGATATAATGATAACTGACTATTGAAAGATGTCAGTTAACTATTTTCTGGTCCGGAGCTCCAGTTTGACTAGAAACTCAGAGCAAAACGAGAATGCTGAAGACAGCCTTGTGCAGAAAACAGTAACTTGAATGTCAAAAGATGAACACCGTGTTCTAGGAAGTTGTGTCAAGAACAGCACCCAAGAAAGAGCGACCCTTTGAATCAGAGACGATAAACATGTGACTGTTTTTCTCCAAAATGTGTTTGCTGTAATAGTTCATTTAATAAACTGATTAACATGCAGATGTTTGTAACATTGAACTTGGTAAATATATATAAAAAGTGTTTGTTTTTTTTGTTTGTTTGTTTGTTTAAAACAATTCTTGTACTCCTGATATGACAGCATCACACCAATGAGCCTGCAATTCTGAGTCTGATTCAGGGCCCTGCGCAAAATTCAGATTATTTTTTTCTGAACTGTTAAATTGCAGGGCAAGGGTAGCGAATTTAATTGCATTTTGGACAAAGTCTGCCTTTGAGCAGGGACCATTCGGACGTATTCGCCGATATTCCAAACGATCCAGCAGTGTCCGGCTGCTTTCCAGGAATTCTGCCACCGGGGAAAATGTATGCTGGCACTCTGGAAAAATGAGGCCTGGCTGCTTGTGCATTTTCGGTTGCGTTCCATCGTTTGTTCCCACAAAGTCTCCCTCGATGTTTGAATTTGCTGTAAGAAACAGCATTTGTTTTGGATCCTACAGGCCAGATTTATTGGGCTTTCGCCCTCTTTTTCCATTTCATTTTAAGTTTCTTTTTTGGCAAATGGGAAAATAAATGCCTGTACCAAGGCATGACCGTCTCTTCAATGTTTTTGTTGTGTTATGTTTTTCTGTGTGGATATTTGCATAATTCAGCATTTTTTGCCCCTTGTTTTTTGCTAACTAAAAAATGTTTTTTTGTTTTTTAATTATGATGTTACAAAAAATGTTTTTCTGAAGTGTGTTTCACTTGCTGGATAAAACCACTTCAAACCATTATTTTTACTCTGGTTCTACATAGCGCTATTCTGAGGGGTACAAGTATAATTCCTTAAGCACTGTGCCCCCTGTCTGAGTAAATCATGCATTTAACACTATCCTGTTTCTCCATTCTTCATCTTAGGGTTGAATTTGTTCCGTTTAAAATGCAATGCTGTAATGAGGAAGAACGTATTGTGTAGCATTGTGTTTTCTGGGGAATTAATAGTCCTCAGTGGTTGTCCTGTTGATCCCCACATATTCTGTGCTCGCCGTGTTGATGTACTTCCTGAAGCTGAGACCCCAAGAGGACATCAGCTGACCACTGCTTAGCCAATCTGACAGCTTGCGAGGGCGGGACTTGCGAGAAAGCGACCAGTGAGGATGTTGGTGCTTCAAGTCACACAACTAATCCTGGCAAAGTTGTGCAAAAACGTTTGATTGTTAGGATTGTTAATTTGCATGCCTGAAAGTTCATTCTGTGTGGCTCACTGCCTTGACATCCAGCAGGGGGCCTCACTTCATGAGAATTTTTGATGAGGGGAAGGGACATCCATTCCCTTTCCTCCTGTCCAGTGAGCCCTGTCAGATGGGTCCCTGATTTCCCACTGGACCAAACATGCCCAGACTCCAATATTACTCTCCAGACTCAAAGCCTTTTGTTTTCTGCATTGTCTCCAGAACTGGTGACTTTTGTTTCCCTTCCTCCCCGCCATTTTCATTAAAATTCTTCCCCCTCTTTGGCAGTGTATAGCTCAGTAGCTTAGGGGTCTGTGTCTCCGTCCAAAAGGTTGTGTGTTTGAATCCCATGAATAGCAGAATAATCAGGGCAATGCCCTGGGTGTGTGTGTGGCACAGCAAGCTAACCCTTTGTGCCTGTGATGGGAAGGTCGCCGGTTCAAGCCTCGGCAGAATAGTCTCTTGTCCATGGGCCCTTGAGCCAGGCCCTTAACCTCCAGATCCAGAGGCACTGCACACCGGCTGTCCCTGCGTGTGACCTCCAAGCTTGCTCTCTCCTGTATATCTGTCTCTGTGTCTCATGGAGAGCAAGAAGGGGTAGACAAAAAGAGAATTTCCACGAGGATTAATAAATTATCTTTATTCGATTTACTTTGGACAAAAGCATCTGTTGAGTAGATTCTTTTTAGTGATCCGTTGTCATTGCTGACACACCACAGCACAGTGAAATGTGTCCATCTTCATTTAACTCATATGTGACATAGCAGGGGGCAGCTAATTCAGCGCCTGGGGAGCAGTGCTTGGGGGCGGTACCTTGCTCAGAGTACCTCAGTGGTGCCTTGCTGGTCAGGGATTTGAACCGGCAATCTTTCAATTACAAGCTCGCTTCCCTGACCATTAAGCCACCACTACGCGTAAAGTCCCTGTCCCCCTCCTCCAAACCCCATGTCATGCTGCTCTGTTTGCCATCACACCCAGAGCGAGTCTCGCAAACACCTTTCCACCCATAAACCTTTTCAGACATTCAGATACCTCCGTCGTCAATGCAAACCGTACAGCCTTAGTAAGGTTGTAGCCATTTATCTCCCTCTGTCCCGCAGCTGGAGATGGACGACGTGGAGAGCGAGGAGAAGCGCCGGGCGCTCTTCGAGGAACTGCTGGCCATCAGCGGCAGGTGGGAGGAGATGCAGCACCTGGCTCTGCTCCTCCAGGCTTGGCCTCCCGTCACGAGTGACGCCCCGTGAGTGTTCCGCCTATTTCATTGGTTCCTTCGTTAGCTGGGGGAGTTCCTTCCTGATTACTAAAGCAGTGGTGCCGTCCCAGAACGTGCCGGTGTGAAATAACACACATCGGTGTTGGCAATGAGGGACGCTGTTTGGCGCATGACTAACATCAACAGAATAAATCCAGCTGGAATGGATGTTGTTAAATCTCGAAGGGCACCTGGATTCCATCAGACTGTACTTCCTAAATGAAAATCAGCTCTGGACTTTTCCGGAATGCGCGTGAGTGCTGGTTACTTGTGAAGAGCACCTTCTGAATTCAGATTCTATTGTTTATTTTGTGGTTCAGCCCCCATGTGTTGACCGCTCTCATAACAGCTCTTTCACATGGCAGGGGGACTCCGTAGCAGAATGTTACCCCCGGGTGGGTCTAAAAAGCACCTCATTTTAAACCACCGAACCGCTCCACAGTTTTGGAATGCTGACGAAAATGCTAGAACTTAGGTTTGAAAGTAAAATGAGTGCAATAAGAAGAACAATAGTTTGCCACACTTTCATTTCTGCTACTTTGAAGCTCAGTACTTCTTGCCAAATACATTCCAGCTTGAATTGGGGGATGGGAGCAGTTCGATATTATCTAAAGGAGAAGGGTTTGATTCTTATCAGCTATATTTGGTGTGGGGAAGATAGGAAGCCACGTGATCGTGTTTTAAAGGGCTTTTAGAGCATAGGCCCGCCTGGTGCCGCTGTTCTGTCTGATCCTCCATAACAATAGTGGTTAAGAGTGGCTGAGGAGAGGATGTTCTGGTATATAGCGGTTAATTGGGCACCCTTGGTTCACGGCCGTTTCATGTCTCACGACTCTTTTCTTTCCAGCCTTAGTTGAAATCTGCTAAAATCACATCTGATCTCGTGCTGCCTTTATCCATTCCTGTTTGATTTTATGGCCACTTGAGCTGTGTTTTCCAAAAGCACATCTTCCTGTAGCGTCCTAGCCTCTCGTTCACGGGGTTTTATTTAGCTGTCAGCTGGTGTCTTTTTACAAATCACCCGGAGTCAGATACTGTCGTTCCATTGGCTGGGGCGTCCAGAAGCCCCGTACACAGGTCATGCGGGGAGGGTGTGTTTAGCGTAAAAAACGCTGGTCTCGTCCAGGGTTCCGTCATTTTCGATTTGCAGCTGGCTGCTCTGGGGACCCATCAGCCGCCGTCTCGGTGGTTCCCGGAGAGGGCGCAGGCCGCGATTCACAGGGCGTCTGCTTCTGCGGCCGTGTTCGTCAGGGGTGTCTTACCTGTTCCTGCCTCTGTTTACACGTCAGTGTCATTTCTCGGAAGCTCCCAATTCTTCATAAAGGTTGCTCTGTGTACTAGAGAGCTTCTGAAGAGCCCAGCATTCCCATCGGGTTTTTCGGAATAGGAGATGGTGTTTCGGTAGTCGCGGTGCGGCGTGAAGGGGGATTGATAGGCAGATGGGTGTGTCCCCCCCCCCCCCCCCCCGATCTTCTGCTCCTTCATCCTTCTTCCCACTCCCCTTTCTTCCCCGTCTGATTCAGCCCTGCTCTGTCACTTTTTCCATTCACTTCCAGACTGGGAAAAATATCTCTGGTAATTTATATAGCCATACATATAAATGCTTCTGGATACGTTTCCTGCTCTGACTGATAAGAGAATTTGCAGTTCCTGCCTGACACAGAATATGAGCAGTGATTTATTTAAAATTATTCAAAATAAAGTCATTTAGATTTTATGTAATGTTAGTTTAGCGTTAGGACTAGCTGTTTTATTACCGTTCCCGTTTACACAGGATTTTCTCCCTTTTCTCAATATGTTATTTTAAAGTTCCTCAGGAGATTTTCGCACTTTCTCATCCTATTCACACACAGTAATGAACTCATGCACACACGCACACACGGGCACGCACACATACACGGGCACGCACACATACATACACGGGCACGCACACATACATACACGGGCACGCACACATACATACACGGGCACGCACACATACATACACGGGCACGCACACATACATACACGGGCACGCACACATACACGGGCACGCACACATACACGGGCACACATACATACACGGGCACGCACACATACATACACGGGCACGCACACATACATACACGGGCACGCACACATACATACACGGGCACGCACACATACATACACGGGCACGCACACATACATACACGGGCACGCACACATACATACACGGGCACGCACACACACATACACGGGCACGCACACACACATACACGGGCACGCACACACACATACACGGGCACGCACACATACATACACGGTCACGCGCACATACATACACGGTCACGCACACATACATACACAGGCACGCACACATACACGGGCACACACACATACACGGGCACGCACGCATACATACACGGGCACGCACACATACATACACGGGCACGCACGCACACATACACGGTCACGCACACATACACGGGCACGCCCACGGTCACGCACACATACACGGGCACACACACATACACGGTCACGCACACATATACGGTCACGCACGCACACATACACGGGCACGCACACATACATACACGGGCACGCACACATACATACACGGGCACGCACGCACACATACACGGTCACGCACACATACACGGGCACGCCCACGGTCACGCACACATACACGGGCACACACACATACACGGTCACGCACACATACACGGTCACGCACACATACACGGGCACGCACGCACGCATACACGGGCACGCACGCACACATATACGGTCACGCACACACACATATACGGGCACGCTCACATACACGGTCACGCCCACATACACGGTCACGCCCACGGGCACGCACGCACACATACACGGTCACGCACACATACACGGGCACGCCCACGGTCACGCACACATACACGGGCACACACACATACACGGTCACGCACACATACACGGGCACGCACGCACGCATACACGGGCACGCACGCACACATACACGGGCACGCACGCACACATACACGGTCGGGCACACACACATATACGGTCACGCACACACACATATACGGGCACGCTCACATACACGGTCACGCCCACATACACGGTCACGCCCACGGGCACGCACGCACACATACACGGTCACGCACACATACACGGGCACGCCCACGGTCACGCACACATACACGGGCACACACACATACACGGTCACGCACGCATACATACACGGGCGGTCACGCACACATACACGGGCACGCCCACGGTCACGCACACATACACGGGCACGCCCACGGTCACGCACACATACACGGGCACGCACACATATACGGTCACGCACGCACACATATACGGTCACGCACACATACACGGTCACGCACACATACACGGGCACGCACGCACGCATACACGGGCACGCACGCACACATACACGGGCACGCACGCACACATACACGGTCGGGCACACACACATACACGGTCACGCACACATACACGGGCACGCTCACATACACGGTCACGCCCACATACACGGTCACGCCCACGGTCGCGCACGCACACATACACGGTCGCGCACGCACACATACACGGTCGCGCACGCACACATACACGGTCGCGCACGCACACATACACGGTCGCGCACGCACACATACACCGGCACATTCCTGGGAGTAACTTTCACGTTTTTAGAATTAATGCGATGTGACACCGCCCAAAAAATGCCTTTTTCGTTTCTTGGGGGAAAAAATGAAGATACTTTCTTTAAGAAACAAACAAGCGTATTTTTCCTCAGTATTCTGAAAATGTTAGCCCACAAAGGCGTTAATCACAGTGTCCGTCCTGCACTGACCCGGCACGTCCGTCTTTCTCAGTGCCCGCTCTGCAGAGGACCCCTGGGTAAAGCTGGCTGCCGCCATGGTGTCGCTGGGCAACGGCGGCACGGAGCATAGCCTTGGCAACGAGCTGCTGAGCATGTGCCGCTCCCTGCGTGGGACCAAGCACCAGCTGCCCCCGGAGGTAGGGCAAGGGCGGAGGCCGAGGACTCACGGGGTGCACCGAGGCCCTCAGAACCGTTCGCTGCTGACATACAGACACCGCGGCTGCATCGTAGGGAGGCGTCAGGGGTCAGGGGTCAGGGGTTGGAGGGCAACGTCACTTTGTCATTTCAGAAATGTGATGTGTAATTGATGAGCCAGGCTGCGTTTATGATCGGATGGGTGATAAGGCATTTCTACATCAAGCGCAGCTTTAGGCTGCCGAGGGCAGGGGCACCGTGATGGGGGGGGGGGGGGGGGTATAGCGTAAATCCATGGGCCCCTGAGTAAAATTTGGAACATAACTGGCCTGGGTTGGGGGCCCAATATGAGACTATTTCTTTATGCTCAAATTTTACAGCAGGGGAAATTTTAGGATTTTTTTTTTAAGGTGGATGGGGCTTAAGAGGGGTCATAATTCACCTTACCATTAGCCAATGATGTGTTTTAGTACTGGTGAGTCTCAGGGGAGGGGGCCCTCCAGGGGCCAATCGACTTTCAGCTGGGGCCAGTGCATCCATGGCACAGGGCACCGGGTGCGAGGCCTTAACTCTACTGCAACGGAAAAGGTCAAACATTCCTTAGGGATTAAATGAAAACCGTCTCTTAGCCTTTCGATGCTTCACACTCGAAGACGCCCACTCCGCTATCCTAACACCCTCCTTGGTGTCCTAGCTGGCTCCTCACAAGTGCCCCCCCCCCCATGGGTCACGCCAGCATGGGGAGGGCGAGGGTCACAGGCCAGTCTCAGCAGATGGGCCAGGTGTGGGACAAACGTGTGGCTACACAGCCAGCCCTGAATCCCGATTAAAGGGGGTCCATTCAGGATTCAGGTCGGGTCACACAAGCGTGTCTTTGTGGGGGGAGGGGGTGCAACTGTCACAAACATTGACCCGGTTACATTACCTCATATTACATTATTTATTTGAATTATTTATTAGTACAAGCACTTGGTTTGCCACCCGTGACTCTGAGAGCAGGTGGGGGTTAGCTGACTGGATGTAAACCAAAGGTATCATGGCCACCCAAGGGCATCCGCTCAGTGTCCCCCGTTATGGGGGCCTGTGCTGCTCACGCTCCCATCCATCTTGGCTGACTGTCTCCCATCTCCCCCACCCAGTGCATACGCAGGATATCAGCCCTGATCCAGGATGGTCCCGGCTGCCTCCTCCCGGCCCTGAAGCTCCTGACGGAGAGTCGTGACGCGCAGCTGCAGAAGCTGGCACTGGAGCAGGTAGCCGGCATCACCGAGGTGAGCAGGCCTGCATCAATCAGCCGCGCGGCTTATCGGCACGCTTTTATCTCGCGCCTGACTCTGAGGGACGATCCTCCATCGAATCTCTCATCGCCGGGCCGCCTCGAGGATCCCGGCCAGCGTGACGCAAGCAACAGGAGCCTCATCCTCCTCGTCGCCACAGAACGACTTTGAACTTAGCCGACGCTAAGATCACGCCCGATTAAACTAATGTATCGCGCGAGGAAATCAGAGCTCAGCGAGGGGTGTTAGTGGGAGCCGCATGAGTTTAGATTATTTCCCGTGTCTAATCACACGTCCAGGGTGTCCCGCTGACGGATGCGTGGGTTTTGTTTCTGCATTCATTATATTTTTGGCAGATGCCTTTATCCGAAGCAATGTGCGTGTTTGAGAAAGCAGGGCCAGCCGGTCCTTGGAGCTTATGGGGGTTAAGGGTCTTGCTCAGAAGCCCAACAGCGAAATCATTCTGCCAGCCGCGGGATTTGAACCAGCAACCTACCGCTCATGGACACAGACTCCTAACCCACAGAGCGACACAAGGCCCGTCTTTATTTGTTTTCTGTAAGGTATTACTGAGAGATTGTTTCTGTTTTTAATCACAGAGCTTTGCTATTAAATGAACGGAAGAATGCTGAAATCAGAGGTTTAACCTGTCAGAGAGCAATTCCTTTAAATTGCTTGTCATAGTGGATCGATTAATTTGTTTCAATTTGTTTTAAGTTGTGGTGTTTTTACCATCAGTACTGAACAGGGACAGATGGAACAGACCATTATCATCACTGCTCTTAACATCATTGCTCTGTCTCTGTAACATTTGACATGCCTTTGTTTGGATTTTAAACTATACATTTTAAAAAGTACCTTTCTTGGAAATTGACATAGTGTTTTATTCTTGTCACCGCAGAAAGTAAGAATGGGACGCGTTTAACACGACGTCCGCTCAGACATCAGCCGTGACTCAACTGGCACATGTCAAAATGTCAATACCGCAGGGGTGGGGGCAGGGGGGATCGAGCCGTGCTGATAGGCTGTCAGCCTGCAGCCGCGTAGGGGCTCCTTCGTGATCGTCATAGCCTCACTCTGTTAATTAGATAGCATTAGAACAAGAATTCATCAATAAAATATACTCTGTGTCTTTCAAACCTTCAAACTTTTTTTTCCTTTATGACACTCATGACTAGGGGATGATTGTTTACAGACTGGCAGGGCTGAATCACCCAGACACATTTTTCATCAAATGGGGAACAAATATCTAAAAATATTCACTGTCTCTAGAATTAGCTAGCCTATTGTATTGCTCACGCACATTTTGTTTGCGATTTGTGTGCACAGTTTTACAAAATAGAATTTTGGCTAATCTTTAAAAGGCAGATTTTTTTTTATGTTGAATCATTTGTTCGAAGCCGCTAAATTATATGCAGAAGAACATTTTCGCTGACGGGAGTGAAAATACCGCAGTCTCACATTTGATCTCCTGGGGGCCGAGGCTATCCATCCATCCAGCCATTGTCCAAACCGCTTATCCTACTGGGTCGCGGGGGGTCCGGAGCCTATCCCGGAAGCAACGGGCACGAGGCAGGGAACAACCCCGGACGGGGGGCCAGCCCATCGCAGGGCACACTCACACACCAGTCACTCACACATGCACACCTAAGGGCAATTTAGCAATGCCAATCAGCCTCAGCATGTCTTTGGACCGTGGGGGGAAACCGGAGTACCCGGAGGAAACCCCACGACGACACGGGGAGAACATGCAAACTCCACACACATGTGACCCAGGCGGAGACTCAAACCCAGGTCCCAGAGGTGCGAGGCAACAGTGCTAACCACTGCACCACCATGCCGCCCCGGGCCGAGGCTAAAATAAGTATTACCCAACAGATGGAGTGATATGAAATTGGTCTCACCCTGATGTGACCCGTCCCAGTAGACCTCATGACTGGCTAAGTTTTAAGTCATTTGTCTCTGTAGCTGAAAGAATGTTACAAAGTGCTTAATACCCATAGCCTGCCGCGGTTACACTTTATCGGGCTTAAGTTGCTCGGGGTCCATCCCTTCAGCTGCAATCTGCTCCGTTTTTGGCAGCCCTGGCGATGCTTGTGTCTTCACCTGCTGCGTGCGTGTACTTGGTGAACAGTCGACTCGCAGGAATCGGGGACATGAAGCCAAGCAACGCAAGGGCTTTTGCAACAGTGAGGCTTCGGCTTACATTTGTGTGCACTGAAGGCTTTACAGCAGCGCGCTAAGAAGACCCCAAAATTCACTTCTACTGTTGGCCCATCCATTATATTTGGTGACTTAAATCCCTGTAATGTAATCTTGGTTTGTTTACCACATCGCGTTTGTTCCAGGGCTTTTGCATTTAAAGCACATTTATTTATTTATCAGGTGCTTTTATTCAAAGTGACTTAAAAGTGAGGTAATAGGGGCAGCCTGTCCCTGGAGCATTTGGGGGACAAGGGTCTGATTTCAATGGCCCACTGGTGACATCACCCTGCCGACCACGGGATTTTCATAGCCTTCGGTATTGCAGTGCTGAAGTCAAATTTTAAGAAATTTTGTGGAAACTTGCATAAAAAATATCGGATAGAAACATTAAGGTGTTTTATAACAGGGCTGCGCTTTGCTGTTGGGAGGAGATTTACTAAAGCTGCAGCCGTTTGACGGGAAAAGGTGATTAAAATCTGGTCGGGCCCGATATTTCCCGCTCAGTGCAGCTGCAACGGGGCGCCACATTTCTGGAACCCGCTGGTGAGATGCATTGTGGCAGCCTCCCGGAAACCCGGCATCTCCCCTCCGTGCCGAAACCGAGCGGTTTGGTGTCCCGCTGTCGGTCGTCCGGGTGTCGTAGCGATAGTGGCGCCGGGGTGGAATGCGGCTGCCTTTAGTGTTCCTGAGAGCTTTACGATTTAAATGATAAAGGAAAGAGGCCCATGAATAATTTATCGCCTCCTGTACGCACCGATTCCAGTCATGTGCTCCTGAATTCATGGACGGCTTCATCATGAATAGTTAATCGCACTCCTTCCATTCCCACTGCCGTTCACAAAATATTAAACAGTATTAAGTAGCACTGATACTTTCTGTTGTGTGAAGAATGTTTGACTCATTCCCTATAGATTGTTTGTTAATTCAGTCTAAATCTTGCCATCTTGGACTGAGCTTGGAGTGAATTTTTAGTTCTGGTGTCCAGGATTTGGACTGCACAGAAAGAGTGAATTAGATTGTCTGTCATGAAATCCCACATTACGCTGTGTACAGAGCATTTTAATAAAATGCATTATTCATAAACATTTCTAACTCCTCTGTTTACAGTATTGTAGAATTACTGTCCCTATGTGCTATATAAATGAATAAAATGAGAAATAATAAATATAGTAATAATAAAGTATGAACAATTCATTATAAAATAATACTTAATGTAGAAAGTATAGAATGGAAGGAATTAGCATTACTGCTAACAGGTTAGCTAAATTGCCCATGCACTATTACTATAAGCTTAAGGGAAAAAGGAATTGAGCATATATGCGAGTTGAGCTTATAGGCTAGTCTTTTAACCTCGGGTTACTTAGCCGGTGGCTCCCTAGAGTTTTCTCTTCAGCTGTTTTAGGGTGAGAAGCCAGCAATCTGGTGTGCTGTCCGGCCAGAATCTGAAGGCCCTAGGGGGGCGTCCAAGCCTGATGTCGGTGCTGCTCTCCAGAGGTCGAGCCTTCTGTCAATCACATCGATCCACCATCACTAATACTCAGCGTAGTCGTGTGTCACGGCTCGGTTATGCTGGTTGGCATAAGATGTCTTCGAAAGCCTTATTCCGTGCAGATCTCGCGGCGGGTGGGCTGCCTCGGAAGTCGCCATGAGCGGAAGCCCGTTCGGGCTTCGCCTCCGAGCCTCGACATCCCCAATTAGGATGTTTACCCATTCTGCCTAAGTGCAGATCGGCGCTAATTACTCGCTGCTGACGAATGTCACACTAATACATCTTACCGCTGTGCACTTAAAGGGCAGCTCCATCCAGCAGTTTAAATGTGGATTCGTCACCTGGGGATTTTCTGTGTTTCTAAAGGAAATTATGCTTCATGAACTGTGACCGTGAAGGTGAACAGAGTCGTCTGAAAAGCACTGCAGTCTGATGGCATGAAAACTGGTGCTCAGTGTGATTTAAAGTTGTACAATAGCTCCTTTATCGTCATACATTGAAGGAAAGTCTCTCTTTAATTTATTTTGGTATCTGCTCATCCTTTTTTGGTGTTATGAAAAAGTTGACCGCCTAGAAAATTCTATAAGTCGTCATCTGGAAACGAGATAAGAACATGCACATTTTAATGAATTAGGTGTTACTGACTTAACTGACTTCTGACTTCAAGCAGTTAAAATTAATTTCATTGTCGCAACTTTAAAAAGTATATATATGTGTGTGTGTGCATCCTTTCTGAATACGGTTGGCCAGAAAGCAGCCACATGCGGTGTAATGGGAAATAACTTTATGTGATTTTCAATGCCTCCGGATGCACCGTGAGTATTGTCGTCCCTCATCTTTTGCGCAGTCGAGCTGCTTTTCACGGCTCTCGGTTCTGTGAGCCGTTTGAGGTTCAGGTAGCAGTTCGGCTGTCAGCCTCCTGCCAGTGTGAACGTGTGTTATAAACCTGCGTTCGCGCAATGGACGTAGCCCCAGCATGTGTACGAATCTCTGATAGATAAGAAGCCCAAATGAAATTTTATGTTTTCGGTTTTATTTGTCTTCCGATCTGAGGCTTTTGGGCGTACGGAGGGAGCGTGTAATTTCGCCTGTCCGGCTTCCCTTCACAGTCGGCTAAGCAGAGCTTTATTTCTTCAGTCTTCGCCCGGCCTACCCTCTGGTATGTTGTCAACAAAATTGGGGCATTTTACAGGAGCTTGGGGTAGGGGGGCGGCCGGTTCCCCAGACCGTGGTGGCGGGAAACGAGGACTCTGTGCCGCCGGAACTCGGCGCGTTCCCCGAAAGGTGAGACCGGGGTGGGGAGCGCTCCTGAAATACGGCCTGATTTCACAGCGACCGGCGGCTCCGTGACGGCGGGGGCCCCTTTTATTTGCCGGGAAAATGGACTCGCCGCCCTTCCCGCCAGCTTCCCCGCCCCTCGTCCCACGTTCCCCGTCGACGCGGCGCTCAGAATAACGAGAGCTAGTTATTCGCTCCCTGTTAACTTTTGTTTTATTCATGTACACAAAAAAAAACCCATCATATTGATAGTGTACGAATGCGGCCTGTAAATCCGATGACAAGACGCTCCCGCTTTATGTGGAATTACCCAAGAGCGCTGTGTAGCTGTTCAGCGTGCTTGGCTGTAATCCAGAATGGGGGGGCTGGAATATGACATTTGCAGGAATGGCGCGCATGCACTCCGCAATAAGTGGCATCTAAGGCGTTGTGGCGTGTCTTAAACGCCGCTTTCAGCCGGGGCGTACTGCTTTCATTCATTATTGATGCCTTTCATTCTGGGGCCCTGACAACGCGCTCTGCCAAAGTTACCGTGACCCGCCTTTGTGTGCGTCTCTGTGTGTTTAAGGCACTTTCCCAAAGCACGGCTCCTGTTTGAAAACTCTGTTCCCGTTTGGCGTTTTCAGCTGCTGGCAGGCAGTGGGGTTTGTTTGATTACTGTGTGCCATCCGAACATTCTTATTCTTCTAACCCCTATTTCTGGTCCCTGATCAGGGTCACGGAGGGGGGGGGGGGGGGGTGCAGTAGGGAGTCTATCCCGTAGGGAGTACACCCTGGACGGGATGCCAGTCCATCATACAACACACACTTGCACAAACTCACATTATGGAATTTTTAGAAATACCAGTTCCATTAATGCACATGTTTTTAGAGCATGGGAGGAGTGTTGAATACCCAGAAGAATCCTGTGTGATCTCCACTTCCAGAGCCAGGGGTGAGTAGCTTTCTAGCGTAAAAGGAAAATCCAGGTTTCAAATTAAGACCTGCAGGATATGTGAGGAGAGGGAAGAAACGTTGTGAGTTTTGTTAATTTGGTGTTAATAGCTGATGAAAGGCGCCTCTTCTCCTGCCATGATCCCCACCAACACACCGTAGACCCGGCCAGATTAAATTGAAAACCCAGGTGACCGTAAGTGTGCGTATCTGCACGCCAATATGAGGAGCACAAAGATTCCTGAAGACAGATACAGAATGCGATGTATCCATTAAGCAGCTGAGGATTCTGCTTTTTTCCTAAGTCATCTGGGCCTGAGTCATTATTGAGGCATCTGAATTGTTCTTACGTTTTCATTTTTTCCACATCCTCTCACTAATCCTCGAAGGGGAGACGCGTCGCATCACTGAAATGTTGACAAAGCACATGCTAATGGCTCCCTCAGGCAGCTCTTCACGTTGTTTTTCCAGTTGATTCTGTCCGTCAGTCACACGGCCCAAATCTATCACAGCAAACACGTGTTTGTAAGGGTTAAGGGATCGGAGGCAGAAGCAGCGGTCGGCAGGATTAAACCCTCGTAACATGACTGCTCTTCCGCCCCTGGGAGTCACATCAGCCAGTATCCACAAGTCAAAGTGTGAAATCACAAGCGGTGACCCTGAGCCCCCTGCCTTCAATCTAAAGCCGCCGTCTGCAGCATGTGTAGCGGAGGCTCAGTGATTGTTTTGCTAACCCCATGTTGCCTGTACCTATGATATTTTGTGGTTTTGTTAGACCCTCACTGTACACTGAACCGTTTGAGTACAGTGGGTACAGTGAGTTACAGTGGAATATACACTCACCTAAAGGATTATTAGGAACGCCATACTAATACGGTGTTTGACCCCCTTTCGCCTTCAGAACTGCCTTAATTCTACGTGGCATTGATTCAACAAGGTGCTGAAAGCATTCTTTAGAAATGTTGGCCCATATTGATAGGATAGCATCTTGCAGTTGATGGAGATTTATGGGATGCACATCCAGGGCACGAAGCTCCCGTTCCACCACATCCCAAAGATGCTCTATTGGGTTGAGATCTGGTGACTGTGGGGGCCATTTTAGTACAGTGAACTCATTGTCATGTTCAAGAAACCAATTTGAAATGATTTGAGCTTTGTGACATGGTGCATTATCCTGCTTGAAGTAGCCATCAGAGGATGGGTACATGGTGGTCATAAAGGGATGGACATGGTCAGAAACAATGCTCAGGTAGGCCGTGGCATTTAAACGATGCCCAATTGGCACTAAGGGGCCTAAAGTGTGCCAAGAAAACATCCCCCACACCATTACACCACCACCACCAGCCTGCACAGTGGTAACAAGGCATGATGGATCCATGTTCTCATTCTGTTTACGCCAAATTCTGACTCTACCATTTGAATGTCTCAACAGAAATCTTCAACTGTCCAATTTTGGTGAGCTCGTGCAAATTGTAGCCTCTTTTTCCTATTTGTAGAGGAGATGAGTGGTACCCGGTGGGGTCTTCTGCTGTTGTAGCCCATCCGCCTCAAGGTTGTGCGTGTTGTGGCTTCACAAATGCTTTGCTGCATACCTCGGTTGTAACGAGTGGTTATTTCAGTCAAAGTTGCTCTTCTATCAGCTTGAATCAGTCGGCCCATTCTCCTCTGACCTCTAGCATCAACAAGGCATTTTCGCCCACAGGACTGCCGCATACTGGATGTTTTTCCCTTTGCACACCATTTTTTGTAAACCCTAGAAATGGTTGTGTGTGAAAATCCCAGTAACTGAGCAGATTGTGAAATACTCAGACCGGCCCGTCTGGCACCAACAACCATGCCACGCTCAAAATTGCTTAAATCACCTTTCTTTCCCATTCTGACATTCAGTTTGGAGTTCAGGAGATTGTCTTGACCAGGACCACTACCCTAAATGCATTGAAGCAACTGCCATGTGATTGGTTGATTAGATAATTGCATTAATGAGAAATTGAACAGGTGTTCCTAATAATCCTTTAGGTGAGTGTATATATATCATATGCAGGAGTGGATCTAAAAGCGATGTTCGTTTCCATTTCGGCGTATGACGTTTATCTACCTGTTAAGTTTCTTTCTTTACAATTCCGTGCGGTATGTTTTCAGGGTGGAGTGGTAGCTTCAGCTCAGGTGAGCTGGCGTCCCTAAATCGAACATAATGCGTGACGCTGTGTGTCAGGCTGTGCCACGCGATGGACTGGCGGCCCATCAGGGGTGTCCCCTCCACCGTGCCCTGTGTTTCCTGGGACGGGATCCAGGCTCACAGCAACCATGTAGCATTGATGCAAAACGGATGGATATAAATACTGAGGACTGCGATGGGCTGGCGCCCCATCCTGGGCTATTCCCCGCCTTGTGAACGCTGCTTCCAGGTTAGGCTGCGGTCCCCCCGCAACCCTGCATAGGACAAGCGGGAATGGAGAAATGGCAGGATGGATAAATACAGAGAAGTATCATATTTCAGATTTGCTGGTTGCTCTCTATATTAATGTGTTATTGCTGTTAAATTTCCAAACAGAGCAGTTTTTCTCTAAGTGATTTGTTTTTGAGATTTCCTTGCTGGCTGCTGGTCTGTTTTTCCTACCTAGATTGCATCAGCCCCCCTACCACTGACACACATTGATCAAATTTAGCACGATTCATTATTGCAGGGCTTCCAGCTGCTGAGGTAGAGGCTTCTGAGCATTCAACCAGATAATTTATGTTGAAAAGAAAGTCATCACAAAATAACTGCAAGCCTGGGCAGGTCCTCGTGTTACCCGGGGGACATGGTAAGGGTCAGAAATGCTGTCCCGGCTCGCAACCAGATTGTCGGTAAATAGTCTCGAGTGCTTTCGCCCGGTCAGTCACCAAGTAAAGAACCCAAGTAGAAGTCTGAAGAATGACCCATTGCCCGCTGGAGGCAAATCACATCGACCATGTATGATTCCAAGCCTCGCCAAGGTCGTTCAGGTCGCGCCAAGTGATGCAGAGTGCCATCAGGTGCCTCTGAATGACGCAGAGGGATATCGCATGATGTCATAGTGTTGTGGCTTACCTTATGTACTGCCTTACTGTTAAGCTGGAGTGAAGTTTCGGAGTGGCCAAAGGAGCGACACCATGATCATGGACAATTTTACGATTTTTAAATTATTTTATTTTATTTTTTTTTAAGCTGGGAGGCATAAAGAGGGGGCCATAATTCATACAGTTGGGTTGACTTTCTCATTAGCCAATGATATGTTTTGAATTGGTCAGTGACAGGTAAGGGGGCACTCCGGGGGCCAATCAGCTTTCAGCTGGTGTCAGGAGCCGTCTCACTGGCTCTGCTTCTTTCAGGTGAATGAGTCGAGCTGCGACCCCGAGCTGCTGTCGCTGCTGCTGGACGCTGACCTGCTGACCGAGTGCTTTGGGAGCGCCCTGTACCCGCACCTGGTCGACCATCTCCTGACGCACCACAGGGAGAACGGCTGGGACGTGGAGGCCGCGGCCCGCGGGATGGTAGCTGCCGGCCACATCAGCGAGGCGGGGTCCCTGCTTCTGGTTCACCGAGGGACACACCCGGGCTTGGTCACCTTCAACGCGGCCCTCGCCGTCACCCCCCGATGGCTGTGAGCGAGGGGGACGGGAGACTATTCAGAATCAACTGCCCTTTTGTTGGCTTCTCCTTCAGCCAGAGACGGCCCACCGTACTCCCAGTGTGACCGCGTCCGTCTTTGTTTCTGTGCCGTCGCTCTGTGTGTAACAAAGTGGTTAATTATCATCAAGGACAAAAGTTAATGGAACTCAAGATTACTGCTGTTTAATTTACGTAATTTTTTCGGTCTATGAAAGCTTCTCCGTGGATCAATTATGAACAAACAAGGTTTGTTTGGGCCGTTTTCTTCTTGTTTTAGCTGAAAATGAGTCCCTGGAGGCCCTCGCTGCTGAATAATTACTTAAATACCCACAGTGGCAACGCTTCTGACTTGGCAGACAAAGACATGGCACAATTGTTCATTTGCATTGTCTCTCCCTCCCTCATGAACCAGACAGTTGTAGTTCTGGGTTACCAATTACTTCCTGCGGTGAAAATTAAAAGGTACACTGACACGACTTCCAAAGACTGTGTTTGTTTGTATTGTTTTTTTGCATAATAAATAGGCCTAATGGATGATATTTCATACAGCCCACCCTTTTTAATTCAAGCACTAATCTAGAAATGTAAATTTACCCACGAATATTCCAGATAGGCGTGTTTTTACTCTGAAGAATATATTAGCTAATTAGGAAATCTCTCAGTATAATAAGATAATGTCATATAAAGAATATATTAGCTGTTCTGGAAATCTCTAAAAAAAATTAAATCATGAATAAACAATTACAGTGTACCGCAGTGTTTTTAAATGTTATTTTGAGTAATGAATTTATCTCTTAATCATCCATACAAATTTATTTCCAGTATTTCTATATAAAAGTATTCATTTCCTATGAAACTGATATCATTAGGCTGTTCTTTTTTGTTATTTTATCTTTTGCAAATATTAACTGTACGCCTTGTGTAAAAAGACTGTGACAGCCAAAAAAACAATGCTTTCTATCATAACCAGAGCCTCCAGGTTCATTTTCAGAGTTGTTGGGATGTGGCTCAGCACCGACAGACTTACAGGGAGCCTCATATAGCAGGCTGTGGCTCAGCACAGACAGACTTACGGGGAGCCTCATATAGCAGGCTGTGGCTCAGCACAGGCAGATTTACGGGGAGCCTCATATAGCAGACTGTGGCTCAGCACAGACAGACTTACGGGGAGCCTCATATAGCAGGCTGTGGCTCAGCACAGGCAGATTTACGGGGAGCCTCATATAGCAGGCTGTGGCTCAGCACAGACAGACTTACAGGGAGCCTCATATAGCAGGCTGTGGCTCAGCACAGGCAGACTTACGGGGAGCCTCATATAGCAGGCTGTGGCTCAGCACAGGCAGACTTACGGGGAGCCTCATATAGCAGGCTGTGGCTCAGCACAGGCAGATTTACGGGGAGCCTCATATAGCAGGCTGTGGCTCAGCACAGACAGACTTACGGGGAGCCTCATATAGCAGGCTGTGGCTCAGCACAGACAGACTTACGGGGAGCCTCATATAGCAGACTGTGGCTCAGCACAGACAGACTTACGGGGAGCCTCATATAGCAGGCTGTGGCTCAGCACAGACAGACTTACGGGGAGCCTCATATAGCAGGCTGTGGCTCAGACCCTCAGTGTCCCTCTTAGCCTCTTACACTAATAACTTTGCCATTTTGGAAGCAAATTTTATGTTTTCTTTTCCTCCCCAGGATGACCTTCTTGATCATTAAACAGTAAATATTTCTGTAGCTTGAAAAAAGGCACATCTGGCTTGTGAGTATAGTACAGTCTGTGGAGTCGTCATGGTGGTCTTCTGTGAGTGCCTCAGAGCTCTGTGCTTCTGTGGGACTGCAGAAATACAATCCTCAGTCTCCCCCTGCGGACAGACTGAAATCTCTCAGCTTCACAGTCTGAGCCCGTCACAGTCACACCTCTGACTGTATGCAAGTAAAAACAGTTGGGTGTGTAGCTGAAGTGTAACTCTGAGGAGCTGCAGAAACTACAGAAGCCAGATTCTAGAATGTGCCAAGTCACTGTGCTGGCGACGGCCCCTTTATGGATACAGACAAGATTGTAAAGTCCTAACAGGCTCAAGGCTTCGAAAATGTCATATGACATTGGATTTTTCCACTGGCCGGGAAAACGGGGAGCTTGTCGTTTGGGCCTGCGTGGGATTGCTGACCGTAGAGCTGCCAGCACGCGCTGCCTGTGTTCACGTTCGTGTTCGCGAAGGTGAAAACTCCTCCGAGTGCTTCTTCCAAATAGCTCTGTATCTCACGTTCCGCATCTGCGTTGGATGCCCCGCGGTCATTCCTGGCCTCGATAACACACCATTCTTGACGATAAGGGCTTGAGAAGAAAGGGCTCGTGGGAAGAAAATAGCCCTCATCAGGACATGGAAAGAGATTAAAAGCTCTGGAGACCCTTCACACTGAGTGATCCACTCACTGAAGATTTGAGCTTGAAGGCGATGCTAAATTCAGACTCTGCTGTGTCCGACACTAAGCCCGAAATCTGTCTTAATGAATATGCACATGCTGTCTGCTTGCTTTTGAGCATGCAGTCTTGTTTAACATGAATCCATGTCTCTCCGACTGTTTATAGAGGAGCTTGTGTACGTATCTGTTGGCGTGCTGAACGAGCAGCTGAGCTTCTGTTGACTTCATTTGGCTCTGATGTACGTCTGAGACGCTACACTTCCTGAGTCCCCAAAATAGCTCCACTGCTGTGCCAAGGCACTCGCAGGAAATCGCCAGGGCAGCCGTGTGACGCGGTCTCACAGACAACGTGCAGGACCTTCAAACCCTCAGGTCCTACACCTTCTTATAAGTCCTTATCCCGTTTGCCTTTAGATGTACCTGTTAATGTGGCCTGTCCACCACTCCTGCCATCCCTGGATCAGTCATTGCTCTTTTTCATACGACCTTGAACACCAGTTAAATTGTAAACCTTCCCGAGTACATTACAACTGATAATGCCTGTTAACACCACGGCATGCATCTCGCTAACAGCAGGGGATCATGAAATTGGTAAAATGGCAGTTAGACCACTGACCCTTTGAAAAGAGCTGCAAGGCAATTTTCTCACCGTGTTTTCTTCTGAGATTTAAATGCGGTGGCACGCGTGCTGTGGCGCTTTGCTCGGCTCTGCACCGTACACAGGATCTGCCTTGTCAGCAAGTCCCTCTGCGGTCATCAGAGGAAAGCTTCTCAAATCCAGCAATGTGATTAGTCCCACTAAAGTAAACACGTGTAAATAAAAGAGTTCTGTTCAGCATTTAATTCAGCCATCAGATGCTGTTAATTGCTTACCACGGCCTTGCTGCTAAGGATCGCTGTAGCAATGCACGCATTAACACTCGGCATACAAAGACCTTTAAATCTGGTGAACGACATGAGTACAATTTAATGGTCTGCAGAAGAACAAAGGGGATGGATCTTCAGCAATGAAAAGACCGTGTCACGGGGACAATGTTTCCAATGTGGATGTACCTGTTGAAGTTTCCATTCTCCTTCCAGCTGCTCGTTCTGGTCAGACAGGGGGTTTAACACACTGAGGTTTAATTCTTGGGTAAACCTCAGATTCTCCTTATTTCTCCAGCTTAATACACAGGCCTAACATTAACGCGTCCTTGTGTGATTCTCCCCGTCCTGCCCATGAATCGCTTTATTTTCACAGCTATATTGGCCACATTATTGATGAATCACTATAAAGGGACAGTTCTGCCCTACACCCCGCACTTGATGGAAACGCGTCACTTGAATGTCCTATGTGCTTCCAGGCTGCACTGCACCCCCATCTCGCTCCCCTTCCTGCGTCATCTCAGGCCATGTCAGAGCCTCCCGTCTTCCAACAGATGATCCGTGGTCACAGCCTACAGGTTCTGGCTCAGTGAGTTTCTCACTTTTTTATTGCAGATTTCCTGATCACAGGCACCCTGCATAATTGCAGTTTACATTTGTTAGTTTGTTGATTACTGGTAGAAGTCCTCGTTTCTGGTCGGACAGCAGCACTCTCCAGACATACCAACCTACTCAAGGCACCTGGTCTGTTTCCATTTTGATTTCTCCCCAAGAGGAATCATTGCATTTAATCCACCAAAGCAGACTGGCTATGAAAACATGAAGGGAGAGAGTCAGGTGACCAGGGATGCTTGCGCTGATTCCTTCAGCCGTGTCTGACATTATAGAGTGATATCTTCCATGCTTTCTCCTCTCCATTAAGCCCCGCATGAGCCTAACCTCAACTTAACCCGTCCATCCTGACTTCTGTTGATGTCACACAGTTCAGCTCACTGCCATAACTAAAATGCTTCTCACACCATTTTTCTGTGAGTTCGAACCACCTTTCCCATTAATTAAACCCAGAGGGAATACAATTAAGCGGTAGAATCATTAATTCTGGCTCATCTGTAGAGACACGTGCAATGAACTTCGGTATGTGTCAATATACACATTTTGTAAGACTTTGGTAATTCCACTGATGTAACCTGATCTTTCTTGAAAGAGCAATCATTACCATAGCATACTATTTACATGCGACGGAACACCATGAAGGCATAGAGGGATGTGTTAATACTCTGGCTCGTGATTTGATGCGGTGTGTAACTACGGTAACAGGAAGAGGGAGGCCCATTGTCCCAGCTTGAGAGACGGGAGCTTAAAAACCCCAAAACGTGAACCAGATGGGGAATATAACCCCAAGGAGATGCAGTCATCTAGACCAGCTTACTGCAGTATATCCCAGTAAGAGCCTGCAGAGTGCAATAGGCTCCAGGGGGGAAATGTCACAGAGTCACAGCGACCTCAGGGCCACAGCGATGAGTCGGGGATTGATAGCATCTAGCTGGCAGCTGTGGACTTTAGTGGTTAGGTCCCGTTCTTCAGCTTGCCCGATCCCCACGCCATCCAGACATCGTTGAATCGTGAATCTAAAGGATCACTAGTACATATATGCACTTTTCTCAAGTCCTTACGCAAGACAGCCCTTGTTTCGACTATTGGTTTGCATTTAATATCTAACCATACAGGTGCGATAAAGGTTCCGGATCACAAGCTTCAGAAATAATGTTAGATTTTAACAGTATCCTGCTGAGCGAATAAACAATTTCACGATGCTGCTTAGCTACCCTCGGCACTCGAAAGGGTCGCAACATCTCAGACGGACTCATTATGGGATGCTTAATGGCCGGTGTGCCCAGCAGGGAAGGCACACTCCACATTTCTGCTTGTCAACAGGCAGCCCCCAATTCCAGGTTTTCAGGGAATTTTTCCTAATTAGGTATGCGAGTCAAGCAGCTTGAATCATTTTATCTGAAAATCAAAAAAAAAAAAAAAAAAAAACTGTTGGCTCATGAAAAAGGCTTTCCTGCATTTTTATGCCATTGAAGGCACAGCGTGACTGTGCAGAACCACCCTTGGGATGTGCCAGGGGGGTGTAAGTCTCTACCCACCGTGGGGCAGAACCCATCACAGCCTGGTGCCTCTGCCCTCCCTCCCTCTCTCCTTCCTGCTCTTAAATTCATCTCAACATGAAATCATCTAAGGACAACAATACAGTCATGACTGTGCCCCTGTTTATCCAGAATAACTATATTTCACACTAATTTCCACAGTAATCAGAGTAAATGTATCATCTCTCCTCTGTGTTGGCTTGATCCTTTTTCGCCAAGTTAAATAATATTTTCCACTATAGGTCATCGGTGAAGCTTCTACTGTAACTTCCACTCTTCAGATGCTAATTAGCAGTATAATTGTCTTCAGTGTCCACAAAGAAGTGGGGAAGGGATTGTTTATCACCTGTTAGAAAGACCAACCTTTTCGGGCTGTATCTGACAAAAACACATCCCTCGTGTTAGTTTAAAGCTGCTTTCATATTGATGGGAATGGAAGCGATTCTGCTCTTCACATTGCAATTATCCTTTTACTCCAAGCAGTTGTGCAAGGTGCTGATAACCGTCCTTTTTTTTTCCCCGGCATGTTTTTGAAAATTGTGCTTGCATCCTCTGAAATTTGATTGGCTCCCTCTGGTTATACAGCTGGCCGATGGCTTTGGGTGGCAGTTAATACCCACTTTCCATGCCTTCGTTTCAAGTAAATGGTCTAAGACGGCACGGTCTCTCTCTTCACGTCTTAATTTCCTCGTGTTTCCCTCCCCCAGTGTCACCGTGCGAAAACCCAGCGCACAGGTGTGTCAGTGGGAGGCGGGGAGCTCTTACAGCCCTAATCGGGGTTGTTAACAGCACTTGGGTATTGAGCTGAAGCAGTTAATATGCAGCTGTTGAAGCGTTGGGCATTGAAGGTCATTCTCCGCAAAAGCACTGGCTAAACTTAACTCCATCTTATATATTTATGTGAGACAGCAGGTGGCACAGCGGTTAAAGAATTAAACTAGGTGCTATAATAAGAAAAGGAAGCAAAATAACAAGAAGGTCACTGCACATGTGTTGAACCTGCAGCTTCCAGCCAAGTCTGCGCACCACTTCTCCTGTTTCCTCTTGTCACTTCTTCAGTCTGGCGTGGGAGTCACCTGACCTTTGACTCCTGGACTGACCCCTGCTTGGCCTGTATCACTACAAGCTGCAAAGCCTTTTTCTTTGATGATGAAGAAAGTTTAATTGCTGTTGATGGTCCTAGATGTTTTATTTTAACGTAAATGCAGAAATAAATGTCACATAGAAATATAACAAGTCTGCTATATTTAGAACAACATGATCACCCACAACATACTTGACAATACAAGAGCTAGCTTTCTGATTTAACGGGAGAGGCTTTTAAATTTTAAGTAGTCACAAAGGCACACGTGTGATGTTGGTTTTCTTTCAAAGCCATACCATATTCTTTTTTAAGTTTTTGGTTAACACTTTATTTGAGGGGCCACAAATACATAGTAACTCACTTACTACTTCATTACTTGTCCCTTCAGTAGTATACAAAGGTTTGTAGAATTAACAGATATAGTAATTGCCTGAGATGTGTCAAGATTCCTTAATGATGAACATGAGATCAGTATGTAACAGACAGTTTATGGTTAATTAATGCATAAGTAAAAGCATAATATTATATTATTTGTGCCCTGTCAAGTAAAGTGTTACTATTTTTGAATAATGTGCTTGAAAAGGTCAAGGTTAACAAAACATTTTACTCTTTAATCTTCACACCATATAAGACGTATGATTAGTGAGTAATTATGTAAGTGCTGCTTACATGTTGCAAATTCATTAAAGCTTCAACTACGAAAAAAATCTAGATTATTAGTATTCATTGAAAATAATTAAGATAGCCATTCATATCTCAGTATCTCAGGGTTCTCGTCCTGTTAATGTCTCCGGATAAAAAAATCTGAGAAGTTTACAGAACACAGAAAGTAACACTGCTGATGTCCAGCGAAGATTAAAACAGAAATGCTTCCTGGAGACCGGAGATGGTGGAATGTCCCAGAAAAGGGAGGAAGGACCAGATCTCTCTTTATACAGAAATTCATGAAACTCAATCTGGTGACGAACAAGATCATTTAGTTAGATGCACACTATATGGCCAGCGGTATGTGGATGTAGATTCTCTGAGATCTCATTGCAAAACTAATTGTATTAATTGTAAAGTTGGTTGTACTTGGTTGCCATAACAGCATCAACTCCTTAGGGAAGGTTTTCCATTGGATGTTGGAACATTGCTGATGCGATTTGTTGCCGTTCGTGTTGGGTGTCGATGTTGGGTGATCAGGTCCCTTTCTGTGCACTTGTCTGGCTACCACTTCGCAGCTGAACTTGTGCCGAAATGTTTCTACTTCACAATCACTTCACCGTTGACCAATGCAGCCTTACCAGGGTAGAAATATTGTGGAACGGACTTGTTGGAAAGATGGCGTCCCTTGATGATGTCATTTTGAGAGTCGCATAGCTCTTCGGTAGGACCGGCCCTTCTGCTGCCAGCGTTTGAGATTGCATGGGTGTGGCCCCAAGTATATCTGTGTCACCTATGGGGGTGGCTGATTTAGCCAATTCCTCTGAGTCTGCATACTTTTGGCTATATGCTGACTATATTGCTATATTGCTCACTTTTAATTTCCTCATATTCCTTTTGTTGTTTTATTACATGTTTTATTGGCCACATGCAACAGGTGCATTGGAATGCTGCCCTTTCAGCCAAACTAGTAGCAATAAATAATAGACAATGGACACTTTGACATTACAATACTCATTAAATCGATTCACATATTACATTCTCTTACACCCATTCCCATAACTATTTGCGCAGTGCAGGACTGCAGAAAGCCCGGAGTCTCTCCCAGGACCCCGCCTCGCCCCTCCCCCAGGGTGGGGTACTAGCTCTCCATGCCTCCTGACAGCAGGAGCAGACCCACGCAGCTGACAAACGGCGCCAGCATGGCATCCTAGAGCTTTGTGACTTCTGTGCTAACCACTGAGTCACAGTGCCACCCATTGTAGCTACATCGTTTTTTAATTTTCGGAATTTATAATCAAATCAGCAGAGATACGCAGATAGAATAAATATTATTCGAAAATAGCAGTGCTAATTATAATCAAGTCCTACACTGACAGTGTTACATAGCCCTCGTTAGAGGTTTGTAGGTTGGAGTCGGGGTTTAATTAGATGACACACATTAGCGGTTGCTAGCTGCTGTGTTGCTGGCTATTAAGCCTATCAGCAGGGGGATTAAGCTGCGCGTCAGCAGAGCGTGTGACATCTGAGGGCCAGACTGACGCCGCTACTTCCTCTGGTTTCACCTCTTTAATGTACGTGTGCCGGCTCGTTTCCATCCTCTTCCGACAATGTCGGCTCTCCTCTTCCAGCCCGCTAGCTGTCTGGCTCCACCTCCATTCAGAGGATCCGCTGCACTCGTTCTGGGTGTCACGTCTGAGCTTTTCCTCCCGCCCTCGCCATCCCAAAAATCTGGCCTCTGCCACTGTCCTTTCCAGTTCTGCTGCTCAAGTTCACGTGATCTGAGGACAGGTTTTCCCTTCCACACATCTGTGGCTCGTTGGTGGTGTCAGTTACACCCATTGTGAGTGTGCTTCCTACTTTCTTAAACCAGGCATCTGCGACATCGTCGATATGTTATATTGCAGTTTGCTGGGAAACTTCTCGGTTCGTTGTGGTCCATGGTTACCACGTGTTTATGACTCTTTCCTGCATCATGCTCATCACTAAGAGCTAATGTCCAACCGAGCGGGTCAATAATGACCCCCATTACATTTTTGGTATCAACAGCTGGAATCCTTAGCTGGACCCGAGAGTGGTACACGGTTCCAAAGTCGCAGCCTGCATTTCTATTGGGTGAATTTTTAGATAATCAGGTTTCGCTGGATTTCTCACAAGTTGCTATGGCTACAAGTCTGCTCACTTGAAAAACTCCGGGCCCGGAAGAAAGTACAGGGGTCCTTGCAGCTGTAATTAGGCTGACCGTTTGCTGCGGAGTCGTCGAGGTTTCTCAGGTTTAGCGGCTACAGGAAGGACGGTGGCAGCACATGTTACCTCACTGTCATCTTCCCCTCCTGATATCTGCAAACGTGTCATTAGTGGAAACACATATTTGAAAATGAGTGCAAGTATTGACCCCCTCACTTCAAACCATCAGCACGGGGGGTGCAGGGAGGAGAGAGAGCAAAGACTGAGTAAGTTGTACAGTAATTAAATGTGAAAATCAAAGTGTAACATCTTAGGCAGTCAAGGCAACCAGTTGGTTTTTTCAGGATTCAAAGAGGAAGCAGTTGAGGAGGATTATAAGTGATTGTCAAGCCTTTATGGTCATACTACAAAAAAGAATGAATCCAGAAAACAGTAACAGCCACATATACTCTGTAATAATGTCACTTAGCACCCCATACTGAGGTCATAAAGCACTGATATCGACTACAGGTGTAGTCACTTAAAGGGGAATTGCACCCCCAAAATGATACTATTTCGTTCATGACCAGACAGCAGCCTGGTTATGAACATTTTGCAGAGAACTGTGCATCACTTTGGACAGCGCATCAACTTTGTTTTTTCCTGAAAATGCCCCCCCCCCCCTCCCCCCATAAAGCCTCCCGACGTGCTGCGGGCAAGTTACCGGCCGTATTCTGGGTCCTGCCTGAAACCGATCTGCATTCTGATTTTATAAAAATGTCACAGTGTTTATGTACTTATTGTGAGTTACGCTTATTATTGTGTTTCTTCACGTCACTTTGGGATATTTCCTTCGAAATCGAACCCTCATTCACATTTCCAATCCTCAGTGTCCCGAAGATTTTTTGCACTGCGAAAAGCTACAGAGAGAACATTCAAGGGGTGTCAGTTAGACTAAATGGGGTAGAAATTTTCTGTAGTGTTTCACTGTATGTGCCCTGTAATAGACTGGCGTCCTTTCCATGGTGCACCCCCACCTTGTGCCCACCCCCACCTTGTGCCCACCCCTGCCTTGTGCCCTCTGCTGCCTGGGGCTGGCTCTAGGGCTTCGCCCCAGATCCCTGACCAGGATAAGCAGTTAGAAATAGATGGAATAGAGGAAAATACTCATTTGATTCCTTGCAAAGGCAAAACGAGCATTATTAGGTGTTATCTGGAGTGTTAATATGGCAAGCAGGAGTAACTGTGTGAAAGTAGGAAACAGCAATGAGAATCTACTTTGACTGGAGTGTTTTTAAATACTGTATTCTTTGGAAGTAATTTCACTATGTTTTTATTTTCATGCTTTTGAAATAATTCAGATAAGCCATGTAGTAATGCAATTTGCAGAATAATTTGATTTTTGATTATTTTGCAATAGTAATATTTTTTTTTCTTCAAAGGGGTTACTGGTTTTAATTAGTAATCATGGGACCACTTCCTCTGAGTTTCCATGGAGATTTTAACTTTGCCGTAGGTGGTGCTTTGTTGAGCTTCCGCTAGATGATGCATTTCCACTTTCTTTGGGTATCGTGCGCTGCGGGCCTTCTAACCAGAACAGCCGCACAAGGTTAAACTGGATCCTCGCCCAGCCATTTGCGTGACACATCCATCCATCTTCCATGCCTCTTATCCAGAATAAGGACACGGTGAGCTGGAGCCAATCCCACGATGCCATGCCATCGCTGGGCGCAATCACACCCTATGGGTGAGCAAGAGATGCCAGTTCAACTAAACACATGGGTTTGGACTATGGGAGTAAACTCCACACACGCAGATCCAGGGACTGGATTTCAAATCCCTAATTCTGGAGGCATGAGGCTACATGGCTACCTATCCCCCTATGACACATCCATCGTGGTTTATTTTGAGATATTTAACCGATTTAAGTGATTTATACAGCTTACCTTCCCTTGCTCTTTCCCCGTTTTCACAGGAGGCTATTTTTATAGCAGCCAGGCTTACGGTGGGACTCGAAACAGGGATCCTCTGGTTGTAAATCCATCGTTTTCCCCGGCTGCACTAGCGCACAAGGCTTTCTCAGTGTTACACCATTCATCTGGAATTTATTCATAGTTTTTATTGCGTTATAGATCTTCTGGAGCTCATCACTTCCAAAGAAAGGAGCATGTGGCTGACATGTTCACAGAGGAATCCCGAGTGTTTAGTTCTTGTAAGTGCAATGAGGAGGAATCATCCTGCCTGCTTTAAACATCCCTCCAAGGGGCGCCGGAAATGGAGTTTCCCTTTCCAGATGCATTAAAAGCCTCCCGCAAAACTCTGCCTGCTTTGTGGGGCTGGACAGACACTGAAGGATCCTTGGAAATCCAAGCTACAATAGGGAGATGCAAACCTACCGGCCTGAGTTCCTAATTCGCTAGACAGCCAAAGACAGCTTCACGCAGTATGGCCGTGTCTGAATTGGGGGGGGGGGTGGCGCCCTTCTAAAGCTGCAGTCAAAGGTCGAATGTGTCACAGCGCCGTTTTGTAGGTTCCGTCTGATGAAGGAATGCGTTGTGTCCTTTTTCTGGGTCACAAAGGATCCACCCGATGATCTTAGCAGCCCAATAGATCCCAAGATTCATTGCACAGAGGTGAACTGGGTGTGTCCCAGCTAGACAATAGGAAGGGCGCTTCGTGACTCAAGGATAAGGGTGGGAACAGCTGGTGACGGCAAGACCTTTGCCCTTTGGCAACGCTATCCGTTCCACTTTCGAAGAGCGCAGCCGACAAAGACCACACCCTCCTCATTGGCATCCTTCGAAGGATACAGCTGCTGAATTCGGACACAGCTCATGTGTAAATGTTCAAAGACACCAAAATCCAGATAAGGGAAAATCTGGCAAAAGTATTTTAACTTTTATTTATTTAGCAGAGGCTTTTGATCAAAGGGACATGTAAGCAAAGAATGGTTGGGGTCAGACAACAGGGCCAGCCAGCATCCAGGGCGGTTTGGGCTCAAGGGCCCAGCGGAGATACGATTACTTTTAGGATTGAAAGCTTTCCGCTTTTACAGGCTTCGGTAGCATTTATTAAATACAGCTAACTGCATTCCCTCACATAGAGGAACCTATATATTCTCCAAGCCAAGGCCTGCGTTGATTGAATTTGAAAGGTATTTTAATGAACTTTAATATACCTGTTTCGACTAACAGCAGGATAAAAGCTTCAAACAGGTCCCTTGAAATTCTGTAAATATCATGTGTCTGCACATTAACTTACTTTGAGTCGATGCTCACCTCTGCTTCAAAAACCATTATATGATAGCAAACCAATCACATTCCCGATAATCTTAATAACCTAAAAGTTTCCTCTCATGGTCATGCAGGATTTTATGTGTCTTATTATACAGCAGATCGCATCTTAAACAGTGTGATTTTCAGGTGTAGGACAGATAATGGACACATTCGAAGAGCTCCGCAGTACGAACACCGGACTTATGGATAACTCATACTTACGAACGGACTGCCATGAAGCCTATTATATTAAGAATTTGACTTAAATACAGCAGTTCATAATAACGAACACACACACTACTTTGTTATGCTCATGAAAACATGGCACTGTTTCAGTTCAAGGTACAGTACAGTAAATATATGCTATATACTAAAACAAACTATTTACTATTTGACACTAAATAAGAACCATATATACCTGATCTGACTTACAGTACCTACAAATTCAACTTAAGGGAAGAGATCTCATTCACAACCAGGAGACTGTCTGTACTTTGTTTATACTAGATGTACGTAAAAATGACACATTATTTATTTGCATGCAGGTTGCAGCATCGGTTAGGAAGGCTGGAGGGTCAAATTTGTAGCCTGTGGAACTCGGGGTCAAACCCCTGGAAACAAACAGGTGACCCAACAGCAAAACAAGGTATACTGGTAAACATCCCGGGGTGTAAATGGGCTCAGCAGAATTGAAACTGAATTCATGATTAATTTGAAATATGAATGATTCATGAGTTATCGGTAAATAGGGACAACTTTCGGGCGGTGTTTTAATGTTCTGTAAAACGTCAATTTCAGTAAAGCCCAAGGAGTATCATCTTCAAACCATACACGTGAGTTTTCTCATTCTCTTTTAAATTATATTTATATGCTTTACTCTTGGGGGGGGCATGGTGGCCGTACATTTCCAGGGCTTCGGATTCAGATCCCACCCCGGCTGCGTGTGCATGCGTGTGCATGCGTGTGTGGTAGATAGAGTTGATGTCTGTGGTGTTTACATGTACTTCCTGTGTTTGTGTGCATTTTCCTTAGGATCTTCCAGTTCACTCTTACACTGTAAAGGCACATGAAATGGTGTCTGTGAAGCGGGCGGCCACAGTGCGCGACTCCATTAGTGAGCATGCGCACCGGCCACAGTGCACGACTCCATGTACGAGTGTGCAAGCGTGCGCCGGCCATAGTGCACGACTCCATGTACGAGTGTGCAAGCGTGCGCCGGCCATAGTGCGCGACTCCATGTACGAGTGTGCAAGCGTGCGCCGGCCATAGTGCACGACTCCATGTACGAGTGTGCAAGCGTGCGCCGGCCATAGTGCACGACTCCATGTACGAGTGTGCAAGCGTGCGCCGGCCATAGTGCACGACTCCATGTACGAGTGTGCAAGCGTGCGCCGGCCATAGTGCGCGACTCCATGTACGAGCATGCGAGCGTGCAAGCCGGCCATAGTGTGCGACTCCATGTACGAGCGTGCGCGCCTGAACCATCCAAAGACGTTTCAGCTCACATTTATCCTCCTCTGATGCAGTTTCGCATCTTTATCATCATACACGGCTCCATGTCAAAAAAATCCCATAGCACCACCACCAAGTTTAAAAAAAAAAACACTTAGTCTTCATAGCAGCTGCATTTATCATAAGTGTTCTTTGTTATATAATTAGGCATTTAGCCCAAGTGTGTGTCTCTCTAGAAACATGGCTGATATTTGGCAAAAGCTTCTCTCCATATATATATATATGTATGGAGAGAGCTCTTGGCAAATGTCGTTCACATATATTGGTCCCTCACTATGTGATTAGGTCTTTAAAGGAAGTGCACTACTGTACCCTACGATGGACTGGAATCTCTCCCAGGTTGTGCCATGCCTTGTTCCCCATGCTGCCCATGATAGGCTGCAGGCAGGTCTCTCCACAGCCCTGACTAGGATATCCCTGCAGGTGAACCGATAGTCACGTCGAGTATTATTTTTTTTGTAACTTTTAATAGCCAGTTACTCCATTTGGTCATTCACTGCAATTTATCATAAGCATCACCATCAACACACGACCCTCTACACAACATAATACATAAAGTATTCCAATGTATATACCAGTAGATTCCAGTATACATTCCAGTGTATACATTCCAGTGTATATTTCAGCGAATGTTGCAATATATTTTGCAGTGTACAGTATACAGTATTTCTGTATATATTCTAGTACATTGTATATTCCACTATATATAGGACAAAAACAGTAAATGAAATAATAATATTCTTTAAATTAAATAATCAAACTGAAACTTGTCTACAATTATTGCAGTTATTACTTTTCATTACATGACTGGAAGTCGTGCAATATGTCATAATTAATCAGGATGCAGTCAGTGTTTAAAATAGTTAAAAATACATCACTTTTGCTTTTAATTAATCTGGTTTCCTGTCACGGATTTGACAGAAAGTGAAACATTCTTCATGGCATGTGTGATAACACCCTCTGACACACATTGTTTAAAACGTTACCAGCTGGATAAGCGGATCGTAACGCAAGGACTCACGCCTACCGTGGGCAGATCACCAAGTAACTGTCTGCTATCACGTTTATTTGTGTCCTTTAACAGATACATTGTTTCTCATCCACTCAACTTTAGATGAAAATGGTGAAATTACTTCTAATTTTCTGAAATGAAATTGACTTCATTTTGTAATAAATCGATGCAAAAAGCATAACATGATGAAAGTGCATCACTGAAATGTTTTACTTTTCAGATTCTTAAATTTCTTCTTAACTGATTCAGTCTCTTTGACCTTAACATTGTTTTTCGGTCAAATCGTCTTCCTTTGAAACTAAAAGATCATATTTAGATATGATGCTATTTTTGGGTGGTTCTCTCTTGCATTGTCAGGCTCATAACGTGCAGCCTTTTAATAATCCCAGTTACATTTAACAGTTAAATCATCATTGCGATTAAAAACAAGAAGTGTGACAGGAATCCATGACGGCTGAAGGTGTTACAGGCCGACAATAAGTATCACGGTCCCAGCAGCTGCTGCAAACAATGCTGCTGTTGTGACAACCAATGAAAATATACTACGAGGGAGTGTTGTGACAGTCAATATGAGAGAAAGGAGTATTGTGATAACCAATAAATTGTAGGAGCAGGAAATTATTGCAATGGGGCCTTGCAGTCGAGAAAGGAAGCAAAGAGACTCACAACAGTCTGTGCTATGTAGTGTAGGGCAGCTTGTGGCTACTGGACCCATAGCCACCATTTCAGGAAGCTCTGATGTTATGTAAAGTACCGTAAATCTCCAGTTTGCATCATTGGGAAAAGTTCCTGAATCATTCCTGAATCATTTTAATTTATTCTTATTAAACACAGTGTAAGCTTATGGTGAGAGAGTGGGAAGGGTTAGGAGCTACAAGGAATTGTAATGATTTTCCATCTCATGGGAAAAGCTGTCAGCATAATCTCTGTGCATGAGCTATTGGGGGGGTCGGAAAGGCACAGTCCGGTGGTAGAATCAGGAGGAAGTATCTCCAGATGAAGGGCACTCGTGCAGTCACACAGACTGAGGCCGAGTTAGAGGAACCTGTTTGCCTGAACAATGCGTCTTTGATCTGTGGGATGAAAGCCACAGAATGTGGAGGTCACGCATGAAGCGTGTGTGCACGCAGACAGGGGGCCGGCGTCGAACCCAAACGCCGGCAGGCGTGAGACGACCGCCCCCCGTCCCTTGAGCCGGGGCCGCTCCCCGCTTCCTCAGCGCCGCATCGAACTTAAAGAGGACTTACGATTTTTCAGATTTCTCCCAGCTGGATTCGCACAGCAGGGCATCATGCACAAGGTCTTTATGGCCCAGCAGAAACCCCGCTGAGGGTCAAATCTGCAGCCTTACGGGTGCAGGTCCAAAACATCAGAGGGCAAGAAGATGACCCAGTTGGTGGAGGACAGCTAAAAAATAAAGACGAAATGACAGTGATAGAAGTAAACACGGGAAGGAGAGCGGACTGAGAAATTATGACCTGAATGTGGACGATTAACCAACAAAAATGAGGCGTGGGGGCTGAACGAGGTGGCAGGAAACACAGGAAAGAGCTTGTGTGAAGGCAGGCAGGGGGGTTCTGGAGTGGGAGGAGGAGAAAGAAAGGAGCCTGTGGCTGGGGTGAATGTGCTGAAAGAAAAGGCAGCGCCCTGCGGCTCTGGATAACTGCCTGGAGATCCCACTGACACGAACCACAATGGAGGCCGGCGGAGAATGTAGCGGACCAGCGCAGGGAGAAGGCGGTGGTGGGGAAGCGGCAGAAGCAAAGTGCCGTCTTTTACGTCACACTGCTTGGCGGCGGCGGGGCCCAGGTACGGCTACAGAGAGCATTTCCAGCTGGGCTTTGTACCGGCCCAGTCCGCGGCGGCAAATCTCAGCCGACCTCTCTATGTGCACCTCCTAGGGACCCATTACTCCGTGCAAGTCGCTAGCTGGCTAAATAGAGGTGGTTCACAGCTTCAGGTCTGGGGGGGGGGGGCTCTTGTTCTGTCTCTGCAGAGTTTGTGTGCTCTTCCCTTACTCCACATATTTTGCACTACTGAAGGTACAAGTGCGAAAGTATGAGTGAAAAATGTCTCAGTCCCTGTGGTTCCTGATAAAAGCCTTGGATGCCCAAGAATAAGGAGTCGTAGATGAGCAGCATCCAGGCTGATTATACTCAAAATCTTTTGTAGGTTGATGCCAAAACTAGCTGATCAAACCTTTGCCCCATGGCTGTCACCACCCTTAGTGTTACTTACCCTTCTCTTCGGTTTCATGTTGGACATCCTTAGCCCCTCCTCCACCGATGGGATGTCCCAAAATGAGAGCTTTGGGTCAGCCAAAGTCATGGACACTAGTAGAGCACTTAGCCTGCAAGCAGTTCATGGGGCATTTTGATGATGCTCTGCTCATTTTCTTTAAATCTAAGCTCTACCATACAGTCTTTCACACCGTGGCCTTCACACTAAAACGTCAACAGGCTTTTTTCTGATCTACATGTGGAATCTACTTTGCTTGAGTCATATGGTCATATTATTAATAGGGAACAATTAAGGAGGTATTTACTAAAGTCTAATTTGCATGACAAAATATCCTTTCATTCATGAACTTTCATTCTTAATTCTCTGGTAGCTTTTGTCACCTCGCTAAACTCTGGAAAGAATGCTGAACAACCATCACATCACATGACGGTGATCACATGACGACGATCACATGACGGTGAATTCTTGACTATTACCAACTCACGTGAGGGTCTAAAAGGGTCTCCCTCTTGGATGCTTCGTCCAAAAAGCTTGACGGTAAGTAGTCTGGGGGCTTAAAGCCAGCTGGCTCCCAGCGTGCCAGACTCCAGTTCATGCCGGTTTTCATTTTTGCTGAGCTCTCCATTGATTAGCCTTGATTGCTTGTTACCCATATAAATCTACCTATTAGTGGAGCACTTCACGTTCCTCTTCACACTTTTTATATCAATTTTTGGTTACGTGACAGAGGCCTAATATACGAAAATTGAGAAATCCAAACAGTGTCACAGTGGCAGTTATTGTTAAAACAGTTCCTGTTTTTCTCTACTTTTACTGAAGTATAAACAAACACAAGAACACATTTTTAAAAGGCATAAACTTGTTTTAATTGAGCTATTAACAGCTATTATTTTAAGATAGGATAATAATCATATTTCTTCAAGTGTGGAAATACACAGGATTCCATAAAACAATCTAGATTATTTATTTTTTAGTTCCATTGTTGTTGTTTTTCTCATAGGTTTGGTTTAACATGAATGAGAAGCTATTGAATAACACCAACAGGTGCAACCGATTTGAAACTGAAAATGAATTGAATCATTAACCAGCATCTCAGTGAAGCTAATTAATTTAGGGCATAGGGGGAAGTAGCAAAGTAACCCCACCACACCCTCCTGCCAATGAGTTTGACCCCGCTGTGAATCTTAGTTTCTGTTCCACCCATTTAGCTATATCTTAATTTTCTCTCTGTTCAGAGTTAATCCGAAAGACCAAGCTGATGCGCTGAAAAATCTTAGCCTAAAACTCAGCCTTTACAGATTTTATTTGTGTTTTTATTCAGTCCTTGTTCTTCCTAATAATAATACATTGCGAGTCGACGGGAATCAGAGCAGAGCACAGCTAGGTTAGGAAGACCCCTGTTCCTTTAATATAAACCGGCTGTACTTAATTGGAGTAATTGCCTTGTCAGATGAGTGGATTACATAGAGATGTCTTGATTTCAGAGATTACTAATAATTATGACTAAATTAAACTACACTGTGGATGGAACCAGCTGCTAATAAAACAAAATGATTCACTTTAATTTTCTTTTCCCTCTCACTTCCCATCTAAACTGGCCAAGTATCTCCCTTGTCGAGCATGAAGATCAGCAAACCTTTTCTGATGTCGAAATTATTGTCAATCTATGATCTGCGTGATTAATCTAACGCCACATTGCCCCTTCCTTCCTGCCCCTGGCTTTTGGGGCCAAGACTGAAGGCAAACCCAGCTACCCTCTCAGGACACACTGGTCATGGACTGGCAGAGCAGCGGAGCAAGGTGGCGCCCCTCGCTTAGACTGGTGCACTGCTGATGATCATTTTGGGCCTTTTTCTTCCTTTACAAACCAAATAAAAATCCTTATGCACACTGACAGCCTACAACATAAATAGGGGACATGGAGAACTTGAAAGCCAGATCGATCAGCTTGTAAAAAGGCCTTCCCTAATCCCCAGTTTTTCCAGTTTAGTTATCACTCTGTCGGTAGCAGGGGGCAGACACGGTACGAAATAGTGTGATAATTGATGACATTCAAAGTTTGTTCACCGATTTGGGAAATGAAAACTTCACACGCATTGCAAATAATTACCCATGCGCCTCGCAGAATCGCTGACATTTCCAGGGTCTCCCACTGCACTTCCAGCATTTTGCCCACATCTGAAATTACCGCTTCTTTGTACTTTGGGAACGTGGTTCAACTTCTGTCTCCAGCTCAGACAATATTTTGTGGCAAGTGTAAAGGTCATCCTGAATTACAATTAGAAAGTTTGCGAAATTCCAATGAGGCACTTGATTAGCTTTACCCCCCCCCCCTCCAATTTCATACCACGCGTCAGCTTCGTAATATTCTCACGTCATTGTTTGTTTTTTTTTTTGCATCAATTTAATGCGGCAAAGTTGCGGCCAGCCGTCTTGCTGCCAGTGTTCTTGAAAGAATTTGGCTAGGAAATGGATATCGGTGTTGCCAGGTTTGGTCATCTGGCAGACATGAGATTTTCAATCCTATTTAAGTGTTCACACGCATTTACATGTATGTAGCAGTTTTCTTACCTTGTAAATAGTCTGTAGGGTTTGCAAACAGCCCCAGCACTTTTGATGTAGTCAATGTTAGGTTTATAACGGAATAGCATAGATTTGCTGTAAGATTTCTTGTGTGAGCGTGAGGGTCTGAAAGTATGAGTGAGAGCTGGCAACCCCGTGAATATTATTGCCGTGTGTTTATATGGCAGGCGCTGTCATGCGGAGTGACTTATGTGAGATATGTAGCATAGGGCAGGCTTGCTTTCCAAGAGGATACACAGAGCATTAATCTAGGCAGGCAGGTGGTGGCCGCTAGTACGAGCAGGCAGGCTTGCTCCTGCTGAGGGTATCTAACGGCACGCTGGGCAGCATGCGGCAGAAACACCGGAGAGACAAAGTCTGAAATAACGACAAGCGGCAGCCCCGCAGTGGACCAGATCCTTCGGGGGAGACTCCTGGCTGCAGGGAGAGCATGTCCATGGCCCCTCCCCTGTGACCAGAACCCCCAGCTCATCGGCATTGAGAAAGAGCCTCAGGGGTGGCCATCGCTGTTCCCGCACCTGGGCGGACGCCTCCTCCGGTACAGAGGAGGGAGCTCTGCGATTCGGGTCGGGAGATCGGACATCTGCCCTCCGCCTCGGGCACTGCTCGCTCCGACCAGCTGAGTCTCAGCGAAAACAAACTGGCTGCTGTTCTTTACTGCTGTCTGGTTGCCAAGAGTCTTGCGTAACATGTGCCATGACTCCCCGTCCATGTGTACCACAGGACTCCTCTAACGAAGTCGTACTCATGGGCTCCTCCGTGCGCTCAGAGTAGCAGGTGGCGCACTGATTGTGTTTGGTCCAAATTATAGGAGGACCTGCAGCTGTAGCCTTTATTGCTTGAGGGTGGTGGGGGGAGTCGTTGTGCTCTGGTAAATTTCCAGTGAAACAAATGGGTTGAGCATTAAAGCAGAAGGTTTGTGTTGTCACTCTTTAGTCTCTTATTTACTTTGGCGGGGGGGGGGGGCATCCATCTGTGAGGTGGTTCAGGTACCAAAGACACATTCCGGCCCCAAAAATGGTTTCTCCAGGTTAATATAATTTAAAATGTGCCTCTGAGACATCAGACAGAATGGTTCATGTGCATCGATGAGGAGGCTGGGCTATTAATCTGTATCTGTGTAGCTCTCAAATCTAAAGCTGTGTGAGTCCTGGCGATCTCTTGTTCTTCGGTGATGCCATTTCCAAGACAACTTTTTGTCAGCCCTTTTCATATCTAAGCACCCCATTTTAAAAAGTAGACATAATAATAATCCCTTTATCGCTCTAAATGAATCATCCACACCTGCCCTATTGACGTAACTGCTTTTCCTGTTCCGGAGACAATGGGTCTAGCGCTTGTTCTGGGAAACACGGGGTGTGACATGGTGACCGTCTGTTGCGGTTCTGCACATGCGCACGCATGACAACACAGCTCAGAAAGCCATGCAGAACCCAGCACTCCCAAGTCTTTTTGGTGAGAATCCCCAGTACTGCCCATGCTTCATGGGATACACCCCTAGTGAACCTGACTCTTCTGCGTGGTGAAATTCATCGAACTGTGTGACTGGGTTTGTGGTGTCTTTCAGTTCCCAAACCAGAATAATCCTCCATGTTCTTTGCTTTGACACTGGCTGGAGAGAATGGCGAATCTCGCTGTCTAAGTGGTTAATGTCTCCTCTATGGCTTTGAGCAGAGTAATTCACTTTGATTAAGATGTGTGCTAATTGCCATTGTCTGGGGAGATAGACCGTGCTAATTTTCTCCAATTCAGCCAGGTCAGGTTCAGTGAACATCCTGGTCAGTCTTTTATGATGCTTAAATATGCCATTTGTCAAATGAGTGTCTACTCCCTGATTGGCTCCCGCCTCCCTCCGCAAGGCTGCTGTGAATGCATTGTGTCCCCTTAGGAGAAAAGGACAAGGCAGCGTAAATCTTCTCATTATAATTTAGCAGACTGCACAGACGGGGTCACAGCCTGCCACCGATGACAGTTCATTTGTCACCGTCGTGTCACAGCTGTGTGATTTCAGCACCACACCTTTTCGGTGCAACGGGGACCTGACCAAACCAAAGGCACATCAAGGAAAAGAGAAGAGTGTGCAAAATTCATACAGCTTCCATAACAGGCACGACCGTGTTAAACATCCCAATTAAACTTACTGGAAACTTCGCATTAAAAGACAAGTTAACTAGATGTGCTGTCATATAATTAAGGGTAGAGGCGATTTATAAAAAAAAATATCTTATGGTATCGCACCAGGTGTGTCAGCTACCTGGACTACTGTGACAATATTCAAATAATATTCAAAATGAAGTTTAAAAAGTGGGACATGCATCGATGTTTCCATGCGGTAGCTCAGGATTGATAAACGGCTGCTTTTCAAACAGCCCAAATCACCAATGAGGGTATACGTGCCGGCTTGGATGAGGGTACCTGCGCCCGGTTTGGATGAGGGTACCTGCGCCCGGTTTGGATGAGGGTACCTGCGCCCGGTTTGGATGAGGGTACCTGCGCCCGGCTTGGATGAGGGTACCTGCGCCCGGTTTGGATGAGGGTACCTGCGCCCGGTTTGGATGAGGGTACCTGCGCCCGGTTTGGATGAGGGTACCTGCGCCCGGCTTGGATGAGGGTACCTGCGCCCGGCTTGGATGAGGGTACCTGCGCCCGGTTTGGATGAGGGTACCTGCGCCCGGCTTGGATGAGGGTACCTGCGCCCGGCTTGGATGAGGGTACCTGCGCCCGGCTTGGATGAGGGTACCTGCGCCCGGCTTGGATGAGGGTACCTGCGCCCGGCTTGGATGAGGGTACCTGCGCCCGGCTTGGATGAGGGTACCTGCGCCCGGCTTGGATGAGGGTACCTGCGCCCGGCTTGGATGAGGGTACCTGCGCCCGGCTTGGATGAGGGTACCTGCGCCCGGCTTGGATGAGGGTACCTGCGCCCGGTTTGGATGAGGGTACCTGCGCCCGGTTTGGATGAGGGTACCTGCGCCCGGCTTGGATGAGGGTACCTGCGCCCGGCTTGGATGAGGGTACCTGCGCCCGGCTTGGATGAGGGTACCTGCGCCCGGTTTGGATGAGGGTACCTGCGCCCGGTTTGGATGAGGGTACCTGCGCCCGGCTTGGATGAGGGTACCTGCGCCCGGTTTGGATGAGGGTACCTGCGCCCGGTTTGGATGAGGGTACCTGCGCCCGGCTTGGATGAGGGTACCTGCGCCCGGTTTGGATGAGGGTACCTGCGCCCGGTTTGGATGAGGGTACCTGCGCCCGGCTTGGATGAGGGTACCTGCGCCCGGTTTGGATGAGGGTACCTGCGCCCGGTTTGTCCCATGCGTGCCTGTTTCTTTCCTGGCTGCAAAGCTCATCATGTCCCCCAGCCCCCCTGCCTTTCCTCCTGAGCCCTACTATGTTACAAGCACAATACCCAGGAGTTCACCTGTCTTCCGGGTGCTGCTGTGCTCCTCCATCTCCTCCTCCTCCCTTTGTCTTGCGCTCCTCCTCGGGGAACAGAAGGCCATAGCAAAACAGAGGGAGAGCAGTTGACTCGGGGAAAGCCTTGGGGATTATGGAGATGAGTGTTTGGGGATCCCCCCTGCCATCAAGCCGTTGTGAGGTATTCTGTTAAATCTCACGTGCAGCACATGGAATGGCGCTGTTGTAACATTCTCCTTCATGCCCCTGCCAATCTGCTGTTGGCTCTTACAGCCAAACACAGCTGGGTTCGTACAATTATGTCATCTCACTTGGGCAGCAATGGAACCACAAATGGACATAATCAGCTGACCAGCTGATTTCTAATGCAATGTGGCTCCACGTTGTAAATGTGGCTCAGGGTTGAACGTCAGCTGACTTTGAAGAATGGGCTCCCATCTAACGCAGACCTTTCAGCATACGCTGAAGTCACTCCCTGGCTTTCGTTCTCTGCGGTCATCTATCTAAAGGTTAAACAATATTAAAATGCCACAAATGACTGTAGTCTGACCATAAAAATGTGTGATGTTTTCAGAAACTAGAGACAACACCCAATTATCACCCACAAATATTTTCAGATACTGTATTCTCCGTGGGGGAGACCAACCAGGGAGAGTTGCATTAAACGTGTAGATGTTCATGTAAAGAAACACTCTTCACTTTGTTACAGGAACACAAATGCAGTCGATGCCCATTTGTATACAGTTATACATTGTCAGCCCTTCTTGGAGTTAATCATTAGTCCACTTTGTGTTAACAAAGTCTGCTGCTCTGGATGGTTTAACAGCGGACTTGATTTAACTTCTGAAAGCGTGTTTGTCCCAAAACAAAGGAGGGGGGAGGGTGCAAAATCAAAATGCATGATGAACCATTGTCCTCAACCTCCAAAAGGTTTTTTGTTTAACACTGATCATTGGAGAGATTACCACTAATAAAATTTGTTTTACATGCATGAATAATATATAATTTTTTTTTTGTTAAATTGCCCCAGGTTATTCAACAGGGTAATTCAGACAATCTGTTTAATGACCTCCATTGCAACCAGCAAAGTCTTATACAAGCCGTGTGCAGTGTGTGTTGACTGAGCAAACACCCTGTGTACCATTCATAGTGATGTACAATCACTGTTGGAATTCTGATGTTGGCATTGATGTTTAAAATGTTAGGGTCTTGTTGAGAATGTCCTGTATAAGTTACTATTAATATTAATATCTGTCCGTAGATATAACTTCTCTCTGCTGTAGTAGTTCGGGCTTGGTGACCAGCTTGAGGATAGAATAGTAATGAACGTCTAATTTCACAGTCCCTAAAGCACTCTGGCACCTGCTTTTTATATTTAAAGGCTACAGGTAGACTATGCTAATGAACGGCAGTGTGTATCAGAAAGAAAGAAGCCTTCAGTGAAGCCTTTCCACTGTGTGTGTGTGTGTGTGTGTGTGTATGTGCGTGTGTGTGTGTGTGTTTGTTTGTTTTCTGTTTTTCTGTAATACGCCACAAAGGTGTTTGCACTTTTCAAACAATGACGACCGTTCGAATATCAGAAGGTCTTGGAATTTTTTTAAGACAATTTGGGTTCAGTAAAGAATCGTTCCTCCCTGGTGGATTGAACGGTAAATATGTTCAAATAAGTCTGTTTGAGTAAGACATTGGAAGTCTGTACCCTTTCCGGGATGAATCCATTTGGCACATTCAGTAACCATTTTATGATCTCCCTCTGCCATTAAAAGGTGATAACGTAGTTTTCTGCTGCTTTATAAAGCGTTCTCATCCATCTCAGGTGCAATGTTTTCCTGGGGTGTAAAATATGTAATAAAAAAAATTATGTCAGATTTTAGATGTGTTGAATCCCCTTCCCTGTTTTTGGTTCATTCCTTCGGGTGACATATTTAATACCCTCTGCATGTGGCTGGGTCCCATGATCGATGTGCAGCTTATGACTTGTTCACTTGCATTTCAATGGGTTTCTGTTTTGTCGTTCACCAAGGGGATAAAAAATCTTTTAAGATGGCTCCTTGAAATTCTCTGGCACGATCCAGGGATGTTTATTTATAAATGCTTTCCATGTGCTATGAATTTGCGTACTGGAGGTGTGTGCGTGTGTGTGTGTGTGTGTGTGCAACACCTTTTTACCAGGATGTTTTATACAGTTAAAGTAACATTGAGCAATCTGAGGTGTGGTTAAAAATACCGTGGTAAGAGTAAGGGGTGGGGGGTGACACAGTAATAATATCTCTACCGCTCCAGGGATATTGACCCCATGCTCTGACCCCGAATCTGTCTCTCTGACAGAGAGCAAGTCGTGGTACACAGAAGCCAAAGGACTCCCCCGTATGCTTGGCGAATGAAGCCTATCACATCTTGAGAAACAAAGGGGCTCAAGTAGCCTTCTGAAGCTTCAAGGCCCTTTCTGAGACCCCCCTGCTAGGCTGTAACCAGCCTCAAGGCTGGAGCTGTACCTGAGCACAGAACTGCCAGTGGGAGAAAAATAGTTCTGCCATTTATAGTGCCATTAAAGAAGATGTTAATGTTCACCATCTAAAGGGGGAAGGGGGGCTGATGTCTATCCTAGACGGCAGGAGGCTGGGGTATACTCTACATGGCATGTCTGGACACATCCACTCTATATGCGATATAGAGACATCAGTTACCCTAACTGCCTGTCTTAGGACTGTCGGGCAAACATGCAAACTCCACTCTTACTGAATGGGGACTTCAAGCTTCCAACCGTGGAGCTGTTAATGAATGAATATTATATTTATATAGCAGATTTCAAGATACCCAAAGTGTTTTACAGAACCAACGGAGAGCCACTTCAGCCACCACCACTGTGTAGCCCCCACCAGGATGATGCAACGGCAGCCATTCTGTGCCAGTACGCTCACCTAAGCTAAGGTGATGAAGGGGATGATTAGGAGGCCAGATCTGATAGGGCCACAGTGGGCAGTTGTAGACAGGACTTTGGGGTGCCACCCGTACTCTTTCAAAGGATGACCAGGGATCTTTTATGACCACAGAGAGTCAGGACCTTGGTTTTACCTCTCATCTGAAGGACGGCACCATTTTTACAGCACGGGTTCACTGCCCTGGGGCATTGAGATCCACACTGAGTGCAGACTGGCCATACCAACACGTCTTCCAGCAGCATCCCAGCTTTTATAGTTGGTCTCCCACCCAAGTACTGGTCAGGGCCAAAGCTGAACTGTACAGTAGGTAGTACAAGGAAACACTGGTGAGCATGTATCCACAAAACCTCCTATTTTTATTCTGTATTTTAGGCTGTAATTAAACAATCAAATGATTAGTGTTACTGTGCATTATAGGGTGTAGCTCTTGTAATGCCGATAAAAATAACATGATTTATGACTATTGTATTGCATGTGTCCGCAGTTTGTTCCTACAAATCTATTTAAAATATAACTATAATTACATTTCTGCTGCTGAAAAAGAATCCATAATTGTTTTAATCAAATCTGTTTCAACAAATTAAGTATAAGCATGGTGACAAATCTTTTTATACTGAAGTTTAATTTTCATCTATATATCAGGCTTAAGTGTTTATTTAAACTACATTGGATGTTTAGGAAATGGCTGGACCAGTAAATCCACCTAATGTCCTTTAGAATAGAGGGCAAGCAATTGGAAGTAGTTAAAATTTTGTTGAATTGATTACTAATAAATAAAATCGTAACAGATTTTTATTCTGTAATATATACCTGTAGATCTGTTGCTGCTTTTTATGCGACGGATGTGTGTGGTTGTAGAAACTATATTTGTTTTCATTTTAAAGCTGAAATTGCTGCAAGGACCACCATATGCACTGCTGCCTCTCAGCGATGCATTTACTCAACGCTGACTATCATGTCAGAGGACATACTGTATGAGCGCCAACGGCATGACGGTAAACAAACCACGGAGGGAGGGGTGGGGAATTGACCAAATAAGAAAACAATCACAGCACTCTGCTTCTTAATGAATGATCCATTATTTAAGTACACATATTTCAAGATGTGCATGACAGCTTTCCAAGAAGGACTGATGCTGCTGTGGAGCTAAAGGGTAGCCCTACAGCTTATTGGGCATTTGTTTTTGTTTTGTTTTTTGTTTTGTTTTGTTTTGTTTTTGAGAAATGGTAGCGAGAGATATATTAACTGCTTAATGGACTTCACAGGTGTACATCACTGGGGAGAAGCTCTTGCTGTATTCTCCAGCAAGATAAGTACCCACTTATTAAGCATTGAAATATGCATTGCCATATAAATTAAAACAGCATATTGATATTAAATGTTTAAATTAAGGTAAAAACTCATAAAAACTCTGCAAGCCTCTATGCATAAAGAATTGAGCAAAGATCTGAGCCAAAATGTTTACATTTTGAAGGCCTAGCTTACAGTCCTATTGAAGGCACTGTAGAGTTCATTTTGGGATGTTGTTATAGAAACAGTTTCCCTGGCTGCCATTGTTGTTTCATCTAATTGCTCATTAATGATCGACTTGCACATTCACCACATTGAAGCTCATCTGGTGAAGATACGAGTCAGAATCAGCCGTTCGTGAAGCAATTAGCAGTTAGCTCGGTGCTTCGTGAAGATTTGGTCTTGCTCCATCTTTTTGGTTTTCTACCCTAATTCCCTGCCAATGAAGCTGCTTTAGTTTTAACTAACTCTGTCTTAACCAACTGGTACAGAGGTGGATAGTTCAGGTCCAGAAAGCAACAATCCAGACCAGCATTTTGTTTCAAACAACCAGTTGAGTATAAAGAGGCACAGTTAAAGTATACTTAATTGGTTGGTTGAAATTTTACTTTCTGGACCTGAACTATCCACCTCTGGACTGGTACAACCATAAAAGCCTGGAAAGGAAAGATTTCCACAAACAAACCATATTGATATCCTAGCAGTTTTAACTAAAACATGGGAACAAACTCAATATCTAATCAGAGATTGTTATTTGTCGCTGTGATGTTTTGATGCAGTGTTTCAGGTTAAAAGTTGTCCTCAAAGAATAGATTACAACCCTTAGAGTTCTTTTCCTGAAAGTCAGTCATTTGGGGATTATTGACTTATTATATACTAAAGAAATTCCAATTGCTGCAAGGAGAGAAATGTAATTCTCTCAGTTGGGTCAGATGTAAATCAAAATGGCAGATCAGTTATAATCAAGAAAACAAATTAAGAGGCAATTTAGATTGGTCACTATAGCAGGAAGTATAGCATCACAGGAGAAAATACATATTTATGGTACAAATACACTGTATATAGCATGTTGATACATATAGAGCTAAAAGTTTAGCACGCAATAGTCATCCTGTCGCTATAATGTGATGGGTATTTGATGGGTATTTCATGTATTTTCGACCTTTGGCTGTGTTGCGATTAGCCGTGCGTATAAAGAAGGTGAAAAACTTTATGGTGTGTTGAGAGGTGGAAGGGGGGGCGTTACGGCTGAGGGGTCACTGTATGGTGTAGAGCGATAAGACTGGGCTGTGATGTGGGGTGGGGGCTGCTCCTGTGAGGCGTGATGAAGGGGTGTGCTCTAAAATACCGGAACTGATCCTCAGCGAGATGGTAAGATTAGATCAAAGCAATGTGGCCTCCAACCAACAGGTATGAGTAAATGTTTGCCTGTCATGTCCACTTTATCCTGTTGAAAAAAACAACGATAGCTGGGTAGATGGAAGAAACTGGCAACAGAGCTGATTGGATATCATCCCCCTGTCGCCATAGACATGGGAATGAACATTTCACACCTTTTGAATGTGGATCTTATTCCCAGTGCGTGCAGTTTCCCCCCCGGCATGACACTCAAAGCTGCATGGTTACGGAGTTTGGCAGTTCATGGTTTTTTTAATGTTGAGTCTCCCATTCTCAGGAGTTAGGAGGCTATGTTTAAAGTCAGGATGTTAATCCTGTGGTGGATCTTCATTAAGTCTGCAGAGGAAGGTTAAATCAGACTTTTTGTTTAATATATAATTATATATAAGATATATGCCACAACCCTGCATGTAATTGTGATCCAAGCTGTGGTGGAGATACATTCATCAAGAAAACAATGCTTGGCTTTTGATCCGGTACCAAATTTTGGAGGTTGTTTTCATTAGAATTGGATTAAAACTGGATTATTTCAAAAGAACAGCAATTAAGATAAATAAAATTTGGGATTAAATGTAGGTGATTTTCATTTCACATTTCACCGTGTTATTAGTCATAAAAGCATAACAAATGCTGGGAATCCAGAAACAGCCGCTCCCATTTCCTGTTATCAAAACATAGCATGGTTCAAAAGTTTCCTAATGAACTATTCATGTGTGCCATCAAAGTAAAGGTCGCCTGTCTGGCGCCTCCTCTGGCCACGTCACACTCCGCGTCTAAATCACAGGAGTGAGGTGCGCGTGACAGATGGTGCACCGAACACTTTGGAAATGGGGGGGTTTGTATATTCTCTGACCTCCTCCTCCCGTTCCTCAGCATTTCACGCCCCCGTCTGTTGTTTCCCCGGGGGACTCTGAATGACTCCTGACCGAGTGCCGCAGACTGACCCGCAGGAGTCCTGTGTGCTAATTGGAACTGCCACAGGCCGTCGTATTTGACTGAAGCTGGGTCCTTGAACAGTAATGCGGGAAGGCCTTCGCTTCAGCCGGGACCGCGCTGCACCGCAAGCGCCTGCCTGCCTGCCCATCCTCGCCGGCACAGAAACGCCCTGGATTTACTGCTGCGCAATGGGGCCATGGGGTCCCTGGCAGAAACCACGCAAGGCACGCATTTAAAAGCGCTGATGTGTAGGATCATCACCATTAATTCACTCATCGTTTTTATGAATTAGCAGAGAAAGGATTCTGCACACAGTATACACACAGAATCACATCTGACAACCTCTACAGACAATTTTCTTCTGTAATTTTCTGGTTGGTTTCATGTATCATTACCAGCAGATATAATGCCACGTGGAACATGGGTCTTAGCGCACGGTGTATCCCCGGCAAGGAAATTAGGATTCTTTTAAAATAACCAATAAGGAATTAAATCTCCTGTCCTTGAAATGCTAATCGCAGAGTTGTCCCTGCTATAGGGATTGTGGAAAAATGAGTCTGAACTTTGGTGGTGGATTTTGAGGATATCTTACCTGGCTTCGGTCACCTTGGGCATTTCTAGTCTGTGGTACCTCTTTGCTACCACCCTTTAGATCCCGGAGCTGCCTGTCTTTGGTTGTTAGATGTATAATTCCCCAACCCCCTACCAGCCTCCTTTCTTGTCTCTCTCACGCCAAATACTTAATGCATTATGTGACTTATGTAAACACTGATCACATGCAGGGGGCGATTATTATGTGTGTGGTCTTACGTTGATTTTTAAATAGCTGGAAAATTTTAGAGTGGAAACTCCAGCTCAGGGCATGAGAAATTAAATTTGACCCTTGTTCATTAAAGCTGAGCCACGTTCTGCGGGGAACCGACAAACGGAACCCAGCCGGGCCGTCTCTCCATCAGCAGCTCCTGTCATAACCTGGAAAGTCGACATAGTGGAGTATGAAACTGTAGACTGAGAAATATGCCTTTCCTGAGCAAGACACTGGGGAACCGACTGGGGCGAAGGTGTTAGATGGAACCTTTGGTGTTGTTATGACAAATAAGAGCAGCATGATGGTGGTTCATTTTCCCGGGAAATGTCTATGTAATGTGTAGGGGCTGAGACAAACACGGTCTGGTTCTCCAGTGGTATGAGTAACAGATGACTCAGTGATTACCACAGTGTTGTACTTACAAACCTCGGAGTGCACAAATAACAGAGAAAAAAAAATGGATGAAAAAAAAGAAAGTAACTAAATTGAAATTACAGTGGGATCCCTGTATCTGCAGTTTCTGAAACTGCGGTTTCAGTTACCCATGATTTACCATGGTCCGAAATAATAGTTTTAAAAATTCCAGAAATGGTTCTTAAGTTTCAAACAACGCGTACAGGCTGTTTGATGGTGAGTACCCACAATTCCTTGATACATGCTTTTTGTTTCATTGTTCTATCATCTCTTCAGAATTAGGCTAAAATGTTAGTATCCCTTTCATTCGAGAGAGTGCATTACTGTATAATAATGTATAATAAAAATTAGTCTTTACCATGTCTATGTACATGAAGGTCATGTTAAATATGTTAGGGCTGGGAAAAAAATATTGATTTTATGATTAACCGATCCTGGTTTTGATGATTCAATATTGATTCACAAAATCCCAGGATCAATCTAGTCAATTTATGACTTTGACAATATTTTACTTGTATTGATCCTCTTATAGTACAGGCAGCACAACTTTTGTTCTCACTATTTACATGTAAATGTAAATGTAAATGTCACTATTTACCTTATTTTGGAATGCAGAAGTAACTACCTTACTGAAATTCCTTTACTTGTGTGTTACTTCCACTCGTGTCCTTGTTTGAGGCTGTCTTCATGTGAGCAGTCTCTCTTGCTACAGTCAACAATCTAAAGCAGGGGCGGGCAAAGGACCGGTGTGTATGCGGGTTCTCACTGCAACTCCCTAATTAGATTACTAATTAGAGGACTGATTGGCTGAAGAGTTCTCACACCTGGGTTTGAACAGTTGACCTAAAGGTCATCCCAAAAACCTGCATACACACAAAGTTTAAACTGAACTAAAACTAAGGTTAGATCACAACAGAGCATGCTGCTTACCAAGTTTGCATGCTAAACAAATTATAAATTGACAATTAACGTTAGACATCAGAGCCTCTGGTTCTTGTATATACCTGGTACTGTACACACACAGCTTAGACAAGACAAGACTGGTCCGTACTGTCCGGTAGTTATATATAATGTGGATGTGTTGTTGATAAATGTATAAAAAGTGCAAGAATGCATGTCAGCACAAGGAAATAAATACGATATGTTCAGAGCAATACAATATGTGCAATACCATACAGTAAGCACAATGTTATTTACAATAGTGATGTATTGCTTATTACTGTAAACAGCTCATTATATCACTTCAGATGTCATCACTTTAGCAGACAGCAGGAAACATAAGCTGTAACCATAACTGACACTATTAAAATATATTACCAAACGATCTTAGAAACAGTACCGTATCGATATCACAATGGCTTCCTTTCGCTAGCTCTCTAAGTTGTTTGCTTAACTTTTCTGGTCTCAGATGTTCCTCTGTTGGTGTTTTGTCAATAAATGCAAAGAACAAACAAAAGGTTTCTTCAGATTCAGGGCTTTTAACCAAAGTTGAAGATGTTCCTCACATTTTGGTGGTGGGCACACATTCAACTCTGGTAAGCGGTTTATGGTCGTGACATTCTTACTCTCAGTTTCTTTTTGTTTTGTAGCAGTTGTTAGGGCATCTCAGTACACATACTTAAGCTTTATCTAGAATCCATAACAAAGTCGCAAATTTCCTGTGAAGCTCAACACAATTTCATGTCTAACTTGAGAAAGAGTAGCTGGAAATGGAAACCAGATATTCTACAGAAATATTCTCAGACCATTGTCGTGCTGAAAATACGGTGGATAGGAGGGTTGCAATAGTATTGTGCAATTGCTTCGGGCCGCCATCTTGGTGCATTGTCAGTCATGGTAACGGAGTGCTCCAGCTTGTGAATGCAAGCAAGTCAAGTCAAATAGGGCTTAATTCTCACACCAACCATATTCAGTATACTGCTTACAGTGACACAAAATAATGTTATATAAAAGCAAACAATGTAAAGAGAAAATGGATATTAATGGATGTGACCTACTATCAGTCGTGAGATAAGTGTTAATTATCTCCTATTTCCAGGGGTGGAAAATTCAGGTTCAGAAAGTACAGATCCAGACCAAAAGATGAGCATAAAGATCGAGTCACATTCAAAGAATACTTGGAACAAAATCTTGGTCTGTATTTGTACTTTCTGGACTTTTTTGTACTTTACACCTCTGCCTTTTTCAAACATTGTGGCTAACACTGAAGGAAATGAAAGAAATTAAAATTTGGATGTATAATTTATTTCTAGCTCAGTGAACAAAATATTTTGGTGTATTCATGGGTAAGTACAAGAATAAATTTCATGCAACAAAATTATATTGTTTTTCATTATCTTATTTTTGTTATGTAATGGTAGCTTAATTACGTTGCTTTGTTCTGCAATGTTAACACTGCAGTGCTGTGCCTATTGTCGTTTTTCCAACAAATATAGTTTGATTGCACATTAGTGAATGTGTCTTAAACATAAATTGGATTAAATTTCTATTCTATTCAATCAGGCTCTTGTGAATCGAAATCGCATTGAATTGTCAAGTTAGGGCCGATTCTCAGCCTTAAACAATTCCTGTATGTTCTTTAAATAAAAAGATTCTAATTTACATTTTTGCACATATCTTTAACATAAAGTCCATTCTGGCACATGGCATGTGAGATTTAGACTTGTCCATTTTTATTTTCAGCTATTCTTTTCAGCCAGAAGTCATTTTATGGCCTTAAAAGTTGGTTTTGTTTTTAAGGATCTGCACCCACATGTTCATGAAATACAAAGATTTTGGTATACAAGCCTTTGGCCTTTCTTTAGTGGTTTTCACAATTTGTTTCCAGTGACGTCTCTAAATTTGTGTTCCACTTAGAGCTTTTTAGACATGTCTCCAAATATGGAAAGCCTCTATATAGTATTTCATACCTCATTCCTATCAAATTAATATTGAATCAAATCAGATTGAGCTGAATCATTAACTTGTGAATTGGAACTGAATCGCATTTGTCTCTGATTGTGCCAATACCCAGCCCTACTATATATGAGGTCTGTGGATTGTTCGCTATTATCCACAGTTTCAGCTATCTATGGTAGGTCTTCAAACGCATCACCTACGGATACAGGGGTGACAATTATACAAATGCAGCAATGAAAGTTTGTTAATTTAAATTGAGCTATAAAATCACCAAGTTGATGTGAATTTTTGAAGCAACTAGTTCAAGTGGATTCCATCAGGCACAAAAACTGCAAAACTATTTAATGCATCACGGCAAACAGTCTCAAAAATCATGAGTGAATCGAATGTGCCAAACAGACAAATTACAATGACAAAGGAGATGGAAAGTCAATGTGATAGACAGACACTTTACAGAATTGCTGCTAACGCCACGAAAGCACAGCCTCAAAAATGACCAGATAACCATGTCAGCACCTGTCCGACAGTCTCAAAGAAAACTACATCACCAGCCTCACAAATCAGGAATTTATCTACCATTCAAAAACTGCTTGTACCATAGGGCGATGTTCAAAGACACAAGGAGCATGAAATCTGGACCCCTGAGCAACTAAGGAGAGACCAAGCAATAGGTCTGATGTTATCTTTCACTGTTTTTCCTACGTCCAGCCTGGTATATTTGGAGAAAACCAGCGGATGCTTTCCACCCACAATATCTGTTCGTATGCGAAGCAATCTTGTGGGACTCATTAGCTATGGTGATTGCTCTGCGTGGTCGGATAATGGGCAAAGAATATGATGGCATTTTACAGGAGCAGGTGCACCCTATGGTGCAAGCACTGTTCAATCATAATGTCCCCATATTCCAGAATGACAATAAACACCAGGAGGAGGTCAAACTCCTTCTATGGTCTCCCCAATGACCAGATCTAAACATCATTAAAACTTTATGGGAAGTTCTGGAGCACAAAATGTGAAGTCAACTTCCACGTCCTTCATCCCTCAAAGAACTTGAGGCTTTACTTACTGAACAATGGCTCATTCTCCCACTACACACAGATCAGGACTTGATAGCATTGCACAAAAGGCTGTAGTTTTTTTGAAGGCATAGGACAGCCCAATGCCTGATTAGGTCCTTGAATACTGTTACGTTTTTCAGCAATTTTGTCCACTTCCTGTATGGTGATGAAATGGCCAACAATTATGGCACAAAATATAGACACCATTTCCTGTGCTAAAGCTTAACAGTTGACTTTCTCTTCAAATAGTGACCTACTTGCACATCTTCAAAATAACAAAATGCATTTGTGGCAGCGGCACATGCAAGGAAACATACTCAGTTGTATCATTACAAATCCATCAGCCAAGGGCGAATACGCTAAAAGCCTTGTGGGCTAGACCTTCTGATGCTGGAAAAAGTACGGATTATAGAAATTTTTCATCTGTAGTAAGGTGCCCATTATGCTAGCAGAGGTTCTTCTGAGAGCCTTTTGTGTACACCTTTTAAAGGGAACATGTCAGTGATTGATGAAGAAAGGGCACTTGCTGTCGACGTTGCCTCGACCATGACCACCCAGCTACAGCGACGGAAGGTCAGCAAAGCCTGGAAGGACAGCAGCCAGGAGACCAGCGGTCTGTGGCGGCAGGGGAAGGGGAGGTCCGTGGCTTGGGACACTTCTGCGGGGCTGTTTACTGAATCCTATAGAGAATGATGTCGATTACAATGTGCGTCTCTGCTGGCGGACACACCAAGCGTCAAAGTGTCACTACTTGCACGTGTACGGGAGCACATTCTCTAGACAGCCGTCCCCATCTCCTGACATCTGAGGCTGCGTTGATATTCCCTCCAGCTTCTGACAGCCCACTGCATGAGATGCAGCCCAAACCTGGCTAATGGATGCCTGTCTGCCTTTGCGCACCTCTTAGGACAGAGTTCATTCATACTTGTACTCTCCCAGAGCAAACCACGATAACGTTACACAGGACACACATGCATGCAGAATGGAGTTTGCAGCTGCAAGGAACTATTTTGTATGCCAGTTCTTCCAGCGGTACAACTGCAGGAAACGCTCTGGGCAACATTTGATCAGTTCAATCCCTTTGGGATAAATGCATAAGTAATTAATTCAGATATTCGAATGCATACTAGAGTTGTTATATAGAGCATACAGATAGTGACAGGCACTTTTAGAAAAGAATGTGATATTTACATGGATGGAACTCAGAAGAAGGAAGATGCTTTGCAGATATCCAAATGGGGAGTATCTCAGCCCTGCTGAAGCTTAGACTAAGAACCCCCAAGAATATCACGCCGAATACCAGTCATCTTGTTAGAACGATGGTGCCACTGTAGTGTGGGTTCAGCAAAGTGCAACGAGAGTGATTCCTGGTCTTAGAGGATTTCTATACAAGGACGCATCTCTGCACAAAGACTAAATCTCTTTAGTCTTGAACAAAGATGACACGTATAAAATCTTGCAAGGCCAAGGCTGACCATTATGTCTGATTCTCTATACTTCACAAAAGTACAAGGCCACAAACAGACTAAGTGGGGGACAAGCTCAGTGGATAAAAATGGTCTGTTTTTATTTAAAAGGCAGCATGCATGTAGAATGAGTAGTGTACTGTAATGTACAGGCTTTTTAAATTCATTCATGTTGATGTTAGGTGCAATTTCACCAGTACATAAATATTAAATTGAAATACTTTTTGAGTTCAAAACTCGTGGCTACCTGTTATAAATACTGTGTTCCAGGATTTCAATTATGACATCATTTGCTTACGTGTTGGACAGAGATGAGGCTATTACTATAGGTGTATTTGCACATATAAATGTTACATTTTAGCTGTCATCTGTGTTTGGGTTTTAAAATATCATTTCTGTTTTACAGAGAGCATTTCAGCCTGGTCTTTGCATCTTGACTATGCATGGCGAAGTGTACGCGTCTGTGTGTGGACCTCCCACAGAAACCCCACCAGTTTGTTCTGCTCTGTGATACCCGTGAAGTTCAACCTTTAAACGTCTAAGAATTAAAACAGGAGCTGCTCTGGTGGTGACAGATGAGCTGAGCCGCCAGCCAAGCCAAAACAGCCTCAAGTGGGAAGTGCCATCGCTGCCCAGAGACGTATACTACTCCCCAGCACAAGGGGAGAAATCTGAGGCGGCCATCTTTGTTTATGTATGTGTGCTACAGGTATGTACAAGTAACAGACCTTAAGAACTTGCCCCCGCCACACAGTCCCCGCTATGACAAACCAGGGAGATCTGCAGAGGTAGAGGCCTACGAGCAGCGGTAATCCAGAAAAAAAATGGCTCCAGGGGGAATTGCGTTTGACGTGACCTTTCAGAGCACTAATCAAATTTGCTTGATTAAGATCTTCTCATGGTTGTTGCACAGTCGGTTTTTTTTTTTCTTCCAAATCCATGTGTGACCATCCGAGAAAATTCCACATTTCTACATGTGAACCAGCAGAGACGTTTATTAATTAACTTTAGATGCAGTGTGGCCCAACTCTATATTGGGTTGTCAGTCAGACTAGGTGAAGCTAGGGAGAAGATGAGGACACCCTATAATAAGAGATTAAAATGGACCTTCTGTCCTATTCCACCCCCCCCCCCCCCCCCCATGCTATCACAGCAAGTCTCCATCTGACCAGTTCCATCTTGTGTACCAGCAAATGTGTTTCTTTTTTTAATTTATTTTAAATCGAGATGCCTTATATAGTGGATGTGAATTGAAAGGAATAGATGGTGAGCCTGCAGATGGGAGGAGGGTAGCGTTTGTGCTTACGTTGGATGCGACGGCTGAAACACTGCGGCGGGGGACTTTATATCGCATGCGTCGCTGCATGGAGCTGCACTCGGGGGGGGGGGGGATGATGAATCGAAAGGACCCACTCTCGGGAGCGTCACATGGTGCGTGGAGGGGGGGCAGTGTGCCCAATACGGGCAGGACACTTAACTAAGTCTTGAAATATCTCACACGGGTTGGGTCCTATTAATCTCTGTCACAGCGCTGCACCCCATCCTGCACCATTAGTACAGTAATGGATCCATGCCTGGATCTCCGTTGTAGGTTTTGTGCTTCGTATCTATCCCTGTACCAAGGCCTAACATCTCACTTTCTTCATGTCTCACCCTAGGAGGAAAACCTTGGTTTTGAATCTAACAAAAAGTGTCACTTTGGTAGATTAGAAAAGCCTTTTATACTGCACTTTTGGTCGGGAAAGGCGGCGCTTGTGACACCTGACTAACAGGTCAGGGCGTGCTCAGAGCAGTGAGTGAGATCAGGCCTATTACTCTGTCCTCGGTGTGGAAAATGGGTAAAAACTACCTCTGGGTGCTTTTTCAGAGGGGAAATAATGTATTTCTTTTTCATGTACCTAGTTATCAGTAACAAATTAACTGTTTAACAACAACAACAAAAACAAAAAGAGGAGGTCTCCATCTGTAAAGGAAAACGTTGCTGCTAGGTGCTGAAATATCATGACAATTAATCATTAGTCTTCACTGGAGCTAAATGGTCGTGTTGCTGGTGGCACTGTGCTGCAAACCTCAATGATCTGCTCTCTGGTTTTGAAGGAAAGCCCAGACTTGCAATGGACCAACAATTCCCGCAGAGCCCATGGACCAGAAGTCGTGTGACGCTATATCAGAGGTTCTTCCATGTAGGGTAACTGGACTGTGCAGCAGGGTTTGAAAGACAGCCATTAAAGGCAGCAGTTGCGGACTCCAGGTTTTCCATACGCTTGCAATACTGGATGGACCGAAAACATTCATATCTCTTGAAGTATTCGGCACATCACAATGGCAACGTTATGACATCACAGGATTCACACGTGTTCTAACACACCACATTGTTCACAAGCATGAACATGCATTACCCCAGGGCAAATGCAAGGTACAAACCCGTTACACCTGTTATTTATAAGGAGAGTAGGCCTTACCCCATCTACTTCTCAACAAATTAAGCTAGTGAGTGGCAATGGTTCTAGTCAACCGATACTAAACGTTAAAAAAATACTGAAATCTCTCCTATCAGGTGTCAAATCATTAAAAAAGGCCGCAAGCTGTTTTTACGTGGTTCTCCAATGACTTCCGAGTATACGTTACCTCTACACTAGCACAGCTACATTAAAAGATTTTAAAGAGTTTTGGAAGCTATTCACGACCACTAAAATGTAAAGCATGTCATTTTGTATGCCTGTGAAGTAAATGACCGTGAATCATGGAGGCACACAAGCGAAATATATTTTGGGGTGTCAGACCAACAGCTGTTCGTGGTGTACTGCAAAAGAGGATACAATTTGTCTCCTGCTGAAGCATCATTCATACTACTGTAGCAGATCTTAAATCACAAACAGGGCCTCTGTACATGCTAGGGTGGTCTGGGGTGATTTCATTGGTGTGTGTTCCCTTTTAATCACCCTATCAGAGTTCCTTTCATGTCCAAACACACCACAGGTGTTTCAGCAGCAGGGGAAATATCTACTCAATCGGGGAATTGATGACACACAAACTCAGCTGTTCCACACAGTATTAGATTCAATTCAAAACAAGGATTGCCTAAAATCATTAACATTTTAGCACAAACAGGCCACTGCTTGTCTACAATACTGCAGTTGTGTTCTTATTCATACACTGTAGCAACAAAACAGCCCAAACCAGCTAGTCCTCAAAACTGTCATCTGAGTTAGATAAGTTTTTTTGGGGGGGTATCTATTATTTCCAAATCCTTTTTAATGGAAATTGTCTTTCCACTGCATACCCCTTAGATGTTGTTAGCACTCAGATCAAATTCTCAATGGACTATGAAAACAAGGTCTGGCTGTTCCTCTCAGTGAAAAGCAGGGAAGTCTGAGCCGCTAACAGCTGCAGCCCTAAACATACAGTACGAGCCGCAGCCACCATTTTTTTTTTTTTACTAGCGCTGCGCGTCCTCGCCGCAAACAAGCGCGCTCCCGCGTGTGCGTCTTTGACAAAGTTCGGGCGGCTTGGGCTCGCGCCAGCGGGCGCTGCTCGCCGACGCGGCACGTGCTCACCAAGGCATGCGCCAGCCCCCTGATTTATGGCAGCGACCGTAAAAATGGCCTTTACACATCAGATCTGATCGATGTCGCAGCCGACGTTTATTCAAAAATGAAACAAGGTATATTAGTCAAATACGAAAATCAAATAATAACACAAGAACCAAAAAGGTTAAATCAACAATGGCACAAACCGGGCGGTTGGCAGATTGCGCAGCGCAAAAGGGATGGTCTTATTTAATATGAACAAAAAACACTGATCCGGTAGTTACATTTAGTCGAACGATGTGGGTGACTATATGGCAAGACTGACAAAATGGGGAAAAAATGCCTGCACGCAAAACAAAACCCGGACAGCGGCAAAACGATCACCATCCGTCGCATGTACGGTACGCAGAGCTGAAAAACAGACAGTACTGTATTTGGCGAGATGTGTGCCGTGTGAGTTTTAAAGGTATTTTTTTATGACATCGGTATGACGAATGATGGTCACCCATACAAATAATGGACATTCATATATTTTTTTCCTTTCCTGGAATACAGTTAAAACCCGAAATAAATTGAAGAGCTGCCCTTGAACAAGGCATGCAGGTCCCAACAGGTCCGTTTCCGTTTTTTTGTTTGTTTGTGTTTTTTTGAGGGGGTGGGGCACGTTATGACAGGAGCTGGATCACTCCTTCCCGTTGACCAAGGACAGCTCCTTCAAGATTCCACTAGCGTCCACCTTGCGCCGCTCCCTGATTAAATCCTCCAGACTGTGAAACATGAGCGTGTGCACGTTGCTCTCCGAAAGGTGCACCTTTAGGAAATACCTCTGTTCGGATGCGTGTACCTCCCCTCCGGCTTTGAACTCCCGCTTACCAAACCGACACCAGGCGGCGAAACTTTCCGAGTTCGTCCAGCAGATCTCCCCGCTGCCGAGTCCCAAGTGGCTGCTGGCGTTCTGCATCACCAGATCGGCGGGCAGCGGTCTATATCTGTACCGGCTATTAACTATCCTACCCAGCCGCCCATTGCTAATCTCAAACAAGCTGTCCTTTCGGATTTCCCCCCTGTACAGGTGTATGACCTGATCGTTCCTTTCATACACCGCCCAGTGCGGAGGTTGGTCGCTGGTGACCAGCTCCAGCAGATCTCCGGGCCTGCACATGGCGAGCAAAGTTTTTATGGAGTAAATATTCAGATCTTCGTTCTCTCGCAATTTGGAGAAAATGCATTCCTGGCAGCAGAAGGCAGAGTACTCGATCTCCTTGGGAGCGACGGGACCCTCCTTGGCAGGGCTCTGATCTTTGTAACTGTCCGACTGCGATCTATCCTCCAGCTCCTCCTCTTCATCCGAGAAAAAATACGCTACTCCGACCCTCAGCTCGTCCTTCTCTATCCCCGAAGGGTCCCCTGTGGGCAGCTCGCTGTAGTTCAGGTGGGTGATCCGATCCAGTTGATTTCCCATCAATGACGGGGCAGGAGAAAGGCACTGAATGCTGTTAAAAAAAAAAAAAATCCATACATAAATAATATAACAATGCATATAAAAAGAGGATAAAGCTCGAATCAGTCTTAAAAATCCATTCTTATTTTAAATAGTGCGACTACTAATCTGCAAAGTGGTATTTTGTTTATGTTCTGTTGCTTATACACAATGCATAAGACAAACACTGCGAGGAGGTTCACCTGGAGGGGAGTACCAGACAACGGATAAACACCACCAAGCAAACCTGTATCTGAACAGCAGACGCGACGGAGGGATGCAGTTTAAAACCACGCCGCACACTGTGACCGTAAGGCTTTCAGATCATGTAAATAAACACGCATTTTTTATCCCAGTGGGTGTGATGAAAAATACCTGTGAGTTTCCCAAGTAAATGCCTAAATATTCCCGTTTTCCATCGAGGTGCTCCGCTGCCGGGAATGCAATCCTTCCAGAAGGCGGTGCGATGTGTTCGATCTGGAGATCCTGCACCACTTCACGTTAAGTAGAATAGAAAACTCCGCCCCGAGAAGTAAAACCTGCCCTCCGTGTCGTTTATTGGTCTGCAGACCTTATTAAATTCCCACAAAGCCGGAGGGGACCGTGCTGATCGACAGGAGCTGCGTGTTAGTGGACAAAGAAAGAGAAACTTCTGTTTACGGCTCCAGATGTGAACGCCTGTCATCTATCCTGCGGGAAAATCGCGTTCAATAGCCCGGCATACCGCAGAGATGAACACGGCGATTGCTTTGTGGTCGCAGTTAATTAACTCAATCCGAAGGACTGCAGTCTAGAACTGTAGTGAGTATAAAATGCTATTTCAAATATGGAAAAAAAACTTGTAAATTCATTTAAGAGCAAGTAGCCATGGGTTTGTACAAAATCTTGTTTCCTTGTAGTTTTTAAGGTTAATAAGTTTTTCCTCTGAAAACCTGCAGGGATGTAATAACTTGAAATGTAATTTTTGGCAAATGTATAACGTAGGGTGCACTCTGCCTGCAGGTGTACTACAACGGTACGTGATGTCATCATGAAGCGCCACGTTCTGAAGTCCACGTTAACTAACAGAAATTATTAAATGGGGTGATCGGGTTTGGGACTTGGTTTTTATCTCCTTGGGCACAAACTGGGGCTGACTTTGGGGTTAAAGCGACATACTCATAAAGCAATAGTGTGTTTAATAAATAAAGCAAGATAGAGCATCCGACTTGGCAACGAGACGTGAGTAAGTGTCCTCAGAAAAGCATGAGCAGTGATCGGATTTGTTGGTGTGTCACGCCTCATACATTTTTGGGCACAGAGAGGTCACGCGAATTCTTGAGGACTAGCATAAACTGGTTTGCATATACCACAGTGCTCCTCATTTCACTGCCTACAGCAGCATGTCCATTTTTGTCAGGCAAATGAAATTCTGTGCACTTTAAAAAAATTAGACAAGCATTTGATTAAGATTATGACTCGTGATCTGACTTTTTGGCCATAGAAAGCAAATAAGGGTGATCTGTACAATTAGGTTGGTGGTGACTGAAGAGCCCCAAAATCCATCAGACTGACCTTCAGATTGGATTCGACATTGCTGTAGGTGGAACCTGAAACAGTTTAGCTGTCAGTTTTGCCTCGTGGTTTGGTTTATTTTTATTTTCCCTTGTTTTGTGTGGGTGTGTGTTATTGTTTTATTTGTTTGTAGCTTTAAGCGACATGGTGTGTTTTATGACAAAGTTCCCTTGGTCTCATATTGGCTTTTTAATTTTTATCAGCCAGCCATCTTGTCTCTTTTGATACCTGTGTCGTTAGGGGTAGTCGATCACAAGTTAATGCTTTTTATGGGGATTTTCTGATGTTTGGCTGTTTTTTTTGTTTTTTTTTTCTGGAATGGTAAGTAATCCGAAATATTTTGACCATGAATAGTTAGTATAGAGCACCCCATGGACGCCATACCTGCTATCCAAGGGGGACATAAAGGCTAGTCCACATGAATCACATGTCTTTGGATGATGGGAGACGCCTCAGACAATCTCCAAGTCCAAACGCTTACTGTAGAGCTGGGGGCAGGAAATGTGTCTCTGTCCCTGGTAGTACAGCTACCCTGCCACTCTCAGTAGAAGTGAATGTAAGGACATAACATATAATCAAGAGGTTCATAACCTGACTGTATTTCAGTAAAAGTACCTACTGTATATGTACTAATGCATGAAGAGTATAACTTCATGTAGAGGGTCTCAAGAGTGTAGTCACTGGTTTCTTTTGTGTTCTCAGGGGTTAAACTGTCTGGCAGTATGTATTGCACAGTTCTCTGTACTAGCTGGGCACCTCTTAGGTGGGTGTTGTTTGGTTATACTGTACCTACCCTGGTTATACTGTACCTACCCCGGTTATACTGTACCTACCCCGTGTTCCATAATGTGTTTAAATTAATGATTTTGCTTTTCCTCACTAATAACTTCTGCCAGTAACCCGGCACAACAAACTGCGACCCCAAGCCTATGAAAGCTTCCTTGTCCCCATTAGTCCTTTTTGGCTGGGGGCCTTCAGTCCCTCCCCCTCTGTGTCCAAGCTCACTGGCCCCGAAAATGACCCCCAAACACACATCCCATCCCCTGCCTCATCCCAGCCTTTGCTTCTGCTATCCGTCCTTCCAGAATCCGTTTCATTGTTGTTGTTTTTTTATTTATTCTAGGAACACTGAATCCAAACCATTTTCTAATCGTCGTCTTGTATATCTTGTTTTTATTTACTTGATTATAACATTATTTACTTAGACTGTCGATGTAATGAGCCTTTTATTATCACCAAAGTGCCACTCAATCGCATTCGCTATTTTTTCATTCTACTTAAGTTCTATGCTTTGTTTAAATATTTATATGAATTGTTCTTATTTTGTACTTCAGATAAAATTCTCATGCTAGGTAATAATCCCATTTAATAAGTTTCATTTGCCAGCACGTTGATTAATGGTATGGTAACCTTCCTTCTTTGATATGTCTGTTCACTGTACTAGTCCCTGAATTCAAAGTGATACAAGGCATATATGAGTTTTTCTGATGAAAGTGTGATAAGGATGGTTTCTTTATTCATTCTGTCCTCACAGGCTGGCAATGAACTATGGCTTTAGCACATAGTTGCTTCTTTGTGCACTTAGAGAAATGTTCAGATACTCATATGTTGGAAGTTAATTTTCAACATTGTTTCAAAATTCTTAAGACATTTCTGGGCTGTTTTGTTCAGAAACACTTTTGTGTGTCACATCCATTAGCTTACTTTGTGAGGCCACCGGTAACATCATATGTATGTTTCAGTATCAAGGCTAATTTTTCAGTGTGAGATATTCACTCTTTAGAAAATTAAGAGCTTGCTGAGCAAACTTTTTTTTTCTTCTTATTAAAGGTTGAAATACATTAAGCTCTCAGCTTCAAAGTTGAGATTGTATTCCGCTTGCGGTGCTCGTTTCTGTAGTATGTTGTAGTATGTATACATGTTTTGATATTAGTACTGTTTTTCCATTCTGCCTGTGTATCTTATAACCGTCTATGGTGGTCAGAATCAGAGCAGGGATCCTGTAACCTTTTCCCAGGCAGCCTGGGGCACAAGTCTGCCCCCTGCAGGTCAGATTCACATAGTCATACACAGCTTGGGTTTGGCCTGCAGGAGGAAACCGGAGTAGGTGTGAGACAGCGGTGTTACCCACTGAATCACTGAGCCCATGTGCCATCACCACCCCCTGTCTTCCTGTATAATTGATGCTATGATGCATTATATAGGTGTAGCTCTTATAACGTCCATAAGCATGACTTATGACTATTATATTGGATGTGTTCAAATCACTTCATACAAATCAATTAAAAACACAACTATAATTGAAAAAGTGTATTTCTACACTTGGACAGAATTACATTCCTTTTTTTTTTAATGAATCCTACAATCAAATCTGTTGGAACAACTTACAAGTATGGTGACATTTTTTTTATACTGAAGTACAACTTTAATCATTTCTATTTTTCAGTTAAACCTCTGAATCAATTCAGTGTACCAAGCAATTCAACACAAAAAGTAAAGTTTTATTCGTCAGTAACTCATTCTGTAGATGTAGAGTGGATTGTTTTCTGGTGTGAAAAAACACAGAGCATATACAGATAATCAATCGCAAAAAGAATTCCAGCATATAAAATATCAATAGACTCCTATAAAATAGTGCTCCTCTGACTGACTTTTAAAACTGCTAAACATTTCAATTTTCTTTCATTCTGTGCTGCACTGTAAGCCCAGTAAAGACACCCAGTGTGTTATGGTCGTTTTACACCAATCACTTTATAATAATCACCCACATAAATCCAGGCTGAATCCCAGGACGTACTGGGTGTGAGCACCAGCTCCATTTTCAGGCACTCTCGCATTTCTCACTTAGTCACATGCTGAGACCAGTTTGGACTTACCATTTCCGAGCAGCATGTTTTTCGGACGCACCCCCAGGAACCTTCCTATGTGTAAGCTTGGCTCACGCGGGGGTGAGGCCAAGGTCCAACCCCACGACCCAGGAAGGGTGAGGCGATAGCGCCACCTGCTGAGCCATCATGCCACCTGTTTTCGGAACATCTCGTCGGTGATTAGCATCGTGAAAATACCCATCTGTAATGTTCTCTAATAACTTCAGCACAGGCACTCGACCCTGTATGAAACAAACGTAAATGGAAGATTTATGGAAGGAACTTCAGTAAGGGTCTGATCCATAGAAATAATAATGGAATCTAACTTGATATATAGCTCCCAAACCTAGGAACCTGAAGGTCAGTCAAAACCCAGAAGTTTGCATAAATCGGCCAGAAATGTGAACAAATGGAGAGAAATGCCTTCTCTCTACTCTCTAGTGCAGAAAACAAATAAAGGCCATTCTTCACATCTTCTGTTTCTTTGTGTCTGCCAGCTTCTAGGCTTAAGATTTACGATCGTCTCTGATTTGTCTGTTTTTAGGGCAGCATTCAGCATGGCAGGTAGGACACTGCCTTGTAATCAAAAGTATTAGCTTTAGGGATGCTGGAGGGTCCTGCTCCCGGTGGCTGGCCCAACCCGAGCTGACTCAGTAAAACATCCGCATGTGCAAGAGTACCGTATAAAACTGTGAGCTGTGTTATTCACTTTGGCTAACGGCGTAAGTTACAGAAAGGAGAGGAAATGAAATACGAGGTTGGAGCGAGAGATGGCGCCGACCCAATACCCACTATCGGTATTGGGTCGATACCGGCAAACAATGCTAGATCAGATATCGGGGGCTGGGGAGTATGAAACGGATCAGATTTTGCATCTGAGATTTTTCAGGTCTACCCTGAAAAACTGCTAAAATGCTTTGTAGCCATAGTGCAATGCACCATAAACAGAAGTGAGGATCTCATGATGTCTCGTTGTTCACTAACACATGTGAGTGGTCCTGTCGGCTGTGTGGAAACAGAGTAACTCCTTCACATTCGTGCATTTGACATTGGCAGGTTTGGCTATTTGAGAGTTGGCAGCGAATGATTAAATTGGAATATTTTGCCAAAAGATCGCAGAAAGTCGCAGATGCGTGAGCCAAAAACAATACTGAAAATGATTTAATTACATAAAATCACATAATATGTAAATATTAGTAATACATTGGGGGTGACATGGTGGTGCTGTCACCTCACACCTCTGGGACCTGGGTTCGAGTCTCCACCATGGCTCCATGTGTGTGCAGGTTGCATGTTCTCCCTTTGTTGTTGAGGGGGTTTCCTTTGGGTACTCCTCCCCCCCCCCACATGCCAGAAACATGCTGGGGTCATAGATGTGCATGTGTGTGAATGGTGCGTGAGTTTGCCTTGTAATGGGTTGGCACCCCATCCTGGGTTGTTCCCTGCCTTGTGCCCATAGACTGTGGGACCACCACGACCCCGAATAGGGTAAGCAGTTTCAGACAATGGATAGATACTACATAATATTTGTTAGTGTAAGTGTACATCATATCATTAACATTAATAGTCTTGGCCGGGGTACATCCCACATCACTGTCTCAGTAACCAGCCTCACTGACATGTTAGCTGTCTCTCTGAACGTAGAATCTCACGTTCCTCGCCATAACTTTGAAACTTTTCAGTGCTGCTAATTCATTTTTAATAATGAATCCAGAACATATTGCTGCCAATGCATACAGTGGTAACTTACCGAGGTCTTACAGGGTCATACTTTAGGCTAGATGGCTTGTATATTATATAAAAAGGTCTAAAAGAAGACAACAATGTAATTTGAGGTATAAAGTGTACAGTACAATACTCTTTGTTTAGAAATGGGTAATAAACAGACTTAGTATGTCGCCGTTGAGGCTTGCAGACTGTTATGGGTTAAGGACAATGGATTAGTGACTTATCACGTTCCCAGGGATCTTCTGGACATTATCCTCGCCTATCTGAATGGGTTGCTGTATTTTACGCTGAAGGGAGAAGAATGCAAAACTGCAGAGTGCAATGTATGTAAGGTTAGTGCTGGTGTTTCTTGACGAAATTTCGTCTCGCCTTATTTGTCCCTTTAAAAACCCTGTCAGCAGGGGGCGCTGTGAAGCGGGGGCATTTTAGGACGGTCCCAAGGATCCCCGAGTGACTGTAGCCCCAAAGATCCGATTGATCTGGTTTGGGGGGGCCAGTATAATATGCTGTCATGGGGCACAAAATCTTTAGCGACAGCCCTGCTTGTAGTATTGGGGAAGTTACTCGACATTAAAGACCGGGGTGGAAAATGCAAATCCAGACCCTGGTTTTCATTCAACCAACCCATTAAGTACTCTGTGACTGTGACTCTTAATACTCAACTGGTTAGTTGAAACGAAACTTTGGTCTGGATTTGTACTTTCTGGACCCAAACTTTCGACCTTCTTAATGTATTCCTTTTGTAAGTAATTTCCCCGACTCTACCTTCCCGTCAGTCCTTGCTTGTATTGCAGGTATTGCTTCCTTTCATTCTGCTCACTGAGCGTTTATTCATTGTCTTTAGTCTCTCCCGTTCCTTCCTCACCTTCACCTTTACGTGCCCGTTGCCCTCGTACTCACCCTGTGTGTCTCTTCCCTGGTCCTGGTGCCTGTGTAGGACTGATCTTCCCAGCCCGACCTTCCTGGATCGCTGACCCCGACAGCACTCTCCGTCTGTCCACTTCATGTCTGGTTGCCTGAATCCCTAAATAAAACCCGACTCCCCAGATTTCTGGTTTCCCGAGTTTCTGTCCCTGCCAGGGGTAACAGATTTATACAAACTATTCTGACTTGTATTCTTTCTAGTTTCATTAATTGCTATTAATTTTTTTTTTTTATCTGTGTTCCATTTTATATCATGTACTGGATACTTTTTGACTAGAAATGGTTATTTAAGGTATTCAGTGATATTTTTATTATTGTTGATATTGATTTTATTATACTTAATTTGGCAACAGATTGCACAATTTTCACTTTAAGAAATATTTGTTTACTGAATAAAACAAAAAAGCTGTTTTTAAATAGTTGTTGACCGTGGGTCCCCTCCTGTAATGTAATGACATGACTATTAAATTTTCCTATTGTTTGTATAGTCAGAAACTGCTGCTACAACACTAAATGCGAATAGTTTGCTACGTATTGATACAAATTTCTCATTTAGTGCTTAGTAGTTGATAAAGGAAGAAAAATATCGGATTGGTATCGGCAAATACTCAAAATTTTAATATCTGGATCGGACAAGAAAAAATCACATCGTGCCCTCTCTATTTGCAGCAATTGGTCTAATTTTACCTTCACTGCTGTTTGTAAAATGTGTGCTGTATTACTTAAAAGAATCCAAAGGGAAATGAAAGTCAACGTGTCTGCAAAGAGTTCAGTAAGCAGTTTTAATGATAAACCATAGTCCCTCTTAAAGACCTCTTTTAGCTGAAGAAATGTCAAGATCAGGTCCCCAGAAACATTCAAAAAAAGCAGTGAGAAAAAAATGTCCATTGAAATGCAATGCTCAATTGTTCAATTTTTCTTCTACTTTTTACAAAATCTTTCACTGAGTACAAAAACAGGAAGTACTTATTCCTACCTGCCCAGCAGAGGGCATTGTTGAGTCAGCGGGTTTGAGCACCTCACAACTTTTACAGTAAGTTAAAGGTTAACTTTGTGAGATTTTTTTGTCACTGCAATATGGTGAATCAGATCTGAAATGCTTGTGGCAGCCCCATGATCCATGATCCGGAACTCAATCTTTACATTTCGAGTGAAGACCTGTTACTTCAGTTTAGCTAACCTGCACCTTAACAGATGAATCCCTGTACAGTAACAATGGCTGCTTGTGCTGCAGGATCTGCCCTTTTGGTCTACTGTGCTTGTCTATGAATGTGTCTATGCATGTTCTGACCACCCATGTTCTCTGTCTTCCTGCCTATCTGTCTGGCTGGTGCTCTGGGTGGGTACCATCTGCGCTGGAATCTTTATTCAGTCCCATGGAAGCCTTCAGTCCGCCTCCCCACAGAGGCCGGTGTGGAGAACTGACTCATTGATGGACTTTGGCTTTGACCTGGACCACAGTGGCCCTCTCTCCTCTGTTGTCATCTGGCTTTCTTTCTTTCACTTCTTTTGTCTTCTCTTATCCTTGCTTATGAATTGATCCCCATAAATGATATGGGAATGTATCGCAACACACCCATGTACTGTAAAGGTGACTCTTGTGAAACTGTTGTGAAAGGCGCTGTATAAAAATACATTTCTTTCAGATTTCTTTCCTGGGCCCAGGCTGTGTAATATCTAAAATAATGTTGAAGACGTGATAGCTTCGATTTAGTCTGCCTTTATCAGGAAGCCCTTTCTCCTTAGAGGGAAAGGCAAGATGGTTGTTTGCTTGTTCTCAGGCTGACTATTCAAATGTGAAACCAGAAAGTTCAAATGCCAATGCCAGGGTCTCTTTGTGTACGATGGTAGGATTGTCTGTGGAGGACAGGAGGTGCGTTACTTTACGTTTTACTTTATTTAACAGACCCTTTTGTCCCAAGTAACATTCAACTGAGGCAAATAGTGCATTACAAGCTGATGGCTGTTAAGGAGGCGATTAGGCATGAGTGCAGCAAGGCTGAACTTCCAATGAATGCTAGGGTACAAGTGTAAGCAGTGTACTCTGTCAGAAGAAACGAGTACCAATTTGTACCTTTGCTTGTCCCTTGGCCTGTACCTTCAGTGGTCTTCCAATTGTACCCTAGCTGCAGGTAAATGTACTTTTTAGTCTAATTTAAGGTACAGAAATGGAGAAACATCCCCAAGGTACAAACAGCATTAATGTACCCCCGATGGTACAGAAATGTTCCTCATAGTCCTTTTCTGTATCTTAAAAGGTACAAGTACCTACAGCTAGGGTACAATTGGCAGACCCTTGAGGGTACAGCCCCAGTGACAAAGTTGCAAATTGGTACTCTTTTTTTTTCTGACAGTATAGGAGCAAGATACATGCACTGGACTTCTTACAACAAAGTGAAATACGCCACGTCATGTAGTGAGTTTTCAGAGGCACAAGATACAAATTGCTGTTCTTTTACAGACCCTTATAGGGACCATGACCCAACCAGGGAACCCTGAGATTAAAAGACTGATGCTCTGCCAATTGAGCTATGTGGAATATTTATCTAGTTTTGCATATTTTTGAGAACTATTCTGGTCTAGGATAAAATTCTCTGGATGCTGCAGGTGTAAGTTTTATCGAATGTAAGAATTTTTTTCTGACAAAGTGTTTGGTGGTGTCCTGGTTTTTTGTGTGTGTGTGTGTTTGAAAAATGACTTTTTCTACAGGGAGGAAAATCTATTGCTACAAACCATAAAAGACCCGACTGAACATTTTAAGACGTGCCGGATGTGAGTGTGTGTCCTTTGAGGAGAGGGAGTGAAGCAGGATGTTTAACCCTGGCATTGCCCGCATACCTCTTCCTGGCACATGGAGCATTAATGTGTGCCCATGCCAGGGGGCCATCCAGCCAAAATCCCACATCCTCTAGAAATCAGAATTCAGCCACTTTGTTGAATGGAGAGTTGCATATCTGCTGCAAGAGGCATCATATATGTTTGCTATGTCAGACCTGCATTTCAGTAATGCATTATAGCAAACAAAGATGACCTTAGTGATGCTAAATGGTGTGTGTTTGTATTTGTGCCTGTGTTCGTGTGCTTAACTCCAGCGGAAAACAGAGCTGAGGAGTATGGCTGTGTGCCCATTGGGCCGGCGTTGACCAATAGCGAGTGAGAAAAAGGAGCAGATGTAGCAGGGGGGCTGCCTTGATTGGATGGGGTAGAGTGAGTATAGTAAGCTACAGTAAAGGCTGAGTGACCTGTCGGTGGGTCTGTCTGGTTAATTATTTAAGCTGAGTGTCTGCCATTGTGGTTATGGTTTTTACTCTAAAGCAAAGCTATGATTGCCCAAGATTGACCCAAATCCTGTACTAGGCTTTTCCAAAGAAGTAAATAAGGATTCTGATATACATTTATTTTATTTTATTTTTCATTCAACTTTGCCACAATTTATTTTATTTTTGGCCATAAAAATCATTTACATGCCTGCAAGCACACACAGAGGTTTGTAATTACATCTTTGTGGGGACTCTCCAGTCATTTCTATGGGGAAAACTCTAATCCCAACATGACGACCTTAACCCCTACCCAGCCCTAATCTTAACCATAAGTAACCAAACAAAATACAAGACTTTTGGCATTTTTAGTTTTTTGATTGCATTCACCTGAAAATGGTCCCCACGGCGTCAAAATAACAGGTTTTTATTACATTGTGGTGTATTACATTTGGTCCCCAAAATGTAATATGAACATAGTTCACACACACAGCTGGTGCCTCTATTTTGCACAAGCCATAATATCACCATTAGGTAGCAATCAGCCTATCTAATCAGTTAATTAATGATAATGATGGTACTGCATCTTTCTCCCAACCCCCCAAACCTAAGAAATGTTCAGTGTTGTAATTGTGTGTTTTTAAATGGGTTTCACTCTGAACTCTGTTAAAGAGACCACTTATCTTTTAGACAAACGTAGATGTATCCCCTCAATATTCAATTAATTGTAATACATTTCAGTATCGTCGGTCCTTCTATTCATTTGGAGTAACCACTTATCTAATTCGGGGCTGCATTTAATATGGAGATTAGCATACTTAAGCTGAGTAATTAAATATGTCAAAAGGTTCACACTGCACTTAAACAATAAACAAACCGGCAAACAAAATGCATCCCTGCCTATGCTACTTTTGATTCGCTGGTAATAAAGGCAAGTGTGTTTTGCAGTTTTTTTGGGCATTTCAGGGGTTGGACAGTCAATTATCATTCATTTAGCATGTGGCTTTGTCCAAAGTAACGTAACAGTGAGGAAGGCTTGGGGTCAGACAGCATACCAGAAGCAGTTTGAGGCCCAATATTTAGTCTACCAACTATAGTATTCAAACCCACAACCTTCTAGACGTGGTCATTGAGCTAAACACCACCCACATGCAAGTAAAGCTATTCTTGCAGTATGGAAGTATTGAAGATATCCCTAAAGCAGTGTGTTTGGCTTTTATCTTTGGATGCCGACTTGGATGCCCTCTGGCTTATTTATATTGTTCGTCTAGTCTTGAACAAAATGTTTCTTTTCTTGCTTAAGTGTAAAAAAAAAAAAACTTCAAAAAACAAAGGTAAAAATAACATGGAAAATGGCCTAAGTTAGCAGCAATGATGCTTCGACGCTGCAGAGTTTGAGGGGCTGCACAAAGCCAGCATATGGGCAAAGTAGTTTTTGTGGAGCACAGGGCCGTAACCAGGTGGTACGAAAGAGAAAGTGCTCTCCCTTTCTTCCTTGGTTTTCACTGGCTGTGGTCTTTGATCCGGCTTTCTCCTTATAGCTAAAGATCTAAAATTCTTCACAGAGTCATCTTCCATGAGTTGTCACTTTCATGTTGAAAGAAACCAATTTTATTTCTCTTCTCCGGGCAAATAAATACAGTACTTCAAAAAGTTACAGCATCAGCTATCAGGCTCTCCAATGAGTTTTAATGATGATTTAATTGAAATAATTAATTCTGGTCAATACTTTATATTCAATAATTATTTTATATTGCAGGGTCCGGACTAAATAATGGAAACGCCCGGAAAGACAGTAATATCATGTAACTATTAACAAGTAGAGCTACGATTTACCTGAACATCCCCAGTCCTACCTGGAATGCTGCCATGCACGGCCTGAACTGTATTGTGGGATATTTGACCATTCTTTTGAACAAAAGCTAGCAGTTCGTTCAGACACAAAGGAGATGGAAATCTACCAGATCCCATAAAGGTTTCATGATGTTTATACCTGGTGACTGAGGAAGAAGGCGTCTGACTGGTGTTCATAAGACCACCCCTGAATTTGTTTAGTGGTATGAACGGGGCCGTTATCATCATGGCATATAGAAACATTATGAGGGGACAGTGTTAGTACCTTAGGGTGCACTTTCTCCTGTTAAATGGCATTGTATTGTGTTGTGTTGTGTTGTGTTGTAGTTGGCTGGGGGGGCCGGGGTCCATTCTTTTAATCAGTAATGATGGGTCTGTCTCTGCTGGGTGGGCAGACAGCCCCCTTGGGTTACACATCTTTGTAGCTTGACCTTGGATACAAACAGCAATCCTGTCATAAATTCCAGCTTTGTATAGTTTAAAAAAATAATGATAAATAATAATAATATATCTCTCTGTCTCTCTGTCTATCTCTCTGTCTGACTGTCCATCTCTGTCTGTCTCTCTCATGGTCTCTCTGCCTGACTCCCTGTCTATCTCAGTTTCTCTGTCTATCTCTATCTCTCTGATTCTGTCGATCTCTCTCTCTCTCTCTATCTCTGTCCATCTCTCCATCTGTCTCTCTATCTCCCTGTCTCTGTCTGTTTCTCTAACTATCTCTCTGTCTGTCTCTCAGTCTGTTTCAACTGCTAATCGCCATCAAAACTAACATGACTCACCTCATGCAGGTGCTTGAAAATGAAATTTTGTTAAAGTCATTTTCGAAACGGTTTTCCTGTTGTTTGTCCAGCCCCTGCTATTAATGTGAGCTAAAACCATGGCAACATGGTAAGCTAAAAATGTTCTCACACTACTGTTCCCCAAAAACTCTCCTCGACTTTCTCGCTAGAGTATTACCAACTGGAGATCGGAGCATAATTAATAATTCTGATGCTTCTATCGCTCTGGTATTAGAGAGCAGGAAGCAAGGAAAAGTGCCCAAAGAAATTCTCCGATTAATAATTAGAGATGAATACACTGAGTCAGTCTTTCCTTAGCAGGTACCAATGGAAGCTTTCAGTCCACACTGCCGGTTTATGCAGAAGGGTATTTAGAGTAAAGCGGTGTCTCTGTTCCCCTGTAATTCTAACATCTATCCTCCAAATATTATCTCATATATAATTTATTAGACATGACAGATCCTAAACAAAGCCCAAATAAAGATACACTGTAATGGCAGAACAAGTCGCAGAACAACTTGCAGCATACAGTAACACCACTCTGTCACGTGCTTCACCACACTCACGACAAATCCATCTGTAGCCCTAACCCTGACAATTCCACTCGTTCATAAACACATCGTAGACAGACCGCTTTCCTTAATCTGAGCTTCAACAGCACCGTAGAGGAAATTACATCCCACGTTCTCTTTTTTTCTCCCACGGTGCCTTTGTACTGCTGTCATTTTCTTTTCACTACCCACAATGCTTCTTGTTTTCACTTTTCAGCTCGATCACCCCTTATGGCTGCATTATTCATCAGGGCGGCGCATCTCTCCATCTAAGACGATACGCATCTAGATACACGGTCCACGACACCATACAAAAGACACAGTTAAACATGTAACGATCTGATATTCTTTGATTCAGCAATGATTCAGTACGTTTCTATTCAAACACCTTACAATTGACATAAGTTTAACATGTTGGTATTTTGAACCTTGGCAATTGAAGTCAACAGATCTTAACATGAAAAAAAAAATACAGCAAAATATACCGGTAGTAATAGTGACACAACTAGTAATAGATTTGTTACAGATTTATCTGATTTTGGCTGATTCCCTTCTAAATTTGAGTCTGATATTAGGGTTTATAAATCTATGCAGCCATGTTGTAGAAACTAGGTCCGAACATAAAATTGTTACATCATTATTACTCATATAGAATTTATGTAAACACAGATCGTAATTAGTTTTCATTATAATCATGTTTTACTGCATTTAATGCTATATTACTGTTATACAACTCTGGTCGTTTGTCTACAACACTTAACATCTAGTAGCATGCCAGTACATTACTCAACAATTCTCTGCATTCAACAGTGTTGCTTACTTCTACATTACTCCACAATATTCAACGTGCAGTGATATGATGGTATATCTATACTACATTCCTCAATAATACTCAGTATCCAGTTGTGTGGCATTTCATCTACATCACTCAACAATACTCAGCATTTATCAGTGTGGCAGTACTTCCCCATTACTCAACAAAATTCAACATCCAGCTCATTATTTAAAAAGCCTTCCCCAGGACATCAATCAAACTGCATCCAATTCATATTGCAAAAAGATACAGCGTGACAAATTACAGTACAGATGCTTTCAAAATTTAAAATTAAGCACGGTGTGAATGTGACCATGACAGATTTTTGTCACAAATTGTTTACTTAAATAATTATAATGATTAAAATTATACTGGAACGAAGCAAGATCTTTACCAGAACACAGCAAAAGGACCCGTGTAACAGGGAGATTTAGTGTGTGTACATATGTGTGTATCAACAGACTTTGGCTAAATACTCTGGAGTATCTTTTAATGGATTTGAGGGTTGCTCAGTGGAACATCATTGTAGCTGTAATAGTATCCAAATGAAATCCTAGTGCTGGTTACGATTATATTGCATTATTGTTTCATTGTCAGACATACTCACCCAGACCGTGGGCCGAATAGCAGTCTGAGTGATAACACATTTTAAGACATAAAGCGGACTCCATTATCCAGGAAGTAAGCTATGCTGAAAATCCAGGCTTTCCGCTGGAGGCCAAAGCACCCCGCTGGAGGTGGAAATAAGTTCTTACTTTGGTTTGGTTCCATCTGGTTCAGTTTGGTTCCATCCTAAACGATTTCCCTTAATATTCAGACTCATTAGCCAGCAGCCTGCTCTCATCAAGCATCCCGCACCATGTGACTTAACACTTTTTCACCTAACACTTTGTTTTCCAGTCCAGCAATGTGACAAAATGAATAATGTCTTTTTTTTAATCCCAGGGTCACATATTTTTTATCGAGTGGAGGAAGCCTGACAGTTTTAAGCACTTGTGCTTTGTATGTGTCATGGTGCTGGATTACAGATCATTCGTATCCGTTCCAACCTTCTATTTGCGCTTATGTGAGCATTTCATGAGAACAATGCTTTCTGCTTTGCATTCTGGGAGCTTGGAGGTTTAGACCTTTGACGTGGCTGCATGCAGGCTCCCACACAGCATGGAGATTTCAGTTTGTTTTTTGTTTTTTGTCAAATCCAGCATGCAACAGTGTGACTCACACAACTGTCACATATCTTATTGCTTCATTTAAACATAATTTAGTCTAACTAGGGATTCTCATTTTCCATAAAGCCCCACACAACACCTGTTGATAAACCTAGTGGAAGTTACTGATGCGTTCTGAAATGTTTGTTGAAATGGTTAGGGCTGTTGTCAAATACTGATCAAGTCCAAGACTGTTGTGAGTTTTGAAGGTTCTTCTGACAGGTCAGAGGCGGCAAACTCACAATGCTAATAAATATTTTTTTTAACTTTTGTTTTAGTCTCTGGATAATAAAACCTTGCAGATTTTCTTATTTTTTTTTGCCCTCCTCTGTTTCTGTCTCTCAGGTGAAGCCTGCAGCAGTTTTTAACGTTGCCGAGACTTTTCTTCATTTCATAGCCCTGTGCCGCCTTTCATTGCAGAGGCACCCCAAGCTGACGCACGTGAGCGAGTGTCTCGTGAATCCCAGCTGGGCTCCACTGTAATTAAGGAGGGCCTGTCGAGGGTGACTAAGTTGGAGAAGAATAGACACTGAGCTGTAGTCTCAGCTCTTTAGCTGCTCTGCGCGAGACGACAATAGTCGGTGCCCTAAAAACGCGTGTCACCCCAAAGGAGATTCTTCGCTAGTTCCCTTGTCTTTTTGCCATTTCCAACTTTGTTCATTATATAGCCCCTTCCTTGTCATAGCTGTCAGAAAGCTTTTAACAAAGATGAAGCAGCAAATAACCATTAGGTGTAGCACCTTCGATGAGTGTAAGAGCAGGAAAAGCTTTGCCTCCTATGTGTGGAGAGAAAACTACTATAGCAGTTCCCGGAATAAAAAAATAAAACCTCATGGGGTCGTAGCCCAAATGGCTGCACGGTCTCCCTCGGGCAAGCTGACCTTGTGCAAGTTTTATTTGCCTTTGGAAAAATGTTTAGTGAAAACCCGGAAACAACCTTCCAGTCGTCCACATCTGAAAATCCCTCATCTGGACACACTGTAGATTCCATAATTTCATACAATCCTTCTGCGGATTTCATGCCTGACTGGGATTCTCATTCTCAAAAGAAGACCTCATTCTCATTTCTAGACAGTAGCAAGCTCTCTGCCCTGCCTCCGTAGGGGCCTTCCACCGTTTAGGAATCTTCATTGCTGCCCCTGTAGCTGCCTGCTTCTTTTTCACACTTGGTCCACCGCAGCCTCTGTGCAGTACATATGTCCCTACGGTCGTGGCAGAATAGACTTCCGTGATATTCTGAACGCACCAGTCGATACCAGGATGTCAGAGGTGTAACATGAACGTGACCTGAGTGCCTTCCACCGGACCTCCCCCTCTTTGTTGCAACAGACAGTCTGTTTTTCATCAGCCTTGATTAGACGTTCTTTCTGAGCATGCAGCTTCTGCTTCCTCCGCTCTTCTGTAATCCGTCTTGATCCATGTGGTAATTACATAGCCATATATATATGAGATGCCCCAGTTTTTCTGCCGGTTGAAGGTGATTGAGCAATGTCACGCCGCTGTTTGTGTCCTGCGCTCCTCCATCACTGAGTTTTTTGGTGCATTGCTGCGCCATCTCATGCTTCGGGGTGGAGGGGGTGGAGGGGTGGGTTGGGGGGGAGGGCTGTGCCTGTTAATCACACACCCCAAGGCTTTCTCTTTTAGTGCTCTCCTATTTTTGTCCCGCACCCCGGGTCCCTCGCGTGTTCCCTTCTTCCCGCCCCCGTGCGTCTCTGATTGGCACAGTGTCTGTTTCATTTCCAGAGGTTTTGGCACAGCCAGTTCTACCGCCATTGTCATCCACTAACCCCTTCCTGGCCGAAATTGGACCTAATGTCTTCTCCATCCTGTATTTGCCTTTGGCGATATTTACAGGTCTCTGTCAATCTTGATACCACCCCCCCCCCCCTTCCCCCCGTTACAGCTCCCAGTTGCGGTCAGATCTGCCGACAGGATCGAGGGGTGGGCATCCCTGACAATATGGTGACTTGGGAGGATAATGGGTTATTTCAATTCACCTCTCAATGAGTCAAACTGTGCATGTGGATATAACCTTCACAGTTACTCTAGTGTCATTGTATTGCTGTGATTCACTTACCCACAATGCAACTGTAAGATGTGCAGTGTGTAATATTAATCATTCCCATGCTGGTTAGGGGTGCCATTCATTAGGCTGTACATTTCCGGATTTTTTTTTGTTTATTTTGATTTTCTTGTACGATTAATAAGAGTAAGATGGATGCGATAATTGTTTAATGTTTTTCAATAATGGCATTTTAATAGTAATAGTGCGATGGCAAAAACAATGGCAGTCATTCTGGAGTATAACAATGCCCTTTGTCTGCAGGATCAACTTGTTTTCATTCTTTATAGGTTATTTGAGGTCCTGTGGAGTATCTTGAATTGGATGATATATTATCGCAGTCATGGTGTCGCTGTGACTCAGTGGGTACCTCACTGGCCTCTGTGGTTGTGGGTTTGAGTCCTCTACTCTTCTTGTGTGGCATTTGTATGTTTTATCCCTGTGGGTTTCCTGCCACAGTGCGTACTCCATGGTTACATTGGGGTAATGGATAGCCGCGAGTGTTCAGGCAGTTTTTAATGAACAGAAATGCATTTGTAGGAAAGGCCCGTCAACAAACTGCAAAAAAAAAAAAATTCAGGAGAAAGACATCTGGATTACTCTTCGACATTTTCGACCAAAAAGTACTGTACAGAGAATTCACTAGTAGCTCATGATATTGTTTATATTGGACTACCAGGGCAACCAGTCCTCCAAGGCATGTCCAGGGTAGGTAAATAATTCTAGGTAGTTTTCACACGAGTCATGTAGCCCATGGGATCTGGGCCCCAGTCTGCTCTTTGTTGTTGTGACACGAGGGAGATAGAGAGGGGAGATGCATTAAGGGGAATCAGAGGCGATGATTTTGTTTGTCCTTTAGGTAAAGACGGATGATTCAGTGGGAAGGGTAGAGATTCCTGGAGCAGAGCCCTGCCACAGAAGGTTATGCGGTTACACGATTTCCATTTTGATTCCAGGATCTTGTTCAAACATTAAAACTGGACGCGGGGAATTTGGATTTCACGTCGACGCCTGGTGGCGGACGAACGGATTATGGATATTTAATTATCCTGCTGTCTTTTCACTTGTGTCAGCAATTGCTTGGCTTAATTGGCTCCCCGTCGATGGCTCATATTTCCCGCCTCACTTCAGGGTTTCTGATGAACTATTCCAGTGCTCCCCCGTGTCAGACTCTACCATTCCTCCTCTTCCTTATGTGCATCCTTCTGCATTTAAATCAGTGGCAAACTGTTAGCAATTATTAGCCCTGTTGCTCTCCTGGCTACATCTCCAATATGCGTGTCCCAGAATCTGTTCATTCCCTAAACAATGCCTTATTTTATGTTTTTTTGGGTGTTTCCTTTTGTTTTCCCTTTCCTGTACTGCATTTGTCTGGGTTCCCTGGTTTTTGAGTGATGGAAAAGCACGTATCTGTCACGTGGAGAGCAGAATGAGTCTCTTTGATGCGTCCGAACAAAGCTGACGAGCCTGCTTTTACGTGGGGGCTAATGCATCAAAACAGAACACAGGACCCGGGGGAAACCACAATTGGCCATGCCCAACACCAATCACAAGCAGCCATATTATTTTAGCATTTCAGCCAGAAGTGCAGTTCATAAAGTGCTTGACGATGCTCTCTCTGGCCTTGAATTTTAAAAGATACTCAGAGGAACGATTTTGCATTTTTGGTGCCTGACTTTGAGAAAATCGATACTCTGGAGTAGGTCGTACACATCTTCCACAACATGGAATGATCCAGTGGATTGTTAGCATTCTGTGCCATTCTGCCACAGGTGGGGGCTCAAGTCACTGACCCGCACCTCAGATTCAAGTCACAAATTTGATGACTTGTGACTCAACTGGACAAAACGGATGGAAAGACTTTGACTTGACTTGGACATGAGGGCAAATGACTCGAGACTTGGACCAGATTTGGACTCAATGACTCGAGAAGACTTGAGGTTATATTCCCCCCTCCACAATATAGTCCACACTAACATTAATTTTATGATTTCAGTGTATATTAATTTTCTGCTGTCTGCATTTTCCATTTGGCTGAATGCAAGGTCTGCTGAGATAGTTTGTTGGAAAGATCCATCACTCCGGCATATATATGGATGTAAAAACTATGTGAGGACAACCTACACTGCCTATGAAAGACTCAACCTACAACATATTGTGGTGGGTTTTTGCCGCAGCAAGCTTTAATCACTAAAAGTAACAAAACCCGACATAGGTAAGAACTCAAGTGACATGACTCATAACTCGATTCGGACTTGAGTCACAAATCTAACGACTTCTGACTCGACAGCAAAGAATGATGGAAAGCCTTTGGACTCAACTTGGACTTGAGGGCACATGACTTGAGACTTGACTCGGACTTGCAATGTTTTGACTCACGACTCAACGGAGTTACTTGTTCCTTTCCCTGACCATAACCCTAGCTTCAGTTCACTAACCCTAATATGGAGACTAAGGTTGACACCACAAGCTGTTGGAAAATATGAAATTTCCTACTAGATGGAACTAAACTGTGGTTTCCCATTATATGGGGCACCAGGCCTATCACGAATACACCTTTTAATGTCTGTAAAAGCCATAACATTTCTAACCCTAAACTTAGCTTCAGTTGACTAGCTCTAATTTGGGGACTCAGGGTGACACAACGGGCTGTTGGAGAGTATGAAATTAACTGTGACCAGAGGTGGGGACTCAATTCACTGATTCGCAATTTGACTTGGACTGAAGTCATAAATTTGACTCGGAAAAACTGATGGAAAGACTCGATTTGAACCTGAGGGCAGATGACTCGAGACTTAGATCTGACTTGGACCATATTACTCGAGAAAGCTTGAGGTTATAGTCCCCCCTCTGGAAATACAGTAATAACGTTAATTTGATCATTTTTGTGTAAATTAATTCTCTGCTGTCTGCATTTAGCTGAGCTAGTTTGTTGGAAAGATGCATCACTACTGCATATATATGGGTGTAAAAACTGTGTGAGACCAACCATGACAGAGAGGAGACTCTCTTTTCAACCTATCTCTTCCTATGAAGAACCTACAACATACTGTACTGGGGTTTTTGCTAGCAAGGTCTAATCATTAAAGGTAAAATATCTGACATAGGTAGGGACTCAGGTTACATGACTCGCAACTTAACTCGGACTTAAGTCACAAATTTGATGACGTGACTCAACAGCAAAAAATGATGGGAAGACTTGGACTTGAGGGCACATGACTTGAGACTTGACTCAGACTTGCAATGTTTTGACTCGAGACTTCTTGGACTAACCAAGGAGTGACTTGTTCCCATCCCTGCATTCTGCTACATTACATTCAGTAATGTAGCATTTCAGCACCTCCCAAGATCAATGTGACATGGAAGCATTTAAGAAGGTAATAGTCTTTTAGGAAAAGGTGCGGTAGGCTGCACTCACAAAAATTAATTTAAAGGAAGGGGATTTTCAATACAAGGATGGTCATCTTACTGCATGTTAAATACACATTGAACAGAAATATATTTATGACTCATGAACGGTATGAGGGTAATTTAAACAGAAACATACAGTTGTTCCCGGTGTGCGTATCTCCGTAAAGTCTTGCTCTACATGGTCCGGCCTCTTGACGGGAGGTGCTGACCATTTGTTTTCATTGTTCTTATTAGGAATTCAAATCCCTAAGCCTGTGCCCCCATCCCCCCCACAAAGCTGTTTGTACCTTGCCGCTACAATCCCATAGCATTCCTCTGTCGCCCCAGATCTCACTTCCCTGTATGTGGAAGGCTTTCATACTGTAAGCCACAGATGCTGTCTGGTTTTACTCCAGTGCCCCACCCACTCAGCACCCCCGTGACCCTGGCTACCATAAACAGCTAGACGATGGATGCCTTTATTTACCATAAAACAGAGTGGCTGTTTCCACACTGTATTAATAAACCAGGCTGTATATAGCAATAACCTAAAAGCAGTGTCTCTCACTTCATTTCTCTTCTGGATAAATATTGTGGGGCGCTGTTTTTATTTAGACTTGTTTTCCACAAATGTTCAGTCTTGCAACCTGACTTCCTGAGTCGCTGTAGCCCTGGCTCCTCGTATTGATTCAGTTCCGAGCGGTTTCATTCTTTCGCTGTTTTCTGCAAATGACGCTGTGCTCGTTGGTGTAGCGGCAGGTGTCCGATGCATTTTTACATCGCCCTTGGCCAAATCGTTCAATTCGGTGAAGTTAAAATAATATGACATGTCTGGAACTTTCTCGCCAATTACGGTAGATTAGCATTCCTTGTAGCCTTCGGTGATTTTCTAGAGTTTATAAGGTTGATCCTGTCAACACATATTATTGCCTTTATAATGGATCCTAAAGATCTGACTTTGCCATTAGTTTGGTATATGGTGCCGTCATCAGAGGACTGATGAAGCAGGATGACACAGCACTGCGAGGCAATTGAGGTATCACCGTGTAGGACAGAAGGTGGTGGAGCGGGAACGCTGCAATGTAGGATGTGCCAGGGATTTATTCAGGCTGAAAAAGCACATGCAATACTCTGAATCCGACAGTTGCAACAAGGTCATCACGAGGACAGATTTGTCCCTACGAGACAGGGTCTGAAGCTGGCGTTGAGGGCAGGGGAGAGACTCTGTAGGTACTGTCCAAGATTTAGGGCTGAGACAGACCTCTTATTTGGCCAATTATCCTTGCTAAACCAAGCCTGGAGGACAGGGACTAGAGATTTGGTGGTGTGCGGACTAACAGCACCCACGTGCTCTAGATACATCCATTTTATCTCCAGCCTTTCCTGCCAAGATAACCGCTACAGAACTAAGGAAAGAGATGATCTAATAGCCAGGATTAGCCATGCACTATCGCTCAGTTTGTCGAGCACCTCGTACCTTTTTTCACCATGTCACCCAAACCCACCTCAACACCCCTATCGTCCTTGGGCTCCCTAAAGGAGACCCAGCCAATAAAAATAATCTCCGCTCTTCATCAACACGTCAGGAAAGGTACCGTAAATCAGAATCCCAAACACGCTTTTATTTAGATTAAGTTTAAAAAAGGAAATCGAGGGTGATTTGTTACCTCTGCAAGTTCAACTGAGTTTGAGGTTCTGATGTCATAGCATGCGCAAAGTACAATGAAATTTCTGCAGATTAGAGTACCAAATAAATCCAAGATGATAAGTACAGCGGTCGAGAATAAATAATAATAATGAACAGAAACTGATAGAAAATAATGCCATAGCAGACAAGCAGTTAACATGTGCAGGAGCTGCATTTGGATCAGAATCCAGGGAACACATATGTGTTTAAAAGTTGTCACTGATGGCTGTGCTTTTCTACAATATTCTAATTGCATTTTAAATCTATGTCCCTCTCCTGCAGCAGAGAGATGACTCATTATGGACTCTAAATGACATAAATACAGCGTTCTACAAACGGGGCAGGGGCCCCCATTGAGTTCCCTGGGCGCTGTCGCACACGGTGCCGACCCGGCTTGCAGAACAGTCTGGAAGGGAAGGCAGGTGAACCGGATTGGCCGCGATGCCTGGGGAGGGGGACAGGAATGTGCTCTTGCAGAACTGGGTTGGTGTTCACCCTGGGGCAGGGACAAATGTCACCAGTGACCTTGAGAGGCCAGGTAGCCTGGGGGTGGTGGAACAGCAGCAGTTGCATGAACCTCAGGGGATGGAGGGAGTTTCTGGCATGGGGTGGCGGCTTGGAGTGTGTCTGTGTGTCTGTGAGTCTGTGTGTCTGTCTGTGTGTCTGTGAGTTCTGTGTGTCTGTGAGTTCTGTTATGAGGATCCAATTTCCCCAAAATGTGATTAAAAACCTGTTATTTTCATGTTGTGGGGACCATTTTTTCGGACTCCAGAAAGATCTGTGAATGCAATCAAAAAACTAAAAAAGTCTTGTATTTTGTTTGGTTACGTATAGTTAGGGTTAGGGCTGGGTAGGGGTTAAGGTTGCAAGTGACTCTGCATTTGAAAGCATTTGACTCTGAAAGCATTTTTGCCTTTCTTTTTGATTTTATTTATAAACACTTAGTCGCCACTCTGTTAGATACACCTGAATAGTACTGGGTAGAACCACTTCAACGGTTGACAAGCTATGGGTTCCAGGATTCCGTTCTGCACACCACCGCCATACTGAGCTGTTATTTTTACACACGTGTTCTTCCTGTCAGCATTAATGAGCCCCTTCCTTCTCATCTGAACTCTCTCATTAACAAGGGGTTTTCGGTCATGGAAATGCCTTTGCTTTCATGTTCCTTATACCGTCTTCTGTTAACTCCAAACACTACAGCATGGCTGTTCGCGAGATGCTGGAACCACCATGTGTGGCACCGACAATCATTCCATGTTAAAAATGACTTAGATCAGACGTTTTCAACTTTCTAATGTTTAACAACATATAACAGAATCTCTTGAACCTGCCTGTGTGCTGTATCTGTTCAGCTACATCTACTGTACATGATTCACTGCTTGTAGTTTGCATTAAGGGGCAGATTTACCTAAGAAATTGGACTGCAAGTGCATATTATCTGTGCGTGCGTGCGTGTGTGTGTGTGTGTGTGCGTGTGTGTGTTGTGTGTGTTTGCATAGATCACATTTGAGGACCAAATTGTCCCCAAAGTGTAGTAAAACCTGAAATTTCCCTACTTTTGGGGACATCTTTTGAGGTCCCCATTTGGATAACCTCAGTTTTATAAAAATCTGTGAATGCAATCAAAAAAGTAAAAATGCCAAAAGTCTTGTATTTGGGTTGGTTACTTATGGTTACGGTTAGGGATGGGTAGAGGTTAAGGGTGTTGTGATTGTGATTAGGGTTTTTCCCATAGAAATGAATGGACGGTCCCCATTTAGATAGGAAGACCAACTTGCATGTGTGTGTGTGTGTGTGTGTGTGTGTTTATTTATGTATGTACTTGTATGCGTATATATGGATGTGTACGTATGAATATTTTTACATTTTTATCTTCTCTGCAGTTGTGCCCTTGGTAGATGTTACCTCAGACCCCTCCCAGTAAGAAATTCTTTCGTTCCCTCTGACATTTTCAGTCAATAATCTACAGATAACCCTGTGCTTTGAATTTCAAATGTCTGCCCTCGCTTTGCATGCACCGGCAGATCAAGGTAGGAGCCGACAAAGCCGCCCCTAAACCCTTTACGACGCCACTGGAAGGAGTCAGACCGGTTCGGCCATTTTAAAGGGACGGCTTATGGGGGTCAAAAAAAAAAAAACTGACGTTCATTACATGGAAACATTTCTCCAGTGAAAGAAAAGCCGAATATTTTTTATTTTTTTTTAGTGCAGAATTTCCTGGAAACGGTGGCACACTGGCAGCTACAAAAGAGAAAAACAAGGTAATTTGGGCTTCTGGCGAGCATTAGGGGATCCGTGTGGTCATTTAGGCCGAGAATGGTGAGTGCGCTCAAAGTGCAGCACCCTTCTGAGCCTTCATTGTGGCCCCAGTGGAGGGGGACGCGCTCTAAATTAGCCGGCTCATTTCGTTAGTTTGGGGTAACTTTTCTTTCGTAAAAGCTTCTCCAAGAGAGGTGGAAGATTGCCCATAAATGAAAAGAGCTTTCACATAAATGCAATTTATTTTCCAACGTAAAATAGCAAAACGCTTCCTCCATTTGTATTGTAAGACGGTTCAAGTCATATAATGGCAAGAAGGCAGGTAAACATGATATTTTACTCTAAGGAGGCAGCTTGTTAAGATATGAAGATGATTTTTACCAGTTTTGTCCACAAATATGTACGTTATTTCATACTGTGATTTGACTACTCCTATTTAAAAAGCCATGAAAATGCCCATCTATACAGCAAGAAAATGAAAGCAACATATGATCTTAAAGGATGGAGTAGGTGAGAAACTGAGCAAAATGCACTCAATCAAAGTTTCAGCTGGCAGGGGGAGCACTCAGGAGGACTTTCCATCATCGTGCTGTTCCCAGATGAGCCTTGTCCTCATATTCAGAAGCCGGCGTACCCGAACACAAAACAGGAAGGCTCTGTTCTGCTGCCTGTGTGATTAAGTCTTTTTTTGGGTCTCAGAGAAAGTGCAGCAAAAACCAAACTTATTATCACATAGCTGTACAGTTTCTAGAACAGTGTAGGATCACGGTGAACATTCCTATGCCAGGAAACAGAGCCACGCCCTAGAGAGGATGCCAGTCCATCGCAGGGCGCACACAGTACAAGGCACCGGTGTACCAGTCCCATAATACGCCGACATGAACGTGAATGGGCTGGGAACATGCAAACTCAACACAACAAAATATTCCTGTGCTACTAGGTTATTTGTGGGAGGTTGCAACCATTTGTAAGGAAGGTGAATTATCTTTTGCTTTTAGCGATACTTAGACTACCTCCGAAGAAAGAAAAAAACTCTAATTTGAGTCCAGAAATGTCAAGAACAGAAGGCCGTAGACATTTTTAACCGTCTGACCCTGAGAACAAAAAAAAAACATGCCCTTAAGTAGAAATGGCAATGATTACTGCCAATTATGAATACCTTTTTGTTGCATCCATTAACTTTCAGTTATTCAAGCTGGAAAATTAAAGTTATGTTTCAAATAGCCTGTCATTTGCAAAAGACAATTATATGTGAACCTTTCAGACAGAAGACCTCTCTGTCTTTTCTTTTGTTTGTAAAAAAATATGTTTTTATTGCATTCAATAAAGTTAGTTACTTTGAAATACCTTTAATATGTCAGTCTGAGCCAGATGTACAGCTGAGGAGTGCCGTGTTTCAGACGTAAAAAGATGTTCTTTAAAAACGATTTGAACTCTTCGGGTCAGGATAAGGGCTAAAAGCTACACATGCTTTGTTATAAAATTGCAAGGAGCTTCATTTAATGCCCCCCCCTTCTTTTGAAAAAGGATGGAAATGGTATTGTTAATCAGTCAACTGTGAGCTTACCGAGAATTTCATGTCAAAACAATTAACAGTTCTTGCACAAAAAAATCTAAATAGTAACAGTAGTTTTTCTCCTAATTCTGCAGCTGTTCGGTGTGAAATAATTAACTTTATTGGGTGGAAATCAACTTTTGAACAGTTCAGTGTGTTAATATGGATACACTGAGTGTAAACATGCGTGAAAGATACATGAAAGATGAAAGATATGAAACACGGTTATTTGCTAAAAAGCTGAAAGATTTTTTTTTATATATATAATGAAATGATTCCCTACTATTCCATCCACCCATAAATCATATGTCTTTTCCAAGTCTACAAAACACATGTAGACTGGTTGAGTAACTGGGAATCACCCTTCAGCGTGGTGGAGGGGCATGCCTGCCTCTGGGATCCTAGGAGCTATATTGTTGTTGTCCATCCATGGAAATTCCGTCCATCCATCCATCCATCCTTCTTCTAAGCTTTTATGTAACGCAACTGTTATTTGAGAGCTTTTTGATTAAGCTTGCAAGCTTCTTCCGCTATGGCTTTAACATTCCTTGCCTACAGGATTTATTCTTTCATTTGCCCCAGCTGCACTCACTTTCGGGGTCTTTTTAAGGTATTCTTATTAAGTTAGCATTAAATTAAATAAGTCACAATGTGTGTTTGAAGCCTTGGACGATCTTCCCCCATTTACTGTAGGAAATAGGAATAGGGAGGCGAATTGAGGCGCTAATGACATGTGCCTGACGTGGAAGGATAGGGTGATGGTTTAATTGCGCCAAACACCATCCACGTGTCATATTCTGTGATTAGTATTCTGCACTACTCAGTCAATGGACTTTTTTAACGGGGCGCGACAGAATATGACAGATTTTTAATTTACCTTTTTTTTTGGTCTTTGTTTTTGCGCTAATCAGCTGCAAGGTGAGCCTCTTATACCAAGACAAGATCAGCACGTCAGCTTAGCTCTGAACTGCATTTATGCAGGTGTGGTGCTCAGTGGTGGCAGTGGGTAATCTGGGGAAAGCACATCATCGGATGAAATCAAAGAACATCTTCAGACCACAGGGTCACAGGGATGGCCTGGACCCCATTCCACACAACCTAAGACTGGAACTGGGATGGCAGTCCGTCACAGGAAGCACACACAAACACAAACACAATGGAGGGGTTAAGAGTCACTAATTCACCTTTTTCTGTGGAATGTGGGATAAATCCCAGAGAGCACTGAGAGCTCATGTAAAATCCACACACACAGAATGGTGTGGGATTCAAACCCACAACCATTACAGTGTGAAGCAATAAAACCACCTAATCCATCACCATGCCAACCAACCAATGTTTCATTTAAGTGAATTAATCTGTATTTTTTTTCAGATGATTTGTTCCTGCAGTGTTTAGTAATCCAAGCTAGTCTTTTGCATTAGGAACAACATTAAAAAAAAACAATGATTACGGAATTGTTTTCTTTCTGTCCAGCATTGTAATGGCAGGTCATTAAGAAATGTTTTGTAATAAAAGGTACCCCTGAATTGCCACAATTTAAGAAATAAAAGGGATTAAAGATACTTTGGCCAAGGGTATGTCAATCAACACATTGCAAAAGTCAAATACTGCTGATAACTGTCTTCAGTAATATATTTTACACACACAAGCATTGTGGAAAGGAAATTGGACATTGGTTGGCCCGGGAGGGGAGGCATAGTGGGTCTGTTATGTCTTAGGCCTTAGGCAAGAAGAAATTGTTTTGAAAACTGTGTGTCCTCACTTCATGATAGCTGCCTGCGGTTGGTTCCGCAGACCCTGAAGAGAGATCAGACCTTGGAGAGATGAACAGTGAAGCAAGGGTGGGGGGGGGGAACAGCCTACAGGAAGAGACTCAAAGCTGCCCCAACTGGTGCACAAAATGTTGTAGTTATGAAGTAGTCGCAGTAGGCCATACGCAGGACAACTAAATATTTACAGTGATATAATCAATACCTATATTCATATCTCAAGTAGGAGCCTAGCAGTCAAAACATGATCTGGTGAATTGAGGAAAATGGGTGGATTTCACCTTGCTGCCACGGTGAACCAATAGAGCGAGAGAATTGTGTTTGTTATGCGTTTGAGCTTGGTTTGTTAGTTTTTAGTGACCAATCAGGACGTGGAAGTCCTTATTTGGAACTGATAATGCTCGGGGTACCTGGTGCCAGAGTGTGAGGGGAGCACTTTGCTGGATTGTGCGAATAAAGGAGATAACTTTGCTCAGCAACTGAGAGGTCCGCAGTTTTATTTATTAGAGGGGATTTATAATTTTTCTACCACAGCATAAATACAAACGCACATGCATGCATATATATATATATATATATATATATATATATATATATATATATACACACACACACACATGCACAAAGTACTTCCAGTTCCATTTCCCTTTGAGATTATTTGAATGCAGAATCTTTCTTGTTTACTTGCCACATTTTTCGGAATAAACAGATATATGATAAAATCATGTATGATAAAATCATGTATGATAAAATCACGTATGATAAAATCGATTCAGCTCTCCCCGCAGATTCAGTCCAGACTAATCAAAGTACACTCTATGGTTCTTTTGTTGTATTTCGCCAGAGGCAGGTTAGGCAGGGATAGACCCAGGGGTCCCAGAAGCTCAGTGAGAGCGTGGATGTGCAGAGCTGGCAGGGTGAGACCCTGCAGGGAGGGGCGGCTGTCTGCTCCAGTGCGCTGCCCCCTTCCCCGTGTAGCAGACGGGCGACCTCAGCACTGCGGCACCTATCAGCTTTGAGGTGTGAAGTCAGGTTTAGCTTTTTCTTGACCTGCTTACATAACCATTTAACCATTGTTAATTGGATCAAGCAGCTTAGCAGGCACTTTTATCCTGAGAAAATGATGAAATGTACGATTAGGGGCTTACGGATTCCTGCAGCTGAGGCAAAAATTCCCGGCTGATCCGAAGCCACGCTCGTCACGTCAATGGCGATTCAGGGTGTGACCCTGCCTTGTGCACTGTGCTTCCTGGGATGGGCTCCAGCCTAACTGGCAGGGGGGGCAAATGATAGATAGATGGATGGATGGATATATATTATTTTCAATCATCCATCTTCTAAGCTCATCTCTTACAGGGTTGTGGATATATTCTTTTCATACACAAATCAATCGATCGATCAATTCCAGATTCAATATAAGTGCTAAGTTCAGTCCAGTCACTTCCACTGTTCATTATTGTTGTACGGATTACTGCACATATATAGCTAGATAGGTAGCTTACATCATCGTTAATTGTGAATATGAATCGCAATTGGTTTGTTTCATGTTGACACTGACATATTTGCCGCACTGATAACTGTTCTGTCGAAAAATACTACCTATCGAGACATGCTATCGAGCCTTTCTGCGCATGTGCAGTTCAACCGTTTTGGGATTATGGTTCGGTTTTAGGGGTTAGGGTTAGGGTTAAGGTAAGGGTTTTGGGGGGTTAGGGTTAGGGTAAGAGTTAGGGTTAGGGCTATCTACAGTATTAGCACTACGGTAGCATTTTTCAACAAGGCAACATATATCGACAGAACAATAACAATCCATGTAAGTCCATTAAAACACTGAACCGTTCACTGAAGGCTGTGTGAAGATAAGTTTCAGTGTGCGGTGCTAAGGGTTATGCTGTCGATTAGTTTATTTTGTAAAATATTTCTGAGAAAATGCGTTTCTTTGGGCTACTGACGGATTTCTCATTGGACAGTGATGATAAAACGTTTGCAGACAGGGTCAAGAGATTCTGCTATGGGTCACCAAAGCTTTGGAATGGGGAAGGCGTGTGGTCTAATCAATCAGTCATGGTGGTCCCAGCATCTGAGAAGCAGGCACCATTCTGGGAGTTTCCCACATTACAGTGTCTAGAGTTTATGGACGATGGTGCATTAAACAAAAAAATATCCCATAAGTGGCAGTTCTGAGCGCTTAACCATCTTGTTAAAGAGAGCGGTCGTAGGGGAAGGGCAAAATCCCCATGAATCGAACTCCGTAAGGAGAGTTTTGGTCCGTTAGCTAATTAGATAGCTACTAATTACTGTTAACCAATGATTAGCTTTCGTACAGAGCTTCTCTGTATAAAAGCTCATTCCCACAGAGCAGAGCGTTTATGGCAGGATGGCCCGGCTTCATTATCAGGGAAAGGGTACGGTGACACGCGCCCTCACGGGACCTCGAACCGCTGACTCTATTTACTCACCAAGTTCCTTAACCGCTAAACCACTCGCTGTCCCCAGACAGAGAGCAGCCAATCCACAGGCTCATCAGCCACCCACACGCTCCTGGATTTACACACGGCTCATAGGCTAACTCTCCCTATTGATCCGTTTATTCCGGTTTACGCCCTCAATGGTGTCCTGGCCACCCAAAGTGTGTCTCTAACGGGCCGGTGATGCCGCGTGCTTCTGACCTTTGCCATAGTGGGGAGCTTGTAGACCTAATTAGGAAAAGTGTTGCTAGGAGGAACATTCCCGCCCCCTGTGAGACCAATTAGTATTGATTATTGCTAGTTGTGTAATGTGGGCATAATAATTTGTATAAAAAAAAAACATTTATTTTTCTGTGGAAAATGTCTTCCTCGTATCACGAGGTAAATGGTGGCAGTTATAAAATGCAAGGCAGTTAATTGTGCAACGCTTTTGCTGCGCAATGAAATGGAGTGCTCTCCGTATAATAACTGACTCATAAATTATTCAGCAAGATGGCATAGCTTACAAGCGAAGGATCATGATTGGGGTTTTTTTTTTTAAACGCGTTCCTCCCAGGCCAAAGGTTCGATGAATCTCCCGGAGTTTGAGGAGAAATACCTGCAGTTACTTATAATGCATCAGGAGTCTAAAGCAACCTCAGTGGATTCATAAGTACTGGTTACTGCTAATTTAACTGTCTGCAGTGTCTCCCTTGGTGCCCGTGCATGTCCACGGTGCTCAAATAGCCACCCAGACGGAAAAAAAACGCAATGAGAATTAAATTGTAATGACATTTATAATGCATGGTGTTTACCATGAGCACCATAACTGACCTGATTTGTTTGTAGAAGACACACAATTACATTCTGGCAGAAGTAAACATTGTAGGTTTTGCTGCAGGAAAGAAAATGGAGCGTGTTGGAAGGTTTTGCCAGTGGTGTCACGCAGAGGAGACGCTGACTGTCACACCATCTGCCGACTACAGGGGGCAGAGGAGGTGAGGCCGTCCCCGGTCATTCGTGACAAGAAGATGGAGACCTGCGAGTGTCCAGAATCTTGGTGGAACGCGAGTCTCCACGGTCCAGCTGTAATTGGAGGGTGTTCAGTGCCGTGGCGATTTCAGGCCCTCCAGCTGACGTGTCTGTGATGGAGAAATTGCCCTGTTAGCGTCCGCCTAATACACAGCGCTTACCCTTCACTTACAGGAGTGTTTGTGAGGTGATTCTGGAAAACTGCCGGCTACTGTAGCTGCAGCATGGGATGCTGTTGCTGAGGCTTATTCTGAGTGATCCCTGCCTTTGTCAGTCCCGTTGCTTCCTGCCCACCCATCATCTAAAAGCTCCTCTGGTTTTATTGATGCAATCTCGCTTCCCCATCCCGACCCCAAATCACCCCCATCCCCCCCACGCCATCCCCCCCAAATCATTTCTCCCCCTTTTACACTTTCTGCTTCACCTTCTGCTTATTCTCTGCAAACCAAACTAGGCCGCTACTTTCCTTATTTACCGACTACATCCGTCAGGGTCAAGGTTCTTTCCGGCGTGTGCGCTTGTTCCTCATTTTCAGCAGTCTCTCTTTCTATTTCAGCACAGGTGGGATAACAAAATCAGTTCTCATGTTTGTTTCTTTTTTCGTGCACGCTCAAACCAAAATCCCTCCCCTGTGTAAACCCCCCTGACACGCACGCCCACCTGCTGATTGAATTTTGATCCCAGATATTGGCTTCAAAAGGACTGACTGTGATCCCCCTGCTCCCCCCCCGGAATCCCTTCTCTTCATCACATGACTGACTTGATCCCCGTCCTTTTCCAGGCCAAGGGGGTGCGGGGGCAGACGACCCGTAATAACAATAGTCTAATTAGCGATGTGAGATTATGCTTGGAGGGTGCTGACGTGTAACGTCTCCCGGAGAGGATGGCACAGCATGGAATATTAACCTCCCAATAACGGTCACTAACCACGTGCCCAATATGCTAAAGGAATCAAAAAGTCTTTCCAGACTTCATTCGTATGCAAATTAACTGCTGCTCCTCAGATGATATGAATTCTGGCGTTTAATTAACTCCCTTTTTAAGAGCTGATTACTTTTGAATCGTCGGGTTGTGCGAATTGTGTGGTGGTGGGGGAGGGGGGGTGGGGCGTGGCGTTTTAATAATAATGAATAGCCATCATCAGCAAACAATGAGAGGGCTCAATTACACCCATTACTGTACATATAAACCGGCAGAGATGCGGGTGACCTGGCTGTGACCCATGGGCACTGTGCCCCATGTCACTCACCATCTCAGGAGTGGGGCAGGGGGTCGTCACGCAGCTTTATGTGCTCTATGTGGTCTGTGACAATAATTTGAGGTGTGCCAATAGGGCTGTAAGAAAAGTTACTATCTCCTTTGAAAAGTAGCAGGAATACACTATATGGACAAAAATACAGTGACACCCATAGTAATTACAGGAAGAGGACACTTAAGCCACACCCACTGCTGACACACTGGTGTATAATTAATCACACAGCCATGCATTCTCCAGTATTAAACAATGGCGGCAGAATGGATGGTCATACAGAAGATGTTCGTCAACCTGGCACCATCATTGGATGCCATTGGACACCTTTCCAACAAGTCAGTTCTCCACATATCTGTCCTGCTAGAGCTGCCTGGGTCACCCACAAGTAAAGTGACTGTGAAGTGGAAACATCTGGGAGCCAGTTCAGCTGTGAAGTGGTAGGACACACAAAGTCACAGAAAGGGACCTGATCACCTAACATCAATACCCAAGGCGAATGGCAGCAAGTGCCACTAGCCTTTCTGGATAAGACTGCCTACCCCTGCTCTATAGGCATACACAGTCTTCCGCAAATTATTTATAATAGTAATGATATTCTGCCTATACAAAGCAAACATACATCCATCCTCCATCCTTTAGTCATGATTCAGCCGGGAGCTCATCCCAGGATACACAGAGCTGGGGACACGCCCTACGGATAAATGTGGGGCTACGGATGAATGTGGGGCTCTGAGCCACAGCAACCGATTGTGAGTCTGTAGTGTGGGAGGCGAACCTGGAGAGACGCAGAGAGAGCACGAGGACTCCGGAGACATGCAGCAGCCCGCAAGTGTAGAGATGTGCGGTCACCGTTCCATCCCACCATGCCCCTCCACCAGCAGACACACGACAACGCAAGGACAATATCCGCTAAAAACATTCACAAACAACAAAGCCAACGAGACAACGGTTTGCCGTGTTTATAGAGTCACTCAGACCTTTGCTGTGTATAAAACGGGCTGTAAGTGTCAGTTTGCGTTTGATTTGAATCGGAGGCATTTTTCTCCTCTGGCTTTTTGCTGTCCCGTTTCAGGCCTGGGGGTGGCAGATATTGGCAATTTTCCCAATGCGGCATTTTCCGAGTGGCACGGACTTAGCAAATCGCCAACGGTGCCCCCCAACCCCGGACTTTTACCATCGCAAATTGTCTCAACCACCGCATGGGCTTTGACTGCCACTGGGCCCGGGCACCAGCGCCGAGCTGCAAGCCCTATCCCAGCATCCCCTTTGTGGTTCATGGGGAAGCGCCTTCGGATCCAAGCCTTCCCGGGAACCTTATCACGGCCTGCCAGAAGCTAACTCGACCGCAGAATAGTGCAGAGCCTCATGTATACTTTGGCATTCGGATGTCCGTCTATCCATCTTCCAACTGGTGATTCAGTAGAGGGTCACAGGAAGCCTGGAGCCTATCCCAGTAAGCACTGGGCACAAGCAGCGGACACCTGGGATGCCAGTCCAGCACAGAGGCCCCCGCCGAATAGAGACGCCAGTTCACCTGACCGCATATCTTTAGACTGCAGGAGGTACAGGAGTACCTGGGGGGGGGGCCTACAGAAACACAGGAAGAACATGCAATCTCCACACACAAAGTCCCCGCCCTGGAGGTATGATGCTGCGGGGCTTTTCAGCAAACCACCCCCCCCCACCCCATTCTGGCTGTCATTTAACAGCTGTAATTAGGTCAAATTCGGAAACTGCCATTCAGCATTAGAATGTCATTACTTTATCCATCCATCTTTCAACTGCTCATCCTGGTTAGGGTCATGGGGGGGGGTGGGGGGGGGTAGGCTGGAGCCTCAAAAAGCACAGGGGCACACCCAGGACGGGGATGCCTGTCTGACGCTGGGCACACACACACACACACACACACACACACAATACTGCATCATGGGCAAATAATGGGCACCACTTTGCTTAAGTGCATGTCTTTGGACTGTGGGATTAAATCCATGTGATGTGGGGGGGGGGTTTGCCCCCCACTGCGGCCCTGTGTTATCACTTTATCACCTCTTGGAAACAACGGACAGGCTGGTTGAAAATAAAGTCATCCGTTAGGGAGTGGGTGTGGGGGGGGGGTGGCAGAGCAGAAGTGGGGAGGAGATGTTATCTCTTTCACCTTCTTGATCACAGAGCTAATAAAGTTAACCTGCAGCTAGGAGACGAGGCTTTTAAAAACCCAGGTCTGCGGCTGTCAAAGCAGTTTGGCGTCTGCAAAAACTCTTTAATACTTTTTTTTTCTGGTTCGCTTGAGTGTGTATTTTGTGTGTATAAGAACAGGCCTTTTAAAGAGTGAGTGGGATTGCTGGTGAAATCGCAGAAGGAGAAATGTCAATGACACTCACCTGCCAGTATAAACATGGTTATTAAGTAAATATGAAGTGATTAAGGAGGAACGTTCTACGGGGAAATGAGAGTAACCCCCCCCTCCGGAGGAGGGATGTAAAAACGGGGGAAGATTGCAAGTAGTGGCCTGTAGTTCTCGTGTAAGGCCACAATTTAACTTCATCACCTGAGTGTGAAAAGGGTCATATTAGACACATTTATCCAAGGTAACAGGAAGGTATGTGGATCCCGCCACTCGACACGGCTGAATGTATTACCAGGTAATTCAAGATAAGTACCTCGCTGAGGGTCGTAATGACAGATCCCTTCCAGGGACCTGAACCTTTTGCTTTTCAGTTAAGTTCAGCGTCTTAACCATTCCCGTCAAGGCCAGTCACCAGCGGGGCCTGGCACGCTTCTGTGAGAGCAGCGTAGCTGTCACACTGACTCTCGGGGCTTATCAATCATGCTGCAGGGATCAAAACAGAGAAATAAGACTGTAAATCACCTTCCTGCTTTACAGGTGTACGGGCACCAAGCAGAAAAAAATTGCACTGGAGAGCAGGAGCGGAGTATTTGAGGTAGTAAACAAGTCTATGGATGGAACCCAAAGGGAACAAAGACCAGCACAGCAACTAACAATACATCCTAAAGACCACCGAGCGTCTCCATTGTTGGAACTCCATAGGGAGACCCCTAAATGTCGCAGATCTGTGCTTTCAAAATGAGCCATGTGATTAATTTGCATACTGTGCATATGTTTATTCTGGCAAGAAATCGTTTTATGAAACGTGGGGAAAACATATGTCAGGCTGTTGTGATCTATATCAAAAAAAAATATTTTCAGCAGACAGTTTTTCTGCGTGTTATTAATTAACATTTATACTGTTAAACAAAACATAAATCACTACCCTAAAATATTTTTTGCGTTGAAGTATTTCAAAGGTTTGAGGTTACTGACTTCCTTTAAACGTTTTTTTATAATTTTTAACCAATAACATTGAAGTCATTATCAATTTTTCATATTAGTTATTTTTTAAATCCCGTTTTACAGGAGCTGTAGGGCTGTATTTTAAATGGGTTTCTCACAGCCTTTGGCATAAATTTAATAAGATCTTCCCATTTTGTTCCATCAAGGGGTATTTTTTTTAAAATAATTTAATTAGCTATAAAACAGAGTTCATTTCCATTTCCTTGGGCATCTGGGTGCCTTTTTCAACCCAGCATTATGCACATGGGCACTGCAGATATTTTCTGTATTAAAATATGAGAAATATAGTCCAGTTAGCCATTCTGTTTTTTGTTTCTTCCCTTATGGCTTCGTTCTTGTTTGTATTCAGGTACATCGTCTTATTGGCCTGCTACTGCATCCACTGCACTTCTGAGTTTAGCCTTTTAAGTTCGTATTTTACCTCTAAAGGAATATTATTTGTGTTTATTAATTGATCTCTCTCGCAGTCATCTCTAGCCAGGATAACTTTAGATATTCACTTTTGGGTCACCGCTCTTGCCACACGATTCAGAAATACTAAATAAAAGTATCAGCACAACAATGGTTTTTGTCGACAACGGGGCAAACTGAGATGAATGAGATCCATTTAACTGCGCTAAACGGCTGTTATTACCGAGGGCTGCGGCAAATGAATTGAGTCCAAGATAACGGCGGCCACAGCATACAATAGGCGTCCCCGTGAAGCAGGAGATCGACCATCTTGCCGTTCTGACCACCGCGGGTCAGCGGAGAGAGATTCGCCGGTCTCTCTAATCTCTAGGCGCCCAGCTCGCCATTATGTGCCGACGGGTACCAGTTAAATTATATTTAAAAAATCTGCAGCCACCGCTGTCTTTTCTTTCAGACTTAGTCATACAGGCAAGGTTCTATATATGTGCCCTAAGTGTGTGCATTGTGTTGAAAATCCCACAAATACATCTTATACAATAAAGGAATAAGTAAGATGGTTGTGATCCACTTTACTGGCAGAATGAGTCAGGCTGTTTCATTATATTTTAAATTACAGCTTGATTACTGTTTATTTTGTGGATGCTGACTGTGCAAGGAGTTCTTGGGGGGGGGGGGGGTTGGGAATGGCTTGGTGGGGTTCTTAATAGGGGTTCTTAAATTATGTAAAATTATACACCAGCACTTTGTACACAACAGGTTTTTACCACTTTTCCATTTATTTCACAAACTGGAGATTTTTTATTCTTCTCAAACATTGGAAATTTGAGTGAATAACTATAAGTGAAAATATAATTCAAATAAAACAAGTTTCATTTATAACGTAGAAAGAGTATGTAACAGTGCACGTCTGACATCATATTAACTGGTAGTGTGTTGATGGCAGAGTCAGATTGTACGTTTCATCCCATGGAACAGAGCAGTATTAAATATCCCATGTAGAAAGAATGCCTCGAATTTTTATAACCGCTAGAGGAGGTTATTTTGATGAAACAAAGATATGACTCAGATATATGATTATTTTTTTGCTAATAAAGGTACTCAAATGGTGAACATACTGTAAATTTATTTGTTAGCAAAGAATATTGAGTGTATTTTTAGTAAATGTTAAGTGAGTAACATACAGACTTAGAAAATCTCAGTGTGTGTCAAAATTTTTGACTGGTAGTGAATGTAAAACTGGGCTCAAAGTGACATTTTGCCAGAATTTCTAGGCGTGTCAGTTTGATTATAAGTCGCATTCTCTGCTTGCTTTCAGAGCCTCCGAAACGGGGGGGGGGGGGGGGTCTTCCTCCCCTTTTTGTATCTGTGACCTGCTTTTTTCTGACTGGAAGAGGGACCCTGGAATTCCACGTTCCCCAGCGCCCAGCCATATCCCCTATCCTCACTTCGCTTGAGCAGGACCCCCCCCCCCCGTGTTATCAGATGCAGTGGCGAATGAACGGGGACCTGGCATATTGTATCTTCCAGCGAGTAAAAAGCCGCAGGGCTGGTGGGGGGGGGGGGCGGGGGGGTTAAGAGAAGATGCGGCAAAGCGGAGGGAGGCCTGCAGCAGCCCCGGATGCTACATCACCCGGCTTCTGCAGTTCAAGGAATCTCATTGTGGGACTGCTTACCCCCGTCGCCCTGCGATGTTTGCTTAATATAGCGCCTTCAAATGAAGATCAATGGCGGGCCGGTCACTGCAGAGGTTCTCCTGATGGAAGGGTTTTGCTCCAGATGCTCATATCGGGAATACAGATGATAGAGTGTGAGGAGCGTGGCCAGCCTCCGCGGTCAAGTCGTCCCAGAACAGATGCGTTTAATCCGACAGCCCCAGGGCGTCGATCACCAGGCACGCCGGGGTCTGCCATGTCTACCATCATGAATGCCTCAATCTGTTTTAGGGACCCCTTTCGTCCTCCTGGTGCAACGGGCCGATTAACCCGGGGTCTCCTGTGGGGGGGGGGGGGTCCTGTAGGTGGGCTGGCTGTGTGGACGTGTGCCTCCGCATGGCCGTGCGCCAGCTGAATCTTCAGCATGTGCCTCGACTGCGTCAGTACTGCAGATATTCCGGACATAGTTCAGAGCAGTACGGAATATCTTGTCCATGGGTTTTTGGGATTTCGCTTAAAATGCAGATACCTACTGTACCATGCTTGTATATCTCATCTTGCTCTTCTGTAAGAGGCACAGACCCTGGTAAGTGCAATGCTTGGGGTGAGAGCGCAGGGGCAGCCATTTTCTCTGCCCCCCCCCCCCCCCGGCACTTCGGAATCCTAAACCACAAACAATGTTCTTCTTATGTAAATACATATTAGATGCAGAGGGTCAGCAAGATAGGCTAAACACATAGTAATACATGGATATTAAGGATTTAAGAAGGGCTAGGCTCACTGTTTGACTTCAAAATGGCTTCTCGGAATGCTGTCATACAGGCGCTGTATATATTCCTCAATAAATAAAAACTCCATCTTTAAGAGATGAAGGATGTGTAAATTGACTTCACACTCTCTGCTCTTGAACCTTCCATAAAGGTTTAGCGATGCTTAAACTATGGAAGGTGTTTCATTTCGTACTGGTGTCCATGAGGACACTCCTGAATGGGTGAATTATCATCTGGAAGAGTATAAATGGATGGTGTTCAGCATATGGGTGGACAGTGTTCAGCATATGAGTGGACAGTGTTCAGCATGAGCGGACGGTGTTCAGCATGAGCGGACGGTGTTCAGCATGAGTAGACGGTGTTCAGCATATGAGCGGATGGTGTTCAGCATGAGTGGATGATGTTCAGCATATGAGTGGACGGTGTTCAGCATATGGGTGGACAGTGTTCAGCATGAGTGAACGGTGTTCAGCATATTGGCGGATGGTGTTCAGCATATGGGTAGACAGTGTTCAGCATGAGTGGATGATGTTCAGCATATGGGCGGACGGTGTTCAGCATATGGGTGGACAGTGTTCAACATAAGTGGATGGTGTTCAGCATATGGGCAGACGGTGTTCAGCATGAGTGGATGGTGTTCAGCAAATGGATGGACCAGTTACTGTGAAATGGCCTCTCATTCCTGACATTTACATTTATTTATTTGGCAGGCATTCAAGTGAAGCAGATAATACATAACAAGCATTCAGCCATCAAGGAGCCAACTTACTCTCTCCAGATGCAAATAAATCCAGATGGAGGAAAAGAGGTGAAAGATGACTCATCAGATCATATTACTTCTTTCCATTGCTCATGGCCCTGGATTTGTACTTCTTGCACCAGATTGTCTTTGTGACTTGGCCTTGGATAAAAGTGATTTCTGAATTGCAGCCCTGTCATAAATTGCAGCTCTGTGAAGCTCAGGACATGCAGTTTTTGTTGAGACTGGGTCAGACAGCAGCTTACTCAGTTCTGTGGTCATTTTTGAGGTTATATTTTTATGGTGTTTATCAGTTATCCTGTTCGGTGTCCATCTGCTCCTGCCGATAAGCTTAGACTTGCGGCCTCTGTTCCTGGCTGATGCAGTTTGCCCGTGTTGGCATTTGCCGTCATGATTTTTGAGACCATTTCCCTTGAAGCATTAAATTATGTAGTTTTTCTGAATGATTCACCTGTAATCCAAGCACTAACTATTAAACATCTTTGGAACTGTTAACTGCTTCATGCAGTTTTAAAAACTCGCCAATCAAAGTGCTGATTATCAGATGTCATTCACAGCTGATGCAGACTCTTAAATGGCATCCAGCCTAACATGACTCAGCTCTGTCGCTGTGTTTGTAATTGTGGTTTAGTCACTTCGAACTTAAAGTCCTTTTTCTTGTGGCGTTCCCACTGTTTTGTCCATCCATTATACATACACATGTATACAAACATATTACATACAAACATACTATGCATTCTGTCAGTATTTAGCAATAATATTTTGCGGCTGGATTTTGGCTTGTACTCCTCTCACAGGAGTTTATTTCGGGAAATGTGAAGAATTCCTAAGAACCGAAGTTCAGCCGCGGATTATCCGGCTCCGGAATGCGATATTGCCGAGATCTAGCCAAGGATTTTTGCTCTATTTCTGCTCCTCTGCCTCAGTCCACGCCGTCGGCTGTTGCCTGCCAGGCTGGTCTTGGGCGGCCCTCGCAGCATCGCAAGCTAACAGCCAGCACTGCGGAAAAATATCATAACAACAAGGTCTATTTGTTTCACAAGACAAATCGCTGCCATGACTTGTTTTTTCCTTGTTGCTTGGAGGAGAGCGACAGTCCAAATCTCCAGACAGCTCATGGTACACCTCTCCCTCCCAGCCGGGGTCGAGGCACATGTGCAAGCTACTTTGAATCGTTATTAAACAAAAGATTACATTTCCTTCAACTTAACATGAAGATGTGGTTTGTGAGTCTGATCCGATTATGCTAACAGGTCACCCTGAACACATGCTTGACTTATCAAGTACAAATAATCTTTTTCTTTTCCAGTGGGCGGTAGTGCAGTGGTTGGCATTGTTGCCTCACACCTTTGGGACCTGGGTTTGAGTCTTGTGGAGTTTGCAAATTATGTGTGTGAATGGTTTGAGTATTCTGTGAGGTGCTGGTACCCTACCCTAGGTTATTTGCTGCCTTCCACTCATAGCTTCCCAGATAAGTTTCTGACCTTACATAGAAGAAGTAGGTGGAAAAAAACGGATGCAGTTTTCCAATGAAAGTTTTAATTTAGAGCAGGGGTGGGAAACCTGATCCACAGAGAGCCGCTGTGGGGGTGGGTTTTTAGGATGACCTCTCAATCAGGCAATAACAGTGGGTCTCCAAGACTGGAGTTGGGAACCACTGCTTTATTACTGGCTGATTGAGAGGTCATCCCAAAAACCCGCACCGGCCCCCCATGGATCAGGTTCTCCACCTCTGATTTAGAGGAAGCAGAGAAATTACAGTGGGTTTATTGTGTGACTGGATTTGAAGTTTACTGTTAGCAATTACCGTTGCCTGTTCTTCTGAGCACTTTGGCTGTATTTCACTTTGTTGAAGCTTGCTTAAAATATCAGAGGCGAGGTGGCGTGCGGGGTATTTCTGTATTACATCCATCAGAGACACGAAGCCCCGAGAGAACATGGATACGGCTTTATTCACAAGGGCGTGACGCTCACCGGTATGCGATTCAATGCCGGCGTGTGGTGCAAAGGTGAGGCCAGCTGAGCAAAGAAAGCGCGTAATTAGATTTTCACGTTATGTTTGTGTTTGAAGGGCTGGGTTTGTCGGTAATTATCTGTGACAGGGCCCTGCCATTCACTCAGCCCGAGATATGGAGTCGTCTCCATCAAAGGGCACATTTGCTTATACGATCAGGTCTCATGCTGCTTTACCTATTTATTTTGGATTTGATCACACTCCCCTTCTTACTGAAGTGACAGGCAGTTTGGGGGGGGGGGGGGTGAAAGATAGTCCTACTGTTTGTGTTTAGCAAATTTAATTGGACAGTTTTTTTTCTTTATTCAGAATAATGTTAGGGTGGTCCATAAACACTATGCTAGGGGTGAAAATTATGTGAGCTTACATTCAGAACAGATTTTCTCTTATTCTCTTATGAGACTCCCCCCGCAGATCGAAATGGAACGGTCCTGGGAGTTGCATATGACCCAAAGCATGGCGACGTGTTAATTACTTCACTAACTCAGGAGCCCCCCCCTGCGTGGAATGCGCGTCATACCCGTCATCGTAGCATCGTGGTGCAGGATGCAGTCCTTGGGTGTCCATCTCTGATCCGTGGGGATGCCTTAGGTGTTCTGATTTAACATGATTTAACCGGACGGCGTCTCTTGATTGCAGTCGCCTGATTGTCTGAGCTTTAAAAATCACTTCTCCCCGTGGGGGTGCCCTTCATGCATTTTTTCAGCAGCCCGTAATTCCAGTACCTGTAATCATTTAGAGGAAAAAAAAAACTCTTAAAGTCTTTGTAATTAGAACACAACAAACAGCTTTGATACAGACTACCAGGATTAGCTTTCCATATGACAAATCTGTGAACAGCCAGAAGTCAAGTTTTATAACCACAAATGTGTAAAAGTCTCAATAGCAGATCAGTAAATGTTCCTTTAACTCAGTTTAAAAATCCTCTTCTGTCAGGGTCAGCACCCATCCGCCCTTCATGCCTCCTCCCCATTTGGCCAGCAGGTGTTGCCGGCCAGTCTGTCTTCCTGTTGCTTTCCCTGTTCCCTGGACCGCTGCATAGCTCAGTGGGCTGAGTGTGATTCAGACTAAGAACCCAAGAGTTGTGGGTTCAAAGCTACCTAGAAACCTGCCTTGTTTGTTTTTTGGTCTTCCATGTTATTGGTTATCATTGCTTTCCTGTTTTGGTGTTTGTTCCTTGTGTTTTGCCCCCTCGGTTTTCCTTGCTATAGTTAACCTTTAGTGTCTGTTAATTCTCTCCAGTCTCCAGCGCTGTTTAATTGTAACATGCCATACCTGCTCCTTGTTTGCCCTGAATCCTTGTGATTGGTTAATTGGTCATGATTCTCATCTGTCCTGCATTGTGTCTTGTTAGCTGTGTATTTAAGTGTCTGTTCTGGTTCTGTTCTTTGATGGTTCATTGTAGTTGTATGTCTGTGTTCAGAGTGGTTGTTATGGTGTGCCGCCTAGTCCTGTCGCCTGTGTTCTCTTAGTTCTCAAGTAGTGTTCATTCTATTCTTTAGTTTAGTCCTAGTTTTTGGTTTTACCCATTTGCTTTTGATCCCTTGTGATCCTTTTCTTTTTGTGTATTCCTTGTTGTGTTCTATTTAAAAAAATTTAAAAAAAAAAACCTTTGTCTTGGAGCTGCAAGTGGATCTTTATTTCTTTTTCCCACTTGCATTGTGCCACGCCGCAACACTCTTTTGCCATCCTGAACAGATGCAAAGTGTGACTTTAATTAGCGCGACTGCCATTTAATAAGGATGGCACCACCAGGATGGGTTTCGAGTTGTAACCTTCAATGTCAGATACTCCAGCTCTGATTGGTCAGCTGAGAATTCCCTGCAAATTGTTTCCAATCTCTCAAATGGAGAGTTGTTCTCATGAGGAAATGACCCAAAAATCTGCAAATCGATTTCTTCAGGGAAGTACATCCAGAGGCACACGGTGACCATACAAGCGACATAGAGGAGCTCAGCAAGGTAGTAGTTCAGCTTGGAGAAGGTGACTGCAGGAATCCTCCACAAACTACCACCCGCACAATCAGTATCTTATCAAATCCACCACCCCACTGCTCCAGCCGACTCTCATAGTCATCAATCACACATTAGGGTATTAGAAGCCAGCTGGGCCAGCTTTCTTAAAGAAAAAAAATCTCCCACATCATGCTTCCTGTGTCAGTCAGAATATAATTGAAATGTTTTCCTACAGTAGGATTTCCCCTGTACAGGAGCTATCCAATGAATGACTTTGATTAATCTTTAAGGGCGTGACGTTGACCCGGTCCCCATAGCCTCTCAGAAGCTAAGACAGGCGTGACGGGCACCCCAAGAGACTGCCCGATCTATAAGACCATACACTATAGATCATGAAATACAAAGCAGTAAATTCACTTTCACGCATGGAGAAGATTTCATGTTGTCTACATTTTGCAAGCGGATTGCATTGCTCTGCTATTGACCCAGAAAAAGGATTTGTCTGATTTTCTCTCTTGTGAAACTTTAATGTGATTTAAATTAGCCTCTAACCCCCTCCATCTAATTACAAGCCTTGCACTTATTTTTTTTTTTTCCTACCCCAATCCAGGACAGACTTCATATCTCAGATTTTGTATCTGCAGTAGGGGGGCGCTATGGATTATTACTGGTAATTGCAGTACAGCGACAAAATGACGCCACAAATCACACCTAGGTTCTTCGGCCATAATGAATCATGGACACAGCGACTGACGGACCAGTTTCACCTGGCAGAGTGAGACCTACAAGGCTGTGAGTGGCACGGGCAAAAAGCACGAACGAGGAGGAACTAAGTGACGCACCTGTGGACACCATCCAGCAAAGGTCAAAAGTTCAGGTCCAGAAAATACAAATCCAGACCAAGATTTTGTTTCAGCCAACCACCTCAGTACTTTGTGAATGTGACACTTTTTACTCACTTGGTTGGTTTGCACTTTGTGGACCTGAACTCTCCACCTCTGCCATCCATTGTATGGACGTCCAGTCTTAGGAATGGACTGATCTCCGTAAGCACCACTCGCTCTGAAACTGGCCAGGAATCGGGTGTAGTGTGCGGCCACGAGAATGCAAGGGAACATTTGTTTGAGGTGTTATGTGGGATGGAATGGGGATTTAAAGATCACGGTCCGTCTGCTCTATTGGCGAATGCATGTGACAAGAGGTGGCAGCCGCTGTCCGTCAGCTACGCAATCTGACTCGGGTTCGAGGGAGGGGTCACCTGAAGCGGTGGGCGGCCGCTCAGATGTGGCAGGTTCACAGCTGTCCATGCGGTGAGCAGGCTGTCTCACAAAGCACAGCAAACGTGGAGAAAATAATTACTTATAATTACTGTATGTTTCAGGATCGCAGTATAATTACCATGAAGGCTTAAGATAATTACCATGTTTTTTAATTATTATAACATACATTTGGATTCGTTCCTGTTGTGTTTCGAGCAGAAGCGAGTTTGTGCCTTCAAACATTAATTAATGTAGGTGTGCTTTTGCTGATGCAAGATCTTTGGAAGTGACGGAACACAATTTCAGAAACAGGAACATGGGCCTTAATTGATAGCATAAGGAAGAAGCATGTAATTTACAAATTTTTACCAAAAAAAAAAGAAATCAAAGCATTTAAAAAGTAGTTTTCATGTACCTTCATTATACCAAACGGGTTTTAATCTTGTTTTATTTGTCTTTGTGCAGGAGTTTGAAAATAGTTTTTTCTTTGAGGTCATAAAAGAGAAATTCTGAATACCGTTGATGATTCAGTAGACCGGGAGACTGACGGGGCAAATATCTCCAGCGGCCATGCGGAGAGCGGACTGCGCAAACGGCCAAGCGGGGCTCCAGGCACGTAGGACGGGCTCGACGCCGGGGCTCGGGAGGTGCAGAAATAATTTAAAGTAAAATGTCAACCTTCACAGTGAACGACTCTTTGTGAATCGCGGCTTGCGTATTGAAACCGCTGCCGGGTCCGTGGGTTGGTCTTTATTGTTTTACGCGCTTTTGTTTAATTTTCCACCTCGCTGGGGCCAGCCGGCGGAGTGCTGAATAACCGCCTTTCCGTAACAAATCCAGCGCGCTTGTCGCCGAGGTTATTTATACAATGGGGTTATTGTTAATTTTGGCTCACGATGAAACAAACAAATTAGTACGACACGTGGGGGGAAAAAAATAGTCAAACTCCGCTTTCAATTTGTTCGCAAATGCCAGTGTCTATCACTTCATTTCCGACAAAAAAATACTCATATAAATTTTCCGGTGAAGAACTGCATTTGTGATCTTAAAAACAGCTCTGCCCCTTTGCTACCCCTCCAAGTAGGCTGTAGCTGTTCAAATATCTGTAAAAATCCCCCAGTTTATCTCCGTATCCTGCAGGTACAGGTAGGATTAAAAAATTACAGTAGTTGTAAAATCCAAACTGACAATGCCGGCTTTTCCAGACTCGTAGGATGAAACCCAGAGGAAACTTTGTTTTTATTGTTTTCACTTGGGCTTCAACCTTTCAGTAAATATTATAGCTGCTGCTTCATTGTCTTGTTTAGTTCCCTTTTTATTGTTTTATTATATAAATCTAATGTTTTATTCAGCATCTCCCCTGTAGGTCTCAATATGTGCATCTGTCTATTCCACTTATCCAGTATAGAGTTACGGTGAGTCTGGAGCAAGGAAGGAAGGGGCAGAAGGTAGGGGACACCTTGGATGAGATTCCTGTCCATCACTGGGCCAACACATGCTAAGGGCTACAGAGAGATGCCAATTAGCGACTTAGCATTATTTGGAATGCCAAAGGTCCCCAGTGGATGCAGAGACATAGTGGGGAGATCACAGAGCGGGGGACGGGACTCAAACTCACAACCTTCTGAGGTGTGAGGCCACAATGTTCCTTACAGCACTACCATGCTGTGAGATTTGCTAAAGAAGTTGAATAAAAAGAATCGCAGAATGACTTCGCAAAGGTGAATCGACATAGCGGGTGTCCTGTGTGGAGGGCGAATGTTTATGTCTGGTAGGAGCTCTGATGCATCGGACAAACTGAGCAGCATATAGAAGCATTACACTGGGCTCCAGATGAATTACAAATGCATATCCACCATGACTCATTTATTCCGCTTGTGTCATCCCTCACAGGGACAGGGGAATTATCCTGTTCCCTCAGGGAAGATGGAATCGCTAAATTTAAACTTTGGTCCCTAACAAAAAAAATGCAATTATTTATTTAAGAATAATTTGGCTCACGTAATTTCACACTTTATTATTCTGCAAGTCACCCTTCTGGCTTTATTTAACCTTCTCCAGAATTTTAAATTGGGTCAGAGTCGATCTGGACTCTCCCCTGTTGTGCTTTAGAAGCCGGGCAGCATTTCCGGCCCGAACCCGACATCATCGCGGTCAGAGGATCTCCTGATATAATAGGTGCTTCCTGCAGAAACATTTGTTCACCATCAGAAAAAAAGAAACATATATATTTCTCATCCACGTGTTCCAGAAAAATTCCCAGAAGAAATTGCAGTAATTGATGATATTGTGTACGGGCTGTTATTCTCTGTCTTGCTGCTTGGTGTTTTTGGGCCAAAATTGCACTTGTGTTTAGAAATTAAGCAAAAGTAACATTGTTCTACTCGTGTTGCTCTTCACTCTCTTTCTCTCTCTCTCTCTCTCTCTCTCTCTCCCCTTTCCCTTTAATTTTCTCTCACTGTCAGCAAAGTGGGGGGAAAAAATAGCCATTTCAAAGGTTTATTTGTGGTGTTTAGATTCCTGGCCTGTGGCGTAGGCTTCATGCTGACCCCCGGTTCTGGCGGGAAAGCGGGGGGGTGGGGCGGGCCGGCAGCCCCTTACGAAATGCGAGGTGGGTGGCGATCCGAAGGTGATGCTTTACTCAGCAGTCGGCCTCCTTATTGCGGCACAGGTGACAGTGATATATAATGCAGTTCTCTACTGGAGAGGGGTGATTCCCAGCATCCACTGCAGTTGTTTTGAGCTCTGAATTATTTGCCGTTCGTCATACAGGCACGTCACCGTGCGGATTTGCGTCCGCGCTGCCGCCGCTGTCACCGGCGATGCAGAAGCGAACCCGTTCGACTGTGTCCTGTCAGAAACCCTCGCCCCCCTCCCCATCCTGCGAGCGCTCCTCAGAGAACACGTACTCGTTACCCCTCACATGACGCGGATAGAGCTCTGCTCCCTTCCAAGCGTGCTGTCAAACCTCTACAGCTGACAGGATCGCCAAGGCCCCCTCGACTTAAGTAACGTAAATAAAGCACATCTTTTCCACATTCAAAATGAAGTCTCTCGACCTGAACCGACTGAACAATGGGAACAGTGACCCCTGTAGACAGCACTGCCCTCAGCTGACCACCTGACAACCAGAAGAGCCCTGCTTCTCACTGTTAACAACAGCACATGCTTCTCTGCAATTTTTTCCCTGCATAATTTACTTTTATGGGTTTTTTTGAGCCATTGAAAAGCAGGTACCGGACAATTATAACACATTTAAATCTAAGCAAAAGAGCAGAATTATGCCACTCATATTAATTCTCCACTTTTGCAGTTAATGCCTCACCAGGCTTTTAAGAACGTTCTTTAGGAGTCTAAGCTCATCACAGGAAGTAACCCCTCATGTGGCAGATTTTGCAGTAATGTGGTATTTTATGAAAACAGCGTTGATGCACATCACTTCAAATGGGCCATCATGCAGCACACATGTGACATCCCACTTCCTGTGTTTTCAAATTCCACATCTCCGCAGTGACGTCAGCTACTCTGGTCTGCAGCTTTTTTCTCATCCTCGACTTTTGTGCCGCGCCATTTTACCTAAGCACCCCCCCCCACACACACACACACACACATATCCACGTACACATCAATAGACCTTGTAATGACTCCTCAATACCATGTCATCTGTGATGATCTCAGGAAGGTACGTGTGGATCTTTCAGTTTTGGCACTTCCGCACAGAGCCGAATCACCAAACACCTCATACAGGACAAATGTTTACGCCATGAGTCACTGACAAATGAGGTAAGACTTTGTTTTCGTTGCACTAAAATAAGAACAAGCTGTTCTTTGGCCGAAACAGCGTATAGAAATATGAGAATGCTTCCAGATATGCAGATATGGCATAAACACATGCCCACGGCAATTTAATTTATTCTGCTTATGTGACTGTTTACAGGATCAGGGGAATTACGGTTTTCCTTCAGGCTACAGTTGTCATAAAAGACAAAAGGCTGTGAACATGATGCCACGACTTGAGGAACGAACGACTTGAGGGCAGGCGTTTTGGCTAAACAAAAAGGGGGCTTATTGAACTCAAGGAACATAAGCTGGAAATAAATAAGATTGCGAGGGATAAAAACGGGATGAGTAGACCATTGAAGGGTATGTGCAACATGAGGGTTCAACGTCAGTGTCCAGGCTGGGGCTACCAAGATAAATGGGTAATTATGACAGTACCCCCTCTGAAGCACGCCCTCAGGGCATCTAGGACAAACAGTCGAGGGTACCAAAGGGACCAATCACCAGGGCGGACACACAGGGCCGTGGAGGGGCAATGGTGGTTTTCCTGGGAAGGGCTCAGGAGGCTCCGAGTCTAGCAAGGCGGTAGCTACAAGCACAGCCTGCTTCCTCCACTTCTTCCATCTCCGACTGGACGTGGCAACCCACAAGATGGCAGACTCACTGGGGTCATCCTCCTTCTTGGGCTTCTCCAAGTCACTGTCACCCAGTGGGTCAATGAGCAGGTTCTCAACGAACCATAAGGAAGTGGGGACACAAGGCTCAGATACTGGGAGAAGGCTGGATCCGGGGAATAGCATGCAGGCAGATATGCAGAGTCATTCTGCCAAGACTTGAGGAACAATATATACTTTGCGCTTTCTGCTTGCACTTTTGCGTGTTTCCAGGCTGGGGAGATGGTCGTCCACGTGGCAGCTTGTGTTCATACTGTGGATGCAGATGGTCACGGTCGGTGCATGCATACCGCAATGATATTCCTCCAGACCAGCAGAGGGCAGATGTCAACTTCTTGGTCTGAATGAAGCTTATGCAAAAGCAGGAAGAGATAAGGCTTCCAACAGCAATTTTCAAGCCTTTTTTAAAAACAATAAAAACACAATATTTTTGTAAGACTACCTAGCAGGTGTCGGCTTTGTCTTACAAGCAATATAAACAATAAATATGTTTATTTGCTACTTACCTCTGCCCGAGTACATTTCCGTTCGAATAGTACTTTCTCACTGAAAGTACTATTTGATTCTGATTTTTAGGCAAAAATAATCTAGGCATAGGTGGACTATATCATTAATCTTGAACGAATATAAATGAGACAAGGTTTTCAGAGCTATTGATGTTTATTATTTTGAATTGAACAAATTGAAAGGACAAAGTTTACATACATAGCTACTGGAAATGCCTAGCTAATTATCTTGCGCATGTGCAGTCGACGTGCACGGTCTCCAATAGACATAAAAAATTGGGCTACTGTACATGGACCGCAGCTGTACCCAGCCCAACCCCTGAGGATGAAATTTACATCACTTCACCCCTTGTGCAACCGAAAGACCCTACGAGGTTTACTGAGCAACAGGTGTGGTTCATCAGGGCCATGCTAGGTACTGTAGGAGATAGGAGGGTCAGGCATGCAGGATGAGAGACATGATCATTTTCATGGGTTACAGGTACATTGTTTACTGAAATGGTTGATATTAATGAAACCATTTTATACTCAGCCAGGGTAAGTCACTCTATTTATTGCGCTATCCATTCATCCATCAATCTATCCATCTTCCAACCATTTGTCATGGTCATGGAGTGTCACTCTCTTTCATTTAATATAACTAAAAAGTAAGGTCCTCTGTGTATTTTTTGATTTTTGATGTATGCGGATAGCTGATTTGATAAGACATTGTGAGTCTGCAAAAATATTGTACAATCTGAGCACTGATTCCTTGCGGATAGAGTGAATCTAATACAGGTAAAATTTATCTAGGTGCAGTCCCCCAGAAAACACTCTGGGTTTCTGTTTTGTATTAGGTTTTCTATTATAGAGTATCAATGATTTCATGCCTTTATGCTGCTCCTTCCTACTTGAGTAAATTCCATAGATATTGCTACCGAAGGTTTCAAAAGTCATATGTCTCCCAAGTGTTGTTCGAAGCATAGTGCTCATGCGTACTGCCGAGTCAGAATTCATGCATTTTCATTTAGCTGAAGGCTCTGGTTTCTAATAAGCTACTGCTGGAATAGGACCATTTCCAGTTGAGCTTGCATAGATGGTACTCGTGGAATACTAATTCCTCGATGGGGACTGGGAGTCAAAACGAATGCTTATTGCACCAGCATGAAAAATAATCCTAACCAGACCTTTACACTCCAATCAGGGACCCTGCTTCATTTTTATATTAAATATTAAGCTATTGACTTAAGAGATTTGACACGACACAACTGAAGAACTAGGAAAAGCAAATGAAGAATCAATATAAATGTAGCAATTTATTACATATGTCTTTCATATAACAGATGAAGAAATAGGTCTGTATCTGTAGATACTGTTGAACCTACAGGTGAAACAGGATGCAAACTGGATCGTGTTTTGTGAGTCAGCACTTTAGACAGGTCTCTAGTCCACCCAGCCCCTGTCAAGGCACCCCCCGCCCCCACCCCAAACCATTGACTCCACACCAGGCCTATGAATATAAATCCTATCCGTCTGGGGAGGTATGCGATATTCATAAGGTGGCTTGGCATCTCTCAAGAAATGCTTCAGGAATAAGACGACTTTTGGAGTTCCAGCATCATAGGCTGTTATTGCAGTCAGAGTGTTATTAAGCACATCATCAAGGTGCGCCGCCACATGCTAATGAGCCCCTGCATAACAGGCTATTTTTTTTTTTTTTTTTTTTTTTTTTTTTTATTGAGTACAAAAAGAATTGAATACAACAAGTTGTCATTAGTTCGTATACAAAAAAAAAAAAAGAATTACAGTATGGAAGGCTCAACACAATCCAACCATATTAGATTCCATACAATGTGTATAACAAAATATTCCGAGAAGGAGAATCAAGTATACAGATAGGAAATAGAGACTAAACGAGAATAGTAATAAAAAAATAAAAAATAAAAATAATAAAAAAAAGATATCACAGCTTATACAATACAAACAGATCAAGCAAGTTTACTGCCTTTGAATTTTTCATTTTACTAAGGGCATCTGAAAAGTTTTTCAGGTCTTTTTTAAACACAAAAAACAAAGGGGTAGTTTTAAAATATCGGCATTTATGTATAAAGTATTTCGCTAATAACAGAATAATATTAATCAAATCATATAAAACAGCGCACTCTTTGGTTATCCCGTATATTACATCTTTTAAAGTTAAAGTGAAACTATCTGTAATCACACGCTTCTCTACCATCCATTCTTGCCAAGCTTTCCAAAAAGACTGGGACGAACTACATGTAAAGAATATATGTTCTGTATCTTCATATAAATGTTTGCATAGGTAACAAGGTATATTTTCAAAATTAAATTTTGAATGCAAAAAGATATTGGAGGGATATATATCATTTAGTATTTTAAACTGCATTTCTTTTACCTTGGGGAGAATAGGGAGTTTCAAATAGGCTGTTCTAAAGTACTTAACAGTATTTTTATCAAATGTGTGGTCTAATTTATTTCTTAATATTTGACAAGGGTAGTTTGATTGAATGATAATTCGTCTTAAGTATTTATTAGTGCAGAGTTTATTTTCTATTTCAATATCACCAACATATAACAACGGAAGGACAGCAGTAATTCTGGAATAGGAAAGGTAACATCTCATTAACATTTTTATTTGCATAACAGGCTATGTGCGGCTGGGACCTTATTGAGTACATCATCAAGGTGCGCCGCTACATGCTAATGAGCCCCTGCTTAACAGCCTATGTGCGGCTGGGGCCTTATTGAGCACATCATCAAGGTGCGCCGCCACATGCTAATGAGCCTCTGCTAGGGTTGCCACCTTTGATTTGGGAAAACCAGGACACTTGGAGATTTTTTTTTTTTTTTTGGGGGGGTTAAACCATTTTTGCAAATATGCTATGTAAATAGAGGTAGGAATCTCTTTTTCCCATTTAAAATAATGTAAATACAAATAATTCGTTCAAGCCTCAGAAACACTGTATTTTTTCAGTTTTTTTATGTTTTTCTGTGACCAAGAATATAGACTTAGATTAAAATAACCTTAATTATACACAAATAATGCTAAATTAAATAAAACATTACAGCTGAGCGTACGCTTGTTGGCGGGTTGGTCGCTCGAAAGACGCCAAAACACGGAAAAGAACCACAAAACATCCCCCCAAATAAACTAAACAATTAACATTAAAAGACTGAGTAACGGTCAAAAACAATACAGTAATTTCGGAAATGTGATTTTTTTTTATTATACTGTACTTTATTTTCATCCATCCATCCATTATCGTGACCGCTTAATCCCCACTGGGGTCGGGGAGGCCTGGTGCCTATCCCAGGAACAACGGGCGCAGGCGGGAACCAACCCTGGGCAGGCGCCAACACACCGCAGACATTATTTTCATATGACTAAAATGTTTATGTACATTTCGTGATGCCACGCGTTGTATGGCAATGAATTACTTTGTTTGTACTGTAAACAAACAATAAGCAGTTGCCACTATGTGTGAATGGAGAATATAACACTTAAATAGGAGTTACTTAATAATTTATGTTCTTAGTGAAGTACTGTAATTTTATGTATAGATATGTGACTGTTGAAAACAGAGTATGTGAGCGGAGTGGAGCGGAGCGTGAGCGAGCGGAATTTAGTCAGAGCGCGGAGCGGTTTTTTAATTAAGGCTGGAGCAATCGCTCTGTCTCGCTCCAATTTCGCTCCGATACCGCTCACACTACGATTCTGAAGCGTGCTCAAATCTACCCAGAATCCATCTGTAATTATTGAGACTGTTACACAAATTGGCATGGAATGGAATTCGCAAAGTATTTCACAAAGGAAACTGATAAATCATACAAGTGTACTATTCTTATCAAATGTATAGATGACAATAATGTAGAGCAAGAACAACAATGTGGCGAAACTGTTTCAGTAAGTAAAGATTCACTTTGGAATCACTTTTCTCAGAAACATGAGTGTGCTACGCGAACAGGCGGAAGCCAGAGCTAAACGTGAGCAAGTTTTATATGGTTGTAGTAGTCTATATCAAATCTATAAAGTAAATTAAAGTATAAAAGCCTATAAAGTAAATATTGGTAATCAAATAAATTCCTTTTGTCATTCAAAGTAGGTCTAATAGGATTTTTTAAATTTCACGTAACGCTGTCAGTAAAATTTTATTTTATGGAGTGACGCAAGTGCAGCATCAACAGAAAAAATTGAGGAATTTAAAACGTGGATGCTTAGCCTGTATATTCTTTAGGCTATTAAGCCCACTGATTCCTTTATTTTTAAGCCTATTTTGTGTGGAATGCCATAGCCAAATGTGTCCGTTGTTGCCTATATATTGCTTAAAAATAAATATTTTCTGAGTGGCAATGTTGCCGTTGCTCATATTTCTTTATGATATAAGGCTCCGGTTTAAGGTGACATTTGTTAGGCATGCAGATTATTTGTCCCTTTTTTAAATTGGAGCGATTTGACTGGAGCGGGAGGAATTTTAATGGAGCGGGGAACTGTGTTGAGCGGAGCGCCGTAGTGCGAATTCGAGCGAAGGAGCGGGCGGAGTCAACAGCCTCGTGAGCTAGGAGCGGAAATTCTCACCGCTCCACTCAGCTCACATGCTCTGGTTGAAAACCATAACGGTGTAACAACACGTTCTCTCTCTCTCTCTCTTTTTTTCAGATATTGGACCTCTGAAGAGATATAGGGGTGAATTCAGGTAAAGTGGGACATTTTTTTTGCCATTTTGATATCTAGTGCCCATTGAAACATTAAACTAATTTACTTAACCCACATATGATACCTTTCTGCAATCCTTAAGATGTCTACTTATCACATCGAAAGAAAAAAATGATATTTCTTGCTTATGGGTGCCGTGATACAGGTATATACACTCCCTGCACCTGTAAGGTAAAGTGGGACGCATTTCAGGTAATGTGGGACAGGTGGTTTGATAATGTGGGACAGGCGTTTATTTAATACATATATCCATCCATCCATTGTCTGAAACTGCTTAAACCCAACTGGGGTCGCAGGGGGGACCGGAGCCTATCCCGGGTACAAGGGGCGCAGGCAGGAACCAACCCTGGGCAGTCGCCAACACACCGGAAGGGTGCACACACACACTATTTAATACATCAATATTGGATATAGGTGCAATACATCAATACTGAATAATTTGCAAAGGGTTTTGCTTGTTTAATAGACAAAACAGCTCAAGGAACAGTTGAACATTAATTGTTGATTAATTTTTATCAAAAATAGTCATTGAAAAAAGTCAAAATCCATTAGATTTAATTTCATTTTGGATTTTGTTTTGTAGAAAATACCTAAACCAATACATGTAAAGTTTATACTGACAGTAAACACAACAGTTGCTTGTAATCATTTAGTCCTCCTGCCTCTTCACCTCTCTAACCTTCTTTTCTGCCTCTCTGCCTTGGTGCCATTATACACTAAAACAATTTAATAAATTCAAGTTGGCAATTTTTTCCCATTTCATAAATAAATAAATATTATGATTTATATATTATGTATAGTTACTGAATATATTTAGGAGTTGGGACTCCGTCCTGTCAAATATGTACTTACCCTCCTCTTGGGAGAGCCTATACAATCGTCCCACATTACCTGAAACATACTGTCCCACTTTCCCTAATTAGTTTGGTAAAGTGGGACAGCTGAAAAATAACTGTTTAAAAAATGAAATTGAACTTTGTCAATTTAAAGTATTTAATTTACTGCAGTAGTATATCATAGACATAATTACATAAAGATTCGGTGCATTGCATTTTTTATAACATATTTACAACCTTAATATCAATACAATCAAAAGCACATGTCATTCACCTTAGACTGTGATTTCTGAGGGACATTCCCCCAAAATGCTTGCCTCGTCCACAACTGTGACCTTAGACCAATAACATCGTGTTTTTCGGATCATGTGCTATCTATACCAGCTCCCAATAAGAACTATTCTAATTGGTTCTACTTTAGCCGGGAAATAAACTTTTCATAGCTTAACTGTCCCACAATACCTGAATTCACCTAGTAAAGACATACATCTATAGCAAGTTTTTTATACATTCGACAACCGTTCTTGGGCATAATGTACACCTCTTCGTGTTTCGGGTGGTTCTTTGGGCCGCTTTCAATGGACCCTTTTGGAGATGTTTGTGTGTTCGCAGCCTGAAACTGTGTCTATATAGACATTTGGTTTAAGGTATCCGACTAAGGACATTCTGCTTTGTGCAATATCCCCCAAGTCTCTTTGGTTGTGCTATATCCATTCAGAATTTCTTTTCTCTTTTCATCCCTTCTGAGTTCCATCCATCCATTTTCTGAAACCGCTTACAGGGTGGCAGGGGGTCCGGAGCCTATCCCGGAAGCTACGGGTGCAAGGCAGGGAACAACCCAGGATGGGGCGCCAACCCATCACAGGGCACACTCACACACCATTCACTCACGCACCATTCACTCACGCATGCCCTCTGAGTTGTACATTGTAAATCACTTTTTCTTTGATGTGGATGTGGATGTGGATGCATGCGGCAGACCGACAGCCCACACAGTTGCTAGGTAATAAGGTTAGCTTCATATTTCTGCTACCAATCCAGTAAAAGTATAAACATGGCCAATCATCGCTGTGTTTTACACCCATTTTTAAGTTTACGGATACAGAATTGGATGCATAAACATATCCAGGAAGAAATAGCGGTAGAAGGAAACCAAGTGAGATTTTATTTGAAACTACGAAATACTAAATTATATGTACATTTTCACAAAAAACCAGGACAATTCTTGTCCCAGGAAAGAATATTAATTTTCCAGGACAGTTGCCCAAAATAGAGAACAATCCCGGGAAAACTGGGACAGGTGGCAACCCTGGTCCCTGCATAACAGGCCATGTGCAGCCAGGGTGTTATTGAGCACGTCATCAAAGTGCGCCACTACATGCTAATGAGCCCAGAATCACAGGCCAGGGTGTTATCGAGCACGTCATCAAAGTGCGCCGCTACATGCTAATGAGCCGAGCATCACAGGCCAGGGTGTTATGGAGCCCGTCATCAAAGTGCGCCGCTACATGCTAATGAGCCCAGCATCACAGGCCAGGGTGTTATCGAGCACGTCATCAAAGTGCGCCGCTACATGCTAATGAGCCCAGCATCACAGGCGAGGGTGTTATCGAGCACGTCATCAAAGTGCGCCGCTACATGCTAATGAGCCGAGCATCACAGGCCAGGGTGTTATGGAGCACGTCGTCAAAGTGCGCCGCTACATGCTAATGAGCCCAGCATCACAGGCCAGGGTGTTATCGAGCACGTCATGAAAGTGCGCCGCTACATGCTAATGAGCCCAGCATCACAGGCCAGGGTGTTATCGAGCACGTCATCAAAGTGCGTCGCTACATGCTAATGAGCCGAGCATCACAGGCCAGGGTGTTATCGAGCACGTCATCAAAGTGCGCCGCTACATGCTAATGAGCCGAGCATCACAGGCCAGGGTGTTATCGAGCACGTCGTCAAAGTGCGCCGCTACATGCTAATGAGCCCAGCATCACAGGCCAGGGTGTTATCGAGCACGTCGTCAAAGTGCGCCGCTACATGCTAATGAGCCCAGCATCACAGGCGAGGGTGTTATCGAGCACGTCGTCAAAGTGCGCCGCTACATGCTAATGAGCCGAGCATCACAGGCCAGGGTGTTATCGAGCACGTCGTCAAAGTGCGCCGCTACATGCTAATGAGCCCAGCATCACAGGCGAGGGTGTTATCGAGCACGTCATCAAAGTGCGCCGCTACATGCTAATGAGCCGAGCATCACAGGCCAGGGTGTTATTGAGCACGTCGTCAAAGTGCGCCGCTACATGCTAATGAGCCCAGCATCACAGGCCAGGGTGTTATCGAGCACGTCATGAAAGTGCGCCGCTACATGCTAATGAGCCCAGCATCACAGGCGAGGGTGTTATTGAGCACGTCATCAAAGTGCGCCGCTACATGCTAATGAGCCCAGCATCACAGGCCAGGGTGTTATCGAGCACGTCATCAAAGTGCACCGCTACATGCTAATGAGCCGAGCATCACAGGCCAGGGTGTTATCGAGCACGTCATCAAAGTGCACCGCTACATGCTAATGAGCTGAGCATCACAGGCCAGGGTGTTATTGAGCACGTCATCAAAGTGCGCCGCTACATGCTAATGAGCCCAGTATCACAGGCCAGGGTGTTATTGAGCACGTCATCAAAGTGCGCCGCTACATGCTAATGAGCCCAGCATCACAGGCCAGGGTGTTATTGAGCACGTCATCAAAGTGCGCCGCTACATGCTAATGAGCCGAGCATCACAGGCCAGGGTGTTATTGAGCACGTCATCAAGGTGCGCCACTACATGCTAATGAGCCCAGCATTGCAGGCTACGTGTGGCCGGGGCGTTATTAAGCACATCATCAAGGTGCATGGCTGCTTGTTAATGAGCCCTGGCTTCATGAGTGGGATTGCAGAAAACATGGTCCCTGCCCCAGAAGACGTCAGACAGGGTTAGCTGCTGGGTCTCAAATGCAACAGCCGTGCTTTTATTTTATAATAAAACAGCCGGATCAAATATTTAACTTCCATTAATAGAATATAACGGCTTAGCTGGTGTTTTCAGTACACAACAAGGGCAACTGTTTGATTAATGTATGTATGCGGAATCGATACCGGTGTAAGTGTTTGCTAACTGCCAGTGGTTGGTGTGCCCACACCGGGACCCCAGGAGTTATGAATCTTCTGTCTTGAGACATTGGAATTCTGTGGCTTTGACCTTTGACCCTCTTCACATCCCTGTAATGTATTTTTAGCACCTCTGTTGAAACCCCCCCCCCCCCCCTTAGCATTGCTTTATCATAGGTGTTCTTGGTCTTTGTAGCGCACTACAAGGATGGTGACAACCGGACCCGTGGTCCCCAAATCATTATCATATTCAGTAAACATGCTTTTTTTGTTAAAGATGCTCCTCAACAACATAGCGTGACAACAAAACAATACAAACTGTTACATTTCAGAATTATCTTAAGTAATGTGCCAAATATTTTTTGTGTTATGACTCCCACCATAATGAGATCGTATACATAAAAATTAGAGCCATTAAAGTAGCATGTCAGAAGTTTATGTAATATGTGTGATATCAGTGCTTTTATCATCAGGAATGTTTTACACAGATGTGAGTTTTTGCAGGCAGAGAGGGGCCTCCGACGTCAAAGAGGGGCCCCGGGCCCTGGCTGCCCCACCTACCAATCCGCCTCTGATCGTATTCCATCCAAACCAGTCAAGAAGTTAGCTTTAAATAGGCAAGCTTTCTGTCCTCAACTGCTATACAAACAATACACGCACAATAATGCTGTCAGTATATTGCATTGGTGATGTACTGCTGTCACAAATGCGGAATATGTGCGGCGAGATCAAGGCCGGTGTTGCCCGTCAAAGGAGGCCGCGTTTGAAGTGCTGTGCTGTGACACATGGTGCGTCAGGGTTTTCTCGGTCTAGCTCCCGCAAAAACATGAGGGTGGGGGGTTAAGGTCATTCGTTCGCAGTGCCATCACCCCCCCCCACCTTCGACGTTCTCATTCCCCGGGGACATAAATGAGTTTTACTGAGTGCCGCAAAGGTTGTCTTTGTAGCTCACACAGCAGCTTTGGCTAGTTTTCCCTAAAGGCCAGTTAGGGGCCCAAACCGCCTCCCGTAGTATCTTCACCTCAGATTTGGGGGGGTATTGTGAATCAGCGACTGGCCCTCGTGGGACAAAAACAGAATCCCAACATGGCTGCATACGATATTTATTTAAGTGAGGACTCAGTCAATGTTTTGCTCCTCCCCCCCAGGCTGTTATGGGAAAAAAAAAAGCTGATAGGAGAGCAATTACGCTTTGAAACATTCATCATGGACGCACTCATCCTGAGCCGCCCACGTGGCTGGGGGAAGGTGAGTCGTTTTTCATGCGGGTACCTCGCCGCCTTGCACTCACAGACACAGGAATGACCCCTTTATCAAAACCCTGTTTTTTTTCTTCCGGTGCGACATGTTGCCTGCTTCCAGTCATATATCATGCTTGTAATTTTTTTTTAATTTTTATCCGGTGTTAACATCCGCTTGATAATTATGTGCGATATAGGTCATCCATCCGTCTTTCCATAGCCACTTATCCATGGCAGGGTTAGGGAGGTTGGTAAGGAGCGTGCTCTGATTGCAGTGCATTGCCACAGGTTTAGGGAGCCTGGGGTTTATCCCACAGAAATGCAGAGCATAAGGTAGGCGACTCCTGGCATGAGCTACCGGTCCAGCACAGGTCACAGAATCTAGGAACCGTAAGATACACACAACCTCGTTTTTTTTTTGGACTGAGGGAGGAAACCGTACCTAGAGGAATCTCACAAAGTAAGAGGAGAACATGAATACTGCAGACACACAGGACTGACAACCTGCAAAACTGTGGTGTGAGTCTGCAGTGCCGACTGCTAAGCCACAATCCAGCCCCTCATATAAAATGTTTCATCAATTTTATTCTTTTTGACCAATCAGAAACGCTAATTCTGTTGGCTATTATGGCAAAAAGACAGGGGATCAATGTGAGCATCTTTCTATCATCCGTTGTTTTGTTCTTTCTAACCATGAAATGTGAAATACGTGGGCATCTCTTTTAGCCAAGGATGTTGGGGGGGGGGGGGGGGTGTAATTACACGGGTGTACATGCCAAGCATAATGAGGACACGTAAACACTGGGATTATGTCCCATATGACAAATCGGGGAAGAAAATCAGCAGCTACCCGCTGAATTTTGATGCTGAGCTGCGCAGCTTAATCCCACTATTCCCATGAATCGCGGTCCAGTTAACGGGATCCGTCGCGCGTCTTCCGCCGCCGCACGGCTTGCGGCTCGTGCCGCTTCCCCGCAGAACACAGCAACCCGGGGGGAAACCGGCCAGCATTTCCCTTATCGCCCACAACTCAGCGCCTTTAAATATTTACACGTCTGGATATTTCGAGGGGGTCCCCAGGGGGGATGAAGTCGTGCATCCCTTAGTCTCTCCCCAGCCGTGCCGCTTGATATGTTACCTGCATCATTTCGTGTACTATTAGATGTTTTCATCTGTTGCCGTTTTGATGACAGAACTGCGGCTGCCATAATGCCCCAGACAGCGTCTATGGCTGCTGACACCTACCATGCATTCCCGTGCAGCTCCCCGTTTGGGTACTGCCTGATGGAGCTTACACGAATTCAGATTCCGGGAATCTAATCATATTTAAAGGTGTGGCATTTTAAATCACAGCATATAGGCCCTACCTGCCGGATTAAATTAGATAAAGTGATTTCCAGGAACGCAGCGCCACATTCTCCAATAATGCTTGATTCGTTCGGTGCATGAATGACTGTAATTTAAGTGAAACGTCTCCTTTTTGTACAGTAAGATGAGTTAAATGAAATTTCCATTCACCCGGGCCTCTAATGCTGAAATCCCGCTTTAACCTTGAGGTTTTTTTTATTATTGAACTCAGCTTTCAAGTCAGTCTTTGTTCTCTGTTCAAGCTTGTTAAAGTTCTGTATTTTCCATTTATGTAGTTACAAACTGGAGCATGTCGTTTATTTACTTTTGTTTGTTTTTTTTTTGTTTTTTTAAGTAGCAGGCATGCGTTGTGAAACGGGCGAGATGCTGCAATATTTCCATTAACAGATGAGAAATATAAATTTAAAAAGTCATTAGTTCAGTGACCTGTCGTGATTAAATTTCCCTGCGAGAAGAAGCTTTTATATCCAATATTCAGCCGAGTGACACTGAAAAATCCCTCGGTACACAGAACCAAGCCTGGCCGGGCTAATGCTTCCGAAATGGGCCACCGTTCTGCGCCATCCGTTTCTGCAGCCTGCTTCTTAAAGCCACGGAACAGTCACTGACCTTATTTCCATTTAAATACACAGCTTTTCCATTTCCAGTAATCTGAATTGTGATTAAACATCCTACATTTAGGACCGTGTGTGTTCATAATTTTGTCTGATAGGACTTGAGATTGTAACGCTAAGCCGAGTCTTTTGATCAGAGATTTGTCTCGAGATAAATTGTGGATGAAAGTGTCTATTAACGAGTGAGGTAATAAGCAGGCTTCTTCATCGTTATGAAACCTAATTAAAAACCCTAAAGGCATGAAATTATCTTTAATTTCAATGTAAAGGGAAACAATAGAATACAGAATGGCGTGACTATGTGCAACATGGCTGTCAACTTTGGTCAGCTGGCTGTCGTGAGATCTTCATTGTGAGACAAGCCTGCACACACATTTACATGTATGTAACATTTTATTACCTTGTAAATAGTCTGTAGGGTTTACAAACTGCCAAAAAGCTCCTGATGTCGCTAATTTTAGATTTATAATACAATAATATCGATTTGCCAGTTTAAAGCCAGATGCGTGAGAATTAGCAACCCTCCTATAATGAACACATCTTCCTATTATCTTCTCCAGGTGGTTCAGATTCACTTAACATTCGCCTTGTTACATGGAGTCCATCTTGTGTGATGCATGTTTCGAATACGTAAGTCATTTAAATCCCACAACATATAGTCTCCCATGAGAAATAAATTACTCCGATCTCGAATGAAAAATGCTCCGTCTCATGAATTTTAGTTCCGTGCAGTCGCCGCGACTTAAAGCTGTAATCACTGAACGTGTTTTATGTTTAATCTCATTTTCCATTTGTTGGCCTTCACCCTTTCCATCCCGGAGCAAATTGCGAAAATGGGCAGCTGGAGTCGTCTTCAGGTCTAGGATGGTGATCAGTTTCCACACGTCCCAAGTTTCCTACGGTGTTGTAGCTCTAAGCCTACATCTTTTTTCTTTTTCCTTAGGCCCTTTTTTTTTTTGTTTTTATCCATCTTTTTAACTCTATTTTTTTCTATCCATTCTTGATCCCACTGGCCCTGAACTGGGCCCTAATCTTTAAGCTACTACATCAAGGACCGGAGTCTCATGCAGAATTTATGTAGAAATTACCTCTGTGTAATACCAGCAAATGGATGTAGATTTTTGACTACATAAATATCAGCCTGGCTCACTGGTTTTTATGTTTGAAGTGCACTGAATTAAAAAACACTTGCATAAGGGTGCACCGAGAATGCAAACATCAAAATGCAATTTTGGTGACGCGGTGACTCATGACCTTGAGTTACTGTCATGTTGGATCTTCAACCCACGTTGCTTTACTTGCATACCTTGCAAAATAACTGTGAAAAAGTGTGCTTTCTTACATTATTTTTCATATAACCACATGTGGAATTTATCGACCAGAAGCTATGAAGATAAATCATTGGCGTGTCCTCGCTGCTGTGGTGGGCCCTTTGAAGAGGCCTGCGCTACATTACAGTGGAAACTTAAAATGCTGATTGGCAGCCAACAGGAAATCCTGCAGCGCACCCAAAAAAATCTGAAAAAAACACAGGATGCTGTTTGTGCTAGTTCACCGTAAAATCCCCTAAAGTGGATCTGTGAATATGCGGCGCTCTAAATAAAGACATCATTTTTGCTACAAGCCCTGATTTAAACATACAGCCTGTGCCATACCAGTAAGACATCTCACTCTGTAAACCACCGAGAAGCTCTTCGTCCGACATGCGGAAATCCGATTGTTTTCTCTGGGGTTGTAACATTCGGCTGTTCTCTTTGCTGTGGCTTACAGCCAAAGCAGCCAATTGAGATTTCGGTGACACTTTATGCAAACCTCTCATCTATAATGCACTATAGACACATTTATAATGCATTATAATGGCTGGTATAAGAATCAATAAAGCATTACAGCATCTTCTATTGTCTGTCATTAGGCATTATAATGTTAATCATAATACTTATTAAGCTCCAGTGAAGTTCTCATGTACAATGCATTATTATGGTCGGTCGAATAGTTACGGATGCTTTGAACTGCATCATAAAGGTATCTATAGTGCATTATAAATGAGAGCTTCATAAAGCATTCATAATGCATGATAAACATGACTATAACTGTGTTATAGCTGTGTTTATAATTCTTTATGAATGCATAATAATGATTTACAAATGTGTTCATGAAGTGGTTTAGAATGAGGATGTGGATTGCAGGTCCCTTTCAGGGACTGGAACCCAGCAACTTTTGGTTACATGCTCCTTGGTCAGTAAGACTGCTGTATCCATCACACCAGTTAAATGCAGATAACCCCGAAGGTTTATTCTTACACATCTCAGAGACACCAGTCTCTCTTCTACCCATGTTGAGGATTTTGCTTCAAAGGCAGTGGATTTGAAACATCTTGTTGAATGATTAATTATGAAATGATATGGAAAATGCGTCGTATCTCAGCAATCCTCTTACGGACCTGCATTAAAGACTGAACAGAGTATTATGCAATTTTTCCCGCTTTCAGCGTTGTACAGGCTCAGAGATTTTGAGTGTTGATTAAATTATTACCCATAAGTCTGAGCAGTATCTAAATTTTGATTAATTTGTTAGAATCTTGGGCTTAAATGTAATTAGAGATATATGCTAGTAGATTGCAGTTATATTATGATGTATCCACCAGGTGTTTCTTGTTGGCCTTGTTGTGTGGTTTACAGATGTTACCAGCTGTGCTTGTTACCCATGACTCCTGGTGAGATACTGAGGGAAGCGAGGAATCAGAGCCTGAGACAGAAATGTGTGTCATCTTTGAAGACTTGACATTTCTCAAGTACTCACTTCCCTGACCAATCACTGGGGCAGTCACATATGCTGTGTCAAACCTTTCATATCTAAAAGCCTTTTAACTTTCTCTACTTGGGGGCAGGTGCTTTCTTCTTGATTGAACATTTCTCTTTCTTGTGCTTCGTACCTAAGATGTTACATATCTGAGTCTTCTGTCAACAAAGACTTATTCTGCTGCCATCAGTGTTCCTGATTTCAGTACTGACTTGCAGTGGCTTGACTTGGTTAGGTGTCTACCTCACGAAGTTGTCTCTAATTGTATATGCAGAATTTGTAGATTTTTGACTACATAAATATCAGCCTGGCTCACTGGCTTTTATGTTTGAAGTGCACTGAATTAAAAACACTCAAATAAGGTCAGGTCAGGATGGGGAGCATGCACTGATGCAAACTCGCATAAGGGTGCACCAAAAATGCAGGCATCAAGATGCAGTTTTGACAATGCAGTGGCTCGTGACCTTGAGTTACTTCCATGTTGGATAATCAACCCACATCGCCTTACTTACATACATCGCAGTTAATTTTAGCCTAATACCTGAAAGAACATCCATACATCCATTCTGGTCTCTAAAAAGGGGGCGGGCAGTTAAATTAAGCCTACGATTGGTGACATTGGTTTCCAGAAGGGTTGAATTGATCCTTTCAAACTGCTGCCCTGTTTTCTTACAATGCTTCCCTTCCAAAGCCGCAGACTTGTTTTCTGACCAAGGACAAAATCACTTGACTTGGGACCATTAAGGAATTTCAGTTATGAATGATAGCATTAACAGCTATCTCTTCTTCCTTTGAGTCAGACAGTGATAAGTCAGTTTTAATTTTAGGTCCGGTTTGGCCACATACACTAGGCATTGTTTTCTATTAGTAGGTATATAACATTCTCCTCCTGAGACAAATTGTCCTTCAGTTTTAGGTTAATTGTGATTTTCTATGTCTTTGGAGGAAATAAGACATCTTTTTTCAAATTTATCTTTATTTTTAATTTCACAGCATGTCCTATTTAGTGTACAACAGGAATAAATACATTTTCTTACATCAGTGAAAAGATATATGCAAAAACAAAATGAATGGGTGGGGTCTCAGGAGGATATATATATATATATATATATATATATATATATATATATATATATATATATATATAAAAAAAATATCCAGTTTAGGCGGTTGCCATTGTTATTGATACAATAGCCAGTTCAACACGGAAAATCGGACACAGTTTTCACAATATTTAAATTACTGCATATCTGCAATATGTTGTTCATTCTTTCAGATCTGGTAGTTGGTATTCCGTTGTGGGTTTTTTGGTTTATTTGATGCCTGAAAGAACATCCATACCTCCATTTTCTATACCAGATTGCCCTCTCCAGGGTTGCAGGGCTGCGGAGCCCATTCCGGAAACTCCCGACACAAGGCAGGGAATCATCCAGGATGGGGCAGCAACCCTGAAAGAACATGAGTTTTCATTATTTTCTGAAGTGGTTTCCAGAAAGAGGTTTATTTTCAGTTTTATTCCAAGTGCTTTTCCAAAAGGACGCATGCATCTGTTTCGCTGTTGGACCGTTATTCATCCTTTTGATTTCCATTCCAGCTATGTGGCAGTAGGAATGATGAAATCATTCGGCTTGTTTATGCTTGTTTATTATTTTTTTAAACAGTCAGGAAAACTTATTTTGGGTCCCCGCTTCAATGTTTCACGCTTTGTTTGAACTGTGTATATTGTTCTTGTTGTTTTGGTGATATGGAGAGATCTTCCTCTACCAGGCGTAAAGTAGCTGTTAGATTTTGGGTCATGAAGCTGTTATTCATTTGAGTCTTTGGGGATTTTTACGCAAGTACCTAAACAGTTAAATTACTATTTTGAGAAGAATTTTGAAAAACATTTACATATTTAGACAGCTAGACTGACTAGCCTTGCATGTTTTGTAATGTTTTTAAATAAGATGATGGAAAAAAGATTTTCCCCTCAAGCGGTTTTCACATCCTGAAAATTAGACATATTTAACTTGCTACCTGAGAATCTATCCATTTAAATTGAGTTCTGTATCATTATTCATCAGAAATGTGTCCATTTTGCCCTTGTGTCGCTGTAGTTGTAGGAATTGTACGAATACAAACAGCGCCTGATACACATTGAAGATGAGATCTCAATACAACACAGCAAATATAAACAAATATAAACTGAATATAAACTGGTGCCTTTTTATCCTCATTGTAAACCAGTTTGTCCAACAGAAACCAGCTGGTCGCTGTTAACATTAAACAACAGACACAATGCTAAGCGCTAGAAGGTTTTTTTTCTAACTTTGAGAAGGACTTTTAAAGTAAAGGTCATCAGCAGAAGAACTTCATAGAGAAGGTAAATCAATTATTATTGAAAATATACCTTCGATGCATTCCTCTATGCTAAAGTCATTCTTTCCATCCTTCTGTTAGGTGCTGTTAGGAAGCTGTCTCTAACTGTACATGCAGAATTTTTATAAATAAAAAGCATGCTTAAACAAATGCATAAGTAAGTTAGCCTTACCTAAAATAGATTAAGCGCCCTGAAGTGTTTTTCTCGTTCAGTTTTGCTGCACAGTTTGATGCTTTAGATTAATTAAGACTTTTGATGAGTCGGGTAATTTGTTTGCTAATTTGTGCGGGTTTACCATGCAAATGACTCACCCGGATAAAAACGTTCACAGGACTAGAACATTGTTCTCTCAAAGCATGAAGTGCTGTTTCTGGAAGTACAGCGGAGTTTGCATCCTTATAATGAAGGAAATGATTGCGTTATTAGCAGTAAAAGACATTGCTTGCCACATATATTAACGCAGATGGTCTGTATGTGTGTGTGTGTTTTTTAAAGTATTTCAGAAATTGTCAGTTTGCACGGGGAGGAAAAACTGATAACTCAGCATGACTATTTCAGATCACAACAGAGGCAGCCAAGTGTAGAGTTCGCAAGCTATTCATAACCCAAGGATCACGGCTCAGACTGCAGGAAAATGGCCCGAAACAATCCAGGAGAAATCATGTACCAGACACAAATTGCAATCCAGAAGATGGCTGAGAGTCTAAAAACCAGATTCGCTACTGGGTTCACTTCAGAGAGATCTTTGACTTACACTTCGTGTAGTGTAATGTGACAGGTGCTTCTCCTGAGGGGGTGCGTGGTCAGGCTGGGCATGCTGGCACGGAGTGTCGAATGGAGGCCGGCATTCACCTGTGTGTTACGTTTAGTGAAGCAACTATTTGAAACAATGACATCCAGGCAAATAGGTGATGAATGCGGGGAATGAACAGAGGTCCAATTTTCCACTGTCTGCATTTTGCTCATCCAGTTAATTTGCCCTCGGATGGGAACGTTGCCCAGCACTGAGAATAAACGGAAATGTTATTCTTTAGCAATTAATAACCTGTACCGTACTGTTCTTGAGTGCACAGAAAGTGATTCATCTCAAAGGTTTTGTACAGAATGTGTAGTTGTGGCTGTGGACAGCCATACCCTTCTCGACTCACGGTGGAATGACTGTTCCCTGAGGGTCACTCACACAGCTCGTACCCATAACCAATTTTATTGATGCCCCTCCCCCCATTGTAGTACTTGTATTTGCAACTCAGAGGCTTGACGGCAAGCTGAAAGGCTACAGGGCCCTCGGGATTTGGGGTAGGTTCGTACGAGCTCCATCAAAGACACTCCTGCACGTGTACAGGTGAGATGTGTTGTTTGACCAGACTCCAGAAAGAAAAAATCGACTTCCAGAGCATGACCTAATAAAGATTTTATATTACAGGGGTTTATCATTCAACTAGCTCAACAGCGCTCTGGAGAAATGAGTTTAAAAAAAAGTGAATTGTTAGTGAGAAAGTGAAAAGTGAGGTGAGGAGGTCATAGTTGCATCTGGCTTAGAGTTGGTAAGAAACCAAGAAAAATAATGGTGTCACGGAGGAGATGGACAGTTCCTCTTTTCTTGCTTTTGTAGTTTATTCATCCCTGATGCCATCGTGGCCCCCTTTTCCCCCAGAATGCCAAGGGACTCAAGATCTGTGTCAGCTTGTTAAGGAAGAAATTGGAGATAAATATGAATGAGTTGCTGGATTTGAGAGTAAGGGATTCATTCCGGATAGCAACAAAACCTCAATAATCCATGGCAAACTAGTCAATGGAAAGGGCACATGGAGAGCAGTTCACACAAAGATGAAGGAAGCATCCTGGAAGCATACAAACAGCTGCAGATTCTGTGGTGCTTTCAGCCATCAAGCAGTTTTTGGGACCACATCTCAGGGATTCCTCTGCTGAATTCATCCAAGTTGTATCACTCCAGGGCCCTTCAGCAAGACCCTTAGTCATGAGAAATTCTGCCAGTATGCTAGATAAATGGCTAACCTTGAGCTATCACCCCAAGCTTCGTACATCCCTGTATATATCTACAGGAGCGCAAGAAGAGATATGCAAAAAATCCCTATGTGATTTATGTCAAACAGCAGTTTTCCAATCCCATGTTAGGGCTGTTATTGTCATTCAGCGTCCTGGCAAATTCTATCCCTTCTGTATAATGAAAACAAGTTCCATGCTTGTGATCCGTGTCACAGGTCACTTCATTTACTCACTGAGTACCAAATTTGTCTTCCGTTCAGTAAGATAATCAAATAATTGTTATCATTCCATTCATTCTGCTACAGGGGACCCTGCAAAGGTTACATTTAATTGTCAGGCATCTCATCTCTCTGTTCCGTTCTCCATCACTTCTCACCCACGGAATTGTGTCATTTCCAAAGCTGAGGCTCGCAAACACGATCGGCACACCTCCTTGTAAATCACGGAAATATCGCAGGATATTATATGTGTCCTTCAGTAAACGTTACCTGCTTTTCTCAGATGCAATTAACCTCAGACAGGGACATGAGTGAAGATTAAACAAATGAAATATACCATATTTATGAGTGATTCAATCAATTGCACATCTGAAGCTAGCTTACTCAGTTTTGCATTCTCCCCCTAAGGGCACCCATGTGTCTCTGAATGCATAATAGTGGATGCACCTTGCGGCCATTTTTTGACAGGCCCAAAAGTGACGATGCACGTCTAGTTCTGCGTGCAGGAATTGCGGGACAGGGGTTTTCTGAAGATGACAGCATGGACCTCACGGCAAATCGGAAGCCTCCTTTCTGTGTATTTATTTACTACTTTCGTTCGTGAATTGAAGCTGACGGCACTCGTAAATATTGAGAAAACCAAACAAATAACTGGATAGAACCTGGGCAGAGCTTCTCGCTCTGTGCTGGTGCAGAATAACAAACATGGACTAAAAAATGTGCCAGCTTTCTTAAGGAACGCTTGTGTGGCCTTGGCTGACAGCTTATTGTGACAGGATGCTACCAGGTGGACACGCTACTATAGACAATCCACGGACGTCGGCACGTTTAATGGAAGCTGGGAAGAGATGCTTCGGATCATTCATAAACTTGGAGAGACTGAACTACGATTCGGGGAAGTTGTTAATCAAAGCTGTCAGCTTTTTTTAGGTGATATCAGTGTCACATTTGGTGACATTTGTGTTTTATGCAAATTTTACCCTTTCCTGTAGAAAAATTGATCTGCATTGTTAACTATAGGTCAGTGTGTCGCATCAAACAGCCCCCCCCCCCACCTAATATTTTCATTCCCTACTGAGAAGAACAAATTGTTGCATTAGTCATTCAGTTAATGGATGGAGGGTGACTCAAGCCCTGTATCCATAGCAAATGCAGCATATTGTGGGCTTGACTGTATCTCCGAATAAGATGGTCATTCATCCAGAATTGTGCTTCATCCCTCCCGCATCCCCTCAAAAGTTTTTTGGCAGTTTAACTCGCGGTCCACGATGGAATCAATCCAGTCCCCATCAGGCTGGCGGTGATTCTCTACCAACGCCCCAGTCGGGGTCATGAGATACGCATGTCCTTGACAGGCATCAGTAGGGACTGCCTGTAAAGATGAATGTCAGTCGTAGGCATCGTCAAACGAGCGGCCAATAAGCTCACTGTTCTGGGGCATCACAACTGCCACAAAAGACAAAAATTATAAATTAGCATAGCTGTAGCGGTGATCAAGGCCTTATTACTGCAGCATTTCGCTACGTGTGTATTTATTCCGGAGGTGTCGACCTAATAGCATTTCAAGCAGATTCATTATTTTCATTAAGTTTGGAAAATGCGCCGCTACATTAAATGAGGTCCCATCCATTCACGCTTCTGCTCTGATCAACCTGCTCGCTTCTTTAATTTCCGCCGTGACCCAAACAAACAGCCGCCACACCTTACCCTGCCTCCACGTGTCGCCCTAAACACCTTATGCGCTCTGCCTGGTAAATTAATGACCTCCTGTCGTTCACGTCGCGCTTAAAATTAAGGGGAGATAAAGGCCGGAACATCGAAGCAGACGCCACTGTGAAATGTTAAACATTGCCTTTAAATGATATATGGCTTTCCTCATAACTCAGTTCTCCAGCCGCATGGTAATTACTCTGAAATACAATTATCTCCATTTCAAATTGACCTCCACTTCCCTATTGCTCTTGCTGTAGTGGGAAATGAGCGGCGAGTGTAATTAACTCTTCTCACCATATGTGTTTATTTGTGAAACCTTCCCCTTGTTTTGGAAGGGGATAACAAAGTAGGTCGGGTTCGACTCACGTGTAGTAATGCGGGGCAAGGGCCTGGCCAGGGATACAGGCGGCTGGCTCCCTTTCTTTCTCCACGGCGGAATCTGTTTAGTGACTCTCACATCCATTGACAGTTTCTATCATTGCAGTACCATCACTGCTCGGTCAGTCTAGCATTCCCAGAATGCAATGGGAGCTGCGCATCAAGGCAGTTCTTTTCACCACATATCACAATTAGAATGCAATACAGAACATACTTAATTCTGACCATTATAATTCATTATGAAGGTATCTATAGTGCATTATAAATGAGAGCTTCATAGACCATTCATAATGCATAATAAATGCAGCTATAATGTGTTATGCCTTTTTATAAATGTAGCTGTGTTTATAATACTTTACGAATGCATTATAATGCATTATAGAGTTATCTATAAAGCATTATGATTACTGCTTTGCGTAAATCTTTTAGAGCCACACGACCAAGGCTGGTGGAAATTTTTGCTGGCACAGCTTTCTACTGTTGGAGACACCATGACACAATAGATAATTAACAATTAGGGCATAACAGGGACAGAACAAACACAGGACACAAGATACACAACAAAGAGGAGTGAATGCAAGGTATGTTTGTGCAAAATTAAGTAGTGCAATGCTGAACGTTGGCACAGGTACAATACAGACAACATACATCCATATATATAGCACATAACATACAATCTGCATTTATAATGTGCAAACAGATTGCCAGGGTCTGTGCTATTGCACATATTTAAATGCCGCAAATGCTGCATTGTTATTTATATTTGTGTTATTTGTATTTATGAATCCAAACCTCTCTGTCTTTCATACAAATGAAGCTCAGGACAAGAGAGAGAAATAATAAAGACAGACACAAGACGAAATGGAGGAATTACTACTGACATGGCTTCCCATACATTAATGCTTCAAAAGGGAAACGGCTGAGTGTTGCATTTTTAAACAGCCTATGCTTATCAATGCCTGTCTTTGGCTCCAGTCGTCTGAATTAATTTGATGGTTTGAAAGATGATATTAAGTTTTCTTTTTAATGAATTTAAAGAGAATAAGATCGCTGTGCTTCCTCACTTTGTTCTGTTTTGAAAGTCTTTTTGGTTTCTGTGTGAGAAGGGTATCAAGACTTTAAGCCCTGTGCTGGGGGGGGTTAAGGATTGAGATATTAAACCCTTCCATCAAAAACTGCTGAAGGTTCCTCTTCAATATGCCGCAGTGGAGACGGCAAATGAGTAAAGATGTTGGGAATTATTCTGCGTTAGAAATGAGGAAAAACAAATATTCAAGGGGACCTGATGGGTTTGTAAAATCAGAGGAAATAAATGAGCAATAATAATAATAATTCTTGGTAGAGACCAACAATCGCCGTCCGCTGCAGATTGTCGATATTTGACTATCTGATGTTGAGGCAGCTTTTGGGAAGGATCTGGACTGAACAATTGAATTACTGCGGCCAGACTTTGGGGGAAAACGAATGCCTTTTGTTAAATTGTTGGAAGCTGGCACATACGCAGGTGCGTTTGGCTGAAGCAGATGCTGTTATCTGGACGAGCCAGAAGCTGCAGATAATCAGGGATGATGGGTTAGGCTTCAGGTGCAGCGTGATGTTACTCTCCAGCAAGGTTAATGGCTCCAGTAATTATCCAGTCCTACTTATTTTTAAAGACTGAAAAAACATTCCACATGTCTATGATGTTTAGTTAAATAATTCACTATAAGAAATGGATAATCAATTGGTTCGGTCAGGGACCCTGTGCCATGCCCAGAAATCTTATTGCTGACAAAATAATCGCACCACGATTGGACCTTTTATCCAGGCCCTTAACCCCAACCAGCTCCGGGCTACTGGGTGCTGGATGACCCTAATCTACAACCAAGCTTTCTTCACTTAGGGCAAAAGGGTCTGATAAATACATAAAGGTATTATTCTGCATAGAGTAAGAGACTGTGATGGGCTATTGAACACGTGTAACAGGACTCCCTGAATAATTTGACCAATTACTTGAACCATGTTTTGGATTTGCAGGTGGAATTTCGATTAATAATCATAAATACTTTATCGATCCCCGTGGGGAAATTCTCTCAACGGCTCCCCCAGCTGGTCGTGCAGGGCAGCTACCCGTTGTGGTGCCCAGGGAGCTGGGGGTTATAAGGGCCTCCTTCAAGGGCCCACAGATGTGTCAGGGCTGGGCTTGAATCGGCAACCTTCTGCTCACAGGTACGGAGGCGTAGCCCACTGAGCCACATGCTGCCCCATTGTAACGTTATTATAACGTCACGCTAAAGGCTGTAACGTGTGAGACAGGAAACCTCAGGTTCTCTCCTGTCGTTGCATCGTCCTGGTGGTGGTGAACCCTTCTTGCGCTGCGTTGCATGACACTGACACTCATCTTTCAGCAGTAACCTAATCTCTTCTCACGTTAATCGTTCGCAAGATCGAACGACTTCGACATTAAATAAAGTTTGACCAATTAAATATATAAATAAATAAATATAGATCACCACCCTGAATATATTTGGAAGTGAGTCGAGAGGACTGTATATGCTCGGCTTCTACCCAAGCGATATGGCGACATGACAAATCAACAGGCTGATGGTAAACAATACTGCCAATTGGGGTGGTTGAAGAAGTCCAGAAAATAAAACATCATTCCGGAAAATGCTGACAAGGTGAACATGCCTTACGCTGTATAGACTGTAACAGCTATTAGCTATGCTATGTAAATCGAGCATAATCTGAAGGAATGCAAGTCTGCAATTCTAAGGCTGATCCTAATTTATGGATTAAACAATTCTGAATGAAACCTAGCCAGCACAGTGGGGAAAAGATGGGTGGATTTTGAAGGCTCATCCAACTGTAGGTCGGTCCCAGTGTCCCCAAACTTTTTTTAGTTTCCGTAGGACACTGCAGATGGGCTGCCAGCGCATCACACACACTCACACACCGTGGGCCGTTTTATCGAAGCCAGTTCACCAAACCATATTTTTGGACCGAAGCACTGGACTCGGAACCCTGCAGGAGTGAGACGACAGCTCTATCCTCTGTGCCACTGCGCTGCACAAAAATTAAAAAAACACAGAAGTGTTGTTATGTTTTGCTGCAACACCCCCCCCCCCACCCTTTTAGTAAAAGATCCTGAATTCACTCCTCGCTCATGTTCATAGGTCATTCTTTACACCAAGGTTTCTCAGTCCGGTCCTCATGGGGACCGCTAGATGGTCTACATTTTTTGCTCCCTCCCAGCTCCCCACCGTAGACTGCCTGGGGAGGGGGGTCCCCAAGGACCGGCTTGAGAAACACTGCTTTATAACATAGTTGGTCCAGAATGCTGAACATTGATGCAGCATTGACATAAGAACTTGACGGCATTATCTTTGACGTGAAAGAAATAACCTGAAGTGGAGGAGATCGGAGGAAACTAAGGTGCCTCTTCAAATGGGAACCTGATGCAGAATAAAGTGTGTGAGTATCTACTTGAAATTGCTGGATTATGAGCTATTAGCTGAGATGCCAGTGGATCTTCGCCAGTCTGCTGTGTGATCAGTCCCCGCTGCCCCTGGGTGACCCGCAGAGGTGCTGCCTGTGCTTCTGTCCTCCGCACCCTTTGCTGATCAAACATACAGCTGTACTGGAGCATTCTCAGTGAATTGGATTTTCTTTTTTTCTTTTTCTTAATGGATTTTCAAAAGGATTTTGTCCTGACTATATTCTGCTTAAAGTTATAAAATCAATTTTTAATCCTTTAGTTTATTATGGAATAAAGCACTTTACAAAGCTGGTGTATCTTCTGAATATATGTTCTCTCACATTTACTGCGTTAAAAAAAAACTGCCATATATTCAGGAAGTATTATGTTACTTTTTAAATGTAACCATTTTCATTACCTTTCCAAATTATCTGGATACAATACACAGAGTCCCTTTTTATAAATATACTAAGTTATGCAAATGGTGCTTATAAATGTATCATTTTTTTCATATGCAGGGTCAGATCACAGTTTTCCTCACATTCACTGTAAGTGGTGAAACAGGCATTTGTGAAAGTAACACTTCAAGGGCCATAACTACCACAGAGGTCTCGAGATAAGGAGTGAATAAGAAGCAGACAAGACTGAGTGGTGCAATCGAGGCCGTGAACGATGTCCCACTGGCAGCCCATGGAGGCCTCTGGGCCGGCTGTCCGTAAGCGTTTCCTCCGGCTACATGGAAACCTTCAGTAAGAAGGACAGGCAAAGATTAAGCACACCCAGACCTGGAAAGACTTCCAATAAAAGTACCTTCCTAGTGACTGCATTCAGGGATCCCAGCTGTCATGCTTACGTTTAAAGCCGAATTTAAATTCACTGACATTGAAAGCTTTCCCCGTAGAAACCTATAGTCTGAGCATTTAGGTTTTTGGTACAGTGTTGGAAAAATCATAGGAAATGTGTTAGATTCATTTTGTAATTTAGCAAAATAGCAGAATAGTACTTTTTCAAGAGTCTTGATGTCCCTTGGGACCGCAGATTTTATTTAGTAACAAAAGTAAAATTATTACTAGGAAATTGAATCATACCGTTTTATTCCATTCTGCCTAAAAAATAAGTAAGTCTGGATGGAGCAGGGAATGGGTTCACAGAAAGTGAAGTTTCTTGGTCAATAATTTAGCTTGTAGGTGGCAAATTGAGAAGAAAAAAAAAAACTGCAATAAGATCTTCAGATAGCTTAATTTAACAAGCATGACCCTCGTGAATCATTGAGATATCGTAGAGAAACATTTGCAGTGGCAGTTATAGGTTTTCCGGATCCTTCCATCTATCACTGTAATTCCCGTGCTCCCCTGCACCCCCCCCCCCCCTTTCGGGGGTCTTCCCGGCCACAGTTAATTAAGCAGCACATTAGAGACCGATGTGTACATCTCGTGGAGGAGCAGTGATTTGTTTGAACCTAGCATTACGGGAGTAATGCGTGGATCCATGCCGTTCTCACGCGACAAGCACCCCTAGGGTCTCCCGGAGCTCGAGCAGCCTTGATCGCACTGTAACCATAACGTATCTGACTGGAGAGGAGACAGCAGAAGAGCCAGCAAACCCATTGTGGGACCGTTCCTGGAGCAGCCCTATGTGTCACAAGAAACTTTATCAATCCGTCCATGTTCCAGGCACTTATCCTGGTCACGGTGTGGTGGTACCCAGCATGCCATCCATGAGGAGCTTTATTTTGTTTTGGCTTTTTTTCCAGTTGGAGCGGTTTGCCTTTTTGCCAGGAAAGGAGAGAAAGAATAACAGTCCACATCTCTAGTTCTGACATTCAGGTCCAGCACTAACAGAGCTCCAAGGTGACAACTATAACAGAGGGACACGGAGAATCAGGGAGAGCTGGGATTAATCGCCTCCACTGCCACCCACACATGTTAATAAAGAGTCACCTCTATACCGACGGGCGCTGGCGTTTCAGCTGACCGTGGGTGGTCTGATCCAGCAGGGAAGCCTTCAGTCTGCTCTCTGTATGGCAGAGCAGCAGCACAGCGGCGGGAGGTGTGAGTTATTTAAGAAGCGAGCGAGAAGAGCGACAGGTAAAAAACGAAGTTCCTGAAAATAATGACTTGCTCCAGACTGCTGATGGATTTCGATCGGCGCTCGGTCACGCCGCTTTCCGTGCGGCGGCGCCCCCCCGTATGCCGGTCATGTGACTTACTGATGGGAAGCGAAGCTGTAATGGGCCTGATTCACGGCTCCTCGCTTCCTCCTGCAGGCCGTCCATTCGGTGATTAAGCGGCTGATTGGATCCTTTTAGACGCAAAGCCCTCTGTGAATGTTCTTTATTTGTACCCACCATCTCTTGTCTCCTTTCAGTCTGCATGGTTTATAATTTCGCCATATTCTTTTCCTCTGTGTCCCACTCCGAAGGACAGCTATCACAATCATTCTGGCTTTATGAACATGGTGCCATCAATTAGAGGTGAAAACCGTGACAAATTCTGACAGACATTTTGATCAAAATGTAATTTTTACCTTGGACACAATATTTAAAAAATATAACCTGCATATTTTTCTTTTTCTCAAAACATTTAAAATTCTATCACTTTTTTCGGGAGTCGACAGCTGAAAAGTTTCGGAATCCATGATCTAGGTGGCGCTAATGCCACGTAACAGCCCAGTGTGGTACCAAATAAGCTATGGGCCAACGACGCGGCTGGTCCCCCCCCCGGTCAGGTATCACACTGCCCCTTGTGTGACTGGGCTGTTAGCTTCAGCGCTAATAGAGCTGAAAGAGCATGTGCATGAGGTGCCTGCCTTTTGGGGGGCCTCTCCTGTGATGGTGCGGCTCTCCTGTGATGGTGCGGCTCTCCTGTGATGGTGCGGGCCGCTCTAGACACATGACGGTAGCTAGTCAGCTTTGTGTCTTAAGGGTATGTGTGCTGAAGTCAGTCACATAGCTGAGATGGATCGATACCTGCACCCCCCCCCCCAGCCACAGCTCTGCGTCTCTGTACTCGTGGAGGTGAGTCTCCTCTTCTCCAGCCACCGAACACAGCATGTCCGGAATCCTGAAGTGTGGCGTCCCAATCCGGGAGGTCCGCTTACGAGATCCGACGAGCGGCATGCACACACTGCGGGGTTGCAATGCTGCCCAAAAAAATGCAGATGCCGTCGCATCTTTTAATGAAGTACTAGAGAAAATAGGGCTCTGAATTTTAAATTTATTTTGTTTCCCTTTCTCCTCTTCTAGACATCCCCCCCCCCCCCCCCAAAGCGCTTGGTGATGTTTTAAAAAGAGCATAAATTTCATTAGCTGACCATCCCTAACAAGCAGTGTGTCACGGGTATAAATGTCACAAACCTGGAACTTGTTTTTTAAATTCTGAAAATATAAATTGTATTTTTATAGATTGTATGAGACACACAAACTTTGTAATGACTTCACATATTCTGATGATGGATGGTGCAGGGTTCAGAAGGTGTCACTGGGACCGTGTTCCTCCAGCATTGTGGGTTTGATTCCTGCTGTGTGTGTGTGTGTGTGTGTGTGTGTAGCTCTCTTCCAAAATTCATGAGGTCAGTTCTTCATTCATATTGTTACAGGGATATTATAATTACTGAAACTACTAAAGCAAATGTCCAAAGTATTTTATTCACCAACAAAATCGAAAAAAAATACATTTTAACAAACTTTAGAACTTTTATATTGCCACCATTTCAATACTTTCAGTAATCTGTTGTTCAAAGCCAATAATTACTTAGACACTCCAATTGAGGTTTGTCCTTATCTGATTTGACATCACAAATCTTGCTGCTTCCAAATGTGAGGCATTTTCTCACACTTGCTGGACTATCACTATGGCTGCAGGCAAGGCTGTAGGAGAGAATTTGATTCGGGGGAGCACAACATAATAATTTAAATGCAACTTGCCCCTCCTCAGTCCCTACACCCCTGGCCTGTAGGGCAGGGTACTTGATAGCTATCTTAGCCGTGTTAGCATTTGCTAACTTAAAAAAGAGTCTTATTACTGCGATGTTGTGGGTGGCATGTTTTCAACGATAATTACTAAGTGTTGATGGTTGACTGTTCATCGTTTGAAATTAAGGGAGATTATTCTTTTGTTTTTCCAGTAGTGAAATCTTACTCACACACAGCCCCCAATCGATATCACTTACATTTTGTCTGTGAGCTACTAGTAGCCAGCAAGGATCCAATGAGTATGAGAAAACAGATGTTTTTTTTTATTTTATTATTATTATTCCACACAGAAACATTTGAAAGCATTTGACTTTTTTTTCTGGAAATAATTGTAAATAAGGTTGAAGATCCCAGTGTTACATGCAAACTCCACAGACAGAAAATTTGCAGGACTGAAAAACTGGCAGAGGCACGAGATAGCATTTCTACCCGCTAATCTGCCATGCTGCCCATAACCTGTTTCACTGCGCTCTGAATATTTACCTTGGCTGACTTCACGCACGTCTAAGCCACGCACATCTGCTGTATTTTTAGACAGTCGCACTTTTCATCCCAATCAGGTGTTTTCGCTCCTTGACCAGAAAAGGGGATGAAGGGATTTGGCTGCGGCAGAAACACAGGCTTGCAGTGTTGACGGAGGCCGCTGTCGATAGCCCGTAGGCCTCGCGAGTCTCCTGTAACGAACACTGCTACAGCAGGTGCCGTCACCCTCGACTCATTCCCGCATTAGCGGGAAGCTGCCCCATTAATTCCCCGGTCACCTCTGCCAGGTCTCTTTTTGAACGCCACAAACCAATCCCATCTGCATTTACCATAGATGAGCAAATCTTTTTATCTGACACGGTAACGCAGACTGACGCAGACTCTTAAGCGTCCATTAGCGATAAATTGCAGCTTCGGTTAAACTGTCACCTTGTGCCTGTTGTCCTGGGTCCTTAGTGCTGGGTGATTTGTCATGATTCTGACTGAAGAATGTTGAGGGACAGCGTCTACTTGCAAATCAGAGCACCTGGGAGCTGGGCTGGGTGTTCGTAGGTGCCCTTTCTATTCCCCACAGAGCATAACTGCAAGGGAGAGACTCTATGTTCTCGGCGACAGAAGGAAACTGTGCAACCTTATCTTTTCACTGTGTGGGCAGCGGCGTCCTTTGTTTTTGTGGCACTTTTTAATGTTTTCCTGCCTGTTTTCATTGCAACAAGTGTTTAGGCCTCTTTGTGTGAGATTTCGCTGGCCCATACCAGCAGTTCAAAATCGTTAGAGAATTCCCAAAAATGATAAAAATTAATGAGGCAGGGTGCTAGTCGATAAGACTGTGCCCGCAAGGTGTGAGGCGGCCAGGTAACACCGGCACTCTGTGAAGAGTATGTGTAAGTGAGAGAATGGTGCTTTTTGCACTCCTTCTGTATATTTGTTATCGCGAAAGCTAAATTGAAGCTGTATCATATTATACTTTATGATGCTAAAATATTAAAGATGCTGAATCACCAGAAGGCTCATTTGTAAATATATAACCTGAGGTCTGATTCACGATTTGAGAGAGCTAAAATGAGGTGAAATTTGCATGGCCTTATTACTCTGCTAAATTTGAATATTTTTTTTTTCAGTAAAGCATATGATTCACATTCTTTCTCCTGTCACAGCTGTCACATGATATCACCCTCGCATAGTGATGCTGCAGGGGTCTCTGGGGGAGGAGGACACAGTTCCCTGGGTTAGGGCACATTTACAGCACTTACATAGTCACTAATTCCCATACCTTAAACTACTGTAACTTTGCTGTGTAATGCACTGGTGCAGAGTCAAGCACAGGTGTCACCAACATGGTGCCCGTGGGCAACAGGACGCCCCCAAGGACCACATGAGTCGCCCACGGACCTGTTCTAAAAATAGCACAACTCACCCGTGAGCAGCATTTAAGATTTAATCTTATCCTGTTGCTATTCTTCTTTAATCACATTTGCATTTTTATATAGATTTGAAAATGACAATATTTAAAAAAGCATTTAAAACATGTTTACTATGTATGAAGTTTAGATAAGTTTAGGGGGGCATTTCAAACTGGTAGCCCTTCGTATGGCTCAGTACCCGTGAAGTAGCTCTCACTTTCAAAAAGGTTGGTGACCCCTGGTCTAGCATTTAATGGTCACCACGCAACACTATGATTCCAAGCTCTTTTGCTCTGCTGAAATCTAAATTCATGCTCCATTCTCCATGTGCAGCTTTCTGGATCAAATCAAATGGACACCAACTCAAGGTAAAACAGAATAGCTAAAACAGAAATTCCTAATAACTAACCAGGTAACCCTCAGTATTAATTATGAAATTGTCAAGTGGGCTAAGTCTCTGCCTGTGATAAGAAGGTTGCCAGGTTGAGCCTAGTCTCAGCACATCTGCAGGTCCTTGAGCAAGGCCCTGAACCCCCAGCTCTCTGGGGGGCTGCCCTTCTGTGGCCAGCTTGCTCTCACCTACAGAGCAAGTTGGGGCAATTTCCCGATGGGGATCAATGAAATATCTATTATTAATTAGATTTGGGATCATTTTTAAGATAAGTGTTTCAACCAGAACTTGCACCCTGTCCGGCTCACTATGATCAGTAAGCAAACGGCACCTGTTGATTCCTTCAGCATGTGGTCTCGTACTAAATGTTATACATGCGTGATTCCTCAATGGTGGAACAAAATACCCAACTACCTACTTAAAACTCATCACTTGTAGGAAAACCTTAACATTTATCCCCTGAACTAATTTCATCCCCTACCACTGACCCTAACTGCTCACTGTCTTTCTAGGCATGGGAGATATTTCTGTGTTGGTTGTTGCATGTGAGTCTACATTTTAGATGGAAGGTTTTAAGCAGGGTTTGTATAGCCTATTTGGCACTTGGTACTAGATGGCTCCTTGACAGCTGTATTCTTGTAATGTATTATCTGCTTCTCTGGTAAACCTCTTTGGACAAACAAAATAAATACGTGTAAATGTAAATGCATACACTCAGGATAAGCAATGGGTGGACATTCAAAAGGAGGTATTCCTTGTCACGGTGCACGCAGGGTTTATTAGGGGAGACCACATTCAGGAACACGGAACGAGGGATACAGACTCTGTCACGTACTTAATTACACCACAGCAATCAACAGAACTTGAAACAGCTGGGAACACAGCGATTCCACACGAGGTAGAAAGGGGGGCGTGGGACACGGGAGGGTCGGCATGATCGGGGCATGACATTCCTATAGTTTTAGAACAAGAAGTTTCAAAATCATGTCGTCAGTTGACTTTCATTTAAGTTTTTCGTACATTGATCAACTGTACAAAGACATGACAGTTTCACACGCAGCAGTATAAGATACTAACTAAAAAAATAGAAACAAAGAAAAATCCTGTTAGTTAATTATACGGCATGCAGAAAGCGCTCGCTCTTGATGCAACTTGGCTATGCTCTCCAGCTGTGTGCACAGAGAGTCACAAGCGTTCACGTCAGCGTCTCGAGGCTGCACGGCGCTCCCATGCCTCATAGGGCACGAGCCTCCCATTTCCCGTCAGCTCCCGAGCGCCTAATTACAGGTCTGGGGAGAGATGTGCGGGATGCCGGGCAGGTTGTGAGTATAAAGTTTTCTCTAATTCAACAGTCGGAAATTACAATGACATTACGAGGCACTTAGACGCGGGCTTATTAACCAGCTCGGAACACGGAGGTTTTCTGCTTCATTTTCAGCGTTTATAACCCGGGATGCCGCGTAATGAATTTTAGCTGAAAGTTCAACGCCTAGTCACTGAGCCTCATATCCTTGGAAATAAAGCAGCACTGTAGTCTTAATTAAATATCACGGTATTGTAATCGCTGTTATCTTCATTTTAACTGCCATTTTAGTGCTGTTTATATTTCTTATATTACATCTCGCTTCCTTGACCCATCCTGTTTCCTTGTCTATGAAAGGGGAAAAAATGCGATTTCAGTCGTGGCGCGCAAATGATTTTGACATTTGTTAACGTTTATTCTGCTACAATACACATCGTGAAACACCTGGTTAAGCTGGGAAATATGCAGGATATTTCATTTGCAAATAAAGCGAGTAGGTAACAGCAATGACAAGTTGTTCCTAAGTTACACCATTAATTTCTTTGTTTTCTCACTCATTTGTGACTGAACGCAAAAGGAGCTTGGGTGTTTGAACTGAAAGGATCGAGGTCTAACGATCTTATATAGGACAGGGACAGCAAAGGGAAGTGCTGTTCTGAGGTTTCCGGCCTATAGCGCAGGATGTCAGGGCCCCCAATCACTGTCCACCACGAAGAGGACCGCAGGTGACACTTGCTGTCAGTGGTCTTCTTAAGGTTCAGCACGCCATGAGTGTATCGGAGGGACTATATTCCAGGGAAGTGTACGCTGCTTTACAGAGAACTATTCTTTTGCAAAACTCCGTAAATCGGTGCCTGTAGGACACGTTTAATGTAGATCATAAGTGAACTTGGTTTAGCATTCCCATTTATGAAATGCGCACTTTCTTAATCCATAAATGTATCTTTTCAAGTTTTCAAATTAGTTTGACTTGTCATCTTTGCATGGAACTAGAGGGATTCAGTTCTGATAACCTGGCCTTGCATAGCTGTGTTATAAGCCCGGGAATTATTTTTCTTTTGCTTCATGTTGATGAACTTATTGTAGAGTAGCAAATTGCTTTGACGTGAACTGATTGTAGTTGCACATAGATTTCTATTTCTTTTTAGTGTATTGTACAGCCTCACTGTGACAGGAGTTATATATCCACACCTCATCTGTTCCTTTATGACTCCTCTAACACAGTGGCATGATGGAATCATGGAAGTGACTGTATAAATGTTTGATCTTTCTGGAAAAATGGTTGCTGCTATCTCTGAGTCCCCCATATACAGCATGACTGTCGATATATATTTCTACTTTTCAAATGGATCACTTAGCATTTACACTTGGTGAGCTATGTCTGCCGTCTACCAGCTCATCTCTCAGTGCTGTCCAATGCCTTTTCACAGCTCTATAGCTGCACACAGGCTGCTCCATAACAGAATTGTGTGTCATCTGCATGTTGACTCATGTCAGATATGTCCAGATCCGTAACAGTCGTATATATTGCATGTAATAGTCCCAAAATGAATCCCTCTAGTACTGGACTGATTAGCCCAGCACAATTAGAGCCTCTTGAAATGACTTCCTACCTGACAGCATGCAAGTAAACTGCCTTATATTTAGTACCTGTCTTTTGTGTAGAACTGTATCAAATGCCCTTTGGGCATGTAAGTATATCACAGAGTAATTGATATTGATATCATAAAGTGGCATTTGGTGGCTAAAAGTGAAGGCAATCAAACTTAATGTTCTAACAAAGAATATGTTGCTTGTTTTCCTTTGTAATATAATTTTTTTTGAATCAAATTTTTTTTTTTTTGTCAGAACATTGTGAGTTAATGGAATGATGGAATTCTTGCTGGAGCATTGATTTAATTAGACTAAGATCGATGGAAGTTTCTCAGCAACTTGTCTTCCCGTCATTAAAGCTGCTTTATGATTGCTGTTTATTCGTTAGGTTTTGACCGAGTGCTGCCAGAGCGGGTGATTCTATGTGGATGCTGTCCTGGAGCAGCAAGGCACATCTTAATTATTTATCTACAGAGACTATAAACCTTTTTCTATGTCCCCTGGTCTCCCCTGTCAGGATAAAAAAGAGGGTTCAGCAAGTTATATGGCTTTCTAAATGCTGTTTTTTTGCATGATTCCCAGGGGCGTGTGCTTTTATTTTTTTTTTTAGCTTGTGAGATAATCAGTTGTTTCTTGATGCAGTCCCCTCACAAATTTGGACCTGAGGCAAACAGAACATGTCACTGCGTGTTTCTTGGATTCTGATGTCACATTGACTCTTTCTCATCTTTTCTCATGAGAAATGCCCAGTGACATGCATTTTAAAATGCAGCTTGAGACCGATATCAGTTGTAATTTAAACTGATCCCCAACAGCAGGCTTCAGGCTGCTGGCACTATAGACCCATGACAACCTTGGATGACGTCCTACACAGATTGCTGTTTTCTACCCTGAGTGCGATTACAGATGTTTTTCCCAAAGCCGTTTCTAAAGCCCTTTTTCATGTAATGCTCCACTCTGGTGCCAAAGGTGTTCTACCTTTCCTGAAATCCCTGTCATGCTCCCTGCACTGCAGCCTGAAAATGGCACCAGGAGCAATTTGGGTTAACTACCTTGCTTGAGGGTAGAACAGCTGAACCCTTCAGATGAATTGAACCCAAGTTAGAGGTGCACAACCTTAACTGCCTTACATTAGTTGGGGAGTGTGTGTTAAAAAGAACAATGGGCAGGTTGGTTAGAATCTGATGCTGTTGCATGAGTGTGTATTATTCAGGCTGCAGGAATAAAGAGTAAATTATCCTCAGGTGTGTACGAATAGCTATGGGGGTCCGGGGAACACGTAAGGGCCTTATCTGCATCGCAGCGCTGCCAATATGTCAGCCATCACACAGCTGGTTTGTTCAAATTAAATAAAGACAAATACGTAACATGAGAGTCCAGGCAGTCGGTCAGCCACACATTACTATTCACAGCAGACAATCCTGTAAGCAGAAATGAATGTGATGAATTTTACTGTGGGAAAGCCTAACAGCGTGACAGACGGGAAGGCAAACCAGCCAGCGCACGATGTTTGTGTGGCAAATAATTCATTTAGGATCACATTAACAGCTTATTTAGGGTGATGGCTAATTAAACCTCAAAAAATATTACGATGTTATTTACGTTTTAATATCAGGATATTTCATGTCATGATTTTAATACATTTATGATGATGGCATCAAAATTTTCAAAAATTTAATTGAGGGGTCAATTTTTCTTTTATTGCATTTATGTTACTTAGTAACTTCTTTTACTCTTTGATGGCTGGTTGACCTTGGCAGGGGTCTGTTTTTAACAGCATAACTTATTAATAATTAACATTTTGATGAAAAATCCAGAACATAGTGGGACAAGCCACATGGGCTCCAGTTGGTAGACTTGTCTCATTTGTGTTTCAGACGGATCTTGGTGTTGGTAAGGGAATAGCCTCGGTGTTTTTTTTTTTCCAAGCTTTGATTCCGCCATACTGCCTGCAGGCATTTGAGATCCAGGCCTTCAAAATCACGGCAGGCCTCGTGAAAGATAAAACAGCCCCTGATATTGGTATTATGGACAGACAACCTTCAGTTCTTCACGTAATCCTCATTTAGCTGAATCTCTCCCTTTCTGTGTCATTCTCTAGGTATGTCATGTGTAACCATGTGATGAAGTAGTTTCTCTTTACAACGCTTTACATAAACGCTTTACATGAAGGCCAAGAAAATTTTTATTTCATCTGACCACAGTACCTTTTGGCATTTTTTGCTGCATGAAGTAGTGCTTTGATGCAAATTCTAGGCAAGCTTTGGCATGGATTTACTTAAGCAGTGCCTTCTTGCATTTCACTCTGCCTTACTGGCCACTTTAACGCAGCATTCTGGAAATGGTTGACCGATGCATATTCTCTGGCATTTCAGTCATTGACCTCTGCGATTTATTCTCAAAGTTGTAGTTGGTCTCAGTGGCTTATTTGTCAGTTTTCTTCTTGCCTGGGTGCTCAGTTTGGAAGGCTAGACTAGTCTAGGCCGTATCTATGTTGTATGACGCTCCTTCTATTTCTTGATAGAGGAAGTATTTTAAGGCACTGCGCTTTTTTATCCTGCCATTAATCCCTGATTTGTGATAACTTGATCTCTGACTTGTTTTGAAAGCTCCTTGATCTTCATGATGTCTTTGCTTCAGGTTACTGTGATCATTTATTGTGAACTACTATTATTTCACACTGACATGGGCTGCTCATCTAATTGGGTGACCTTTTAAGGCAACCTAATTTTTTTTTGCCTGACTTAAGGTTTGCTACAGTGAGAGTCTAAATGCTTAAGCGAACAGCATATTTCATGTTGACTTAACTCGCTTTCAATATTTTTACTTTTTAATTGCAAAATACTTGGAAAGATTAAGGTTAGTAAAGCATTATTTTGTAATCCAGTAACATGTGTGAGATTGAGTTGTGGCTCCCTGTTACCAAGCACCTTCTCTGTGTGGGGTATTTATCGGGCTGCACTTTATTGTAAAAATATCAAATATCGCAATGTGAATTTTTTTCAATCAATGTTGTCATATTTATAATGCGAAAAATGACCCAAAATTAACTGTGTCCACATACAGTAGAACATACCATCAGAGTCAGTCAGATATGTTGGTGGTGACAACAGACAAAACAGTGGCTAATTTTGCCGGTATGGAATCCAAAATATTTCCATACAGCAGAAGCCAAATGTCTTTTTGTGATCAGTTCTTGTTTGCTCTTCTCCTCCTCAGTCATTTTTGTTAAATTTCTCACAAACATGCCACACCGTCTGTGAGTGAATCCAGCAGCAATGATGAAACTGCTTACAATTGGCTTAAACACATGCAGAGCTCATGCAAAAATAATGGATAATATTGGAACAATCAATAATAATGTATAGATGGTATGAAAAATGAAATACTGCTCAAGCATAATCTTAACCCAGCTGACTATCGCGGTTCTTGCGATGTGACGATTGCACGTGCATAACATGCGATATTCATATTAACGTCGCAGTTGTTGTTTCCTTCCAGTATTCCAGTTTTCTCCCAAAGTCCCAAGACATGCAGTTAGGTAAACTGGTGGCTTTAATAAGGTATACAGATATGTGCCCTATGATGGAACTGCATCCTACCCAAGAAATACCCCAGCATGGTACCTTATGTTGTCTGGTATAGATTTCAGACCTGGTATAGATTTCAGACCTGGTATAGATTTCAGACCTCCCTGTGACTGGGACCAGGATTGGTGGTTAGAAGATGTATGTAGAATATGTGTGAGTTTTGTCAAGGGTCTGAACACTTTTGTGAACACCTGGAAGAGGCTGTCTAGCAGCTTATCAGGTAACCCTGCAGCCTCTCACCTCCCTATTTGGGGGTTTGTGTCTTGTCCTTGTGTCCCTGTCCAGTGTTGCATGGGGTTTCTCCATAAATATGTCCCTCAGTGCCCGCAATAAACTGCCCACAGTGTATCAGTGAACACGTGCCCTGCAGTGGACTGGCATCCCATCCAGGATATCTCCTACTGTGTACCTTGTCTTTCTGGACATAGGCTGTTATGTGGTTCTGGGGAAATAGATGAGCGAGCTGTGATATGGATTGACATTTGTTTGGTAATGATAATGAGAATGAGCTCTTATGAGCTACTGCAGTCTCCTCTGCTTCTCCCCTAGACTGTGGCATTTTGTCATGCGCTGATATTGAAAATAAGGCTGGTTTCCTGTAATGTGGATCCTAGCAGCTTGTTACCTTTTGCCTTGTTTAATGCGAAATATAAATTACTGCTTTGATTTAAAGGTGCCATTTCCATGGGTACTTAACAGTGCTGACTTTTCTTAGGAAGAAAGCAAACCGATTTTGTCTTAGTATCTGAATTTAGAACGCAGTGTGGTTTTCGCAGTGTGGTTTTCGCAGTGTGGTTTTTCCCAAGCTCTCCAAAAGACCCACGCTAAAAAAGAAATGATTTATGTGACTTTCACACACTTGAATGCCTCTAAGCACATTTTTTTTTGTAGCGATGCAAAATTTATCATTTGAGAATTAATGGAAGGTGCAGATGATATGCATGCATTGTGGCAGTGAAACCTTGCATTACAAAACAGAGCTACATTTTGTGTGAGAAGGCCTACAGCAGCTGCATCCCTGGCCTTCACATGGCTGTTTGTCTTTAATTCCCTTTCATGTTCTGTCTACTTATTCTCTCCAGCTGATGCAGGAACTTGTGTCATTTGAATGCATTAAAACAGGAGTATTGTGATAAAACGGGACTTGAATGAGTATTCATTATACAAACTGCAGATAAATACGTTCCCTTGGGGTCTGTTGTTTTTGTGTTTGCAGTGCAATGATGATACCGTCAGTTTTACTCTGGCAGCTTATTTGAAATTCAGCCTATCGTGAAGGGAAGCCATAACAGGATTTGTTGCCACACCTTCGTTTCCCCGGGCATAGCAATATAGCAAAAGGCACTTTGAGGACTTTTGTGTCATAACGCTGTCCCAACTCTGCTTAGCTCTGGCCTGCCTGAAGACGTATGTACACTGGCATGCTTTAAAGCATTCTCCATCCTAAATGAATGCTCTATCTGCATCAAGACGAGACATCGTTTCTGTCTCTTATGAATAACTGCAGACCCAATCAGGGTTTCATTGATCTGGAATCTCTCTGGGGAAGTATACAGCAAGTCTATCATAGGATCCTCAGAAGCCCTCTGGAGAAGCTTAGAGGCACAATGACACTGATTGGTGTTCAGGTTCTGGGACACACAGACATATAATCAGATTTGAACCGACAGCCCCCAAAGCTCTGGGCCAGTGACACCACTAGCCACTGTTCTGAGCTATGAGAGATTTTTTTTTTAAAGCTAATAACTAATTTGAATGCATTTGAGAGCAGTAAAGTCGGCTCCCCTCTGCAGGGCCAGTCAAGCCCTTCAGCGTTCTGAAAAGGACACAATCTCAAGCTTAATTTTCACTTGGCACTCTGAAAACTGATTCTGAACCATTGTAGATGTTAATGGGAAATTGATAGTCCTTCTGAGTTAGAAAAAAAACATTAATCAAGGACCACTGCTGTGAATGTGCTTCTGCTGACTTTTAACGTAACTGATGAAACTGGCCAGTTTTGAGAAGTGATTTTAAAATGGAAAGTAAAAGAAAATAATCATATAAGTAAAGGTGGTACAGTAATCTCCACATATTCATTCAGCTATAAAGGCAGTAAGAAGGCCTCTCCCAGAGGCAGGGATGACTTGGGAAAGCCATCTTGTCAGTTTAATCTAGTGCTTTTGGTGGCCTTTTGAATGGGTACTTTAAAAATAATGGAATAGTAATAATAGAATTATAAGGCTGGATGTTTCTGTGAATATGACTGTCAGACCTTGTGGTATGGTTCAGTGTTTTGTGTGATACAGGCCTCCATCCCTCCTCTGCTGTTTGACGGATTGCACGTGTGTGGAAACCAATAATGGCCACCCCGTGGTTCTGTTATCCTCGTGTACTGGCTGATATTAACTAGCTCTAGACATCCTGGTGGCTTTGTGGAGATTATTCTGCCGGTCCACCGAAACTGCCAACGCCCAACATGACCGAACGACTGCCAAAGCTGCAGCTGAAGAGAGTTCCAGATATGTTTAATTTAGCTCTGAATTCACTACAGGAAAAAATGGCATTTCAATTTATAGTCTTTGTGTTTTAATGATGTGTCTCTCTTAAGAGCAGACGTTTGATGAAAAAGCAATAAGATGGCATGAGTTATAAAAAGTGTTATTACTCAAATATTTCTTTTAACTGAATCCACGACTGAATTAATGAAAGTTTTGACATCCTCAGCTGTAGAATACTTGTGTAGAATTTAACGAACCCAAAGCGGAGAATTTAACTTGATCTCCACCCCCATATGGAGGGGAGATGATGCAGAAAGTGACAGGAAAATTTTAAAAATGGCTGGACAGGGGTTGAACAGGTGGGATTTGTTTATAATGGAATTTCTAGCACTATAATGGACCTGTATCATTTTAAATTATATGGAGAATTGTCTTTCATCCTCTCTGATTGAATTGAAGGCAGGGTGTATTGATCAATCAGCATCTGAGACATATTGTTTTTTTTGGCACAGGGGTGAAATGGATTTTTATTTCAGGTTAATTTTAAAGAGTGGTGTGTAGCTTTACATTTTTAAGGTGTGTGCGCTGTGCGTGTTCCCCAGGGGCTTAAAGAAGGACCACTGAGTGACCGGTGGTGACCGGGAACATGTGCAGATCCACTGAAGAACAAAGGGCAGGAAGTAATGAACGCAAGGCAGCGCGCGTGAGATGAAAGCACAATGCAGAATGATGGCAGGCATTCAGATGGACCCTCTGTTCATCGCCGTTTCTATGGATATCATCGAAATCCATTACCATCCATAACGTGCAGTGCATCACACATTCATCACATTCACATATTTCTGTGGACAGTTTCAATCCATCCATAACCATTGATCAAGTACAGGGCCACCTAACTGCATGTTATTAGGTTATGGGAGGAAACCAGGGACTTCAAGGAAGCACACAAGAGGTTCCACACATAAAGAGCCAGTGATCACATTCAGGCACTCAACCCTGAGGGTGTCCTGTCATTGTATCACCAGCTGAGCCACAGTTTCAATCCCCCCCCCCCCCCCCCCCATAGTCTGTAGACAGTCATCAGTCTTCTTTTTTTTTTTGGTACTGTCTTATGACATTCAGCACAATGCGGGAATTCTTCTATACGCAGCATAGTAAGTTATTAGAATCAGCCCTGCATAATGAGGTTCATTCTTTATAATGAGACGGACAATTTAGCGGCTACATCAGAGCGCAATCTATCCTGGTTTTGTCCCATTATTCTCCTAATTAAAATAAAGGATTGGTCTCTAAGCAACATCTCCCATTACCCCTATCGCTAGGTCACCCATCAGACAATATTTCAGCATTGGATATTGCGCATTGGGATCCAGGGGAACGAACACTTCCACGGCCCTTATTACTTAGCCGACTTTGGTCTTGATGTTGCGCTGTTGTGGTCCTTTCTCATTCCCACCATTTTCTTTCTGCCTTGCTTACTATTGCGTCTGAAAGATAAAAGAAACCTGACAGAGTATAATTTGAACTTTACCTTGTCATTTCTGTGCATCTTTGTTTCATAAACCTATAAACGGGCGAAGTCTCCTGTTGACGAACTGGTGACTAACCTAGGATATCTGGTATCCTCCGGTTCCAGAGGGACTTCAGGTCACAACTGGATAAGCAGTTACCATCATTGTTATTATAAGAATCGTTGGGATTTTTTTTTTTTTTTATGAAAGCCATTGGCTTTTGATGATACATTTTGTATGATCTTAAGTGGAAGTTCATGGTTCTGGTTCAGAAATGAACTGCACTCAGAAAATGTCTATAAGATTTACCTGTATGGATGGTGGGTAATACTGTACTTAACATGTCCAGTGATTCCCACCCCCAGCTCTTAGTGTGCAGTTTGCATGTTCTCATCTTTGGGTGTGTTGGTGGTGGTGGGGGTCATGTGGGGAGTATGTAAACCTCTAGGATAGCTATCTGCCGACTGAAGAGATAGGGATTTCTGCCTCACAGGTCTTCTTTTCCCATTGAGAGGAATCAGTCTTTGCTTCATCATACAGTTTGGGACAGATATGCCTGCTTTTAGAGGCCCTCAGAAAGAGTCTAATGAAAAATGTACTTTGCAATCAACATACATTCAATATTGAGTACAGTGTTGTTATTCTTACAGTAGGTGCATTCTAGTTGATGTCAACTCCTGGCAACCATGTGGATGGCATTTCTGTCCTGTCTTCTGGGACTTTAGACTTCCTGGTGGCATATTCACTACCATGACTGAGTCCATCCACTCCTGCTTGTCTTCTACCGTTTGACACCGGGGATATGGTGTGTTTGATTCTGTGGCCTCCATCTGGTGATGACACTGGTTGCTTGAGCAATGTATTGGCAGTGGAATAATGATTGGATTTAGAGAAGCTGCTTGGTTGCTCTCCAGCTTGGTTTCTGCTTCCAAGTCAATCCTGGCCAACAGTATTTCCCACCTTCTCATTTCCAACTTTGGCATTCCGGTCTCCGCTCACCAGGAGTATATCTTGTTTGCAGTCAGTTTCAGCCTGAACCAATTGTACGAGCATATTGAAAGGGATCTGCAAAATCAAATTGATATTAGTCGGCTGTTCACAGCGTTGTATCAAGTCAGCCTGTCCAGTTTCTTCATGACCATGAAAGTCATAGCATTTCTTCTTTGTTGTCCATTATCTAAGTAGTAGATGGTGTTTTGCATGACTGAAAGTGTTCTAGTCCAGTCCATTTATGTTCATTGATGTCACCTTGTAGGTAATCCCTTTCCTGCTCTATCTATGCTGTGGCTGTGAGGCTAGGGATCTGTGCTGGCCATCAGAAGGTTGCCAGTTTGAATCCCGGGAGTGATTCTGCTCCATTGCGCCTCTTGAGCAAGGCCCTTAAGTCACAATAAACTCTAGCCACTGGAAAAAAAACTTCTCTCTGTTTCGCTCCATTCAAACGAGTGTGGTGCTGAGGTATCATCCACTGCGTGGCTGTACTCGCGTTCTCCTCCCTGAGATGATTTGCCGTGTGATGGGTGCAGCAACATGCTGTATCATCGCATGCTCCTTATGCCAGGGGTGACCCTGACAGGAGATCATTTATATAGCTATATAGCCCTTAACCTCCCTGATGTGCACAAGCCTTATCACCTCCTATTGGCACTGTACCATGAGCAGGGTGTGGTATTAATGTGGCATATTTATTAGCTACAGTAAATAAAGGGTATTTCAAGTATAAAACTGGAGGTGATGACAGATATCAAAAACCATGATGAATAATGAGGCCAGTGTGATTTTTATTGTTAGTAGAATGCACCAGAAAACAAGTATGTAGATTGCAAGTGATTATTTTAGAAAAATATACACTTCAGCCTTTCTTCAGACGCCTTGGAATGATAAGCTACTGATCTTATCAGCCATTCAGCACAGTGAGTCGGCATGCCCTTTGCCCTTTGCCCTCTGTCTGGCCTTCCTCTGCTCGCCGCTGCCTTATCCCAGGCATGCTTCCATCCAGCCATCTCATCGCAGAGGCCCACTACAGGGTTTGTTCAGCTCATGGATGGGCATCACTTGTAATCATAGTGATGGAAAAACACTTCAGAAGGCACCTGCAATGGAAAATGAACAGTATACGGGCTCCCCTCCCCCTCCCTCAAACAGGGTAGAGCATGGCTTCAGTTTCTGTCTTTGTGAATGGGAAGCTGCACTTTTTAATCAGTCATGACTAAAATAATAGCTTCTTAATAATAACTGCATGTTAATTCATTTTTAAAGCATATTTTAAAGCATTTAAAAATATATATCCATTGGAAATATCCAGTCTGTTTTCACAACTGGGATTTGTACTGTAATCGAAGAGTAACTGTCAGGTAATTTGCTCTTTTATCTGTCAAAAATACACTCTCAAGATATCAGTGGGTCAGACAGGTGATGATGGCAACATTTACAGGAAAGGCAGCAGACAGTGTGCCCGCAGTGTAACCGCAGACAGTGTGCCCGCAGTGTAACCGCAGACAGTGTGCCCGCAGTGTAACCGCAGACAGTGTGCCCGCAGTGTAACCGCAGACAGTGTGCCCGCAGTGTAACCGCAGACAGTGTGCCCGCAGTGTAACCGCAGACAGTGTGCCCGCAGTGTAACCGCAGACAGTGTGCCCGCAGTGTAACCGCAGACAGTGTGCCCGCAGTGTAACCGCAGACAGTGTGCCCGCAGTGTAACCGCAGACAGTGTGCCCGCAGTGTAACCGCAGACAGTGTGCCCGCAGTGTAACCGCAGACAGTGTGCCCGCAGTGTAACCGCAGACAATGTGCCCGCAGTGTAACCGCAGACAGTGTGCCCGCAGTGTAACCGCAGACAATGTGCCCGCAGTGTAACCGCAGACAATGTGCCCGCAGTGTAACCGCAGACAGTGTGCCCGCAGTGTAACCGCAGACAGTGTGCCCGCAGTGTAACCGCAGACAGTGTGCCCGCAGTGTAACCGCAGACAATGTGCCCGCAGTGTAACCGCAGACAGTGTGCCCGCAGTGTAACCGCAGACAATGTGCCCGCAGTGTAACCGCAGACAGTGTGCCCGCAGTGTAACCGCAGACAGTGTGCCCGCAGTGTAACCGCAGACAATGTGCCCGCAGTGTAACCGCAGACAATGTGCCCGCAGTGTAACCGCAGACAGTGTGCCCGCAGTGTAACCGCAGACAGTGTGCCCGCAGTGTAACCGCAGACAGTGTGCCCGCAGTGTAACCGCAGACAGTGTGCCCGCAGTGTAACCGCAGACAGTGTGCCCGCAGTGTAACCGCAGACAGTGTGCCCGCAGTGTAACCGCAGACAGTGTGCCCGCAGTGTAACCGCAGACAGTGTGCCCGCAGTGTAACCGCAGACAGTGTGCCCGCAGTGTAACCGCAGACAATGTGCCCGCAGTGTAACCGCAGACAGTGTGCCCGCAGTGTAACCGCAGACAATGTGCCCGCAGTGTAACCGCAGACAATGTGCCCGCAGTGTAACCGCAGACAGTGTGCCCGCAGTGTAACCGCAGACAGTGTGCCCGCAGTGTAACCGCAGACAATGTGCCCGCAGTGTAACCGCAGACAGTGTGCCCGCAGTGTAACCGCAGACAGTGTGCCCGCAGTGTAACCGCAGACAATGTGCCCGCAGTGTAACCGCAGACAATGTGCCCGCAGTGTAACCGCAGACAATGTGCCCGCAGTGTAACCGCAGACAGTGTGCCCGCAGTGTAACCGCAGACAGTGTGCCCGCAGTGTAACCGCAGACAATGTGCCCGCAGTGTAACCGCAGACAGTGTGCCCGCAGTGTAACCGCAGACAATGTGCCCGCAGTGTAACCGCAGACAGTGTGCCCGCAGTGTAACCGCAGACAGTGTGCCCGCAGTGTAACCGCAGACAGTGTGCCCGCAGTGTAACCGCAGACAGTGTGCCCGCAGTGTAACCGCAGACAGTGTGCCCGCAGTGTAACCGCAGACAGTGTGCCCGCAGTGTAACCGCAGACAGTGTGCCCGCAGTGTAACCGCAGACAGTGTGCCCGCAGTGTAACCGCAGACAATGTGCCCGCAGTGTAACCGCAGACAGTGTGCCCGCAGTGTAACCGCAGACAATGTGCCCGCAGTGTAACCGCAGACAATGTGCCCGCAGTGTAACCGCAGACAATGTGCCCGCAGTGTAACCTCGAGGCTTCTCCGTCTGTGTCCTTCACTGCCCACTGCAGTCATCGCTACTTATTTATGTGCTTTATTTTTTTTTAGAGTTCTGTTTTTCTGGGAATGCCATCAGAACAGTTTTATGATGTCGCTTTCAGAATTCCCCCCAAAGCGATCTGTGGAGAAGCGCGGCACTTTTCTGAGAATGAGCGATAAGCTTGATCAGTGCCGCAGTAATACCGCGGAGACGATGCAGCTGCACGTGTGCTCACTGAAGTCGACGTTTTGTTTCTGATGACCAGTGAAGCTTCTGTCTCCTACTTTGAAGCCTAAATGGTCTTTTTGGACAAAAAAAGCAGCTGATAAATTTATAGAGAGAAAGGGAGAGATATCAAAATAACATGTTGAATATAATGTAGGATGTGGGAGTGTAGATTATTGGGAGAGGCTTTTAATTTCTAAAAGATAAGGTTGATTAAAAACAAAGTTTTAGTATAACACTATCAGTGGATTTCTTTTTTAAAAAAAGTAATTGGTGTATTTATCTGTAATGGTTATTTGACATATTTTATGACTATGCTATAGACTTGGATCTATCGATAATGCCTACCGTAATCCCATCCTTCATCAGATTGGGGTCAGAAATACCACAGCCTGCTTGAGCAGTTACTGAGAATTGATTGGCTGCATTTTTATCATCGCCGTTCTCTTTGTTAAATTTGTCACCCGCTCCCTCTTGAGGTTCTGCGCTCTTGTTTAGCGAGTCAAGAAACACACCTGTTGTATCTTGTCTTTGCAACCACAAAATGAATGAACCCTAAATAAACCTGATTTTAAGTATGCCACACTACTATTGCTTCAGTTTAGAGGGATATACGCCTAGTGTTGCTGCAGGACTGGTTGCCGGTGAGACTCTGTGACTCACTCCTAGGCTCAGATAAGCCTGCATATCTCATTACTTTGTTGTTGCATTGCCGATTGAAATTTCAAACTGTTATTTATGATACATCTCGGCATAACAACCTCCATATTAATATTCATCGTGCATAAGTAGCTCACAAATCTCACTACTGATTATGTGGTAAGAGGCAAACAATGGCAATGAAGTGCCCTCAGAGAACATTATAAAACTACCAGCAACATTGCGGGATACTGCGGTAGGCTGTGATGGCCGGGCAGGGGCCGGCCAAGCTGCAGGAAATGTGGGGTGAGCTGCAGAGGCAGCTGGGAAGGGCCTTGGCTTCAGCTCTGGCTACCAGTACACTTTCCCTCTCTGCCAAGCTGTTCATACCATGGCGGATGGAGACCTTTGTGGAAGAGGCCTATCTGGAAGGGGTGCGCAGCTCATGCCTGCAGCCCAAATGTCTAGTGCATAATCCTCAGTGCCAGTGTGTGTCATGTAAGAAGTTCTGTACCAGACAATGTCCAAATCTTTAAAAGATCTGGCGAGTGTGGAGTATTACTGACGTATGGACTTTCTACTAATACTTTGAGAACGTGCAGATCCAAAGCTTGTTCATGTGTGTGAGTGAAATCTGTTTGGAAACGCATATTAAATACCCCTGATGCAGGGTCCCGGATCTGTTTAATCTGATGGAAGGCATTATTCTTTCATTGCATGTCTTGTCCAGCTAAACAGAAAGTCCAGTCAAAATCTATTAAAATTGGCTCCCAGTTAAAATTCCCCAAGGTCTTTTCAGCAGAGTCAATGGCACTATGCAGCAAAAATGCCGTCTGCCCAATGTGTGCTGCACTGGTGTGTCCAGCAGCGTATGGCCAGTCTCTGCCTCCTGGTAGCTGAAATGTTGTGTGTAATGAAGAGCTGGTGTGGCGTAAACAAAGAGGTGGCTGGTGTTTGGTCAGTTTTGCTTCTGGTCTTATGATGTAATCTGTATGGGGTGCAGGATCTTCACTTCTGCTGACTTCTATTGCAAGGGCACCTGTACTACACGTCACAGTAGAAAGGATGACAGAAATGACATATCCTTATGCAACACAGCTTCACACAGCTTCGCTGACCTTGTAAAGATGCCACACGACAGTGCTGGGCTTCTTGGGGCAGCTGAGTTTTCACGTGGGTGGCACGGTGGCTCAGTGGGCAGCATTGGCCTCACACTTCCAAGCGATTGTTTCCTTTCCTGTGCCTGTGCGTTCTGTGTGTTCTCCCAGTATTTGGGTGGATTTCCTCTAGCTTCATCTTGCAGTCCAAATATGTGTGGTTCATGCCAAAGACATTGTGTACCTTAACTTCCCATAATGTGTTTCCTGTGATGAACTTGAAGTGCTGTGAAGTGGTGAAATGATTATGGATAATTTCAGGGGAGCTACACGACACTGATGCTCTTTATAGGTATTATCTGCAATTTGTCATACTTCCTATGCATGAATGCAAAGTACCGAATAAAAGAAATACATTGTGAATCCTTTTACGTTAAGGGAATTTTTGCTGCTTAGTAAGAAGTTGTGGACTTACTGTGTCAGCTATAGCTTATTGGCTACATTTCAGTGTATCGAGTTCTTGATTTTCAGAACAATGAATTTGGCCGCAACATTTTTTTAGGCTGCTAAAGGGAATAGTGAACAGCTGGCCAATGTTTTGCATTTTCTGCACTCTGCACTCCTAGCATAGAAGTATGGGTTTACTTCTTCACTGACACATTCATGAATGTCAGTCTAACGTTGTTTACTGCCTTACTGTGCATCTGAATACGTGGTTAATGGGCAATCAGAGTATTAGAGTCATGTTTCAAGCCCCATTCTAATAATAAATCATATTGTGTTAGTTGCTCACAGGATACACATTCACACATTATGGGCAGTTCAGGGTGTTTTTTTTTATTATTATTGCAGGAGCAAACACTGGAAAAATAAACACATTCTACATATAGAGAACTATGGGTGAGAACCAGATCTACCATCATGAAAGGAACTCCAAAACCCCGAGCCAGACCGGTTTCCCAATCCATGTCATATTGACCTATCTTGTCTAAAAAAAGTCTTATTAGCTAAGAATGTTTCAGAAGCAACGATACATAATTAATAATTCTGTCACTATCTCATATATAGTGATGATGTATAACATATAATAGAACGACTGTTACTTTATTTAAGTATTAGCTAAACATCTATGAAGGTTATTTAGTTTTCTGAGTTCAAAGTCTTGTGCTGCTGGCTTTGCAGTAGGATGACATCATCTCACAACACTTTATTATATGTTTGTGAGGGGGTTTTAGTGGGAAAAAAAATCACCAACACGTCCACAGCATTAGAAGCTCAGCTCCGCAAGCGTGTAAAAAGAGCAATCGGCCTGGCGAGATACTGACGGGAGGAACAGACACCCCTCGCCTCTGAGACTTCCTGGCGGCTGTGGAGGTGTGTGTGTGTGTGTGGGGGGGGGGGTACATTTTGTGGATATCGAGTAAACTGGAATAAGAATCAGAGGAAAGGAGAAACTAAGCACTGTGTGAACACCTCCAAGAATCTCCACTAAATACCCTAGGATCTGAGTTGGAAGGCCGTTTGGTGTGAGGGACTGCTGAAGGTTCACCTGCCATGTGACACTCCTTCTAGGGAGGCTGGCGGTCGATGGAAGCCAAGGCCTTTGCGGCCTGGAGCGTGAACTCAAATACCATGAAAAATTGGACTTGCATCTTAGCTTTTGCATGAACAGGAAACATCCAGAGGCCTGGGCTATTTTGTAAACAACCTCTCTCTTGTTTTCTTCTTGGATACACAAGTGACGTAAGTAAAGGGTTACTCAACATGCAGTAAAGGTAAACTGGAGCGTACCTTCGACTGAATGTTCCCTTTATACATTTTTGTCAGTTGCGCAAATGATAGCAATTATCCAAAACAAGCTATGTAAATGAATCACAGTTTGCCGTTGTATCTGCAATCATTGGCTGAATTCTACTTGATTTAAACATTGTCTCGTAATCGCAATCTCTAAATTACCCCCCCCCACACACACACACACACACACACACACACACACACCCCATGCTCCTCATACTTTCGCATATTTGTTTGAAGTCATGCCTGTGGTACGGCCGCTCAGCGAGAATGAGGCAGGCAAGCTTTCGGATAGCTCCAGCCAGGCCCTTTCTGATTCCGTACACCTTCCCTCTCAGTCCCTGCATTTGTCGGACCACCATGTTACCATGGAAACATCCAATGGTTATTTAGCTGCTGTAAAATAAATGCTAATATATTTTTTTGTGCAAATGCTTTACTGTGTGTTTTGCTTTGAAATCATAAAGTAGGATGGAGGTTTTTTCTTTTCTTTTCGTGAAGCAGCCTTTGTTTAAACATTAATCAATAACCCACAACCTTGGATGACGATTATCATAATGATGAGAATCTAGAGACCACTTAAACATTGGGTATTACTAAGTTTTTGGGGGTTTTGTAATATGGACTTTCAAATAGTGAAAATTAGTTTCTACATAAGTATACATTTGGACATATACTGTAATCTGATAAAAGGGTAACTCTACTAATGCATCCAACTGAACCTAATCCAAAATTACTCGACTCCTGTCTAAAACCACACAAAGTACAGAACTTACTTTCCATCACAACAAAACTGATTGTATTATATGCCTACCCCCTTAAAGAGTGACCTATACAAAAATATTTTTAAAAAATCAGTTCAACTGTGTTTATAAAATGTGTTTCAGTAGTTTGGAAATTGCTCAGGTCAGTTATTACCACAGTCAGGGACGGATTATGGGTTGTGTGGGCCCCTGGGCAAAACGTTCGTGAGCCCCCCCCCCACCACCACCACCACCAGCACCACCACCACAACCACCACAATTCAAGGGCCCTTGGCAGCCAAACGCCCTCCCTCCTTGTTTCCATCAGAGGCCCTATAGGGTCAGGGGCCCTTGCAGGCAGAGGATCAAAGAATGTAGGCCCTCTAAAATAGACAAACGAAAATACATTGTTGATAAGCGTTGCAAATTGTTTTGGGCTAGGGGCCCCACGGGCCTCCTGCACCCCAAGGGCCCCTGGGCAGCGGCCCCGCTGGCCCGGTCCGTAATCCGTCCCTGACCACAGTAGGCACTATGAGTCTGCAGATGAATGCAAAACCGTTACAGCTGGAAAATCACACCTTAATTGACTTTGAAATTCAATATCACTTACAAAAAAAATGCAAGATATCATTATCTTTATATTCATGACTGCATTCACGTGGAACAATCAAGACCATCAGGGTTTAATAAAGTGGGTGCTGGTGAAGTGACACCCACCACTATAAGTGATGAACCGATGTGGAATTGAAGGGGACGCTTGGAATAAAGTCATAAAATGGAAGGACTTTTCCCTCGGTGGCCTTTTCTGGCACGTGGAGCCGCTTGAACAGGCCAGCAGGTGGCACTGTGCTTAAGGACACGGGCCCCGTACCTCAAGTTACTAGCTTGGTTGGCCAGCCCGTTTGCCGCTGTAGTACTCTGGAGCAAATTGCTCCGGTGGGATGTCCAGTAGTGTGTATGCCTAGAAATTTACATACAATTTAGGTAAACACTTTAATAAGAGTGCCAAATTAGATGTATCTGAACAGATGTTTGTCTGTATATTTGTTTAAATGTCAAACAATGATTACAGAGTTTGAAGGATTATTTGAAACTTTATTCACAGTGAGATGATTTGGCCCACTTATATGTTGATTTTATACGTACGTTATTAGTTTGGTATTGAATTGATCTCGGTTTGCTTATATAGCATACATTGATTTTATGACCCGATAGCATAAAATGTCAAGCTCAAATATGCATTGCTTGCGCAGTCCCACCAGTGGCGACGTGAGGTAACTTCCCTGTATCCAGCAAACACTTATTTCTCAGCACCCTTGGAGACGCGTTTGGACAACACTGTTATAAACACGAATTTATTCCATATGCAGTTTCCAGAAACTCGACTGTGAGGAATGTAAATCATATGTGCCCTTCGACCACAGTAAAACCATAGTTTACGTTTGAATCGTGATATCAAGTAGCAATCAAATCGAGCTGAAGATAGGTATTACTCCACAAATGTATTTGTATTGCTCTTTCCGCCGATTTTAGCCTTTGGTAATTGTGGCTTTTGGTGCTCCTGCAAGAATAATTAAGTAGGAAAAATAAAATGCATGGGATCTCTTCACTAACTTATACAATATTGTCTGTAGGCCTACATGCATAATTTTTAAATGTATTTTTTTTACGTGGCATCTGCAAACATGGCACATCAGGAGAAGAGACGCAAAGACACAATCAGTTATATTATGTCAGTGTCTAGGGCTTTGCCTTTCGATTGGACGTATCAATAACATGTTTGGTTTCATGCGAAAATCTGCATTCGGGGCATGGGAAAGACGGGCACGTTTCAGTGGGGTAACGGTATTTAACTGAATTTCGGGATTAAGTGCTGTCGTTCCAACTGATTAAACGTCTCACGATCTGGCTCCGAAGCAGCGGACTGCAAAGCGCCTTTTTGACTTTCCGGCGTCCACCCGCAATCGTGTGTGTAAATGTCCCAGAGGCCCAGGAACACACATGCCGAATGTTGCAGCTCTGAGCACCGTTCCCCTTCCCATCTGGAAGGCACTCGGGTGTACTAACAGGCGTATAGGGTATGGTCAGTTAACGATGTCCGGGCCCATCCTCCTCACACTGCATTTTAAGACATACACTGCTTTTCGCATTGCTGTGTGAGCTTTTAAGATAAGTAAAGTTAAATATACGCTCGTTAATCAAAAATTACTTTTTATTAGAATCGTTAAGGGTTCTAAGAGGAGGATTTTCTGAAACCACGGTTCAGTAAACTTTTTCTGAAGTACTCGTGTATTTGCGTTTTCATTGCAGTTTACATACATGTAAACATTTTACACGCCTTTTGAGTAATTTCGCAAATTCGTTCTTTTGCACTTCCTAGTAAATATGCATTTTATTATCATTAGGGTTAGGATCGAGTTTTGGCGGTTTTGAACGACAAAAAAATTCTGTAAAGTAGGGTCCCGTGCTTTTGTATATTGTACTTCACCGTACCGCTTCCATCCTGATGGATCGGGCTAGATGTGGTTGATAATCAAACAGCTGTTTTATTAGAGTACTGTCTCTCCACATGACGAATGCCGTGTCGCCTCAGATAAACAGATGCATCACATGTTTGACAGCATAACAGAGTATTAGTTGGGTACCGCAAGGAACCAACGCGACCACATTTTTTATGCATTGCAAATGTCTCTGGATAGAAATTCTATTAACACAGCTACATAAATTATGCCCACAGATGAGAATTGTTAATTAGTTCTGTTCACTACCCGGGACATTAACTGTGTTGCCAGACCTTCAGCCCCGCCATCTCCGCAGATCATAAACGCTAACCTTTTCGCATGTGTTAATGTTATCTAGCTGTGGTCAATGAGACATTGGAGAATCCTGACCGTGAAGAAACACTAAAGTAACACAAAACGCGCGCTGGGAAATTACGGTCGCGTGAACGCCATTTGGGTAACATTCGGCCAGCTTTTTAGGGAATGTGTTAATGGAAATAGCAGCAATCTAACTCGTCGATTTATTTGGTATTATTTACATTGAGGACATCGATATAATTCATAAAACGGACTGTAGATGCTGTGGTGTGTGTGCCGTATACTATATGATATAGAGACAGAGCGATGTATCAATCCCATTCAGCTCCCATGCCATAGAAAATATCCTAATGGCAGCTGGGTCACCCTGGGATTGTACTGAACAGCCGCGGTATTATAGACACACATTACCGGAGAGAATTTCTCTTTGCACAGCGTACGAGCCAATTTGGGAATACTGTAGAGATTTTTTAGGATGCAGATCACGAAATCGTTCCTGTCTGCTCACATCCCCCACATGTGCACGTTAAGGTAGAACTTCACATGGAGATCACAGACCGGCCAAACAGCTACATTAGCACGTTGACCGAATCCGTCGAGTTGAGCCATATATTTAGTTATGCTCGGAACCGTGAAATATATATGTAATGTAAACTGTAAGGGGTTTGTAATAGATTGACTGAAATAGGGCGATATTCAATGGACTTCCCTGTTATTTTATTTTCTTAGTGTCTTTCTTGAAACTTCATCTGGCCCTTTCTGAAATCTCTGGAAGTTGTACATGCCTAAGGCTATGTTAAGTAGATGGTTTAAAAAAGTTAATGGCTTCAGATCCAGTCAAGACTGTTGTTTTGTCATTCTGCTGCAGAACCACCCCCCTCTCCCAAATAACATTTCTCACTTGACATGAACCAGTCATTAATGACTAGGATGGGCACCCAATCACACAAATTAGCTACATGAATTTTATGTATTTATCTGTCAGGGGAAAGCTCTCAGTCCTCAAATGAAAAGGTTATTGCCCTGGATGAAACTGGTTTAGCTTGTGTGCACTGGAATGGCCTGTTTTCTTTCTTAATAAAAAAAATATATAGCAGTCCCTGCAGAATTTCATTCCAGTGTTTTGTCATTTTCAATTTTCAGATTCAGCAATCACCCACACCTCCATATCTGCAAGGAAGCGGGAGACAGTCTGGTTCACGGCTTCGCTGAACTGCTCCCTTAACAAATGCTGCCGACACAACATCTTCAGGAGAGCTTAGCATCGATCAAGGAACCCGGTGAACTCCAGCGTTGGTCACCACCAACTTGTGAGGGACATGTCCAGGGAACAGCCAGGACACCCTGTATGATTTATACCATCCCAGAGCAGAGCACTGACACTGCCACGGTTTCTGTTCCATTCCCTATGACTGGAGATGGAGGGATGGCCCTCAGGAACCAAAAGAGAACCTTGACTGTCTAAGTGACTCCCCAGAGCCACAGTTTCGCTGTGAATTTTAAATAGCCACATCAACGCATGTAAAGAAAGCATCTCGCTAAACGAGAAGCAAATTGCGCCTCCTTAAAACAACGGTCATTGTAGGCAATTTAGTGCAGTATTGATTTCATCCAGTTGCAATATCCTTGGAATGGGGCTCACAACGCTAATAAACAACCCACGACTCAAACAAATGCGGTGGAGCATTTTAGGACATGAGGTCTTTGAGTGCCAATCTCAGAGTCAATAAGTCATCTTTGGCGGATGAGTGGAGATAATAAAATGGAGGAAATATTGAACAGGACAAACTCATGTTTCTTCACAAGAAACCCTTAGACCAGACCAGGATTCCAGTGTGGATTTTGTGACCAAGACAACAGTTTAGCTCAGTTACATAAGACTACCAGTTAACCCTAAATTAACCAATACCAATTTTCAATCCTAAGTGAACTCAAATTCTGGGTTAACCCGCAGTCTCAGTACCAGGGTTAAGTCTAAATCAATGCCAGTTAACTTTAACTGATGCAAGACTAAGGGTTAACCAAATAAAAAGCACACTCGCCAGTAAGTTGAGAACTCGTGGCCATAAGTGGAAATTAGCAGGAGAACATTTTAAAACAAATTTGAGGAAGCACTTCTTTACGCCCCCTCCTGGAGCCGACACCTTATCGTGGTGGGGGGGTTTGCGTGTTCCAGTGATCCCAGGAGCTAAGTTGCCCGGGGCTTTATGCCCCTGGTAGGGTCACCCAAGGCAAACAGGGCCTGGGTGAGGAACCAGACGAAGTGCGGCTCACAAGACCCCTTATGATGAGTTATAACATGGATCCACGATTTCCCTTGCTACCAGGGCCCCCCCCCTGGAGCCAGGCCTGGGGGTGGGGCTCGATGGCGAGCGCCTGGTGGCCAGGCCTGCACCCATGGGGCCTGGTCGGGCACAGCTCGAACAAGGCACGTGGGTCCCCCCCCCATTGGGCTCACCACCTGTAGGAGGGGCCATAGGGGTCGGGTGCAGTGTGAGTTAGGCATTGGCCGAAGGCGTGGACCTTGGCGGTCTGATCCTCGGCTGCAGAAGCTAGCTCTAGGGACTTCTTTACACAGCGTGTAGTTTGAGTATGGAATAGTCTTCCTGCTAGTGTAGCAGAAGCTAAAACCCTGGGTTCCTTTAAATCCTCTCGTTTGTAAATTTCTTATGTTCTTAATAACGGTTCTTAAAATAGATTAAATATTAACAGTTACATGATAAACTGCAGTTATATATAGCAAAGGAACACAAACGCGAATAAATAAATTATAGCAATGTTTGGCTATTGGCATTTTTAGAATACATTATAATGCAGATATTTTAAGCTAGAGATTTGAATAATCTGTTGCAAAAACACCAGTAAAAACTTTAAAAAGCACGGGGGTATGGTATTTCATTTTTCATTATTTTCGTTATTTAGGTGAACTGTGATTCTATGACTTTGCCAAAGTTGTTCACTGTATTGTTGTTGAAGTAATGTCTTAATTTTTCTGAATTCTATTATGACCTTATGATGTCCTCTAACAACAGGGTAATAATTATGTCTATGAGTCTGTTATTAGTTAATCAGGGGGCAGCACAGTGGTCTTTTGCTGTCTCAGAACCGAGGATCAGGTGATTGTCTCAGAACCGACTATCTAGTTGGAGGTGCACGTCTATTGGGGAACCTGTAGTGCTCCTGAAGATTCCTCAGTCCCACCCACAAACGGCCATGTCTGTAGCAACTGTTGGGTTCTGACAGGAGTGAGGAACATGGACAAACCTAAAGTTAAGGAACGTGGAGGGAAGAAGTTCTGGGAGGCCTATAAGATGGAGAACCTTTAGGTGCGAACCCAGATGCTGTAGCAGCAAGAAGTGTTTTCAGCTGGCAAAAGTCACTTTGAGTGTAGGTGTCTGTTAGGAAATGTAGAGATAGAAAAGAACAAGGAAGAGTTGCTTTGGTGTCACGAATGAAACTGCTGTGGGAAGTGTGAAGGTCTTTGGATTTATTCGTAAGAAATTCTGTGCCAAGGCCACATTACACTGCACTGCTGCCTTATAAGTAATGCGCGCTGTCAGTTTACGGCTGAGTGAGCAGATGGCAGAATGGTTAAGAACCTGGGTTTATTGGGAGGTTAAGGGATCGCATCTCAGGGTGCCTCTCATGGTCTGGGGCCTGGATTTGTTTTCAGCCACAGCTTTATACAAGTTGTGATGTTAGTCATGATCCTAGTCGCTCTGACCTTGCCAGAATCATTATCCAGGTTGAAGCTAAATAATAAAACAATTATTCAAGTAAGGAAAAAAGACAAGAAACCACACATGAGTCCTTGCGCAATTCCATCTTTGGTTTAATGATTTTGATTCAGTCTTGAATACCTTTATCCCATATCTTGTAGATGGTGATTAGTATTTATAATCTTTAAACAATGCTTCAGTTCTGATAGTTACAGTATAGGAAGATTCATCTATTATACCATTTCCCAGAGACGGTCTATTTTCAGGGTATACTGTATCCAGTGGTCTTTCCTGTTGCCTTAACCACAGTGCCCCTGCTGTCCTGATCATGAACATTTTATTTCAGAGGCAGTAGCAGATTGTTTCCGTAAAGTAAAAATGAGTAGAGTCATGAGTGACTGGTCTGTTCTTCTTTCCAAATCCCATTAGATTTCCTTGTGAGGCTTTAAAACAAATCACAAAACTGTTCAGGCTTAAAGTTTGATACACTTGTTTTTCTCTTTCAAATGACATCCTCAAAGCCACATTTGAAGGTCTTGGAATCGAAATCCCTTCCAGTATTGACTTGTTTTAATACCCAGTTTTTTGCTCAGCTTCTGACTATATCTGTTGTTTTCCACATCCTGTATTCGGGTGTAATGCATGTCAATGAAACAGCGTTGACCTGGAGTCCTCATGGTGACCGCTGCATTAGACAAACGTCTGATCTTAAAACATTGCCCAAAGAGCAGTTTAGGGATTCCTAGGGCAAATCCTGACATTTTCTTGTTTCACTTTACCCATCTTGTTTGGTAAGCCCCATCCTCTGCTGAACAATTTTGATGGGCATAATAAACCAGAATGAATGACTCTTTTTTTGGGAGGGGGTGGGGGGGGTGAAAGATCTGTGTGTTTTGTGTCTTGATGAGTCGATGACCATGAATCTTTCCAGAGCCGTTAGTGACGGACACGCCGGGACCGTAGTAGAGGGAGCTCTGCTGATGGTCCTGTCCTGCTAGGATACACAACTCCTGCTGAGCTGAGTTTGCCACAGGTGGGGGTGGTGCAGGGGTGGGGGGGGGCGGCTTTGTTGTTCTCCTTCATTAGCCTTTTTCAAGGTCTTATCAGGGTGTAACTGTGGAAAGGGCATGAACCGTGGGTAACCATTGTGTGTTCACATTCCAATCCAAAGGAGGAGCTGTTGTTCTTTCCTTGAGATTGATTTTTAATATGAATATCTCCTGTAAAATATGCAGAAAGCTTTTTTCTTCTAAAAAAAAACAGCTTTCTTAGTTATATATTAAGTTATGATTTTTGTCTTAATAATGCAGTCCAAATAAAACCATCACACAAATAGGTGTTTTGGCTCTGAGATGCCTCCTATTTCCCCTATTTCTTGTCTACACTCATCCTCAGACTGTGGGCCCACTGTGCCTTCTCTCAGCCTCCAGTCAAACGCTGGCAAGTCCTCCAGACCTGTCATGTTCTGTCATGTACCGTCCTCACATCTCCAGCAGAACACGTGTTGTAAGTCTGTAAACGGAGGGGGGGAGGCTGACCTCAAACCCTCCCACCCCCACCCCAGGTAAGCACCACCCTGTGGCTGCCCGGCGATTCTCTTTTGTTATTATTTTTTTATTCCTCAGCAGAAGACCGTCGCTGCTGTAAAGCTGGGGAGGGTATGAGTGCCTGGCTGGGAAATATCTGCCAGTTTCAGGATCTTTGGGCTCGTGACTGAAGGAAGCTCGTCCTGCGTCAACATTTTTACCGACTGCTTACGAACATTGAGGGGATCTGAAGCTGGACCCAGCAGTCATTTCAGTGCTTCCATACATCCACCCAGACCAAAAATAATTTAACGTCACAAAATCAGCTGAGCTCTCATTGTATTATATTGGACTGCAGGACATCTGACAAAGTGGTAGATGTGCTACGGGGGGGGGCTCAGGTATTTTTCTTAACTATTCAAATATATGCGTTAGTTTCTGTGAGGTTCACTGGCAATTTACGTCCTTGATATCAGGAAGCGAACAGACAAAACAGTGATTTGTGATTATTCACGCTCTGAGCTGGGTGAAGAGTTTACAAGGCTTCACTCAAGATGATTGATTGATCTACTGACCTTCTGAGGTTTCATTTGTTTATTGGTGTATATACACCGGGATGGTCCCATCGGCCGCTGCATTCATTGTGGCACAAAAAAAACATTCAAAATATTCTGTTGACTTTTTTAGTCCAGAATACATACACCAGCACAAACATAAGGGGAGTGTTAATTCCTAGATTTAATAATTTCTGTACAACATGACTGACCATGCCATTTTAATCAAAGCTGTATGACCGTCTCCAATTGAGCAGATGGAATCCCATAAAAGGCTCATTTTATTTTTACCCCTTTAAATATAAGCATCTGATGAGAGTATCTGGGGGACGAATTGTAAGCAAGCACCGTAATGTACACCATTTAGCTTCTAAATGACACAGCCAGCTGTGCTGTGATGGTTATTATTATTATTGTGCTTTGTAATTTGAAGCATGAGCACCACCTATGGGTGATACTTCTCCTCGAATCATCTACTGGAGGATGATTACCGAAGTTCAAATTCCATAGATACACTCAATGCCATCATGAAAATTAAATTTGAGTACAACCATATTCTTGGTGAACAGGTCAGAAAATATATACGTAACCTTGAAAAATCTATATGTGTGATAGCTGCCTTAACCTGTTTTCAGTTCCTCGTGAAGCACATTTTCCCACACATATTAGTGTCAGCAATGAGTTTGTTGAACTGAAATTCCTAAAACCATAATGTCTCTTTAATAGCTTTCTTGTTTTATATTCATCGTTATGATTTTATAACTGTCTTTATTATTGTGATACAGGATATTTACCATAACATACTAGCTCTGCTTCTCTCAATGCAGTTTGGTTTATAAAAATTGGAAGTATATAAAGTTGCTTTGTAAAAGATTAATATAAGTTTCTTTAACAGGGTTGATTACCAGGGGAGCTCAGAGGCCTCAGCTAAGAGTGTTTAAAACGTATTTTACGGGAAAAATAAAGCGTGTCCTGTTTTGAACCAATACAGGGTGCGATTTGTCCTTTTTAGTCCAGACAGAAAAACAGTTTAATCCAGATAGTGCAATCAACTCACCCCCAAGCATTTTTCAAAATCTTTTCATCCGGGAGACCAACCCCCCCCCCACCCCCCCATCAACAGCTACCCTATAGTACAGGGCCCCCTGACAGCTCAAACAGCCCAGGGACCTCTGATACTGTTAATGCACCTCTGTGATTAATATTGTCTGCAACCTGAAGCTAATGCTGTCTTTCCATCTCTCTACAATGCAGTACTATTACAGAAAGGTGACCATTTAGCCATAACGTGAGGAAAGATCGCCATCTTCTGGCAGACACTGCAAATAGCGACATAACGATATTATTTAAATAAATCCGTGCATAAATGAAAAGAACCTTTGGCCTCCATCTTGGTTAGCATATTTTTCATAAAATAAAAGTATTAAGTATTAAAATATACATTTTACATTGCCATAAAAAATACAGCAGAGACAATGTGTTGACATTAAACTGTACCTATTGCCCTTTGGAAATATAATTGGGTATAAGAGCAGCCAAGGGTTGGATAGCCTATATAATTTATTAATAAAAATATGTATGATTATACATTTATAAACATTTTAAATTAATTTATTTGGGGAACCTGTGGGGAGTGGAATTCCATGGTAGGAATACTCCATTCTAAATAAGGGTTCAGATGCATTTCTCTAATGGTTCCTCACCTCCAGGTTCTACTTTGTCCACAGTTGATGTAATCCACACCACTTCCATGTATGGATATTCTTATTCTGGTCACTGACCTCTATCCTTGCCTGCCACTTGCACTGGACATATTCGTTTTGTTATAGGGATTAAGTCCATGTTTAAATATTTAAAATGTACTTTTTTATTCCTGGTGTCCTTACTCAGGGCAAGTTTTACAGTATTAAATATATTTTGAGTTGTCCATCCGGATGAATCGGTTTCAGGTTAAGCGCTTTCCTCAGCTTGACTTGCACCTGAAACCTTTGTTATGCCATCTCTGCTTACCTTATTGCAGTACTGCTTTTTATGCATGAAATCGGCTCACAAGGCAGTGTCCATTCATCTGTATTATTCTTAATTTGCTGGAGGAGAAAGACACTGAGACAGAAATATGAAGATCATCTAGTTCCACATCGCTGCCCTCTTGGGTCCTGCTTGTCCTCTAGTCATGCATCTTGTGAAAGAGTGGGAGGGTCACATGCATGTCCTAAATACGTGACATCACGGGTTTTTCTTACTGCAGTATACTCTGCTCTTTCAGTATACTCAAAACCCAGACTTTTAGGAGTTTAGGGCCCCTCCCTCTCGGCTAGGCCGCCTGCAGAACCAGTCACAGTGTGAAGCCTTCACATCCCCGGTGCTCATGTTTTCACCTTGTGCCCCAGTTCGAAGCCTCTGCATCGAATGCTTTAAACCTGTGAATTCCTTCAGGGTATGGATTTCACCACCAAGTCTATAAGGAGCCTGAGGTCACAGGCAGTGTCGTCCATGAGCACAGCATTTGAAGTACTGACGTCCTCAGAGGCCTCGTCTCCTGTCATCTATTAGGGTCGTTTTGCTGGTGAAAAGGCAAACCACTCCATCCATTGCTGCTTCTTAAGTACGAAAATGACCACAACCTCAAAAATTGTACAAGAACTACCTTGCAAAGAAGGAATGTGACTGATCCTTTGCTCTAATAACCAGTCTGTCCAGTCTGCTTGGTCCCACAGAACTTGTGTGAGACAGATTGGACAGAAGAGGTGAAGTGAAGCATCCCACAATCACTCTTCAGCTATGAGAATTGCTGCAGAGTTTCCAGACTGTGAACAAGGTAAATCTTCCTAGACAACCATTTAGGCACAATTTTGTATATTGGCACAGATTTGTATATAGTGATGAATGCATAGAAAAAAGAAGAAAAAAAACAAAACTATGAATTTATCACTATATATATATATATAAAGGCAAGTGTACACAAACTTTGTCAAGCCTATACCTCCCTCCAAAAATGTTCTTCTTTCAGGAACAGAACCATCACCACACCTTCTCCAAAAAACGTCTTCCATGCCTTGCAGGGACACTCTTATCTTTCTGCATTGTTTCTGCACAGAGCCTCAGTTTCCATTCCTCATTGGTTTCCTTCCAAACCCAGGTTATCCGCAACAGCGCCATCCACTGGCAGGGCTGGATTAGTTTGCTCTTCCTGCTTCTCTGGGGGGGGTCACTCCTCAAACCAGTTTTGTTTTCCAGTGTTCTTCATCTGTTCCTTTTTCAAACAATCTGAATTACTTGTTAGGGTCAATAGTTCTGAGTGGTAAGAAATTTCAGCTGGCTGCTCACCATTAGTTGTTAGCAAAGCTAACTTTGTGTACAGTATGATCCCAGTAGACTTTAATTGATGTTTACTACCAGTGCCATCACCTCACTGTGCTTTAAACTCACTGTAAGAATGTCCTGATCACAGAAAATAAATGGCACAAGGGTGGGGGTCATTGGTTGTGTGATGACCTATAAAGGGAACCACTTGTATTTGTAACATTGCTCTAATAAGTCGTTAGACTCAGGACATTAATACTGTTTCACAGCATGAAATACTGGTTCAGCATCAGCACTGTAATGTTTTCTGGTTCAAAGCTATGAGGCCCTTAAACCTATTTGCTTGTGTACATTGTTACCAAAATATGTAAAACTATAAAATCAAATGCGGTGGGCATCTCTGTAGCTATCTGTGCCTACTGGTGAACTGCTAAGAAATAAAAATGAATAATAATAGGGGGATTACTCTGCACAATATTACTAGAAGTGAATAGTGGAGGCAGCCAGTCTGGGTATAAAAGAACAGGATCAAAAAATAGAGTGTAATGCTTTATTCATACACTATAACGCTCTGTTTATAACTTACATAGGATATGCAGGTCTGGTTTTTTTGTAAAATCACACGAAATTGCACAGCACTAAAGCAAACCAAAGGAATAAGCACACTTTAAAATTTAGCACCAACATGAATGATTCATGTAGCAGCCTTCCAGGTAACATACCTCAAAACTCCACTGTAGCTACATACACTCTTCGCTTGGTTTTCCTCCAGTCCTGGCTTACATTTATTCATCTTAGAAAGCAGCATCAGGATACACTGATGATAAACACAGAAATGCAATACACAGCAACACACAAGCAAAGCCGAACGCCTCCGCACAGACTAGCATCGTATGGATGGAGAGGCCGTGGAGGACTGAGGCGTCTCCGGTAAAATGGCGAAGCATTGTTCGCGTTTAAAGCTAGCTGGAAGAATTTTGAAAAATCACATGGCAGCTCATAGCTGAAAAATCCTCCAAAACCGTACATAAAAAAAGGGGGGGGGGGGAAACAAACATTGCTACTGTTGAAGTGTTGATAGTGTTGAACCCTGTGAGTTATTATGATTGTTTTTGGAGAAGTATGGAGGATGTCAAAGTAGCTACGTAGGTGCCCCAGGTGTACCGGAATGGCCCGCGATAAATTTATTTTAAAAAATGCAGTTCACGTAGGCGAATGCAGATATCGCACGGAAACATCTAACAGTTTAGTAACAGTACCTGTTTTGTTTAAAGTTAGGCTTGTACCATATCTTTATGATTATACATTGTCACTTTAAAATGGTGGTATATACAAGTGTGCTTGGATACAAAGGAAACATTAACCTCATATATACTGCATATGTTATAAAAAAAACCAAAGTACGTTAAAAATGCTTCCCTCGCCATCTTCCTTGTCACCTGAAAGACAAGGAATACTCAAACACGAAATACTTAATCATTTTTTTCTTCAAATGTATACCATTTTCAAAATTCTAAATATAGTAGTAATAATAATAATAATTGATAATAATAATAATAATAATAAACAGGTACCAGAACATTTTTGTGTCTAAAAACTACTTATCTTACAAATAAAATCATCCACTTGAGTGATTGTTTTCTTGAAATGGGCTGGCGTAGCTGGACACTGTGGAGTCTGTGGCAAGCCTTCAGAAGCTTCTCACATACATCTATAGCCAGAGAAACGGCACGAGGTCCTAACGATGACTGCAGCGACGACTTTGATGTCATAAACCGCATCTCACACTGGCTTTGCGATTCGTTATCTTTCGCGTCTCTATCTTCCTGTATCCAAGTGAGGTCGCCTGTCGTAAACCAAGCAGCTGAGAATAACCACATGTACATATCAGATCAGGTGTGTTGCTCCTGCGTCGGCTTTGTGAGCTTCCCGGCTGATTCCAGCGGCTGTGAATATACTGTATTTACCCATTTCTGCTACTGCTGGGCTGAGGCTAACTGATCTGTTGGGCAGATCTCCTGGTAGGCCGCGTGCCGCCCTGTTACAAGTCTAGCTGCCCTACGACAGTGGTCCCTGCTGGTGAATAAGAGAGGTGACCTGCTGCTGGTGAGATAGGGACAGTGAGCCTGAGCAGTTATGGCTTACTGAGCCAGTAGGGGGTAGCAGAGAGGCAGAGTGGGAAGCCTCTTGGAAAACATCCCAGATACAAGGGCAAGGAACATCTGTGTGAACCTCCTCTGGATTCAGGCAGGAGGTCATTATGTTAGTTTTGTGTATATTTGACAAACAGTTTCTTCTCTATATTGTAACTTCCTCTGAAAGTTGCCATTCGCTCTTACCCCCTTTTTAAAACCAGCCTTTTATCATACTATGATCCCATTGTGGGCATGGTTCTTCACCGCTAACACACAGGCACCCCAAGACGTCTCACTAGGCTGGCGAGAGAATGTTTGTAAAATTCTGTGTGTTGTGTGACAGCCACTGAATTTAACATCTGCAGATTCTATAAATAAAAAGTACTTTTAAAATTTTGTCCTTCCATAAAACATAAAAAAAACAGTACATATGCATTTACCGCACCGTGAATTAATGCTAACGATTGAGGATTCCTCCAGCACCAAAGGAGACTCAGAACTTGGCCTGTTTTAACTTGTCGATGTGGTAGCACAGCTTCAGCGCCGGGCCCAGCTTCAGCCCCAGGTACTTCATGATCATGTCGCTCTTCAGGAGCAGCAGTGCGTAGCCGTCGATCTCCTGCCAGAGATGCAAAGGCGGGTCACCGGGCAGAAGGAGGAAGTCGGCGGCAGGCCAGGAACACGGAGGAGGAACATCCAGGTGAGCAAGCAGGAGCAGATGGAAATGGGGCGGGGGGGGCTCAAGGACTCGTAAAAGGTGGTTAGAAGGGGCCCTCCCCAGGGTGATGTGCTTAATATAGATGGGTCTAGCAGAAGATCTAGCTATATCAATGGATTAAAACATAATATGTTTTTGATCATTATTATTATGATTAATTGTGACGGGAACTAGGATAGAGATGCTGTCCATGCATTATAGTTTAGAATCACAGATTTGGTGTCATGGTGACATACGTGTTTCCTGAAGACCTCCACATGTGGGCCTAGGGCGAGCGGGTCGGCGTCCTTGACGAACCACACCACGTCCTCCACCGTCCAGGTGGAAGGGTCTTTACTGGGAGGGGGCTTGGACTCCTGGGACTCCGGGGAGGGACTGTAGGCTGCAGAGAAGAGAAATGAGCCCATTGAGTCATTCAGGGTCATGAAAGAATTCCTAGGACCCGAGATGAGCTTGGCTGGTGTGTTCAATCTCAGGAGAACAGAAGTGCTTTTGTACCTTAATTTCTTAATGTGATAGAGATGGACAGTTTATTCAATAAATATGATTTACAAACACACAAGCAGTCAAAAGTTACCCATGGAAAGGTTTAACTGTACTATTCTCTCATATAGTTTTATAATCAATAAAACTATAACATAACATATATGGAATTATGCCCTTACCAAAAAAAGTATTTTAAAAAATTAATTTGTTGGGTCTGTGGGTTCTCACTCAGAAGGTTGCTGTTTCAAATCCTGTGGTTGGCAGATTGATCCCACCCATAACCACAATTACTCCAGGGGCCGGGCAGCCAGTTTCATGAGGTGGCCTCCTGGGATGCTTTTCCAGCAGTCCTGAAGGAGGTCCATATATGCTGAGCATGCTTTGGCTGCTATTCCTTCAGTTTCTAGTCAAACGTCTCCAAAACCATTTCTACAGTGTCTAGGCCAGTTGGGCAGGTCATGTGATGCAACTCTCTCTCACTCTCCTTTGTAGGTGGCTTGACGTGTTCAAGCCTTTGACTGGTATTGGGTGTGTCCACACACACACACAAAGCTGTAATCTATTAAAGTTGTGTGTATAGCAAGAGAAACAATATGTTGTATTTTATAAAATATAAAATTTTATTGTCCAGCAGGGGTCACTATGAGACACAATGGCTCGATTGGCCTGTCCATCTCACCACTTCTGTTTCCTTCCTGGAAGGTGCTGGGGCTGGCCGTCTGTCTGCACAGGCCTGGGGGGGCGGAGCCTCCTGGAAATGGCTGGCACACACGGTAGCCGTACGGCTTGGGCGGATAGGGTGAATTCATGGTGTTGAAAGCAGAGTCGCTGGGGTCCACCGAATACCGCTTGGAGTCAATCGGGTCAACAAGGTAGTCCTCAGGCATGGAGGTGTCTGCTGTGTGTGAAACGGAAGGTGGGAGGGAAGAGCAGGTATGAGGTGGGGTCTGTATGGTCTGACAGTGTTTCCTAAGCCGGTCCTCGGGGACCCCCAGACAGAGCTAAAACGTGGACTGTCTGGCTGAGAGCTCGGAGGGAGCAAAAACGTGGACCGTCTGGCTGAGAGCTGGGAGGGAGCAAAAACATGGACCGTCTAGGGGTCCCTGAGGACTGGGCTGGGAAGCACTAGTCTAACATACATAAAGGCCTGGTCCTGCTGAGAAGAGCTGCCATTAAAGCTGATGGTTTAGCCAGAGGACTCAAAATGCTATTAGCTTTTTAGCCATATAATTAGATTTTAGCTGTTACAGGATAAAGGAGACAAAGAATGATAGAGCCCAAGCGATCAATGGGTTTGCCGACATCGGTCATGATACCGCATTTGTTTGTTTTTTTGTTTTGTTTTCTTGAATGGATATTAGAACTCATCAATCAGGTCATGTGTGTGCTGATTCATTTAATTTCACTAATAATCTTCGATTTACCTTTTAGTTGCTAATCTTTTCAATGTGCTTCCCATATTTAAATAACCGTATTTTGTGATGATGACCTTGACAACGTTTTAAGCAATTATTAACCAAGCAGATGTGTCTTAATTAACATAAACCATTTGCGGCACTAAACCCCTTTTGGCCTCATAGAACGGTTTCGCTTATTACATTTTCCAGTAAATAGAAGCATAGGTGTACGAGAACTAATGATAGTTTTGTAACTACTATTCTCCTCACCATATTTAAATAATTTATGCTTAACCTACTTAACCTTTCTTTTCTAAACTCATTTAAAATTAAATGAATCATGTAAATGGGGGCAGTGTTTGCGGTTAATTTTAAAAACATGCATGAGCAAGAAAGTTTCTATATTAAGCACATTAAGGCAGGCAGACTGTGCAGTTCAGGTACTTAAAGGCACGACAAAGGTCACATGACCTCCCTACAAGTCTGGTCTTATAAGGTACAATTTGCAACAGAAGCCAATGTTACTGAACTCAACACTATGAAGTGTTTTAAGCATTTCACATATGTGACGGACATGGACTGCATGGGCAGGAGCTCTGCTTTTAATCCCACTGCCCCCCTCGACCCAATAAACAAACGAATGGTTATGGGAATCAGCTCAGTTTGATACTCCTGGCCGCTGGACTTCCTGTCACGCAGATGTCAGGCCATCAGCACAGGTGGCGCACAGGGCTGTCTGCTCTCCCTGCATCACAAATAGTTTGACATCTCAGCGCCATTAAAATCCCAGAATATGTAGATGACGCCATCATGGGGCTCATCTCTGGTAATGAAGAAGCATAATGCCATCTGGAAGTAGACAGAGCAGTGACCTGGTATGCTAACAGTGACCTCTAGTTCAGTGCAGTTAAAATATCTACATCAATGACCAACAAACAATCATAAATTACTCTTTTAAATTCCTGGGAACCAATATCTGCAGATCTCTAAAATGACACATTAACACAGATCACTTCATCACGAAGGCTTATCAATGACTATGACAGAGCATCGTAACAAAGGCCTCTAAGATAACTGGTACTGTCCTTTCCTCAGCTGGATCCCCAAATGTGCCAATAGGATTGACCACAGACACATGCAAAGGCCTCTTTCAGCTACTACCTTCTGGTAGACCTTTTAGATCATTCATGTCCAAAATTAAGAGCAGCCCTCCTTCTGTGCCTTGTCTTGTGGTAGAATTCATTTGCACTGCTTTATCTCTATTTTTGCATTTACTGAGCACCTACTCCACAACTTATTCCATAACCAATATTTGACTTTTTGTTGCACATTTGAACCATACTACTGTGCATTTCATGTTGGGGATCTATTCTGCATTCTGTTTGATCTGTTTATGACACGTAGCCTTATTCTGAATCACATTTAAATTGTGGGGGAAAACATTGTTCTCAATTTTAATGATGAGCATATGAGAAAAATCGTTATCTGTGACTGTCACTGAGAATTTTCCTCAACCAAAATCAGTCACTCACTCATAATTTCTGTTTTGTGTGTTTTACTTTTTTAAATCAGGTTTCAAGTATGTGAGCCACTCTTAATTTTCACCTTATTTTTGTATTATTAAATGTATTCACAAATGCATATTGACTACAGCACTGAATTCCAAACGTTGTTCCCGTACTTAATTACGAAGTGTTACCTTATTCCTGTGTGCAACAAGGAAGCCATCTTTGTTCAACGATCTGGTAAACGCAGTGGCAATTATTTCATGCACTGTATTTGGAAACTGTAGCATTTTGTGTATCTCATTTACTGGAGCTGAAGGGATCTGCGTTACTGAAAAAGAATCTTAGAACGTATTAAACACACCTTTGCTCTCCTAACCCTTAAACCTTCTTATTTAGCCCACCGCTGCTTGGAACGGAAGTAACCATTTGTCAGCTTCACACTATGCTGGGTGCAGTTAATCACGGGTGCACAGAAACACTTGTGGTTAAGAAAATTGTTTGGTAGAATTTCCAGCAGAAACCAAAGATCAAACATGTGACCTATAAGTGAAAACCTCAAAGCAGGGTCCCATAGTCAGTCTATAACACATGCAACATAACCTCCATGTGTCTCTGAGCTCAGACAGTCTTTGTCAAATATTTACTAACTCAGTCCATTTTATTCCAAGGAACAAAGTAGCAAGCTTGATTTTTCATTAATTATCATTTTTGGAATGTATCTCAGTATTGCACCAATGAGAGAATCACTATCTCAGCAGAAAAATAAAAAAATAACAGGAAATTGCTCTGTGCTATGGAAATGATGCTGAATAATTTGTTTTATTTAAGGATGTTGCCTCCATGCCTCTATTAACCCCACATACACACAGAAGAGAACACAGGCTGCAGTCACTAAGGTCCTCCCCCATGGGAACATCGCTGCTGCACAAGCCAGACTTGATCTCCATGGAAACTGCTGCCACGGCAACGAAACAGCAACAGGCTGCAGTCATTCAGGGTCATGCCTGGGTGCTGTCTACCCAAACAAACATGAACTTTAAGGGCACGGCTCTGTCGTCAAACATTACGTAGCTCTATCAAAATACAATAAATTAATTCCCACTATGAATCTTTCAGACAAAAGCCAGGAGGCACAAGCGGAAACATGCAGCTGCATGTGCTGATCTGGAGCACAGAGCTCCATCCCGCATGTGAGCCTGCTGTGAGCCAAACAGCATGAGACAGCAATTTTCTGACTTATGGAGTGGCAGGTCTTATGGCCCACCGAGTTTCACATCATGATTTCAACATCCACAGAGAGCCGGCGATCGGCAAACTGATCATAGAGTGCAGCAAGCCGCGTGCAGGGCACGGCGCATTTCAGCCACGCCGCATTTCAGCCACGCCGCATTTCAGCCACGCCGCATTTCAGCCACGCCGCATTTCAGCCATGGCATGCAGCCCCTTCTCGTCGTGGTGTCTCGCTGACGTGCTAAAGAGACCACAGGGTTCACCATTCCTCATTGCATTAATTACGGTTTCAGATTAAACTTATGGAAGCCCAGGAAGTTTTATTTTAGTTACTTTGTAAGGAAAAAGCATGGTAGCAAGGCTGAATCTCAGGTCAGGGTGTACCGTGATGAACAGTACACGTTTAATCTCAGTACTCTGCTTCAGATCTCCATTCAACTTCAGGAGCCTCTTATGCAGTGCAAGGGCACAGGGTACAAGGCAGGAGACACCTGGACTCTATGTACAATTTATAGACACTAGTTCACCCAAGAATATATTTTTGGACTGAGGGAGGAAACTAGAGAACCTGGAGGAACCCACAATAAATGCAAGAAGAATATGAAAACTCCACATGTGCGATTGCTGGTGGGAATCGAACCCTAGTTCCTGGACTCCGAACCACCAAGCTACCATGTCACTCTCCTGGAAACAGTTTTCATTCCCCCCCAGGATCCTCACAGACTCATAACCTGGACGGTTAAAAAAAAATAGATAAATAAAGGCACCGTGACAGTCATACACCCAAGCATATGAACATCTTAATGTCAAGGGCCGTAATTCACCCAATTCAACCTCAACCAAGAAAACATGATGAGAAATAATCACAGGGTGCAAAGCCTAAGAACCAAACTGGCAGCATTTTTTACTCCTGACAAATGATCAACTCCGGTGAAACGCAGCAAAACGGCTGATGTCAGCAAGGCTAGTAGGACCACTCTGTACACAAAGCTACAGCATCACAGCTATGACCAGTCCTACATCATCCTACGGCACTGTCACTACGCTCAGAGAGCTAATACGACTTACAGGGCACAGTAACCAAAAACTCTCCAGCTACAGTTAATGTCTTTTTTTGCAGGAAAACATCTACAATAGATACATAATACAGTACTAACTTATGGACCGTTACAGCCAAAAAGTATTTATACTCTGAAATTACGTATGTTATAAAGTATAGTTGTATTTTTTAATGTGTATATATCAATGTGTATACAGACGCTCCCTGGGCTACGTCCCGATACACCTATCGTAAGGCGAAAATGTATTTTAATACAGTACACCTAACAAGCATCATAGCCTAGCCTAGCATAAACATGCTTACAACACTTACATTAGCCTGCAGTTGAGCAGAATCCGTAACACAAAGCCTAATTTATAATAAAGTGCTGAGTATCTCATGTAATTTATCGAATAATGTACAGTGAAAAACAGAATGGAATTGGAATATCCATCGTAAAGTCAAAATATCGTAACAAGGACCATCGTAACCCGGGGAGCGTCTGTATATGTATGTACATGTGGTTATGTCTTTATTTTTCCCCCGCAGGTGAACGTGCGAAGGGGAGCAGGAGGCCGGAGCACGTACTGGAGGCCGCGTTGCCCTCACAGCCCTTGTCGGCATGGTGCCGCACGAACTGCTGGTCGCTGAAGAGGTTCTCGCAGTGCAAACTGCGGCACAGCTTCTTCAGGAAGCGTAGCACATAGCCAACACTGTTCACCACGGGCAGACTGAGAAGGTGTTGCTTCCCATCAAATGTGGCTGGAAGCAGAACGACAAAATAAATGATGAAGTGAGTCTCGGGGAGGGGGGGGGCGTTACTGGAAAATACGCACAGAAAATTGAACAGTTTTGCAAAAACATGATTTATGTACGCGTCCCTCCCCCCGATCTGGTAAACAATACAACTTGTTTCTTGGTCAACAGGTGGTGTAGTAGTTATGGACTGGAGCTGCAGACTGTATATTGCAAATTCATCTCTCCAGCGGACTGAAATGTCAGCTGTGAGATCGGTGATTAAGCATGGAATTCAATATTGTGACAAAAAGCATTTAATCGAACACAAAACACTGTTAAGAACGGAAGACTTCCCAAGGTTCAGAGAGGGTGATATTCAGGCACCCATTCATGCTGAGTAACCGCGAACAGCCCAGCTATCTACACGGCGGCCCACAGCCCCCCCCAAGAAGCACTGGGCGTGAGATTGGGTCCATCAAGGTCAATGATTTGCAACTTTCAGCTTTATTTTAATAAATAATTCAACTATTAATAAGAACTCAAATCAATTCAAGTTAGCATTTTATATATAAATAAATCTACTCATATTTATTTTCAAAAATATTGGCAGTTACAGAATGTCAGTATTGACTGAACTTTTAATGTCAGGTGTCCATCAATACTGAATTATCAGGAGGTAGCTATCATTCCTGTAAATATTCATAACAAATCCCCCGTACTGAAACATTAACAAATACATCACTTTAAATAAATATAGAATTATTCATAATTACGTCAGGAAGGACTGGAAGTTCTTAATGAGAAAATGTTAACATCGAGGCTTAAGTTAGCAAGGGTCTATGCTTATTGTTGTAAGATTCCCATGAAGCTAATCTTACAACCCAACAGCTACAGGATAAGACTGCTGCCTGACTCTTAAGACTCGCGGATTTGCGACGGAATTCTTGCGTTACATGGGTGGATTGTTTTTAGCGTAGCTACCAGTTGGCATCTAGGTGCCTAGCAAACCCAGCGGACCTGCAGGACGCAGGAAAGATCCTTTGGGATAGAAATATAAAAACACACAGCTCTCCCATGCCTCCTGCAGACGGCCTTGCATACGGGATTCTAGTTTAATGGTTGTTTAATAATGGCCTCCATCACTGCAACCAATGAGTTTTGTTTAACTACAAGTAGGGCTGTAACGTTACACATATTCGTTGTGTAGCATTCAGTACCTCATTTTTGATTCAGTACACACTATGAAATTAATGTTTATTGACATAGGTGAAACCTAAATTCACAATTAGTTGATATGAGTTGGCTACAGCTGATGTTTGTTTACAGTCAGTCAGAAGTCGTTGATTTGGAAACGCACTGGTTTCCAAATAAATTACACCAACACTGGAGAGAGAGTAGTTGATAAGACCGAGACTGTCTGTCGGCTCTGTTACACCGAACTCAGATATGTTGCTGGAAGCACATCCAATGTCCTTCTGAGACGAGAACATCCAAGTGTGTGTACGACCAGAGCAAGGCAGAGACAAGTTCATGTCCCGGTGGCATCTAATGCACATGTGCCAGGAAATTCAGACTGGGCAAATAAATAAATTAATTAAATTAAATTAAATTACGCCTATGGGGCTGTATATTGCTAAAGATATGTAACTATACTCAATAGTAGTTCACTGTGTTTATGTTATATACAGTGTGTGTGTGTATATATATATGTATAATTTTAATGGTGTACAATTTTTTTTTAATTCAGGCACGTCGATAGACGCACTGCCGTATACAACTGTTTTTCATTGTGTTTGCAGTTTTACCAATAAATTTCAAAACACATCTGGTTTCCCTGCTGTACTGAAACTGCACCGAAGCAGGAACCCAAAACTGAGGTTTGTACTGAACTGTGAATTTTATGTACCGTTACACCCCCTTTTTACTAGGGTAAGAAAAATAGCCTAACATGAAAAACACATAAAAAAATATTTTTAAAAAGTGCATGTAAAAAGAGGCGATTGTGCCTTGGTGGAGTGGCAGGGGGGGTGCGTACCTGAAATTTTCTCGCCGCCGTAGCCCTGCGTGAGCAGCGAGAACACGGCTTTCTGCTGGAAAGCACTGTCAATGCAGCCCTGCACTGCCTGCTGCAGAACCACGGAGGGGCGGTCCGGCCCAAAGTGGTCTGGGAGCTGCTGCACTTTTTTCCTGTCAAGATTAGGACCTGTGTTGGCTTGCTTGTTTATATAAATGCAGACTGCGGACACAATACAAGGAGGGGAGAGAACGCAGAGATATTAGAGGTCAGGCATTGGACAAGAGGCCACAAGTTGCAGCAAAAATACTTAAGAATCATAAACGTGCTACCTTGCTTGTGCATGAAAAATCACACACGGTAATTTACAGATTTACTGGATTACCACTAACAAACATCACCAAAGTTTAACAGCAGCCATACTAGGGTTTACAAAGGGACAGAATGCAATAAGAATGAAAAATTAGTGCAATTCCACTGGGCTTGTCTTGTGTTTACAGCGTTATGAGCTTTACACCAGAAATTCACTAATTTTCACAATTAAGTCGTCATCTATAAGTATACGCCAGCGCTTATTTTAAATCGCCTCTGCATTTTACTTCAGCAACGTAGGAACTGCTCTCACAAGCAGGACAGAAATAAAACGATTAAATAAGTTTTACAGAGATTCCCACAGACAGCAGGGTACTGCCTTGTGCTCCAACTGGCCTCTTAAGTAATTAACCATTTGTTTTGTTAAAACTGCTGACTAAACCAAACAGAGAAAATCCTGCTTAACTCTGCAATGTGATTTCTCAATAATGCAAAAATCAAATGTGTGTAATGATGAAAATATGAATGCATCATCTCAGCTAATAAGGGGTCCTCGGTCATTCTTAAATAAAGTTCAAAAGGTTTACTAGCCTGATCAAAGTCCGATTCAGGATCCAGAATCCAGGTGATTAGTTCAATCAGCAGCTCAATCAAACCAAAAGGCTTAATTATTGCAGTGGGTGCAGAGTAGCGAAAATATAACTAAGAAAGTGTACAAGAGTGCAGGAAGGGAAAAAAATGGTTATCAGGGGAAGACCTCAGTGGAGCTGAAAACATGGACCATCAGCCTGTGAGGACTAGAGATGAAGCTCTTTGTATTTCCACAAACCTCCTTGGGTACAAATTGCCTTTCATACAGACAGACTAACTATAAAGACTAAAGAAGGCTTTAACAGAATGTTCCAGAGAGGCGCCTTGGTGCCCTCCAACAGAGAACACTCACAGCCATACGCGACATCAGAGCGAGATGAGAGGGTAGATGGGAGGGCTGTCGATGAGCCGAGACCCGGCAGCCCATAAGCGGTGAAAGCTCAGGAGAGCGCAGACCCCCCCCCCCCCCCCAGACGCGTGTACCAGAATGAGCGGCATGGCAAGCGTGGGAAGGATCCTAACAAACCTATGTCTACCCAGCGTGCTCCTGCCACTGCCACATGCTGTCCCTTTAAACGGTTACCCGTGGTTACAGAACCCCCCCCCCCCCGCAGAGTGGCCTCCCCAAGGCACAGATCAGCTGCCTTTAATGGCCCCCCTGGGATGGGATATGGCGACCTTGTGCCCTGTGAACACTTTGCTTTGCGGGAAAATCACGTTTAAAGAACATGCATTGTATTACAGAGATTACGTTGCCGTGTTTGGAGTCAGTGTGACACAAAGATCTAAAAATGTGCACTGCTGGTATTTATATATATATATATACACACACACACACACACACACACACATTATATATTTATATTTGTATATGACTTGCTGATACCACAATCAGTGAAACCGATCATCTTTTATCATCTTTTGAAACAGTCCCACACTGACTAAGGCTTATAGGTTCAAAGCAGACACCCAACAATTCAACGTGAATATGATGGTTCTGCATAACAACCTGCTGGATACAGCACGACATCATAACGACACATCATCTTTAACTTGGACAAGGTCAAAAGGTTACGACCTTCATCCAAGAAACGAGACGCTGTCAATTTGCGAAAAGCCATTCGATCCCTCAGGCTGATCTCCAGCTTTTTTTAAAAAATGGTGTAAATTTCAGAAATGCACTTCAAACATGACATGTAAAATGAAACGGGGGGGGAAAAAAACCTGAGGCAGAATCTGTAGGACAGAGAGAGTATTCCCGCACCGGCTACATTTATACAATCTTCAAACATACTGCGATTCTGCCAAATTCTTTTATATTTCAGTCCGGCCTGCCTTAATAAGAGCCAAAAGGGAATCTTCCGCATTATTCCAAAGGCTCGTAATTAATTTGCGAATGCTGGAAATTCCCCAGCTGTTATTTTAAATTCATTTCCAGCTTCAAATATTTGTGATGGACATTCAAATATTTGAGCATTCATGACCGGTGCTCAGAAAATGCATTTTTCATGTCCAGAGCGCAAAGATGAATTCTGGTTTTGCAGCTTGCAGCCCATGAGAGAAGGAGGCAAACAGACAGATGTGAAAGCGAATAGAGGATGGAACATTATGGGCCCAATCCGGGAGCGGAAAGCACAGCATATCGGCAAGCTAGGGGCTGCTGGGGGGCCGTGCCCATGGCGTACCGCCGCTACCCAGTATGTGCGTTTTTATGAAAGCACCGGGACTCTTAATTTTGAATTCAAGCACATATTCCCAGGAAACAAAGACAATTAAACTGCAACCCCCGTGGAGGAAAATGCAGACATCTGATTTATTAGTATTCAGACAAGAAAACAGGCCTTTTGTTAGGAACACAAGCACGGCCCCTCCCCCAGGACAAACCACCTGGAGCGACTGAATCAATCCTACGGCGGAAAATTCCCGCTTGCACCCAAATGCCAGTTCCTGCATACATCTGGCACGCCGGTACTGGACTGGGAAGCTCAGGAGATGGAGAGCAGGAAGACGAGAATAAGGGCGACAGGCTGCCCCTCCCCCGTCAGCCCCCCCCCCTCCCCCGCAGCAACGTTGCTTTGTCCCTCCTGTACTGCTGTTCATTCAGCAGGATTTCCTCCTGCCTGTACTGATGCGTGCAGCAGTTACGCACGTGACCACAGGTGGCGCTGTGCCTAGCGGCTACACAAGCAGACGTCCTCAAGACACATAACAGACGACTGTCACTGCGTTTACAGAGTGACAGGGCCGCTGTGTGTGTGGATTATGTTTATATTACATTGTGGAGACCAAATGTTCCCCACAGTGTGATAAAAACCTGTTATTTTGACCATTTGTCACGTTCCCACAAAGATCTGTGCATGTAATCAAAAAAGTAAAAATGCCAAAAGTTTGATTACTTATGGTTAAGTTTAGGGCTGGGTAGGGGGTTAAGGTCATCATGTTGGGATTAGGGTTTTCCTCATAGAAATGAATGGAGAGTCCCCACAAAGATATAATTACAAACCTGTGTGTGTGTGCGTGTGTGTGTGTGTGTGTGTGTACACCTTCCTGAGTATACGCACACGTTCCTGTTCTGGGACTGGGAGGAGCTTAGCTGCTCCCATGAGACAAAGACAGACAAATTGTTTTACTGACGCTTTTTGTTGGTGATATTTTCTGCCATTGCTCTACAGAGCTAAGCGGCCAGGTGTTAAAACCCAGGACCAGCCCGGAGCTCAGCATACACGACGCGGTCGGGTCACGGGCCCACGGCAGCAGAAACACGAGGGGCAGAGCGTGAAGACAGGAAACACGCTCCCTCGGTATCAGACGCCGTTGCCCTCCTCACTCAGTCACGGGACGGCAGCAGACGCGATCCCCTTGCCACAAGCAGCCATGCAGCACTTCACTTCCTCCACCTTGACGCCATCTCCAGAGTTACAGCTCTGCAGTAATAGTTGCGTCAGGAGACGCCTCTCAGTCATGGACAGAGATCGCTCGCCATCGTTGTTTAGCTCCGTGTTTTAATTACTGAGCAGCGCTACTGCTGCTGATCTCTGAAAGGACCTTGGTGCCCTTGATGGTAATTCATCCTAAAAACTTAATTATATCCTCCTGGGGAGGGGGGTGGGCACTCAGCCTCCTTCAATATGACTGATCACAGTGGAGGGGAGCGACAGCCACTCTGACCTTGAGGTTGAGGAAGTCTCTTGTAATCGTTTGGTTGAGCTTTAATTAAGCTGACACCCTCTGGCTCTCCTTCATTTTATCAAACGGATGGACAATAACACGTAACACCCCACCCCTGCCAAAATTCTGGAAGAAAAAAAAAAAGCCAATGTAACTCTTAACACGCGACGCCTTCCGTGTCTGCAGGGGCCAGACTTTTCCGGAACCGTGTAAGGCACGAGCAGAGCGAACAGCAGCCACGCCTAGTGAAGGGAATCCGGTGTCACGCCGAGACAGAAAAGGGCCCCCGTCTAGATCTCAGTGTGATGAGACACTTGAGAAAACAGAAAATAAGCATCAAAGGGGGGGGGGGCACGCATTCACCTGTCACTGAGGTCAGGAGTCGGCGCCACTTTCAGCTTAATGCATTACTTCACGTCTCTCTTAATCTCGGATTTAAGACTTGGTGTCATAATCGTTGGTCCCGCACCAAGTCCAAAGTCAGTCATCACAATATCATTTTTTACCCAATGAACGCAAATGAAACAGAGAAGCACTGATGTCCATATTTTTTCCCTAGAAGTAATAACTAGAAAGAATGTCTCATAACACTAGCAGTGTTTGTTTTGGAATGATTTTGAAATGAGATTTTTGCGGTCTGTGACTTCTATTCGGGGAGTTGTGCTAAATCTACAGTCTGAAAACACACAGTCCGAGCTTCAATGACTGCACAGTCGCAAGAGAGGAAATGGCAGGTGAAGGAGGACGGTATGAGCGCTAAAAGGTTCGCGGTAAATGACCAGCTAACTCAATATCTGCATTTACTGTATATACTGCATAGTTTAAGCATCTTTCCGCTACAGGCAGGAATAAGCTAGTGAAGCACACTGTGACTTGACAGAACATGACAGCCAACTTCTACCGTCTATTTCTGACCCTGGAAAATGACAGGCCTGATAAATGTGTGTGTTTTTTTGCAGTTCTTCTCAGCACCCTTCATTTTCCAAATATAAAACTGGGTTGAAGGTCAGGCGATTAAATTTAATCTCCATGCCGGACGACAGGACGCAGTTTGAATACAGAGTCCTCTGCAGGAGATTGATGGCGGACAAATCCAATAAGGGGGTGAGTTCAAAACCCCCCGCTAAGGGTTTTTAAAGACAGAGGCGGGGTCACGCTGACATCACACTGAAGTCACAGGGCCTCCACGAGTCCCTGGGTGGGCGGAGTCAGGCGATCGGCAGCCTATCCTACCTGTGAGCACCTGGGGTGTGGCTGAGTGGGGCACCGTGGCGGCATCCTGGGGGATGGAGCTCATGTCGGGCTCCGGCGTGCTGCTGGGCGGGGAAATGGCCAGCGGGGTCATCACCATGCGGGACTTCAGCTGCAGGTGGGGGCACACAGGGGCTGCCTGGTCAAACCAGTACCACCAGTGGAACCGGTGATGGCGATGGAAACTGCCCGTGTAGGAATTAAAGGCTGGACAGTGAGGCTGGGAGATTAAAGAGGGGATTGATGCAGGAGACCGTTCATCCAGAGCTGAATTAGTGAGTCCGCTAAATCTGGGCATCGAAAGTAGGACAATGAGTTGAGAGACTAATTAGAACGTTTCGCTGCCGCATCTCAACTTCCCTCATTTAAAGAAAAGGAAAAAAATGGAAAAAAGCTAGCAGCCATTCTTGACTTTTGTCAGAAACGGCACGAGCTTGTGTGGACCAGGAGAAGCCGCTCTCTAACAGCTGGGGGGGTGGGGGAGGGGTGGTGGGGGGGTAGCCGGCACAGACATCCCTCCCCGGCTGCAGATCGACGGCAAAGTAAAAGCAAAACTGGAAGGCACACGATGGTCGCGTGCCCTCAGCGCCTTTCCGCTCCAGCGCCTTTCCGCTCCAGCGCACCCCGCCTGCTTCCTTTTGGTCGACCGCCAGGGTGGGGGTTGGGGGGGGGTGACGATGAACCCGCACTGTTTCAGGATGTGTCAACCTTTTGCTGCGAGTAATGAGCTGCCAGACGACGGTGTGGAGAAAAGAGCTTTCGTTTCTGTGTGCCCCACCAATTAACTCGAAGAGGGAAATGAATAAACACAGAGAAAGTGCACGCACTGCCGTCTGCGTGCCTAAAAATGCCCGTTCAGGGCGATACAGACCACCACAGACAAAGGAGTGCAATCCAGAATCCTAAGGTGTGCGTGCTGTTTATGAATAACATTACCAAGTTTGGTCAACCAAAGGAATCAATTTTAATATATAGTATAAAAATGCGGCAGACCAAAACTACCAAAACTATTTCAATTCGCCTTGTATCTACAGGTACCACACAACACCATACTGTCAGGGTTTCTCAGGAACCAAGCGCTGGGAAACTGACAGTGGTTTCCAGGTAGCAGTTGCTATGGCGCTTCCACCCTGCCTAGGTTACTAGGGGGTTGTAATTGTACCCAGTTTTACTGGGTTTCATAAAGAGTATCCTCTACATCAGCAGGCCAAGTGTTTCCCTGCATATCGGACCATCGATTAATGTCGTCTAAATGGCCTTTGGCTGGAGAAACACAAACACACACTGCGAATGATTCAATGATAAATGTGCCCAACGACGTAAACAGGAATGGAGATTCTAAATACGATGATGTCATAAAAAAAGAAAAATAAACAACACTGCGATCGGTGTCTGCCTGCCGCCAGCCCAGGGGAAACACAACACTCCAGCCCCCCCAGTGCCCCCGGTCATAAGCCCCCCCAGCCTCACACTGACCTTAAATCCGGGCTTGCGTCCCCTCTTCTTCGGCACTTTTAGGGGTGACAGCGACTCTGTGTACCGGTTGGGAAAATCCATTTTGGGGACATTGCGTAGGGGGGGCCTCCCCCGCTTCCTGCCTGGTATCTTCCCCCTCTGGCCGGGGATGAAGGAGGGACCCACCACCGGCTCCTGCATGTCACCGCCGTCAGCTTTCTGCACGGAGGCTGCGGGAATGCTCATCGAACCTGGAGAGAGAGGCAGGGGCGGGACACCTGCGTAAGTGAACCCGGAGCGCGGGGGGAGGGACGGGGGGGCTGACATCAAAACGCAGGCCCTATGGGTTGAGGCAGGAGAGTGACAAACATCCAGCGGCAGCCAGGGAAGCGGCTGCATCGACGTACCGCCCCCCCATGCGTTTCACAGCCTTACTGGGGGGAGAAACGGCAGCATTCAGGTCTGCAGAGAGCTTCAAAGAAAATGCCGAGAGAGACACCAAAACAAGGACCAAGCAGGCAGGGGTGAGAGGACGCCGTCCGAAACACACAGAAACACACACAGAAACACAAACCCTAATCATGCCATAACCACGTTTCGGCAAAACCGCGCGTTTCACCGTGAATCAGTCTGAAAGCAGCCGATACAGTGATGTGGCACAGAGCATAGAGGCATCCCAGAGTCACAAAAAGAGGTTTGCAGACTAACCCACCAAAGGCGACCCCCTTAGCCAGACTAAAATCTCTAAATATAGAAGCCACCTGCCAAAATCTGACCACCCCCCACCGCTGTCACTGTCCAAGCTGGTGTGTAAAGGCAACCCCACCCCCCCCACCCCCCAGCAGGGGGCTGAGTGAGGGCTCGTCTCGGGCTCCTTACCGCCGCGCCGCGCCGCCACAGCAGACCTTCGCCTTCCCCTTCTGATGCCTGCACTCGGGGGGGGCTCTCCCAAACCCAAGCATGGTCTCCCGTTAGCCAACCCTGAAACCCCCCCCCACCCCCACCAGGCCCGTGACTCTAAACCCAACCCCCTCCCCGGCTTCCTGCAGCTCTCATTAGGCTAATGCATTCAGCACAGGAGGAGGGGGGATGGGGTGGGGGTGGGGGGGGGACTCCATTTACCATAGTTACATCCATGAATTTCCATTACGGCGACAGCTTTGACCGCATCGCGTCCGGAAAGGCGGCCAACAGCTGGCTCTTGGCGACCCGATGCGCGACGTCGACGGAGCAATTTTAATAAAAGTGCCTACATGAAAGAAAGCCTATGTGTGTGTGAGTACGTGCATGTGTGTGTGTGTGTGTGTGTGTGTATATACGTGCGCGTGTGCCTGTGCATGTGCGTGAGAAAGAATGTTTACATGCGGCGCTGCATAATATGAGGCCATTTCCTTCCCTTTAAATGTGCTGGAGAAAAGCCTAAATTCTAGATCTTAAAATGGAAAGCAAAAACAAACACATACCATTTAAAAACGAGAGCCCGAGGAGAAAAGGAGGACCGTAAATCCCGCTTCAGGTCCCTTCCGCGTGAATCCCTTGACGATCGCCACGGAGCGCACGTCGATGCTCGTCCCGGCCTCAGCTCTGCACAGTGGGGTCTATAGCAAGCCAGCTTCCTCTGTCGCCGCCGCGAGCGTTCTGAGAGCTGTCCCTCTTCCGTCGTCATGGCAACAAGCCTCCAACATCCTACTGCCGCTCGTCTCCCGCTATAGTGTGGTCTCGTATGCAATTTCACACACAGCACTGAGGAAATAATTACACTCGGAGACGAGGTCCAGGTCCAGCTCAACAACACAGGATCAATCAAGAAAATCAAGAATGTTTTTTTTTTTTAAGTTTTTTTTGTCAATAAATTTCCAGATGATCTGCATGGGTTATGATTAGCTGTAAAGCCTCCGGTGGCATTTGACCAGAGGAGTCCTATAAAATGCACATATTTATTTCATATTTATATGAGCCACTAGGAGGCTTCTGTCCTCAGCTGACGGAACGGGCAGAGGAGCGATGTTAATAAAACAAAATGTCTACATCGCCGGCTTCCGCTGCCTTTCTGTGCGCTGAACGAGGGTGGGAATGCTACTATTGTCAGGAGCAGAGGCAGCATCCTTCCAGCCCGACACGCTCGGCGCACTCCTGCCACAATCCATCTTCTTTTGTTGCGGCTCAGATAACGATCAGTTGTTCGGATGAGGGGGGAAAAAAAGAGAAAGGATATCACTCAAATCGATGATTAATTCCCCCCTGTAAACCACTAACGAAAAAAAAAATCACACAGATTCACCAACCCTAACCCTCTCTGCACTCCATATTCACAAAATAATTTTTGCATGACAGCTTATGCAGCAAATGACAGCAAAATGACAAAGCGTCTGCTCTTCGACAACAGTGAATCTCTGTCGAGACAAGATGGCCGAAACAAGACCTTTAAACAAAACAAAAAACCTTTTGCAGGCAATTTCTACAAATGCTGTCATTATCTGAAGCACAGATTAGACAATTTTGAGGGAATTACCCTAAAATCAAAGATAATGTTATGACTGTATACTATGTTAGACTAAAATTCATTTAAAAATCAATTTTCATGTAAACTATAAGTGCATACATATTTTTGGCCGTATTTTTCCTTATGTCTATTTATACAACTTTGAAGGATGGGAAAATAATCACAATGATTCTTCAAAGCAGGCACATGTCTGGTGAAAAAATAAGGCAGTTTCTGCCAAACAATAAAATTTAACTCCAGGTCAGCTGGTCACTAAACCCCTTTCAACATCCTTGCCAAATTGTGCCCCGGAACATACACGGTCTGTGCCTATTCATTGGCACACATGGTGTCGTTTTCAGATTAGAATGTCTGTGTGTTTTTTGAAGTGTCATTTGACTTTATCTGTAAACACTAAGCAGCAAAACAAAACCTTTATAAATAAGAGGCAATTCAGAATCAGTGATTCGAGTAAAGTGTGGAAGGAAGGAAGAGTCAGACCACATCTGCCATCTGGAGAATTTAGCACACGTGACAGACCAAAAATAAAGTATACGTCAAGCATTGCGGGAGCATGCAAATTTTGATTTTAGTGATTCTGTCCTTGTTTCAGGTGGTATGGCAAAACAGGAAAGGAATGGGAATCTCACAGTTGTGATTTGTTTAAATAAAGTGATCAGGAAAACCACACACACGTGACATGAAAACGAATGCTGTATCTTGGGAAGGGCTAGGTTCTGGGTACATTTTCTAGGACTACAATGGGGCACTCGCCTATCCAGTACTCTCTGGGTACATTTTCTAGGACTACAATGGGGCATTCGCCTATCCAGTACTCTCTGGGTACATTTTCTAGGACTACAATGGGCCACTTGCCTATCCAGTACTCTCTGGGTACATTTTCTAGGACACAATGGGGCACTTGCCTATCCAGTACTCTCTGGGTACATTTTCTAGGGCCACAGCAGAACTCAGTCTTACAGGACGGATGATAAGGCACAGGTGGAGAAAATGAACGTGCTGATTACTTGACTCCGTCTTGCCCCAGGACATCCACAAGCAGCCCCATCCAGGCTTACGGATATTTAGAGTGACCCTCATTCTGGTTGATTACCCCAATTTACTCTCCCTCTGTCACCCAGTAAAATCATACACCTGGGATCTCCTTACACTGCTAATGGCTTGAAGCACAGAACCATTTTCTGCATCAAACATAAAACCTGTTTTAAATGACCTGTCTAGAGATCAGTTGCTTCTGGAAGCTTTTCATTAATTAACCAAGTAGGAAATTAAGATTTTTTTTTTTTCTGCACATTTACCAATAACACTATTTCGACTAACACATGTAATGATACTGCAGAGTCAATGCTCTAAGAAAACATTTCTTTTAGCTCTTTTTGTCCTGTAGCCCTTATAAAGATTGTGGCTAATTTATTTTAAAAGCCTATTCACTAAATAAAATATTCCAATTTAGTTTAACTCATTAAATGGATATATGTAAAACAAAGTGCTGAACAAACATGCTGGGGACAGTATTAGTTTAATTTGATAGGGGATTCTGGTTGAAACCCTCGCTGAAGCTGTTTATAAAGGCATGTGTGCATTCTTCATAAAAACAGCTACACATGGGAAGGCATCAAGTTCTAAGGATAGGATAACGTGAAATTAAATTATAAAGATTAGATTTCACGAAATAGCGTCAAAATCCTCCTGTCTGAAGGGTGCTGACAACAGCCAGGGGAAATAATGTCTCTGCTTAAGATTATCATGTTAAATTAACTTTGCCTTTTGCTTATTTGTCTGTTTAATCTATTCAGGTTGCTGTAAGATCTATGTAGCATTCAGTTACTTGAAACGAAAAAAAAATAAATTAAAAGATTTATAGATTACTCACAATATGTATCTCTCTCTATATATATCGTCTATTGTGTTTTTCTCTGATCTGATTAAGACAGATCTTTCAGAATACCATATCCACATATTCCAGAACCAGATGTCCTCAACTGAATGGATCACAACTGACGTTCAGTCCGTGTTCCACAGATGAATCTCTGTTTACTTTAACAGACACCCCTCCTTCCCAAATATCTGTCTAATTACCAGTGATGGAAACATCACAGTTTACTCAGCTGTGCGATCATAATGAAAATGTCACTCCCTTCATGCTAATTGAGTAGTTTTGCATGAACTCGTATGTGTCTCGCTTCTTCTGGAGTAAGTGAACACAAATAATTTCCCACTTCAACCTCATCAACTCCCATCTTCTATATAATTCTTCTTCATCAAGGACTGCTGTCATTGCCATTTTAAACAGGAGAGTTTTCTACTATCAAAACCACTCAGAATTACGAGACTGGACTATAAAGGAACAGGTCACAGTGCCACATCCCGGGGGGGGGGCTCCTGATTTTGTACTTTAGACAACAGCACACACCTAAACTCCATTCGTGAAACACCCGGCTCCACCATTAATGATAGATAAATGTTCCTTTTAAAGTGCCTTTCAAAACATCCATGACTCCCCCAGGGAACAGATGAGGATGCAGAGCCGAACTGCAAAAGAATCAAAACAGAAAAGTATAAAGCATGAAACGAAAGGGGTTCAAAATACAAACAAAATCCAGAACGGTTGGTAACTGGTGGGAGATACAAAGAGTCAGTTTAATGGTATTGGCAAAAGTGAGACCAAGGAGCAGTTAGGATGACCGAGATAAGCAGGAGGACGGTGACGCCAACCTGACATGCGAACAGTAACCAGAAAAGGGAAATGAGGAGAGGTGAAGGAGTCACATTGTATAATCTGAGTGGCGACATGGACCGAGTATAATAATCACAATGTAAGCATGCCCCCTAAATAATACATAAACAATAAAATAAAATTCCATTGAAAGTTACTACAAGGTTACTTTAGTCCTTAATAAGTAAAGACCTCCTCCTGTTGAGGTTGGGGGGGGGGGGGGGGGTTCAACAACAATCGAGTGCTGGTCAGCCGTTTGTCTGGGAAGGACGAAGTATCTGGGAACAGCTTTAAAGGGTTTCACTGACTAGCTTCATCTTCACCACGAAGACACAGTTTTATAACTGAATATAACAAACCTATTCCAAACAAAATAAAAACAAAACAAAAGAGATTCAAAAACCAAACAATTACACACTCTAATTTCAACGTCATTAATGGGAAACCCTGCAACTCAATGATAAGTGTTGCCTAGGAACCTCCAACGATAAATTACCCAAAATAGCAGGTAGAAAAAAACAAATTACTATTAGTCCCATGTGCAGTGCACAGCTAACGAAATTAGACAATCATATTCACCCACTGACAGTAACCTAGAAAAAAAACACAAAAGAGGCAAAAATTTAATAACAGGGACATCCATTCAAACTCATTTAAATATAAACATCTGCCAACAAATCGATGCTATTTTAAAATATGTATTTCGTGGCAGATACTACTGCAGTCTGCATGACCAGATGTAACCAAGGTGAGGGGAAAGATCATGCTCTCTGAGGTATTAGACGAGCAAAGTAAGGTTTAAAAAAAAAAAAAGTAGTAGGCAAGGCAAGTTTATTTATATCGCCCATTTTCAAACATAGAGGTCATTCAGAGTGCTTTACTTAATACTATCAAATATAAGCAATCATTAAATGGAGTAGAGTGAAGTGAATGTCAAAAAAAGAGTAATTAAAACTAAAAATAAAAAAGACAATTAAAACAAGAGTAAAAGAAAAAGCATCAACACTGATTAGCAGTGCTAATCAAAGGCTCTGTGAAATAAATATGTTTTATGCCTGGTTTTAAAGGTGGCGAGATGGGGTGCCTGTCTAACCTCCTCAGGGAGTCGGATCCAGTCATGAGTGGCACCCTCAGCTAACCAGCTCCTGAGGATCTTAGCGGTATGTTAGGTTCATATTCAGTCAGAAGGTCTGTAAATTGGACTGAAAACATTGAGTGGCTTGTAAACAATCAGCAGCACCATCCATTTTCTGTGACTGCTTGGCCAATTCGGGGTCACAGGGGGTTCGCAGCCTGTCCCAGAAGGTATGGGCATAAGATAGGGAAGGACCCAGGATGGGGCACCAACCCATCGTAGGGCACACTCACACGCCATTCACTCATGCACCATACACTCACACGCCATTCACTCACGCACCATACACTCACACGCCATTCACTCACGCGCCATACACTCATGCGCCATACACTCACGCGCCATTCACTCACGCACCATACACTCACGCGCCATTCACTCACGCACCATACACTCACGCGCCATTCACTCACGCACCATACACTCACGCGCCATTCACTCACGCACCATACACTCACGCGCCATTCACTCACGCACCATACACTCACGCGCCATTCACTCACGCACCATACACTCACGCGCCATTCACTCACGCACCATACACTCACGCGCCATTCACTCACGCACCATACACTCACACGCACCATACACTCACACGCCATTCACTCATGCACCATACACTCACGCGCCATTCACTCACGCACCATACACTCACGCGCCATTCACTCACGCACCATACACTCACACGCACCATACACTCACGCGCCATTCACTCACGCACCATACACTCACACGCCATTCACTCACGCACCATACACTCACACGCCATTCACTCACGCACCATACACTCACGCGCCATTCACTCACGCACCATACACTCACACGCACCATACACTCACACGCCATTCACTCATGCACCATACACTCACACGCCATTCACTCACGCACCATACACTCACGCGCCATTCACTCACGCACCATACACTCACACGCACCATACACTCACACGCCATTCACTCACGCACCATACACTCACACGCCATTCACTCACGCACCATACACTCACACGCCATTCACTCTCGCACCATTCACTCACACCTATGGGCAATTTGGGAACTCGAATTAGCTGTAATATGTTTGGAAACTGGACGAAACCCCATGATGACACGGGGAGGACATGCAAACTCCACACATGGATCCATGGCAGAGACTCAAACCCAGGTCCCAGCGGTGTGAGGAAACAGTGCTAACCACTGCACCACCCCTGCAACAGCAGCGTGAAGCAGATTATAAAGGCAACTGGAAGCCAGTATAACGATTAAAGCAATGGAATAATGTGTCCACTCTTCTTGTTCCTAGTTAACATTCTAGCAGTAGCATTTTGAATAAGCTTGAGCTGTCTAATGGATTTTTTTGGGAAGTCCATACGGGATAGTGTTGTAAATATCCAAGTGACTGGAGATGAAGGCATGAATAAGTATTGCAAGGTCATGCTTGGACATTAGGCCTCTGATTTTAGAGATTACCTAAGGTGCTGTAAGGAGCACTTCGTTATGGCCTTGATATGGAAATTGAATATGCAAATATGCACTCTGAAATCCCACCAAAACTAGTAGGAGAAGGAGACCTTTACGTACGCTCCGCGTGATCAGCGTAACGGGCTCAGGCCGGCTCTGCAGAACCACGCCTCTCACCTGAACACACAGCACACCTTTACGTACGCTCCACACGGTCACCGTAACGGGCTCAGGCCGGCTCTGCAGAACCACGCCTCTCACCTGAACACACAGCACACCTTTACGTACGCTCCACACGGTCACCGTAACGGGCTCAGGCCGGCTCTGCAGAACCGCGCCTCTCACCTCAACACACAGCACACCTTTACGTACGCTCCACACGGACACCGTAACGGACTCATCATGTATCTCGCCGTCTTTAATTCCCTTTCTTACTCGATTACAATCATGTAAATTATGAAAATTCCCATTAAGTGGTCATTAAGCACTAATTACAGGAAGCATGCAAATAGGTACAGAAAATGGCAGGTGCCAGAGGGCAGGATCTGGGGGAGATGGGTGTCGTGTACCCCCCCAGTATTTAATTTGGCTTTACTCACCCATTATATAGACCTTTTTGTTTACATTGTTAGGTTGTGTAACCCCCCCCCCCCCCCCATAGTAACAAACTCTCTCCTAAGCCATTGGAAGAAGGGGCAGGAAAGCTGCAGATAAAAATATTAATAAAATAAATATCTACACAGTTAATTGATGATCCCCCCGCCCCCCCCCCCACCCCCCATCAACTGTATATATCACCATGTATTATTTTTCAGCTAATCAATAGGCCCACTAACAAGATATAGTGTACAGTAGAGAAATGGTCAGATATCAAGTTTTATTATTTATAATTCTTTTGAAGTCAGGGAAGCAGAAGATGCCCAACTAAAAACAGAGACCTTTTTATGCTGGACTATAAAACCAAAAAATTATATTTCAAATTATATTCAATATTTCAAATCAATAATTCAAATAATTTTCCCCCTCCCAATCCTTCTACCAGGCTAATATTCTTTTCCCTATGAGTTTAAGTGGGCATTTACAGTGGAGGTTTAAGTTTGGCTTTGACTGCTCAGTTCTATAAATATATAAATGATGAATAATGGCATGATTCTAATAATTGACTAAATTAAAATTCAATGCATAGCCTTGTTAGCATCAGCAGCTCACACATACAAACCAAGCAAAATACACACAGAATCCCAGAAGCAAGGTTTTTCATCTTGTTATTCTAAAACCAGGTTGCCAGGTACAGAGCCATATTTGCATTTCTTCTACTGCAAAAACATAGACAAAAAAGATACCCCCCCCCCCCCTTCGCCAAAGTGGTCTCTTCCTGCCGGTTCCCACCCCACGATTGGCTGGCACTTCTCCATCTTTATACCTGTGCTTGCTGTACTAGTATGGTTCAGCCTGATCACCTGCTCAGCAGGGAGGCATAAAGAGCCATAGCTACTGCTGGACCTCACACAAAGGCCTAAAAAAACAGGCAGCTCAAAGGGGTAAAAGGCACATGAAATATTAAGACAGCTGCCCTTAAGAGAGTGTTTACTGAACAAGCACAGCCTGGGTAATGGGCTGCCTGCTATCGGCTTGCATTGTGCTCCATTCTCAGCTGCATTCTGGACTCTTCTGGTGTCTTTTCTCCTCCCATCACAATGAAAATGATTATTTCTGCCCATTTTCCATGCTAATTTATTTCAGAGGGGCAGTCATTGCTGTACATTTAATTGCACAACCCCCCCCCCAAATGCACCGTCAATCGCCAAGGCTCCAGAGGAACACAGCCTCACGGCTATCTCCACTGGCTCCATCGCAAGGAGGCATTTTGGCATTTGGTGTGGGGGCCGCACCCCCCCCCCCCCCCCTTAATGTTGACTGACACTGGGGTTGCGTAGCACTTTAGAGCAGAGCGCTCTGGAGCTGCCGGCTCAGAGAGCGTCCCGGGGGGGACGGGGGGGGGGAACGGAGGGTATTCCGATTAACATGCAATAGCCAAAAATATATTCACATATTTGATAATGCCGTTGATGAATTCAAGCTGTATTCGTTCAGACACGACATGAGCGTAAATTACTCAGAAAGTCACACATACAAAGGTTTGCCTCACACAATCTAATTCCCTCTTCAAGGGACAATGTTTTAGAGATAAGACTTTAGTATCCGCTGTATTGGTTTAAAACCACCAATACAACTGCATTTGGAGTATCCACAAAAGGTCAATATTTCATTTAATGTGCAGGCTGATCCATAACGAGCGGTAAATGTCAAATCCGCAGCCCCGTTCCATGTCTGTTTTTTCTTAATCCTGTTTTTGGAAAAGACATCTATCCCCAGACTGAATTTTTAAAGAGAACAACAAACAGTTCACATTACTAAAATGTTCTAATTTCAGTCCTCTGAACACATCGCGTCTGGCTGATGCAAGTCCTCAGCTCTGTGGATGTTTTTTTTTTTTAAGTTTAAACCTTAAATTTTATCACCAGATGAGTCGTTAAAAGTAAACATGCGCATCAAACCGCCAATATCCCAAGTGCATTGTTTGTTTGGCCTTTTAAAAAAAAAATAGAATAGAATAGAATAAAACCCAGAAGTAACGTAAGAATAATACTCTGAAGAATAAAAAGAACATATTTACAACTCAGATCGTGTCACCATGGCAACAGACAGATAATCCAATACAGCAACAGACCGCACTGCCAGGTGATAGAAAAACGCACCGTGTGTGGACTCAAATCACATGGATCGAAGAGAAGCTTTTTCTCAGAAATCCTGAACTTCATTACATCGTCTGCTGCCTGTCACATTCGATTTTCAGATTTGCGATGAGATATGACTGAACATACAATAAATTTGACCCCAGTTAATGAAATGCCAAAAACAGGTAGGTTTACTTCAAAGACCACTCCCAGCAATTTTAGACATTTTTGTGAAACGGTATTGTGGTCATCTTTTCTATTTTGTAACACAGGTGCCCTAATTCACCTGTATTTTAATGCATTAATTCTGATAATCCATTCATTACATGCATGAAAATTCACCTCTGAGGGAATCCCCTATCTCTCACTTGTATTATATGCGATTCATTATTTATTTTTTTTGAATCCCTACTGAATAATTCACTTTACTGAATTAATCATTCAGAGAAACTTAATTATACCCCATGCAGATAAACTCTCACACATGATCTTTGCTTTTACAGCAAAAGCAGGATTAGGGATATTCCCGGTGTCCAGAGCAGAAAACACACCATGCAGGCAGCAAAGTGCAAGCTGGAAGCATTATGGCAGTACAAAGCCAAACTAAAGACACCCGTGACCTTCTCCCAGAGTACCAGACTCCTACAAAGACAGACTGCACACATAACACATGCAGCCTAAGATTATATCTGATTACACCCGACTGCCTATGATCCCTCCAAATGTATCTGCAGATCCTCTGAGACTGCTTCCCGCAAAACAGGTTTATAAACGTCTCGATTATCTGAAGTAGGTGCTTTGATTATGTCATGAAAACATGCAATCGGTGAAGAAAGAAAACCAAAAAGAAGCTCACTTCTTTTAAAAACATTTTAGTAACACAAGCTTATCTACAACAAGAACAAAGTGCTACAGTAATGAGGCAAACTAAATACTGACCTCAAAAGGGACGGGGGGGGGGGGGGGGGGGGCAGGGATATAAAATATTGAGGCAGCTAGCATCACGCAGGCCGGGAATCCATGAATACTCTGTTCTAGTCACTGCTGTTACCTTAATGACAGTCAGTAATTGCAGGCCCAGGATCCTACAATCTAATAAAGCCAAACAGGGAAGAGGACAAGATTCATCCCATGTCAGAAATGTCCGTCATGTCAGTTTACATAAGGGCTTTCCGGGCATCTGGCTCTGAATGCCAGTGTAATATACCATTTATTTGCTGAACCAGCCCTGGACTTTCTCTTCTGTGCAATTCCCTCCTTTTTCAGAGGCAAACTGCCAGCAGATTTAACAAGGGAGTTTCCTTTACCCCGGCAACGCAATTGCATCTGAAGACACTACAGCGAATTTCTACCTAAAGGGGCTACACTTTGCATTTCATTTACCCTGGGGGCTGGAAGTCCGGAATGACGTCACACCCGAGCTAAACACGTTCCAGTCCAAGTCAGAAAGCCATGCAGCAATACCAGGGACCTGTTTCAAAAAGCTGTTTCTTGCTTAGGGCAACTTCTCAGATTGTCCGAACAACTTGTCAGATTTAACTTACCCCAGTTTAAATGGCCTTTATCTTCCAGTGCCAGTTGAAATTTCCGCCTAGAAACCGGTAATTTCTGAGTTGGAAGATTCAGCATAAGCAGAGAACCCGGAGACGTTACCCAAATGAAATTTTCCCTTGCATGATCGTGTTAAGCGTGCACCAAGAGAAGATCGCACCTGTCCGTCACCACGCTCTGAGTCTTGCAGCAGAGGCCTTCAGTGCTCGCTCCTGCATTGATCCATGTGTCACGCAACGCAAACGGACGTCTGTGGACCCCAGGGACAGATAAGTCTTTTAAACCACAAAGAATAGCATGAATTTATCTGAAATTATTCCTCTTAGTTTGCTGTGTGAAGAATTACTCTCCACTTGGATAAAAAGTGCTTTAAAGGGCATTGTTAACAGCTCTAATTTGATTCGTTTGTTTGCTGTTAACGGACATTCTGTGCGTCTGCAGACATGGGGCACTATAATTCAGCCGTCATATTGCATTAGTTGTGCGCTTCCACTAATGGAACCATGTTGCTTAATAGGTGAAAGGTCTGTTTGTGAGGCTCCTGCTTGTGGTGGATATCGTGGTGAAGGACGTGCGAAACGTCGGCCCATTTACACCAAACGAGGTGTCGCTACTTGCACTCCAATGCATGTTCTGTGTTTTCTTAAAATGCCTGCGGCTCTCTTTCCACAGACTGCTCATCACGCTTCCCCAGGCCCTCACAACTCAAACTGAGTCACAATTAGAACTTCTCTTCTGGCCTCAGCGTTCTTCACTGAAGGCCGAGCGTTTATGCAACAGACTGTTTTCTGCTTCTAATGGCTAAAAGTCAAAGACAAAAAAGTTCATTGATAAAACAGCAGAACTTCTCCCCGAAAACAAGACTGACGAGGAGCAGAGCATGTATGCAACACAAATATGTTTTGCATACCCAGCTAACAGGGCAGGTTCCCAGTACTTCAGCTGACGTTGTTACGGTAACATTAATGGAACGTTATTGCCACATTTTACATTTTAAAAAAGGTGCTGTCAATGTCAACACGGTAACATTATTACCTGAACATCCTTTAGATGCAGTTTGTTTAAAAATATCGTTTTATAATAAAACACTATTATTTTATTTAAGTGCAATATATGTGCATTGTGAATACATCACCCAGCCTTGAACCCATGATCTTTGATGTGTAAAGTGAAGCTATGTTTTTAGTCATTCATAAACAAATTCATAACAAATAATAATACATTCATTAAGCATTATAAACATGGATGCATGCTTTTATACTGCATTATAAAGGTATCTAGTGCATTATTAATGAGAGCCTCATAAGGCATTATAATCATGGCTATAAATATTTATAAAAAAGGCATAACACATTATAGCCATGTTTATTATGCATTATGACTGCCTTATGAAGCACTCATGTATAATGCACTATAGATACCTTTATGATGCAGTATAAAAGCATCCTTAATGCGTATACTGACCATTATAATGCATTATAAAGGTATGTATAGTACATTATAGATGAGAGTGATGTCATGGTAATCATCTTCCAGGTCCAAACGCAGAAGATCAGCCCCACAGAACGATGCACGCACCACAATACATGCTGAGTTATGTACACTGATCAGCTGTAATTCACCAGTGCAATTCAAAGTGCTTCTTAGATGGGGACCGGTGTTTCCTTAGAATGACTAGGGCCATTTCTCTCAGTGGATTAATTCCAAGTTTTCACGGTGTTAAATTCCCTCCATTAGTAGAATATTCATTTTAAAGTCAACTGACAAACACCAACATCCTGCAATACTTAAAAACCCTCTGCAGTTCAATAAGCATTCTCAGCACTCTTCCTGTGTCCCTCTGCGGTCTTGGCAGGTATTGTTTGGTAACCTAGAAGCCCAAAGTGACTTAAAGTTCCTTACGCTTGTTGTATCTTCACAAATACTGGCTATTTCATAGGGAAAAAGTTGTCTTGAGGGTTCACAAATCTTCCAGCAAACCTAATTGGTTATATAAAAATTATGCCAACCATGCAATTAAAAAATGACAACTGCTCATCACAAAAAAAGACCACCAAACATGAAAACAATTGCACAGCACATCGAGAAACATGAAACGGTGAGTGCATTGTAGCGATGTGTTTCCGTAAAGCTTATTTTTGTGAATGGGGTTAAAATGAAGAGAGAGAAACACTAGGCAGTAAGACTAAACAGATCCCCACGGCACAGGAGTGGACTGGCCATGCATGGGCCGCAGTGAAATGAATCGGAACTGGAATTCTGGGCCTGTGTTATCGGAACAGAAGATACTACAGCCTGTCATTGTATGAGGTGGCAAGGTGCGCACGCAAAGCTTCAAAGAGCTTCAAGAAAGCCGCAAAAAGCTTCAAAAAGCCCCTTTGCTGATATCACAAATTCCTGAAGCTGATAAAAGTATTAAAGGCAAGAGCAGCAGAGTGCAGTGAATCCCATCGACTTCAGCCATGTCTGTAACGTTCAAGCTGCTCCCACACTGGGGCTCCACGCTGTTCCTTAATGCCTGTCATCTCCAGATTACCATATGAATCATATTTTAAATACAAGAAACCCAGGTTCGATGTGGGGGGGGGGGGGGGGGGGTTTACTGCTCATTCAGAATTACATTAGATAAAGGCATTCATCTTTCATCTGACAGCAAATCTCCTCCTGCACCTGTACTTGACTTATGACGGCGAATTTGTCTGCTTGGTGTTTTGGTTTCATCTCCCGCCGTTTGATCTCCCGGGAAAACGCAACATGCAGTGGCGTTACTGCGTCTGCAGCAGCGTCCCAAACGGATTAAAGCGTAAAGTGTGTTTACTCCCTCGGGTCTGCAGAAGAACGGGCACACAAAAAAAAAAAAAAAAAAAAAAAAACGCGTTTTGGAGAGAAATAAAACTAGCTGTGAAGAGAGAGGAAGCGCTCTTTCTTACTCTGCGAGAACGCCTCCGTCGCCTCCCCGCATGGCTTCCTCCCGTCCTCATCGCCGCCCAGGTCCACCAGCTGCCAGCACCCCCGGCCCTTGTCGTCACGGCGGTCCAGCCTCAAGCGGAGCCTGACGCTCTGCACGCCCAGGATGCTGGATATCCAGGACACTGTGGGGTCTTGAATGTCCCGGCCTCTGAGTCTCATTCCAACGGCGTGTCGTATGGAGAGTGAAGCATTCCACTGCAACACAGACGGTGAGAGAGAGGGAGCCAAGCCCTTATCTGGGGAAATCGCTGGGGAAGGCCGCAGATAAAGTACACAGACTCTATTCAGATAGCGTGCTCAAGCAAGATAAACTTTAAAAAAAAAACTATATTAATCAAGCTACAAAAACCTAAGCAGACATGCCGTATTTTAGCTGTCCACCTGTGCATGCAAATCTGGGCCCAAATTCAAACTAAATGAGATTATTTTGTGATTTCATCGTTGTGAAATTCCACAGTCCAAAACACTCGGTGCTCATCTGGATCCTTCAGAATGAATCCAGAACAATCTGTCTGTGCTGAAAAGACTCCAACAAGCAGGTGTCTGTCAAGACACTCTTACAGGGCCTATTCGATATGATGTGAACGTCACCCGTTGAAAACATTTGGCACGTCATGAAACAAAAAATACAACAAAGGAGACCCCGATTGGCTGAGCAGTTGAAATCAGGCAAGAATGGGAGAACATTCCACTTTCAAAACTCCAGCAACTGGGCTCCTCAGTTCCCAAACGTTTACAGGGTTGTTAAAAGAAGAGCTGATGCCACACAGTGGTAAACAAACCTCTGTCCCAACTTTTTTGAAATGTGTTGCTGGCATCAAATTCAGATTGAGCATATATTTGTCATAAAACAATAAAATTTCTCAATTTTAACATTTGATACGTTCTTTGTTCTATTGTTGTGGAATGATATGATTTAAAAATGATTGCATTACATTTTTATTTAGTTTACACCGCATTTTTTAAAACGAGGTAGTATACTAAACTATGTTGTGCGATACATTACAATAAAATACAATAGAATGTGATGCAATACTGCACTATACTATACCATACTGCACTATACTATACCATACTAAATGAAAATGCCCATACAGCCCTTCAAAGCAACAGGCAAACAGGATATGTTTCCAACAGGGTGTTTTCACAATATGAATAAAACCACATCTCTCACCATTAAAAGGCCCGTTATAGCCAAGAAAGCTCAATAATTATACAAATAATAAATGAAAAGATTAAAGGGGGAAAATTGCTCAAATTTTCCTGGGGAAACAAATCAAGTGAGGCATCCTCAATCATTTCAGTTTAGCGTTCTTTCGATTTGCAAGCCTTTCACGTCGCTCTTGTCTGAACAAAGAAACTACAGACGTTCTGTAAAATAAATTTCCCAGCGAGTCCTTTTATGATTCCAGCTGAAATAATCCAAACTGGTTGGCATGTTCCCATTTCAGTCAGTCACAGGGCTCAGCCACTTTAAATATAATACGAATGTGATACCTCTGTGGCTTAGAAATCCCACAACAGATTTTGTCACGTTCATAAATTACACACAACTCAGAAAAAAAGCAAAGCCACTTTTTTTTTTTAGTACTTGGAGCCAGATAAAGAAGCTCGGTGGGGGGGGTGGAGTCCTGGTGTGTCACCATCTTCCGGTGTCTTGTGGTCTGGACACACAGGTCTCAGTGGATGGCAGCAGATCCCAGGGGATCCTGGAAGATCCTGACAGATCCCCGAAGTTACCAGAGACTGTCCAAGCATTGAAGGGTCATTACATCATACAGAGTGACATTCTAAAGACGGCCACCAGCGCAGCGATCTACCAAGAGCTGGGGAGGAGAAAAATGTATTAAACAACATTATATTTAACAAAACTATCAAAGAACAGATGTTTTTCATACAACGTGGATAATTCCTCTTTCAATTTATTTGAACAGATTTTACCTTTACAGACCTCAACTCAGCTCACCATCCCAATCAAGTGATACCAGTTTCTCGATCAGCAATTACCAGAAACAAAAACCATCAAGGTTTGATTTCTGCAATGAACTAAATCAGCGTTCAGACAAACTAGTCTTTAATGGCACTGGAGTGATCAGGTCTCAAGCTTCAGTGGTTCAGCTTTTGGTCATTTTCATAATATATTTTGTTCTACCAGATTTGCAACATTCCTATGAAAAACTGATCAAAAAGACAGACTAAGGCACAGACAATTTTATCACCATAATTGCATGAAAATAGCATTTTCAGCACTTTTTCTAAAGACATGTAAACCACGTGTTTTGATTGAGAAAAAAAAAACTGTGTAGGCTTTGTTTTTTAATACTATGTCTGTGGTAAAAACTGCAAATCAAAATGTCAGTAAGTATTCAACCATGGTGTTGATTCTTGCTTAAAAGCCCTGACTGTTAGCCAGTTAACAACATTCTCCGTAACACACGTATGTCGATGACATGGTGGTCTGAAGCGACTCCACAACTTCCTGTTTATAATATAGCTACCAGGTGCAAAGCCATTCTAAGCCGCTGATACTTCCTGTTTTTGGGCTAGTTGTGGCCACTTCTACCTTCTTTACTCATCCTGATTCACAAACACATTGCTATATCCTTTCGTGTGTCTCTAGCTTGGAGATCATTCTAAGGTAACAAAACACAGTTTTCAGTCTGTTTGGGGGGGGGGCAGGTCTGACAGGAACGCTGCATCCTTCTTGCACTCCAGCGCAACCACCACCACATGTATTCCTCATACACTGAGTAGAATAATTGGCAGACCAATCAACCCTCAGCTTTCATCAACACCATCATCCACGATTTAATTGGACAGGGCGTGTAGGAAAGAAAAATGCTACACAATCTTATTTTCATCATTTTCAATGGTGACTGTTCGGCACATGAAATTAGCGTTAGACAACACTGCACAGTACACAAAACAGAGAAGCAAAAATACAAATTAGACATATGAATAGAAAATTAACAGCTAAAATATGAAAGCCTATTTTAAAGGTTTAAGCACAATAATTCCTAAAAGCATGAAAATATAAAAGTCACCTGTGCAAACCCAATTTCATGATGCTAAAAAAGAGGTACAACGAGATTAACCTGAGGCGCCGTAGCTGTCTGGCCATCCATCATTATTAGTAATGTGGGAATACTGCTCACAAAATATGAACTGGAATGCAGAAAGACATTTCTGTAAAATCTGAAAGTATTTCTGGGATGCCAAGTATGTACCTCCAAAATTTAGCACAAGGATATTCACAGCATAGTGCAGGAGACTGACAGAGTAACACAAGAATGAGTGTGACAGAAATCAATTCAATCACTTCCGTCTGGTTAGACGGTTCACGTATCTATGTCGAGTGATGTGGCAGATATGTATAGCAAGCTGAAGAAAAGTTACAGTATTTCAACGTGGTGAAACGTTTATAAACTCTTGGTGAGCTGTCTGTAGGATCACCGTGTTAAACAGAAAGAAAAGGCAAACAGGGAGGCTCAGGCAACAAAGAAGGTGTTCAGGCTTTTAAAATATTCACGTAAATAATATAAAATCCACCGCATGTAGCATTCAAGTACGGCCGCGGGTTCTGGATCAGGGGCTTTCAACCACAGCCGTGAAAGTGTAATTAAGCATTTATTGTTTATCACCAAGCGCTGAAGGAGTAAAATCCACTGGCTTCCTATAGCTCAAAAGGGAAAACGTGCGAATCAAAAGGAACAGCACAGTAAATACAGGACGGTGACTTTGAATTCAAGTATTTCCGAGAATTTACTTGAACAATTTAGCTTAACGTGGACAATAATCCGTCCATTTTCCGGAAAAGCTAATCCATTGCAGCCCCCCCCCCCCCAAGGAAGGCAGAGGTACACATCACAGCCAGTTTATAAACATCAATTCACCACATTTTGTGATTTAAATTGAGCAAAGAAACTGATAGGAGAAATGCAGAATTAACACTGAGAGAACATGGCAGGAATGCCATAATAACAATGATAACAACAACAACAATCAACAATGATGATGTTTCACACAGTAAACCATCTGCAACAAATTTCCAGGAATAATGATTATTTCACTCCCAAGACTGTAACTGCAGGTAAAGGAGAAAAAAATAACCTCACAGTTGTAATATTATTACTTTGGCTTTACAGTGCAGAAAATGTTTTGGTTTATTGGTTTGTATTTCATTGTTTTCAAATCCATTCTATATTTGTAAAATAAAATGTTTAATCACCATTTTAATTAAAATATACCCCATGAATTCTAATCTCTAGATTAATATAGATTTATTAAATTATATTTTAATGCGACCCTTTCCGTGAAGTACTCAGATAAGGGGGTGAATCTTGTTAGCTAAATGAAATGCATTTTCAGCTTTTAGATATTTGAATTTGAAATGCTTTCGGCCCTCTGTGCTCATCCCGCGACGAATGAAAACAGACAATGGCAGAAAACTGTGAGCTCTGTCAGTCATATTAGATGCATACAGATTCACACAGATGAAAACGCCAGGCCCCATCCCGCCTGGCCATTTGGGGACTGAAATTCCCGCTGCTCCCAGCCACAAGAAAGAGGAGCCGCTGTCCCCCTGACCTGAGGGCGGACGGAGTCATCTTTAACCCCGAGGTTTTTATAAACATTGTCACTTGGCATCTTGTCAGTTTTTTTTCTTATGCTTTTCCTTTTCACCATATGATGTCATGGTAATACCCCCTAACAGGAACTGGGCCCCCAGGGGTGATGCAATTAGACATGCACTTGGGCTGGTGCCCCCGTGTACCCTCCCATGAAGTCCCTCCTCCTTTGCCATAGCAACAGCTTTGAATGACAGCTAAGTCTTCAAACAGCACTGAACAAAAAGGGGAGAGAGAAAAACAGCCCCCGTGACACTGTAACGCCCTGTGACAATGACCCGCCGTGTTTATTTACTCGGTGCCTCTAATTCTTTCTACGGTTAAAGGAAGCGACGAGTTAAATACCTACTGTGTCGTTTCAGGGGTCTCAGACTGCAGCAAACGTGGCTCCTCCGTCAATGAGGACTGGCCATTTTCATACATCTCTTCATGCCTGCAGGACAGAATTAGGACGTCAAAATTTAGTCTGCAAAAATACTGCGATCTGCTGGACACTCGCAAATTATACACAAAGACACAAGTGCTTGCTTTAGAAATAATCTATAATCAATAACAGTTATCTTGTGTGTGTGTGTGTGTGTGTGTGTGTGTGTGTGTGTAACTTATGTATATATTACATTGTGAGGACAGTCCTGTGATGGACTGCGTTCCTCTGAATAGGTTACAGACTCAATCTGATCCTGAACTGGATAAGAACATGGAACATCGATGGATGCCTGTAGTTTTTCCTACTGCTTAAAGTAACCGAATGCAAAAATGATAAATATTTATCACTGCCAACCATGATTGGGTATCAAAGGGCCTATTTTGACATGCTTCTCTGAAACATCTGGAGCCTTTTACAAAAAGAGGTGAAGCTTTTCATGCTAATTTCATGGTGCTGTTTGAGAGATTATACATGCTGGGCTTATCGGCATGCAAACGAGTCATAAAGAAAATGCCAAGATGAATCTAACAGCATCATGGGAAGATGTATCAGGAAGAGGCATGTAGCACAGAGAAAGCTGTCAAATTTACTGCACCCACAATTAAAAATTCCACATTCCAAAACTATCTTAAAAACTCGATGGAGCCAGTGCACAGAAGAGCCTTTTATAATTCAATTATCATTAATCCCTATTTATTTGCCTCTAACTTATAACACTTTCAAATATTAAACAATTCAAACACAGAGCCACATATTTAGGGAGATAAAGGGTTAAATGTTTGGCTCAAAGGTACAACAGCAGCATCCACAAGAAAAGACTTGAACAGGTCACCAACTGGACAATTGTTTTTTTTTTTTGTTTTTTTTTTATTAAATAGATGCTTTGCTAGATAACAAGCTCTTGTGTATTTAGCAGAGACATTTACCCACAGCAATGTTGTGACAGCAGGGCCAACCAGCCCCTGGACCAACTGAGGTGAAGGGCCTCGCTCAAGGACCCAACTGGGGAATCACTCCGCCGGCCATGGGATTCAAACCGGCAACCTAGCGGTCACAGGCACACAGCCCTGACCCTGAAAGCCACACCACACTACATTTATTAAACATTTATTTTAGTTAAAATTCACGTCAGGCCAATTTTTTTTTCCACTGGAGCCAGGAGATTAACACAGAAGTGTTTAGAGTGTCATTACCTGAGTATAGATTGAGACCTTCCCCTGCTGCCCCTGAATCCACCTTTCCCAAAATGGGCAGAAACGGTTTATTTGCAATTCTGCTGGAAATACACATTTGAGCCCTGGCTGAGGGGCTCCGAATCCAAATCTCACCTTCTAATCACACGGCGGGTGACACAGATCCTGGCTAAAGTTCTCGCTTCAGAGAAAGTCCAGGAAGCCCCCCCCCCCCCACACACACACACACACAGCTGAAGAGGATAAGGCACGTGTGGGTCACTCCTTAAGCGAGAGGCACGGAAGGTGGGGACCACGGATTTCATAGGGGGGCAGCAGGTCAACAGGCAGCTATGAAGATGGACTTACAACTGCGATTCCCAGACTGGCAGTTTTAATTCCAGGAACAGAACGGCTGCCATATCGAAAGGTTCTTAACAGCTTCAGTAAATATATCCAGCTGAATAAACAAAAACTGCGAAACTGTAAGCCGCATAAGTCACTCTGGCTGAAGACAGCGGCTAGGGAACCGACAGAGGAGACAAGTGATTCTGCAGAATCTGAAAAGTGCTGGGTTCCCCCTTCGAAGGACACACAAAGGACCCATAGCACACCTCCGTCCCAAGATCTGTCACGTCACAGCCAAGATTAACCCTTGAAGGGAAAAAAAAATCCTCAAAAAAACATCTGTCCATGAATACACCATAATGGCTCATCCCATACAGGGTCACAGTGTCCTCAAAAACATACTTTTCATTATTCAGTGGAATAAGATACAGGAAATTAAACTAACAGGGGTTGCATAAAAGAACAGAAATGCAAAAAAAAAAAAAACTGACCGAATAGGACACTGGAAAGACGAATTATACATTACGCAGTTCATTTGGCACTGAAATTGCTTAAGTTAAAACTTTATTTTGACAAAATCTACACAGTATAGTTTTTAAATCTTTTGTCTCTTTCATTGATAATATATCAACGTATTCAAGAAAAAGCTACATTTACAATGGTCTGGCAATATACCAGCAATCTCGGATAAGACAGCAATGCATTGTGGTATTGCGGCCATTTCCTAAAACCTCTGGCAAAGTGTTCCCAAACGCTGCATGCACCAGCACTTACTGAATTATTAAAACACTCATCATCGGCTGTGATTTCGATTGCCCCTTTCAAAATAGATTTAATGTGGTACACAGGTTGAAGCCAGAGAAGTTCAGTTCGGAGAAACACTGGAGCGGGGTCACTGTTCCCATGTCACCGTGTGACATGCTTACGTCTCTCCAGTAGCGGTAAACATAATAGAGTATGGAATGGTGACATTACATGCAGGTATTATGCAACACACGACACTTCAGCCCAATTTACATAAATACGTGCAGAATAAAAAAAAAACAATAAAAATTACTTTCTTTCAAATGTCACTATTACCAATGAACTCAAATTCAAATAATAACATATTGAGAACAGTCATGGGAATTATCTCTAGAGATTTAACCACAATAAGGTTCACAGTGAGAATAATAAGCTTTATTAATTCTTTTATATACACTATACACTTAGCAGAAACGTATTCAGCAATACATGCTACTGAAAACCATATTGCCCAGATGATAACTATGAAATCCGAGACGGGGCTCGGTGGCGTTAGAAATAGGCAGTGTCAGATACACGGAATTGCTGACGCCTATTGATCACCTGGGTCAAAGTGTCTAAAAGCAATGCAACGATGGCATTCTTAGTAAGGAAAAAAACTGTGCTCGAAAAAGAGACATTAAATATTAAAAAACAACACATGTTCAATACGTCTTATTTCAATCATTGCAATATTATCTTCTTTTGTCTTTAATTATAGCATGTACAGAAAAGTACTATTATTCTGTTAACGTTTACTTGAAACGATGTAAGGTTAGTTTTTTTGCTAATGCAACCAACGCATCCATCACCTCCATCTTTCCTTTAAAAACAACTCAATTCCGCAAACTGCGGACATCCGCAAAAAGCGCACATCGGCGTCTCGGGTGTCACGCGCTTAGATGCAGACTGAAACACGTATCTGTACTAAGCGAGACCCGTTTGTGACGATAAGATTTTAAAATTTGCATCACTGGAAATAAACGTTAGAGTATAAATAACAATTATTACAGCTGCATCGCCATTAGAGCAGCTACTGAAAGACATTCTCGCCATTGCAGGCGAGGGGAGGGGAGAGCGCTATGGCCGTATCCTTCTGCAATATACGGAGACGATCAGAGTATTAAACCATAATCGTATATAACCATATTAGTCTCCCTAAAATAAATGCATATGTATAAGAGAGGTCATTTTCAGGGGAGTAAACTAAAACGACACGATTAAATGGACGCCCAAAACGAGACGTTTAAATGGATGCCCAAAGAAACTTATCTGAAAAAAAGGCAGATATATGCAAGAACTAAAACTACAACTGAAACAGAGTACTGCAAAAAATAAGGGAGGGGGGGGATTACAGCAAAACAAGATAAGAGAAAAGGCAGCAAGGCATATAAAAACACAACCACACACCATTTACATATAACAACTGACCTAACTTCTTGACGTCAGGAAACACGCAAACTCACACCCACCCATAGCAGGGATTCGAACCCTCGACTTTTGAGGCAGGAGGCAACAGGGCTGCTAACTCTCATCTGGCGTGACTCTTACGCTTTCAGACTCACGCAAGAAATCTTTCGGCAAATCTTTATATTCCATTATAAACCTAAAATTAGCTACATCAAACCCTACAGACTATTAATAAGGTAAAAAAAAAAACTGTTACACACATGTAAATGCACGTGCATGTGTGTGCAGACTGGTCTCGAGTTGAAAATCTCACTCCAGAAAGCTGACCAAAGTTAGCAACCCGGCCGATGTAATATAACGGCTGAATATTAACATTGGCTATTAGATCATATAAACTACACATTCAGTAACTACACATTTTAACATTCAGTAACGTGTTTCATAATCCTTTATTTGGATAACGACAGGGGTTTATTCCAGAAAACCGATCACCGAAAACCTAAATATACGTGTCTTATTTATGGCTTTAACTGTGTAGGTGAAAGCATCCTTCAGAACAGCAACTGATTCTTAAAAATAATAAAACCACCCTACCTTTATTTTCTTCTATTAACTTATCAGAAATTAGCCTGCATTTAAGTACTACCCTATCATTACTTGATAGGTTAGGCCTACATTCTTCTCCATAATGGATTAAAAATAAATGAAAACGCTTTAAAATATTGACAGCTAATCCCAATCTTCTCCCTAAGGTAAAATAAAACGTTATGAACATTAGACATATTGTCTTGTTTTCATATGAATAATGGCCCATATCCATCAGTAAAAAATGTTTGCGAAGCACTTTCCTCATCTATATTTAATCAACAAAACAATTAAGGCATTACAAATATCAACCAAGCTAAGGAAAAAAAACATTATTTGCCTTATCACTCCTTAATTAAAAAAAAACCGTCGGGTCGAAAATAATAAATTGAGGCTTAGATTAGTGTGTCTTTGGGAACGTTACCGTTGATTTAAAGGCTTCTATAGCAATTAATGAAGTTGCACTGATATGATTTTTTAAAAACGACGTATCTCGTTTAAAACAATAAATGTATGAATAAATGACGCAGGCGTTTCCCAAAACATGTGTCAGGTAATCGCAGCAGCTATTCCGATGGGTCTCAGTAAGGTGTGGTGCCAGGATCCCGCAGGAGGAGAAGAACCCCAAGTAGAAATCGTGCAATGTTTGAGAGCCAACTGTTACATGACCATGAAATCGATCCAAGGCTACATAACACGTCCGATCGGACCGTATATTATCGCAGCAAATTATTATTTAAGCCCGTAACCCGACCCCGTTAAGGAGCCCATCTATCCGTGACTGGTAAACAGCATAAGGAAAGTGATACCTCGACACTGTGCGGGTAACAGCGCACTTCGTTTAATCAAGATTAAGTACACATGTCCTGGATGCCTTAGACCATTAGGATAATGTTAAAAGAATTTACCCAAAGCATGACTATACTGGACGTGTGGAGAGAAAATAACCTAAGGTTCGGCTTGGATGAACATTATATGGATGAACCAGCAACGGCACCTGAACAAAATGCGCATGCATTTAAAAATAACGATCTGCTCTGAATTAATACGGCTTAATATGGTTTAATGCCTTAGATCTGAAACATGACTGCTTTGCACTGCCGCGTTTTGCACTCAAGTTGTGCAGCCTGACGCTAATAATTAAAAAGATTAGGAACAGAAGACTGATGAAGCATGGACTGAATGTGAGGTATTACCTGTGCCGCGGTAGGTTGATCGCGAAAAGACGTTTCCTTGATTGCTTCTATTTTTATTATTATTCCGCTCCTTTACCTGCAGACCCCGTCTATCTCCCGGAGCTGCAGCTGGACTGCGGGCTCGATTTTGCCCGTATCCCCGAAAAGCAGATGCCGCGGCGGAGCACAAGCGGCCCGGCTGAAATGCAGCGGAGTTCAGATGCGACAGGATGTGTCTCCAAGTTGCCTGGCACTCGGGGGAGCTAATTAGACGGCGGTGCTTTGAGGGGTGTAAAAAACACTCACATTTTGATGTTCCTGAGATGCAAATATACCTTATCAATGAACTCATGGATTTTTCCAAGTGTCTAAAACTATTTGCGGCGCACCTGCGTGGCTCAGAAGAAACGCCGTGTGCGGGGGGGAGGCAGGAGGGCGGGGGCCACAAGCGCGTCTGACCAGCGACGATCAATAGTGCAACCTATTTCCCTACAAACAATGTACAGCTTAGGCTTCCCAGTGCGGAATGTGGATGTTGTGGCGCCATTGAACGTGATAGTTATTAATGCTGATCCCATAAGTTTTTTACGTGGCTGCCGCAAGACGGAGACCGATAGGTAGACATTGGAAAAATAAGAAATGTTTCATTGTAAATTTTCCCTTAAAAATTTTAATGTTGCGGCTCCTCTACCTCCCAGAATCCTTTCAGCAGTGGCAGCCTAACTGAAATGTAAAACAAAATTTCAATCCGTCTTTTTTTATAACCTGAGATTCGCGGCGCAAAATAAACAGGGAAAAAGATTCATGTGACGTTCCCACTATACTACTATAATATAGGTAATCAGTAGGAAGAACAGTCAGTGCAATCGTTGTTCTATAATTAGGTACACAGACATCTAAACAGTTAAATATCCCACACAATTTTAAAAATCTGTTTTTGATTATAGGCCCTACAACGTGTACACAACAGGTTTCATTCAGTACAAGAGATTAATTTGAGACATATAGTATAGCAATACACATAAAGATGATAACAGGAAGACTGGAAATTTAAACCTTATATAATTATTTGTCTTAAGTTTCGTATGGAAGACGATTATACAGATGTATCCATACCAAAATATATAATAATTAATAAGATTTAATTAGGTTATCACATCTCCCAAATACAATCCCTTTCAGAAATATGAACTGTTTGTGTAAGTTAATACGCGCGCTCAGACATGCTCGGCCTCTGAAATATATCGTTAAAAGCCACTGAACCTGTTTAGGCCTAGTTCAGTCCTTTTTGGCACTGGCCGCCTTTTAAAAAAGGTTTATTTAAAAGGTTCACCGTATCTTTATTAAAATGTAGAAATATTTTAGACACAGGCTCGAAGAAACGGGGGATTGATGTGTGCAAAAATGCACAAATCGTAGTTTTAATGAGCAGTTGATCTCAGAGTAAATATATGCAGTGTACCCTTGAACATTTTCATGGTCTATTAAGTTTCTTCGTCCGCAATTTCCAGTAGCTTCATTAGGGACAAATTTATTGGAAGAGTGTTATTATGATGCACAGTAAACCTACCGAGATTAAAATAATAATGAACTAATTGGATTACTTTAGTAAGGTTTCTAAAAATTAAAAGGGAAATTGGTGTTGATGCAATGGCAGCAATATGTCAAGAAGTTCAGGTGGTCTTTAGGGGGATTTTCCCCCGAAAAGTGCCCATCGTTGCCTACATAAATGGCAAAAATGAGCATTTTCGTAATACGGGCTAAATTGCCTGCCGATGTAACTGGACATCATTAATGGCTCAGCTCTGGTTTTATAATAAAAAACTGAAACTGTTTAAGTAAAACCATTTGTTTACCACATACTCCCTAACATTTTAGGCCTATATGTTATCGCGAATCCTTAACATATGCGCTTGCAGCTCGTCTGTGTCATGCACAAAATTTGTATTTCATATAAATAGATAAAATATAAGAACAAAAATCTATCTTCCGACCGCGTGTCCGATATATTTACATGTATTTACGACAATGAAAAGCGAAATGAACGATCTAAGATTAATATTGGTGTACAATTGTGTAGTAACCATGCAGATGTAGGATTCACGGCGGAAACGCCGGACGTACGGCGCCGCCTAGGGCGATGGTGACGGGTAAACCACTGGGTAAGCACGACATGTGGAAAAGCCTTACAGAATAAGGAGTTTTAAGGACTTTCCAAAATTAACCAAAAGCATAAGAAACAATGGCAAGGAGATTTATTCTTTTTGTATTCTCCGATAAGCTTTCATGTTGTTTCCTACCGGTTAGAGACACTTTGGGAAATAAGTTTAAAAAAAATCAAATTTAAAAGGTATTATTTTATTTGAAATGATTTAAATACAAATAATATATTTTCAATTTACAATGACAGTTTCTTGTAAACAAATGTTGCAAATACTAATATCGGGTATTTGTTTTTTTTCTTCTATTTGGCCAGTGAGGATTTAAAGATTGTATTTATATAGATGATATATTGAATGTACTGCGGTTTAAACAGCGTGTCAACTAAGGCTACACTTCCGTAGATCAATAATACTTGAGTATAATATTCTAGATGCTGGTCCTGTTTCAAATTTGATGTACAGTTTGGTTCTTGCTGAATAGAACATGCAGCCTTTCTAGAACCTTTTCACCCAAAAGCACAATTTTAGTCTAAATAAAAAGAACTATCCTTATTATCACTACAAAAGTTTAGTATTTTCTAAATAGAAAATACATACATGGTCAGCTTGATCTATAGGGAAACAATGTACAGTTCGTTTTAAAAACATTATAAACAGCACACAACTAGGTATACTTTTTTTTCCCCAACAACATCCAATCAATCACTTTGAATAGCAAATTTCCATTAGTCAGGTGAGGCAGCTGGAAGCTGTTGACAAACACACCCATAATTCCTTTTTACTCTTATAGGGTGGAAATGTAACCCTTGTCAGACTACCTCCATTCCCATAGGCCGCTTGGATCTGAAGAATGTTCCAAGAAGCCAAGGCGGGGGGGGGGGGGGGGTCTACATTATTGGAGAAGCCTTGCATATGAAGCTGCATATGGGGGAGGGGGGGTGACTTCAGTCTCCTGCAAAACCTCCCCAGCATACTGTACACCAACCACCATACTTTATCCTCCTGGGGCCTTCTCCATACCTCTAATCATCTTACGGTGAGGTTTAGTGGATCATTCCTCTCTGCATCCTTGGGGGTACCAACTATGTCTACCGCATGGGCAACAATCACCAGATATTTACTTCAGAGACCAAATAATTCAGATTTTAAGGAGGAAAAAGAAAAATAAAACTAATATGGGAAGAGATTACATCAGTGTCATTTTGAGAGTCTGTAATTTTATAAGGCGCTTCAGCTGAAAAGGGCCAATAGGAATGTATCAGTACACACAGACACACCTCTCAAAAACACGGCGTGGCAACAGCTAGGCAGCCGACAACACCGCTTCAGCATAATTACTCAAAAAAGCAACTTTTAAACATAAAAATTCCCAATTTATTTGAGGAAATCATACAAATACTACTTATGAAACCGCAAATTCAATCACCCCTTTGAATCGCTATACCGCTGGGCCTGAATGAGGACCATGTTGGCTTGACCCAGAACCCAAAGTCAAATCCACCAACAGGAATGACGGCATATTTAATCTCGATGTTTCACTAGGGCCAGTAACTGGGGACACGTTACATCAAAAATAAGAGCAACCAGTTGTTGTCTGTAAATCTTCACCGAACACAGCCTTGCTGGACTAAGACTTTACAAGGCTGAGGGAGTCAGCTTCAAATTACAGCCCAACCGCCCCAAGGACTGCAAACGCAACAGAGGAGCTGACAGCAAAAAAAAAAAAAAAGTCAACATCCAGTGCACGCCTACAGTTCAGACAGGGCTCATTTTACTCGGGCGTCTTTTTGGTGATTAGCTATTTTCCCCCCCAGGATTAACGGACTTACCCTGCACAAAAAGCTATAACTTAAATAGTGTCACATGAGTCTTGAGTTTTAGTTTCCAGGTTTTTTTTTGTGTTGAGATGGAGGGGGGCTCTTTATTGCTCACACAGAAGACCCACAAGTCATGCGTTCTCCCCACCGTGTCTCAGAGGTAAGGGGGGGGGGGGATTCTGCAATAGTGTCGCACCCTAAAGCTCCTGACAAAACTAATAAGCAAGACTTTCAGACCAACTGTGGCCTGGATTTTAAAACGTTTCACTTTTTTATTTTATAAAAAAAACAGAATAGGTGGGAGAGGTCAGTCTGGACCTCTGAAAACCAGTTGGTTTCTCCTCAGTGGCTGCCAGGGGGTGGTGGTGGAGAAGTGTGAATCCATGATGCTGGAAGCTAGTCGTTGTCCTCCTCCTCGTCCTCGCTCTCCTCGATGCCATCGCTGTCCTCCTGGTCCTCCTCTTCCTCCTCCGTCTCCGGGATGTCCCACTGCGGGTGGTTGTCCAGTACCTGTTTTGCCTCTAGGACCTCCAGCTGCATCACCATGACGACAGAAGATCATGTGACCACACCAGTAAATCACAGACCGCACCATTTACGAGCAAACGGTTTACATGGATTCAACTACTTGCCTTCAACGGCTTTATCTGATCCAAGCCCAGGTAGGAATCTGATCGCAGAATTACAGAATACTGATAGTTCCCAGTTTTCGATGGGGCTGGGAATTTCAGTTCCACCTGTATTAAAGAAAAGCAACAGTCAACATGCAGGTTAACCTATAGCATTATTGCAGATTTAGCAAATTAATAAAATACTGCTGTACTATACTAAAATGCTAAGTCATCAAACACATATTTACCCGATAAGAACGCAGAGCTACATAAATACTGAACCCCAATCAATCAATGGAGGGAAAAAAAAAAAAAAAGAAAGGCTACACATCACTTCTTAAACATCATAAACCAGCAAATTTCCCACTGATCCACATAAAGCGAGCTTTAGCTAATTAGCCACTGGAGCTCAGGACTGTTGAGCACAGCTTCAAAACCCCTCTGGGTCCTGCTCCCCCAGACCCTTAGACAGACAGACTGCCTTATCCAAGAGAAAATGTGAGGACTCAACAATAAAAAAGAAAAGCCAGCGATTGCATTGCTGTCTCCAAAACGACGTCCGTTACAGATTCAATTAGAGCAGCATGTCAGTGCGCATCCACATTCAAAATAACAGATTACTGCTACTGATGGTTTATTGCCAATTAGCTGCAACCGCAATTTACCCTCGAGACACTACTCTCCTAGCTGTGCATTCCCCCCTTTTAATGGCAATGGCTGTGGACAATTTAAACTGTTTATTTGCTGAAGCGCCGCTGTGGATGAAAGCTGAAGGATGGTGCGGCGTCAGGGTGCCGGCGTGCGCCCGCATGGGCCGGCAATCGCGGGTCGAGGCTGGAGTGGCAATCAAAACAAATCTGCGCCGAAGGCCAGCCGCCCCTTTAAGAGTTTTACGCAGCAACTCGGGGGTTGCCTAGCAACTAATTATGGAAGGGTGCCACAGAAGAGGAAAGCCGTCTCGCCTCTTCTCCCCCGTCTAGTACAGACACACTAAACTCAGATGGGGAGATGGGGGAATCACCAGGTATGCAGGCTTCCTCGTATGGACACGTGTCCTGACAACATACAGGCAACATGCTTCTGTAGACGGAGAAATTAAAGGGCGGATGCACTTTTAAACAAGGGGTGGGGAACCTGTTCCATGGAGAGCTGGTGTGCGGGGGCAGGTTTCTGGGATGATCTCTCAGCCAGTAACAGTGGGTCCTCAGGACTGGAGTTGGGAACCACTGCTTTATTACTGGCTGATTGAGAGGTCATCCCAAAAACCTGCACCGGCCCTCCATGGATCAGGTTCCCCACCCCAGCTTTCAACTTTAAAATTAAGGGCTGTGCAGACATGCAATACCAGCAAAGGGTCTCTGTCCTCTACGTTCTGGCCAATGAGATGAAGTGGACTGACCTCCTCGCTGTCTTTGAGTGTGCAGACATGGTAGGGCATGGACACCAGCGTCTGGTCCTTCCTGTCCGCGATGTACAGCCACCACCACTCTTGCTTCTCCTGCAAGCGCGGGGGCGGGGGGGGGGGGGTGGGGGGCACAGAATTGCCATCACAGTATTACCACTCCCCACGTGACACTTCCCCCTCCCAGCTCAGGCTGTACGCCAGCCCACCTCAGGGAAGTACAGGCTGTACACGGGATGCGTGATCTTGGACTTGGTTTCCAGAAGAGCCCGGTCTCTGCGCTGGATGCTTTGCTGCAAAGCTTTCCATTCCTGCAGAGATATGGCCGTCGGTGAGAGGCGTGCTCTGTGCGAGGACTGCCAGGCAGGTCCACCCCTCGCCAGCGACCCGCTCTCACCTCCTCATCATCGGCGGCCATCTCATCCACCTCTGTGTCACTCTGCTTGTCGCTCTCCTCGTCCCGCTCGCTGGGAGTGTCCTTGCTGGCTTCGGCTTCGTCCGACTCGCTGCCTCTATCAGAGGCGTTATCCTCGTCCTCCTTCAGCGTGGGCGTGGCCTCCTAAGGGACGGGGACAAGATACCCAACACGTGGCGCTCCTAAGCTACATTACTGACCGTCTGCTAACAGCAGAGAGCTCGTAATCACATTATTAATAGACATTGTCAAAAAAGCAGCTATAAAACGTAACGACAGTTCACACAAGGCCACACGTCACAATAAGCAACTACTTGATAGTTCTGCTTACATTCCCGGCGACATTCCCGTTGGCCTGCTTCTGCTTCTCGGCCTTGGTCTGCTGTACGACGGGCTTCTTCTTTATAAGCTTCTTCTTTTTGGACTTGGCTGCCTTCTTGGGCCCTTTATTCTTGTTCTGCCAAACCTTAGTCTTGGCCTTGCTGGCATCGCCCTGCTTTGACGACACCGGGCGAAACGGGAGCATGGGAATCCCTTTCAGATGCTTTGGATATTTTCAGATCAATCAGTGAACGAACGGTAAACAAAACGGCAAACGAATGCATCACCTGGACCAAAGTGGCCAGAAAAGTTTAAATATAACCTGCAGGGTCTGAGGATGATCGCAATAATCTGATAGCGTCTCACCACTTCTTCGGCAGGCTGCTCCTCCCCGGTGCATTGTGGATCCTGCTCCTTCTCAAACACCTCCTTTTGCCACCGGAAATGGAAAAGAAAGAGCAGGAGCCTGAAAACTCATTAGCCTTTGGCTGGAGAGGAAGACTTAAGGGCTACGAATCGCAGGAGCCCGTCGTGCGTGCAGACAGCTGCAGGTGCGAAGGATCCTGAGCTATAAACGAGCACGACGGGCTCCTGCGATTCGTAGCCCTTGCCTTCACAAGACATCACACCTTAACAATAGAGCTAGATAGCTGAAAGGGAAAAGCCTTCCTGCACTAGCACATACAAGCCGCGCTTAGGCATATGATCAAACACTGTAGCTAGACGCGGTGAATTAATCTGGATTAGCATAAACAAACCGTGTGTGGACACAAGGGTGTTGGCATACATAGACAGAGCTAATCATGGAAGGCTTTATAAACAAGACAGCGTTCCTACATCTTCCAATTGATAATTGTTAAATGCAGCTATGTTTGCCATCTTGGTACTGGATCTAAAATTTACTTCAGATAACCACCTGATCTGTCTAGAAAAGACTTGTGAATCATAGTTCTGCTTTAAAACTGATTAGTGCTGGAAGTATGCACAACACTTCCGCACATGCCTAAAAACATGACCAGGAGGCTAAGTGGTTTGACCTTCAGAGCATGGTTTTGCAAAGAGCTATCGCCCTCTAGTGGGCATATCTGCAGCTGCATGTACAGAGACCCACAAGCTGTAAGGCACTTCCTTGTTGAGGAAGCATGTTGAGGTTGACTGAAGGCTAACCAGTAATGTCAAAATCGCTGCACACGCTCATATTACACCAGCTTACCGCCATTCTTTTCCTGGTCAGTGTTACAGTGACTGTTACTATGGACCCAGCTGTGATGTTATTGCTGTCTTCGTCATCAAGCACTGGGGGAAGAAAAAAAAATTTAGATGGTCTCCAAACATCTACTCTAATTTAGGTTAATCATGTGAAGGGGTTTGAATGAATGCAGCAGGGAACAAAAACATGGACCGTCTGTGGGTCCCCTGAGGAGCAGATCGGAAACACTGCTATAAGGATAGAAACTCCAGCGCATGAGGTCTACCTTGCAGCTTGGTATCCATGGTGATGTGCGGGAAGCTGCCCAGCACGCCCATGACCTCATCGTATTTCTCCTCGCCCAGGAAGCGAAGCATGCTCCTGCGATCCGAGTCCTTCAGGCTCACCAGGTCTTGGATGCTCCTCACCTTATACTGGCCGATGGGGGGGGAGCGTGGTTACGGCCTTGGGCCGGGACAAAACGGCCCAGAAAGACTCGACTCGAAGGTGCAGAGAACCTGATTTACCTTCTTGGAGATACAGTAGCGGAGATGCTCCTCCTCAAAGTGCGGGAGCTGCAGCAGAGGTGACTTGGTCTCCTGGAGGCCCTGAACCACCATCTGGCTCAGCTTCATGCAGTTCTCTATGGATATCAGCCGAGGAGCGTGGAACCCTGGGTGGGGGCGGGGGGGTCAGAAATAGTTAAGTACTGAAGTTGTGCAAGTACTGAACCAGATAATAGAAAATGAACTCGCCACTACTGAAAAACGTTACACACAATCTCTCTGACTTAAGGTCAGTGCATTCAAGGTCGACTCTTCAGGGTTCCCCAGTTCCAGCCCTGAGGGACCAGAACCCATCACAGTTAGCAGATGTCCCTGCTCAAACACATCTTTGCCAGCTAACTACCAGGTTTAGTAGGTGTGTTTGGACAGAGAAATCTGCAAACCGTATTGGATTCTGGCCCTCCAGGACTGGAATTAGGGAACCCTGTTCTAGATGATCAGAAAACTATGATGAGGTTTTTGTCTATAGTCAGTTAAGGAACAGGGTACATACACTGGGTACATACACTGGGTACATACACTGGGTACATACACTGGGTACATACACTGGGTACATACACTGGGTAACTAGGAAGTCCAACAAAAACGAATTTGGAAGTGGTGCAGAATTAAAGACTTGGACAGTCAGAGCAGATTAACACCACCAAGGAATGTCGTAAACGGTGTACATAGTTATGGAGTGAGGTGTAGTTATCTTGGCCTGGGCTGTTCCTGAAGGTACCCCTCCCTCCTGTGCACTACCACCTGTAAAACAAGCCTGCTGCCTGTACTACTGCGTCGTGAGCCCCGTTCCTTTCCGGCCTGACCTAGACCTAGAACGTAGCAGGTAATTGTACAGTGGGTCTGTAAGCCAGAACACATCGAACAACCTGAGTTTAAGTATCACAGGTGATGATCCAGTTGTCCATAATTCTAAGTGAGATGTTTGAGGGCCACAGAGATGGTGGGGTGGGCGGGGCTCAGGGGGCCAAGGAGGCAGAGGGGTGGGCGGGGCTCAGGGGGCGTGGAGACAGCGGGGTGGGCGGGGCTCAGGGGGTGTGGAGACAGCGGGGTGGGCGGGGCTCAGGGGGCGTGGAGACAGCGGGGTGGGCGGGGCTCAGGAGGCGTGGAGACAGCGGGGTGGGCGGGGCTCAGGGGGCGTGGAGACAGCGGGGTGGGCGGGGCTCAGGGGGTGTGGAGGCAGCGGGGTGGGCGGGGCTCAGGGGGCGTGGAGGCAGCGGGGTGGGCGGGGCTCACCTCCACGGCTGTTAGCCATCATGGTGAGTTGACAGCCCACGTTCACCATCTCCTGGAGCAGCGCTGGGCTCTTTCTCACCACAAATCGTCGATCTGATTGGATGAAATGGAAGCAGGGTCGGTCAGACATCCCGGGAGCTCTCAGACCAACAGCTTGAGTGCATTGACTCAGGGGAAGAGTCACGATAAAAAGAAAGACTTGAGCAGAGGAACCAGACTCGCCTTCCTCGATGTCCTCGGAAACCTCCATGCGCGCGAGGTGTGACAGCAGCAGCACACGGGCCTTCAGGCTGTACGGGTAGCAGAACGGCGGCTCCTTCTTCTTCACGTTGATGTTGCCCAGCTCACGGATCAGCTTTGAGGACGAGTGTGCAGTGATCAAAGGCCGGCAAGATCACGGGACAAGGTAACACGGGATTGCTGAAGACATGCTCTCCATACCTGTGGCACTTCTATGTTGTCTGTGGGTCTGATCGTGGCCTCCTTGTTGCTGCGCGGGTCGAACTCAAAAGCGGCCGTCAACACCATCGTCAGTCCTAGGACGAGAGGAGGAGACTGCCCATGTGACCAAATAGATCACTTGACCTGAGACACCAATCACAGCTATGAAATCTTCCTTAAACAAGACCTCAGGAAGGCAGAGGATACATACTCTTCATGTTCATATTGGGAGTTTTGTACATAAAATGCATGAAGAGCTGAGTGGTGTTGATGAGGATCTGATCGCCGCTGTACCGTATGGATCGATACCACCAAGTTCCCTGAAGATCAGATTAAAAACAAAACGGGCAGGACATCACTGCCACAGGTAACTACGGGTACAGGTTCACAACCCTGACATTAAACCACCTCGGAAGTTTTAAACCGCCAGTTAAAACGTCACTGTAGCTGCGGACAGCCTTTCCATATCGGAAGCAGAAGTGAAAGGTAACGTACCACCACAACGGGTAGGATGACCATGAAGGCCAAGCCATAGACAAGCAGCACCTGGGAAAACACACAAAAAAGACCAGCGGAGGCTCATTCGCTTGACTCTGCTTGCTGCCGTCGCCTCTGAAACGCACGTGGAAAGAACTCTGGACCCAGCACAACGATGAGCCACCGCAGAGTTTTAGCTCTCCAAACTTAAGCACATAATTAAAAACATCATTTCTATTTAGAGAATAGGTAGCAGCTGGGTGCCCATGCACTTGTCAGTCAGTTATCCTGCCAGCGCCCAGCAAGGGTACGCAGCCCAAAAAGTTAGCATCCTCTTCAATGGCGCACAGAGGAACATACCAGCATGGAGTTTTTCTGGTCCACGATCCAAGCGGGCAGCGCGATGCCAAAGCTCGTGGCTGCATGGGCGACAGACACACACACCATGTTTGCGGACTCAGTTTCGCTCCAGTCAAAACGGTGGTCATGGTTACGAATTCTATATTAATTTTAACCATGATTCACAAAAAACACTGTCGTTGCTCATTTACTGCTCTATCATAGCAGCGCTAAGGATTACATGTGTTCAAATTGTCAACGATTTAAGCTCATTTTACACCAGTGTTGCTTAAGACTCAGTATTTAGGAGCATTTAGGGATTTGGCAGATGTTACTGCCATAAATTATAACCGGCTGGTATAAACGGACTTCAGTTTCAGTCTCCTGAGAGAACAACAAAGTGTATTAAACCAGTGAGCTGCACGTTTAAATATGAATTTAGACGTTACTGAAAAAATATTGTGCATCAAAATGACAACTCTTGCAACCAATTTGATTTATGTTATGGTAAACCATAATCACAGGTCATAACGTCAAGCACATCTTTCATTTGAGAAGTGAAACATTAGTCTTGAATTTTCTGTGGTACTTGCCAATATAATGGGCAACCTTTATGTTATAAAGACTTTTAGAAGTGTTACATGTTAAGAGTTTTAAGGTGTGAGGTGACAGTGCTAACCACTGCACCACTGTGCTGCCCTAAGTTTAATGACATCAACATTAATTTGAATATGAATTTTGCTGATTGTCCTTAAATGGAATCCCTCCATGATATTATTCTGCATCCAAGCACAGGCCCAATCAGACGACTGCTATTACAGGTGTTTGTTAGCCACTAGAAGACCGGATGACCCTTTTAAAGTAAAGGAGTAAATTAAAAAAGGAGGATACAAAGCTAAAAGAGCAATTAAACACTGCGAGACATCCTCAGTTCCACTGACTACCCAGCTAATGTCATCCTACCTCTCGGGCCATCTGGGTTGCCATAAGTCTCCCAATTTCGGCGAGATTCCTCATCAGTTAATCTGCGAACACACATGAGCATGGCATTCAGTAAGAACAAGGACCCATTAGAAGCTCCAAGGTAGTGAGATCTGGCTGGCCAAAGCCCTCTTACGCCGAGTAGGCCTTGGAGATCTTCATGAACGTGGCCTCATCCCCTCCTTTGTCGGGGTGGTACTTCAGAGACAGCAGACGGTACTGTTTCTTGATCTCCGTCATGGACGCACCCTACAATCGAGCAGGAGGACAAAAATGCTGTCCGTCATATATTCATTATCCATAAATCATTTTAATTATCAATGTCACAATAGCATCAACCCCCGAAAACAACAGGAAGCCTGCTGCCGAACCCCGTCCTCAACATAAACAAACACGAAGGCCATGCAACGAGACTCGGCTGTGCAGAAGGGCTTACCGGATCTAAATTGAGAACCTCGTATGGATTGTATTCTTGGTACTCCCTGTCTAGTTTTGAAACCTTGTAGGCAAGGAAGAGAAACACTGCCCATCCAAAGAGCAAGGCAGCTTTTCTGTGAGAGGGGAAAAAAAAAACATTTGATTTTGAAGCGCAAGGCTAAGACATTGAAGACAAGGATGAAAGCTCAGAGACTGAAATGTTTCTTGTTACATGGTCCAAGTTTAAAACTCAATCCTCCACCCAGTCTAATGAACTTTCATTGACTGACACAGGACTGTTCCTTATTGCCTTCCTGAATCCAGTCTGGACTCTGGCAGCTGAGGCACATGCAGGCAACATGAGGCACATGCTTGCAGCTAGTCTTCAACGAGCCTCAGAAGGCTCCGGTTTAATTAATACTTAGAGCAGAGTGCTTAAGTGGTCAGCTGGGAGGGATGGAGGGCAACACCTTGAGCGCTCTATAGCTCGTTGGACCGCAGTGGCACGTGTCAAGAGAGGTGTGGACTGAGCTAAGGCTGACAGCTGAAAATCCACCAAAAACCAGTGATTAGCCAAAGAAAGGAGCAGACAAGCAGCCTGCTGAAGACTGAGGCTCATTTCCTTAACATGCCGTCTTAAGAACGACAGTCTCGATTAACATTCCCCCGTATGGGAAGGCAGTCCGCAAGCTGAAAAGCCACACTGCGTAGAAAACATCGCCATGGCAACCAGCTCACCTCCCTGCGTGCTGGGGCAAGGAGGAGAAATTATTGATTTCCCAAAAAGTGCCTTCGTGTATTCATTAAAAGCCTAAATGGATTTGCAACAAAATGGAGGGGACAGAAAGTTCTGTCCTTTCACATTTCAGACCAAAGGCCTCCCAAATATTCATGCAACTTACGGACAGCAGGTGCTGTGTTGATAAACAAGCGTCGAAAGTGCAGCTTCAGCTACACGTCCGACGGAGGCTTGGTGCCACATAGGCGAGCAAAGTGAACAGTAACCTGCTCACTCCAGCGATGCACATTTTCTGAACAGCCAAAATCTTATGAGCAAATAAGCCATGAACAGGCAGGAATAAGACACATGGAGGACTGAGAGGAACAGGAATGAGGGGAAGCCAGGAGATTGTGAGCTGCGAGATGTGAAACAGTCCGACATGCAGACAGGGGTAGGTTTGTCGTTTCTGGGAGCCTACTCAAAGAGTTACTTTGGGGCCTCCTACACCACTAGTGTAATGAATATTTCTGGCCAACAGGGCCCAAGCCTTGGGGGCCCCACCGCTGCATGCAGAGACAGCAGAACAACTTGAATTGTTTCCATTCCACAGCCAGCAAAGCTTAAACATTGCAACCGAGTGTATTTTTTTTTCCTTTAAGTTGCGTCAGATCAAAAGACTCAGACAGCACAGTCAGTTCAGTTGTGGAGCTTAAGGTAAGCAGGGGAGTCTTAACCATTACAGTACCTGCTACCCCCCCCCCCTCCAAATCACTCCACAATAGGGAAAAATAACATCACACATTTAACGTGAAAAATGAGAGACTTACTTTAACAGGGGAATGATGCTCTGTTGCGATTTTATCAACCGCAAGCGATACCAGAGGCATCTTCCATGCACCCTCCTCAGGGACTTCAAACGCAGTTGCTCTGGAGAAATGGAACAGAAGATGGGAAATGAGTGCTGCTGTTCGCACACTCACAGGCTTCTCTGGGACGCCTCGGGGCCAGGCGCGGGAACGCTGCCGCTGGCCACCAAAGTTTCACGTCTCCCGTGTTGGGCAAGATTTGACCGCGGGGCTCACATGGACGGCAGCCAGATGAGGAGCTCTGGTCTGCCTAGGTTCTGCTCGCTTGGGAACAGAACCATTCGGAAAGGGCTAGGACTCCAGCTTACAGAGCCAGCAGGAAGAGCACTCATAAACAAAGAACGACCCCCCCCCCCCCCAATTACCAAACTGTCAACCAGGTCATGTTAGCCAGAAAAGCTGGTCTTCTGGAACTCACAGAAAATAAATCCAAAGCCCCAAATTTCTGAATAATTTGCGGACTCCCCATTTGCTGATTTACAAACTGAAATGCCACACTTTCAAACATACTTATGCTAGGGTTCTTGTGAAATAAAAATACAACAACTCTGTATTAGCTGAGCGAACATGATGCCACCCCATTTCTACCCAACCTTTACTAATGTTGACCTAGTCAAGTAACAGCGTGCTATAAAAAAAAATTTAAAAAAAAAGAGAGTTAACTTCTAAGGATTTTTTGAAGTTGGCAACTATTGGCTTCCAACAGTCAGTGACTGCATCATAACTCCACTCAATAATGTGATTCAGAGACTTCAAATCACCCCCTCGGTGCCGCAAAATCTTCTCTCAAATGCTACAACTCGTCTCATCGGCACCCTGTGCCAACCCAGAATGGTGTGCAGGCGGCCGCACAGCGCATGTTCGGCTATTAACGCGTGTGAACCCATGCCTGGTCTCTACGGCAACGACGCTGCAGCGCTGTTGGAGCTGTCGAAATGCAGAGCAAGATGAGGGGACAAAAAAAAAAAAAGGGGGGGAGAGAAGAATCTACACAGATGCCTCATGCATGCTGAGTTACAGTTCACCAAACCCATTCCACAAATAGCAGCCGTCAAGAGATTCTCAGCTGCTCAGACAGACAATCAGACAGAATGCTGCTTAAATCCCCCAGGACTAACTTGGAAACATTTATCAGAAAGCACGCAAAAAAATACGGAACGAAGCATCTCTCTGATAAGAACTTGGGTCAGAATCCACCGTGTTGGAAAAATATGCATAAAACTACTGCTGTCAGTTCTGCTCTGCTACACATAGAGTTTGACACCAATCCAAGCCAAGCAAGACTTGACGACAGTAAAACGGGTTTTCGTTGTCAAGGTACTTCCCATACAGTAATCATTTCACCTCCATCACCAATCCACTTGACAGGTGTCAAGACAGCATAGATACAGCATGATATATTCAGGCTCAAAGTTCAAAATAAAATGCAAAAAAAAAAAATTTAACTGCTAGAGAAAATAAGGGTTGAATGTACAATACTGTACAGAGTGAAGGTGTAAACAAATCCCTGGATAGCTTGGAGAACCAGTGCAGCACCAAATAAAATTAAATTTAAATAATTGTGGAGTATAAACCACAGCGGCAAGACCATCTTGACATGATCTACGTGACTCAAACAAACAACCACGTGGCGAAAAAGGGACAAAGAGGGAAGCAGTACATTGAGGGACAGATCTTTTTGAGGGATCTAGGAGCTGCTTCTCGACCTTATTAGCCTGACATTGAAGTGGGCATTCCTCACAGTCCTGTGGTCACTGACAGTATGAGGGAACCAACAAACATTTCAGTTCATCACACAAACACTCCAATCACACTGCCATCCGAACTACTCCATTGTTACTCATTAACAATAACCAGACATTATACTGTACGGACTCAACCATATTAGTCTGACTCAGCGTAGTAAAGGCGACCGTATCGTTCTAGAGAAGAAAAAAAAAAAACAATGGAATCGATGTTATCTTGGCGATACGTCATCGTATGAATTGTGATGATCACCGTTTCGGTGCACCGTCTGTGTAGGGCCCCCTGAGAAACTTTCGTTTGTTCTAATCCAACCTGCTGTCCACAATTGGCTGACATAAATGTGACATCACAAGGTTGGTCAGCAGGACCAATTATGCAGCTGGCGGCATGCTTTGGACCACACTGCGCACGCAACTGTAAACAGTGCAAATTAATGTGCGTATTTATGTTGACAGTAAATGATGTAACTCATTTTGCCGTAGAAGGTGTATGTTGTTAGCGTGCAACCGTGAATGTCGTGTAAATCGTTGTGTTCCCTGTCTGTGCTGCTGCTACCATTAAATTAACAGTGGCTGTTAAGAGAGAGAGCAACTTCCATTTTAAAGAGCTATTGTCTCCTTTATAAAATGACTCGCACTCCCTACAATGTGTTTGTTTGCCCTTGGTATGTGGGTCGGCTGCATCAAAAACATCCTCTGCCCATAAGGTAGTGGGTGTGACATAACAAGGTGGCGGCCGCGTTTTAAGTAGGCGACAGATTGAAATTGAACAGATTGGAGCAAACATTCTGTGCAGACGTCGTTTGAAGTATACGGCCACCTTTAGGCGCGTGGCACTGCTGCCTCACACCTCCAGGGATGGGAGTTTCAAAGCCACCACTGCTGTGTGTGGAGTTATTCTGCAGGTATTCTCACTGCTGCCTCACACCTCCAGGGATGGGAGTTTCAAAGCCACCACTGCTCTGTGTGTGGAGTTATTCTGCAGGTATTCTCACTGCTGCCTCACACCTCCAGGGATGGGAGTTTCAAAGCCACCACTGCTCTGTGTGTGGAGTTATTCTGCAGGTATTCTCACTGCTGCCTCACACCTCCAGGGATGGGAGTTTCAAAGCCACCACTGCTGTGTGTGGAGTTATTCTGCAGGTATTCTCACTGCTGCCTCACACCTCCAGGGATGGGAGTTTCAAAGCCACCACTGCTCTGTGTGTGGAGTTATTCTGCAGGTATTCTCACTGCTGCCTCACACCTCCAGGGATGGGAGTTTCAAAGCCACCACTGCTGTGTGTGGAGTTATTCTGCAGGTATTCTCACTGCTGCCTCACACCTCCAGGGATGGGAGTTTCAAAGCCACCACTGCTCTGTGTGTGGAGTTATTCTGCAGGTATTCTCACTGCTGCCTCACACCTCCAGGGATGGGAGTTTCAAAGCCACCACTGCTCTGTGTGTGGAGTTATTCTGCAGGTATTCTCACTGCTGCCTCACACCTCCAGGGATGGGAGTTTCAAAGCCACCACTGCTCTGTGTGTGGAGTTATTCTGCAGGTATTCTCACTGCTGCCTCACACCTTCAGGGATGGGAGTTTCAAAGCCATCACTGCTCTGTGTGTGGAGTTATTCTGCAGGTATTCTCACTGCTGTCTCACACCTCCAGGGATGGGTGTTTCAAAGCCACCACTGCTCTGTGTGTGGAGTTATTCTGCAGGTATTCTCACTGCTGTTTCTAAATGGCCCTTGGTATGGGCTGACATTGTACCCCATTCTCCCTGTGACTGACTCTAGGTCCCCCTACAACCCTGTCCAGGATAGCCGGCTAGAAGAGGGATGGATTTAAGCATTTTAAATTTGGTTCACGTAATGTCTCTGTCCTGTTTACTGTACACAGATAGATAGAACTAGTTTCTATTCTTAAAAATGTAGTTAGATTTATTTATGTGAAATTTCTGTTTTATATTTTTTTGGTATATTTTTTATCTTTATAATGCACCATGAGGGATCTGTGTGGAATGACATACACAGTATACAGTGTATTGAAATATTGTTGTATTGACAATAAACCTAATCTTAAATAAACAGTTCACATTCTCCTGCCTGTGACTGGCTGACCTTCTCCAGTGAGTGCTGCTGACACTCTTCAATTCTTTCCTGGGTGCACAGACTCGGCCATGAGGCATGGAACAGGGAGTCAGGACAAACAAACCTAGTACAGGTGTACTTGACGGCTCCATTACAAGATGAAAATCATCAAGGAATGACTCACTTCCCAAACAAAGTGCTTGGAGCCAGAAACTTCCACAGGGAGTCACCAGGGCTTCACAGAACCTACATGGCTTACAGAAATGACCTGCACTGCTGGGGTGCATATAGAACCCAAGGATGATTGCAAAGCCTGCGGCTTTCTGCAGTGCCCATTTCATTATTTAAAAGGAATCGGGAGAGAATATATTGCTTTGTTTCTTCAGGTGGAAAATAAATACTACCAGTAGCTGGAAGCCATTTTCGGGTGTGACTTACTGGTTAATTATTCCGTCCTGGAGATACAATGCATCAGTCTTTACTGTGCCATCAAATCCCACCAGGTGGTCCAAACACAGTCGCATTCATCCAGTTCCCAGGTCAATGTCCTTCGTTTTTGACAAACAGGGGCCTCATTATAGCTTACACTGGCGGCTTGCAAAGATGGTGCGGCACATCAACCAGGTCACAAAGCGAAAACGTTGCAGAAATATAAAAAGCAATTCTATATTCCAAGTTGTATACAATTCATTTTTGGAACTAGACAAAGCAGAGAAATCACATTTTATTTTGGTGACTAGACCCAATATTACTTACAAGGACCTGAATAGAATGTCCTGAGGTGGTGAAGATTTTCCAAGTGTAAAATATAATTTTAGTCCTTTGTTTATTTTTGACAGTCTGCCACTCTAGAACAAACAAGTTTAAGAAACAATGGACGTCAAGAAACAATCTGAATTTCGATGTGGGGAAATAACCACAAGCAAATCAATTTCTGATAAATCCAACCATCTATTACAACCCTATCAATGTCCATAGATTATTTCTACCCATTTTAAACTTAAATTAAATCAATGCAGTACCCTTGGCCTGAAACAATGGTGCATTACCCGGCACAATACTCTGCAACTTACGACTTGTAAACTGACTCCGACCTGGAGCCGGAACTAAAATATGACCATCATCCCAGAATGGATAAAATTTCAAGTTCAACATAATAAAAGTTGCAACAACGCAATATATACTACAACATAAAAAAGATTCACTACGACAAGTTTGGCAAAAGGCTCATTCCACACAGTCTCTAGTTTAACTTAACAAAAATCACCGGTGTTTTGTGAGGTTGTAAATGATTTCAGGCCACGGCTCATATTTGAGGACGCTGCAATCTCCAGCTCCGATTAAATAAGGAAGCCACCAGTTGTACAGTGGGCCAAGTCCAGCACCAATCCGCATTCTTTCACACCCATCTTTGCTTTGCTTTACAACTGACACTTTTTTGATTCTTCAAGAATACTGAAACTAGCCACTTGTACCTTGACCACAAATCAAGTAACCAACCACTTCACAGAACGTTACATTGTTAGTAACTTTTTCGTGGTTTTCAAATCTCCCTAACTGCCAATTATGAGACTCACCGTGCATGGCGAAACAACTAAACGCCAAATTCTAACCATCACTGCCTGCCAATAACTTCAAAAGTTTACTCAATGCTGAGATAAAACGAAAGGATGGCACGTTTTAGGCAGCCTGTCAGATTTAACCGGCTACTTAGTGGATGCTGAACAAATACTCAGCCGCGTGATACCTCAGGTATGTCAGTAACACAGAAAACCTCCCCGATGTGCAGCCGCACGGCTTTCTGCTCTGTAAGACCTGGCGTCAGTCACCCGGCGTTGCCCCGCCGCGATGCTGCAAGCTGTGAGGGCTATAGGGCTTCAGCCGCCGGGGCACCCGTGGCGTGCAACTAGAAAGCTAAGCAGAAGGTACTTTTAAAACTCTTACCGCACGTTTATCACTCCAATTTCGAAGATAATGCAGCAGTAATCAGGACATCGACGTACACAGAGGGTGACTACCAGAGTTAGCAGCTAATGCCATCCCAGGGAGCCCTCACGCACCAGCCCCCCAAAAAGCACCTGTCAGTCTTTACATTTTCCGCTGAATATTCTCCTAAATTGTTTAGCGACAATCCCAAAAACAGCAGCATACGCGCAGCAAAGTTTCGGCCCACAAAAACTCTGGCCCTCCGGTTCGCCAGCGCCGCTGGTCGCTCGGTATACTGGTTAGCTTCCCCGCAGACACACGGCTCTCTCATCTCAGGCCTTACCCGCATTCTGATCCCGGGGCCAGAGGTAATAGGTGGCTGGGATAACGATAAGTCCGACGAAGGACGTAAGAAAGTAGAAGAACGTGTTGCCACTGTCATCATACTGGAACTGTTGCCCCATTTCGAGGCGGCGCTGAGGTGCCCCGTCGTCTCCGCCGCTTAGCTACTCGCTCCCCCCTGGCAGCCTCGGTGGTCTAAACCTCCAGACACAGCCAAACGAACCCCGCAAATCGGAGTACGTGTTCTACGCATGCGCGTTGTGCTCGCGCTTAAGCATCGAATTGAAAAAAACTTTATTAACAGCACACTAAATTGTCGAAGGTCAGTTACAGTTATAGAGGTAGACGAAACACAGAACAATAAATATGTTTGGAGTTTAATGCTCATCTGTACAATTGCAGGTGTCAACGTTTTTTTCATGACGTTTCACAGAGGTACATTTCTTGTGCTGTGAAGTCTACCGTTGAATGTTTTCGTATTCACTGTTGACTGTGTAGAACTTCACTTCCCATAAAGTTCAGCGAGATCTTATTAAGTAATCGATTTGTGCTTCCTGGTGCAATTAAACATTACTCCGCTATATGTTAACAATAAAACATCCGGCTTTCTTGTGCGGCTTTTGGGAGTTTTCCTAAATGAAGGCAATTACAACCCGGTTCATATCAAGTAGACAAATACATAGGTTTATAAATAAACCCTAATTAAATTGTAGTTTTTTTTGTAGTTGCATTATATTAATATGTTGTGTACTTAGATTGGTATAAAGCGAATTATTACTTTGGAACTGGTTGCCTACGGGAAACTGAACTGGGATTTTCATCAGAAAATCGGTGATTTAAATGACAGACAGCAATCCCAGGAGAGTATTTGCTTTATCTATCACCTAGAGCAGGGGTGTCCAACTCCGCTCCTGGACAGCTACCGTCCAGTAGGTTTTCTATCATACCCGGCTTCTGATGAGCCAGGTCTACCATCCCATCCAGGGAGTCTCCTGCAGTGCCCCTTGAGTTTTCTAAGACGGGTGCCCCCATGAACCTGTACTGGACATGAATATTGGTGGATCAGGGATAGTTATTTGTGGATGTGGATGGTTAACATTCATTTTGAAAATTAAGATTAAAAATGCACTTATGAAATTGGAATCTGTCGTGTAGACTTGTGTGCCTTTTGGGTAAGGGACGAAAAGTACACAGCTACAACGTGAATTACGACGTCATCCTGTTTTACCGGATTGTTAATCATTGAGTACAGAAGTACGAGGCATTCCCTAACAGCGGTACCCACAATTACACATAAGCCTCAGAAATAGTTCTAAGTGTTGGATATCACCATTAGGGTGACTGTAGCTTGGAGCATGTACAACAAGATACCTGGGTAAAGGTATCATGGTGGCACGTGCCGAACAGCGAGGACGTGAGTCACTGTGACGATAATGTCGCACTTCAGTCACCTGAAAAATCCTCAGGATCAAGCCTCTGCGCCACCTTGCTTGTCTAGATAAACATTCTCGAGAAGCCAAAGAAGTTACAATTTAATGGTTCTAACAGTGCAATTAATTCTTGCAGACATAGCCTATAGGGAGGATAAATTATATTCAGAAACACTAATTATAATAAGTCAACGTTGTAATCGTCTCTTTAACTACCAACACATCCCATGTTATATAGATTCTTTAGCTATATTAAGACTGGATTAAAAATACGGATTTCGTCCGTAATTGCTTCAATTATGTTTTGTCACCAGGTAAAACTAATCCCGTCCGAATAAGGCGTTAGAGTGAATTATGTAAGGGTTTGCAGGCTGACATGCACAGTTTTTTCTTAGTTTCCCACAATGTGTTGATTTAATTATATCTGCCCTTTGACCGCTTTTAGAATAAGAGATGCCGTTGCATTACTAAATCTTGGATGAGGGTAAAAAGTAAAATTTCATGAGGTATTACTTGGTTCTGCCTGTAGATGGCGCCTTAAGAACACAAGAAGGTACGTCTTTACTGGCTGTTCCGCCTTAAAACGCCGTGCTAAAATGATTCATTTTTGTTTGTTTGTTTGTTTATAATTAAGTAATGGTCCATCCATCTTCCAAAACATGCAGAACAGGGTTATGTTGTGTCTGAATCCTATCCAGAATATCCCAGGAAGGATAGGGCACAGGTTACAGACTCATTCTTACACATTTAATTAATATAATACAATGCAATATTAATATTAATACAATATTGATATAATCCTCAAAGTCCTGATAGCTGCTGAATAATTTGCATTTTAAGTGGTAATTTACTCCAACTTCTAAAATAATTTGACTGCTATTCTTTAAAATGTAAACATTATAAACCAAATAAGATATAATAAAAAGTATTGTGTAGCACACGAAATATAAATGACACTGAATGTAGTGATAAAGATACAAAGTACTTACCAAAGTTCCTGTTTATTGGGAAACAATGAACAAAATTAATTTTTTACATGAAACTGCAGGGCATACAGACCAGTGGCAGGGTCATCTCTTGACCCCAGTCCAGTCACGAAATACTTACAAGTGTCTTCTTGTGTTTTTATTAGATGATGAATGGATGTTTAAAAGATATATAATCAAAATGTGTACCACCTACTGTCAGGTGAAGAGATCCATGTTGTTTCATGTTGTTTTAAATTGTGTTTTTTTAGGCTAATGTCTCAGCTTTACCTTAGTGTCAATTAAAACTGTCATGCTGTCCTCTTAAAGGCACATTTCAGTCAGTAATTTCTCCATTCTTAAGAGATTATTAAGATGATAAAAGGAATGTAGGTACAGTCAAAAAGAGAATAAAAAAATCTGCTACAAATGATCAGCCTAAATGTATGCTGACTGAAGAAAACAAGCCCTCCTCCTTTAGTATTGATTTCTTTTACTAAGCTATTGAACAGACCTGCTAATATCTCTGCTGATCACACCCGTTCAAGCAAAAGGCTTCTAACATATCGAACGAAGCTGTTCAGCACTGAACAAACTGGCCGGCGTGACCCTCCTTGCCCAGCACAGGCCTGGCACAGATCCGGCGGCGCACCAAAGGGCGCGGGGTCTCTTTTGACCGCCTGTCACTGAGAAGGCCCCTGAAAACGTCTCCCCCAGCTGATGGCTCCTCCAGTCCGAGCAAGGGGGGGGGGGTTCATCCTGAGTGGGGTCAGATGTTCCCATACAAAAAAAGGCTGGGCACCCCCCACGGGGCCCCCGATCGGGCCCGGCCCACCGCCATGGAAGTCAGGCCTCCGGAGGTTGTGACATATGATCCTGCAGCGGTGATGTCACCAACAGCTGACCTGTCATGGGACCTCAGATTCGGGGCCTCCAGTGGCAGCCGTGCTCTTAATGGCCCTCAAGTAGCTTCTAATTGCGAAGGTCTGATTACTAACTGAATGACTACCATAATAGAGTGATTCTATAATCTATCATAATAGCATAAGCTCCAGATCTACAGACTTTGACCCCGCAGGTATAATAAGCCCCTTTATTCAGCTGCACATGCTCTCTCCTGGGGGGTTTCTCCTGATTATATATCTTAGGCGTATGTTTTTCCCTGTAACAAAGCACCATATTCATTACAGCAAGATCCTGAGCTAGCTTAGCTCTCTTAGCGGTTAGCTAATTTACAGCTTAAGCGGGGTTTACATAACTTCAGTTTTAACTCGCCGTTTCTTAATGTCAGCATGAAAGCAGGAAACATTGGCCTCTTCATAATGTATCAAGGGCGGATTTAAAGGAATTAGCTGCTGTACAAAGTGTAACTTTGGAAAGGAAGAGAAGCGGCAATTATTAGCATGAAGACTAACGGAATTGCAGTACTGCCACTAATAATCACCGTCACAGAGAATGTAGTGCAGTCCAACAGGCCCATAAATTGTCTACAGAATCACATGGACCAAGGATCAAGCCAGCATGAGAGCAGTATGGAACTCTGCTGTCTTTAGGTTTCCATTCAGGTTTCCTACAGCAAACGTCACTGAATAGTTAACTAAACAGCCATGCAGAAATAAACAGAAAACAAAAGGAAAGGTAGCACTGCGACTAAAGGGTCTGACTGGACCCCCAGATATTATTATCCTGTGATCTGGCCCAAGGAAAATTCGGGACACCTCGAGTCACTTTACCAAATCTTTTCCTTCCTCACTTATGACAGAATTATTTCACAGTGAATTCCCAACAAAGCTCCTTCTCCTTTAAATCCCCTGAAACCCTATACTCAAAGTAGGATGGATGGACATCCTACTATTTCATAAAAGACATGGGTAACTTATGGAAAAGTTCTCATTATAATTTCTATCGCATAACTACACTTAAAAGTCATCACTTTGAAAACTGGGGCACGTTGGCACGTGTTGTGCTTTCGGTTGCTGCCTCGTGCTACTTGTGTCCCCCCTCCCACCAAAAGCCAGCAAAAAGAGGTTTGTGGGTCTATTTACACTAATGATTTTACACTAGGGGGCCAGGATTAGCACATGGGGTGTGTAGAAGTACAGTGGGGACTTCAAGGACAAGGAAAAAATTGATAGCAGGTTAGGCACATGCCTGAGAAGAAATAATCACCATCTGATTTTGTAGCTTGGGCTACTGTTAGGAAATACTTTTCCACCATGGTAATTGTTCCTTAATGAAGGTTCCTTGTTTGTATTGCAACATGGTGTCTTTGAAAGTCATCTTAGAGAGAACTTGGCTAGTCAATGAACATTCTGTCCTGATTCAAATATGATGAACTGGAAGAAACAAGAATTCCCATCTCCAAACTGCTGCAAACCTCTGAACCTATGAAAGATCCAGTAACTGGCCATCGTTTATACATCACTGCGCTCCTACAATAATTACGTTACTATGAGGTGTCACCTGACATGTGCTTTTGGGGTCAATTTGACCCCAGGGTAGGTGTGAGGGTGAGCCCATCTGTATTGCTTAGTGTGCCCAGAAAGCCATGGATTTACCAATCCCAATCCTACACACCAGGGTCACGCCATTATGATTGGCTGCGATGCACATGTCATATGATTCAGCAAATCGACACTAATGCTATTAAGGAGTGACTCAATGGGCAGGAGGGCTGCCCTCCATAAGACCAAAAAGGCAAGGAATTGGTACGATTATTCAGCCAAGTAACTTTAACACACAAGCTACTGAACAGGAGACTGGAGTTTAACACAGCCACCAAAGGAATCAACAAAGTAACCTGAATACAACGATACTGAACTCTTGGGGTTAGCGGTCACAATAGCCCAGTTATAAACTTTGCTAAAAATTTCCGTGCACGCACGCACGCACACACAGTATGTGGCCAAAAGGGGAAAAATATATTTATTTTTAATATTTTTTTATTTTTTCATTTTAAATTTCATGCCAATGGTCATCATCTGTACAAATTCCAATAAGTGCAATATTTTGTGAACATCTGCAAGACAAAATAAAAAAGCTGAATGCTGATCTAGATGTGCCTGAAAAGTACTGCTGAAATGATTATCTTAGTATTAAAAAAGGGATGAGATCATAAGCAGAGCACCAATATATGGTCATGTGACTAAGAGGAGGAAGCACAGGACTAAAGTGATCTTAAGGGATAGGCTTAGTATTGCATGTGAGCCACAAAATCTTTTTCATATTACACCAGTAAGAATAAAATTAGTAAACAGGATGCCATTCAAATGTATTAATTTATTGATCTGGTTTCATTATGAACTTCCTCCTGTCAGCCATCTTCTACAAAATGTGACAAAGGTACATGTAACGGCCACTATTGAGGTCATGTTAGTCTCACAGTCGACATCATTATAACCACCAATAACTATACACACTGATGCAGGAAATGTGCGCGCCGCAAGCTCAAAGATATAAATAACGTAACAGAAGTCCAAGCAAATTATATTATACTCCATATTATACACAATCTCCATACTTAATTCTTACAATTCACACAGAGGAACACATTTCAGAATAAAGAATATCTAAATATGAAATTACAAAAAAAAAATCCAGTGGCAGGTACAAATATAATTATAACACAATGATGTATTTGAAGGAATACCGGCTGCAGTGTTTGTCTCGTGCAGCTGCAAAACTGTAAAACACAAACTGAAAAGGGTGAAATACCAACAGCCACTGCTGCTATGTCAGTGCTGGAACCCCAATCACCTTAACATTTAATGCTGAACAATTAACCAAACACTGCTCATGGAAAGCGAAATGTTTACACGACTATGTAAAGATGAACACGTGCTCACCAGAGCTGCTCAAACCTGCTGTAGATCTTGGCAAAGAAGTACAATTTTGGATCCCATCATCTGGAATAAGGGTCAGCGCTGCTTGAGCTCTGGTTTTTCTGTTCAAGTAGTTTACGGGTCAGCTGGTAGCCAGTATGCTGCAGGTTCGAGTGCCATCTCATACAGTGCAGCACCTTCTGAATCAGGTGAATAATCTGAATTGCTTCTGCCATTTTAAACAGGAGTAATACAAAATAAACCACAAGTCAACAGTAATTTGGCCAATAGTAATCAAAATAGCTGATTGGTAAGAATTTAAGCAGCAGCCAAAGAAGCGAGCATTACAGCATTTTCTTTGTTCAACAGAAGTTAAATCGATTAATCAAACCAGGTGTCCCCTTCCTTCAGTAGCCCATTTCCACTGTGATTCATCCACCGTTATCGGATCATGTGACCTCGTGCCACCGTCGTGGTGCACTTCCTGGTTCCTTTGTGTCAGCCCCAATGTGCTTTCAGCTGTGCTTGTCTTGGATGTTCATCAGGCTGTTGCTTGATTTCACACGCTTGGCTATGGAGCAAGAACAATTTGAGGACTTACAAAGAGCTCAATCACTCAACAATTAGCTGTCATTCATGGCTGGCACGTGGAGCATCGCTACTGCAAGAGTCCTGTTCAATATCATAGAGAGAACGGACATCTGTTTAGGGATTAGCGGACCGTTCCCTTCTCCCTCCTCAATATGCCTTTTTAAAACTGCATCAGCCATCAATGCACCACATCGTCTCATGACTCCTACTGAACGCTTCTTGACTTGATCTCTGGTCGAGCCACTCCTGACTCACACGGTAATTTGACAATGAGCCAGAGAGATTTTCGCTAACATTCACAGGCACTTGTGAATCAGGGGAAAGACAATGGGCCACAGTCACTATTACGGCCCTTTGGATGAATGAGCTGCCCTTTCCGGTTTATGAAGATCCTGCTAATGTACTATTGAGACAAGCTCATGGAGTCACAGAAAACCAAAAGAACTCCCACAATTACGCCTTTTTAACCTTTTTAACATACATTTTTGCCATTTTCAAAATAAATTCTATTTAATAAATAATGTGATATGTAATAATTATGGCACACAGGTTGCTTTATTTATATACGTATGTATTGTAAGCACCCATATTGAATAGATGTAATTAAATGTAATGTACAATATCAGTCAAGTGTTTTGCATGCACAGATTTTTACATTTGCATGCTACTCACTTAACATTTACTAAAAATACACTCAATACTCTTTGCCAACAAATACATTTACAGTATGTTCACCATTTGAGTACTTTTATTAGCAAGAAAATGTCATATCTTTTAGTCTTCAAAGTAACCTCCTCCAGCAGTTATAGCAGCAGAGAAAATGTGAGGCATTCTTTCTACAAGGGACATTAAATACTGCTCTGTTTCATGGGATAAAACAGTTAACTAGTGCATTTAAAGTTAAAGGACAGCCTAGAATTTGACTCTGCACATAACCAGTTAATATGATCTCTGTTACAAACTCTTTCCAAGTTATAAAGGAAACTTGTTTCATTTGACTTATATTTTCATTTATAGTTGCTCACTTAACTTTCCAATGCTTAACAAGAATAAAATATATGCAGTTTATGAAATAAATGGCAAAAATCTGTGGTGTGCAGGAACTTTTGCCTGGTAGTGTACAAATCAAAGTATTGGACCAAAAGCTAAACCAAACTCAAACGATGTAGATGCAGATTCCTGTTAACATGCTGCGGCTTCCCATGTCATTAAATGAAACTCACTGACTGGAAACTAAAACAATGCAACAATGGGCACATCACGGCGGTTACTCACGGTGTATGAGTTTACGCTTCTTTTGTTCCGAGTGAAGGAAGCTGCTCAAGTAGAAGATGATGGGCAGGAAGAGCATGAAGCTGGACACGGCGATGACGGGCACGGTCTCCTCCCGCGGGAAGGAGCAATTGAAGCTCTTGCTCCACAGTATACGGGTCATGTTCATCTGGAAGAGAAAAAAAAAAAAAACATTAATCACTGTGGGCACTAATGGAAAAACAAAAGCGTAACCTCTCTGTCCCATGCCCCCCCACAATGCAGGATGACAGTGACAGCTGCATTCGGCTGCACTAATTTTTGGGAGGTGGGTTGGTTGTCTGAGGGAAACGTGAAGGGATTGCGGGGGTGGGGGGGGGCACAGCAGTTAGCACTTATTAACAGCAGCTAACGAACCAATGATAAAGCAGCTTATACGTATTTTATATACACAGTACTGTGCAAAAGTCTTAGGCAGTCAAAGAAAACTGTTTAGGCCATTTACCTGGGTAGTAAATGCATATTTGAACAAGAAAAAAAACTGAATTTAACAAAAAATTAAATATTAATCACTATGGGCAACTTAAAATTCAATATATGGAAATTAACAGTAATGCAATAAAAAAAAAAAAAACTACTTCTGTTCTCCGATTAACTTTCTGATATCTTGCTGGACGTCTAGATGAACACGCCTCAGTTCCCAAATCCCTCTTCTGGGGCACTTCAGTGATTCCATGTGCTCTTTAAATTTCATAACCAATTCAATTAAATTAATTAACTTAATTATTTAAATAACTCAATGAAGCACTGATTAGCCAAATGAGGCGGGGTAGTGCTCAAGTGAAAAAAAAAAATACACTGGTGTATTGGACGTTTCCTGCAAATACTGGGGTGACTTTGAAAAGGCTAAACTGACACACTTGGACAGACAACATGTTTTATCATGTCTAACACCAACATGAATAACATTTAAACATCATTTCCTTTGACTGTGTTAGACTTTTGTTCAATACTGTATGCCATACATAATATAGTATGTATAGTATGAGAGGGACTGGAATTCCATCCAGTGCATACCCCTTGCATAGGTTTTACGCCCCTCCCCCCATGACCCCAACCCTGGTAAGCAGACAGAAAACAAACACATACACACATCTTCACATGGACCATCACTTGATCTAGAATTCCTGCAGACCTTCTTGTTTGATAACGCCAATTAACGACAGCTGGTCAGCGGCGGTCTGCCGGTGACCTCTAGGGGGTGCTGTTTTCCTGCTTTCAACTAATTTCTGACAATGTTTTCTTTTAAGCCAGTGGCTCCCATCAGCTCTTTATAACATTATTGCTATGTTTCCGGTTCGTATTTAATTTTTAATAAATCCAGGCTTTTCTTTATCACACCATGAGAAGGCATGAGGAAGACACCGGTGGCCCTCGTAAAGACCAAGCACTTACTGCGTCTTCAATGTCGATGCACAGGCTCTTGTTCTTCTCCATCCGGCCATAGAGATCATTCAGCACTTTGTAGGATGCTTTGCACTCTTTACAAAGCTCAGAGTGGTTGCTTTTCTGAAATCATTAAAAAAAAAACAAAAACAAAAACATTTTCAACTGCTCAACTAAATCTAAGTGCAGGGAAAAACCACTGCTGAAAGTTGGAAAATCTGAGCTATTTAGCAGCACCCTTCATATGTCTTCTCCACCTCCCCTTCCCCTTAGTGTTTATTAAGCATTTCCAGCTACTTATTCAGGGTCATTACATGGACCAACAGCCTGTTTCCCTTCCTCTTCTAAGGCCTTACGAACCTGACTCTCAAAGCAGCGCAGTGACTCATTCAGCTTTGCCATGTAGTGCAGTGCGTCACTGGACAGACTGTCATTGGATAGGCAATCTGCAGAAGTGGGAAGCATAGAACAGAGTTAGAGGAGGACCATCGTTTCTGTCCTCAGACAAGGCCGTCAGACTCTCAGCCGCTGGCCCACCAGAACCTCCTGGCAAAGCCAGGATATGAGTGACAAAGGTGCTATCTTGCCCTTCACCCAAAAGGCTGCAGGTGGCAGCAGCGAGTGCTGATGTGGCTTGATGAGCTGCACTTGTGTTTAAGAGGGCACTGGTTCAAACTCTAGCTGCTATAACACTCCGGCAAAGCTATCAATTTGTAAAAAGCACATCTAGCTACATAAATCAGTAAACATACTAAGCAGCAAGCTGCACGCGTCAGGATGACAACAATAAGGAAGCACAATTCAATAATAAGTTTATTGCTATAATACCCACTGGAGCAGTGAGAGGTTTTCCAAATGTCCGTTATTTTGTCATACAGCTCATAGACCAGCATCAGCCTGTCGGAGCGGAGGAGAGTAACTTGACAGCTCTCGTTGCCAAGGCCAACCTAGGACAAACCAGTCAGGTAAAAAGTAAAATCAATATCGTTACATTCTTCTGAAGTGAGGTTATTCTCACATAACTGAATGTGTTATTTCATGATGACATAGATAGTAAAGATATGCCTGTACTGGAGTAGAAAACCACATTGCAACTTGTTTGAAATTGGAATTTCTTATATTAATACTATTACTACGTTTCCATGTACTTGCACAACTGTGACAACACATGACAACACGTGACCACCAAAGAACAAGAAATGTATCGTCACTAAAGATTGCTTGTGGGGGGGGTGGGATCACTTAACGAAATAACAAATCTGTATTAAACCTGTTAGCTATGTAAAACGAAATTGCGGCTGGATGTTATGTGTGTAAATTGACTACAAAGATAATAGAGAGTTCGGCTGTACATCTGGGCTCGTTTACCTGCGATATGTTGCTGTAGATGTCAGTCAACCTGTTATACAGCATGAAGCAGTTCAGGCAGACCTTGACCGGACGGGCAGATGAAACGAGGCAGTTCACGTAGGACACATATCGCTGCCCAAAGATGTGAAGCAGTTCGCGGCAGTAGTCGCTGATCTCCGGATCTCCGTGAAAGGAGGACAGCAGCAAATCAGAGGAGGAATGGAAACTGGGCTCCTGCGAAGGCGACACAGTCAGAATAGACGGAAGAGCATTAAGTCTATTTGCAACGTCATCCCAGATAAACGACGGCAAGACGGTGAGGTTCACCTCGAAAGACGACGCCTGAGCTCGACTGCAGTGAAGCAAAACGACGAAACACGCAACGACTTTGAGGAGCAGCACCATGTCTGAACGCGCGAGACGGCGAGCTGAAGCTCACGATGCACTTCCTGTTTTCCCCGTGTCGTCACGTGACAGGCTGCAGATCTCGAGAGAGAAAAAGAGAATGGGGGATGAAAGGATAGCGAGAAAAAGAGAGACAGAAGGACTTTTGCGGTGTCGTTTATGTGGTTATGTGCTATCAACCTGTTATCAAACGCTTCTAATTTTCCTCACCATCTAGACATTGGTTCGCAATTAATTTTACTAACCACGCTGAAAACACCTGATTTGCTTAATATTTTGCGTGTTTTGTTTGATCAGCTGCATTTATTGCTTGAATTCATACTGAAAAGCAAGAAATATTAAATTGTGCTCTGAAACAATTGAAGGAATGTTTCATGTTCAAAGTTAACCTGTTAACATCTATATTATGTTAATGATGTAATCTGAAAATGTGAACGTGTTTAAAATTATTTGTGTTTCTTCTCTATTTCATTTAATTATTTTGTATTTTATGGAAGGTGCTACCTTTTATTCATACAGATTTTGGACCAAAAAAAAATCTAAACTTTTAGTAAATATTTGTGGATTGTTTCGATTTTACCAATTATTTTTATTTAATTTTCCTTCACGCTGAATTCCATATAAAGTATTATTTCCTCGAAATGAAACATAACTCTGAAAGTCACTGAATTTGAACGACAGAAATCGCTTTCATCCAGATCTCCTCACTTTAGGAGACTGAACAGTCGAAGTTTTTACGCAGCCCTCATTTTTTCATTATAGGCACTGGGAAGCTCTGCTGGGTCTTAACCTCGCTGCTATCGCCTTTTTGTCTTCTGATATATAAATGTCTAAGGTCAACACAGACCCAGGCTTTGGTTTTCTCAATAGGCCTTTCAGCACTCGGCTGTAACATTCAAGATGACTTGTCCAAAGCCATTGTAGTGTTCCTGGTTTAACAGCAATTCTATGGCATCGAGGCCTTCCATCTAACGATTGTCATCAGAAGAAAACATCGTGCCGTCGAGTAATGTTCCTTCGTGAAATCAACAAATAAAGTCAAGCGAATCAGCCTTACTTGTTTCCAGGTTGGTTCATTATGTGCGTGATGTTTGTTGCTGTGGAATCAGTCCATCTTAACTTCTTCAGATGCATACTCACACAACCACACACACAGTCACTATTACTCCATGTGCTTTGTGTGAAGGTATAATTTGGTGTTCTGGTCTTATGAACAGAGTTCTTGTTTAACATACACATTCAAGAGGTGTGTTACTTGAGAACCCTTTTGTACAAAACGGCACAAAGGACTTTCACAACAGGTATTATTTAGTCATGCACATAATTGGAATGTTTCAAGAATGTGGATGTAATGACTTCTCATACGTTGTTGAAATGTGCACTTAAATGCACACAAAACTGCAAGAAATAACCAAAAAAACAAGTATTTATAATAAAAGAATTGGTTTTATATTTTTCTCCCATTCTGCCTTGCACACAGTTTTACTGCTATTTATAATTTCCCAAAAAAATTATGCGAATTAAATAACATTGTTCATATGTATTTTCTTTTAACAAGTGAATTTCCTCAGCCATTTTTTTACATTTTAGTGTCAAACAAAAACAATGGACTTGGATTTGACAACTGACCAAGTAACGGTAAAATTTGAGAGGCAAATAGAAGACAGCATCCTGACAGCTATACCTCTTTGTCAAGTTCTCACATTGTGCTTTTTTAAAGACATGACTTGTGACATTTCTCCGGCTGAAAACATCTGAAGAGAATCACGGCACATGGTCAGACGCTGCCCTTCATATAAAGAACTTAATAATTATCGGTCTGACTTGGCGAAGAATGAGCAGTTAAGTACGGTGTATGGAGTCATCTGGACTATTCAATTGCATTTACCTCTCATATTTACAGCTAGTTGACACCATGCAATTTTTAAATGTGCGAGTGAGTAAAATAATTACAGAGTCAAGGTAAATGATCTGGGCTCAAATTCTGATTGTGTTAATTGTCGAAAACCCTTGAATCAACCCGTCACAGTCAATGGTCTTTAATGTGAAATTAGTAGCTCTTGATAACTTGCGGTCCACCGCAATTCCACTGCCATCAAGCCTAATGAAAATTAAAGGGACACGCATGTGTTACATTAGGACTATTCTAATGCATGCATAAGTTGCATCTGTGTAAGAGCATTGGCTATTGTTGAACCTGGCCCCTGGTGTTCTCCTATGAGAATCACTGTGGACATAAAAAAAAAAACCTTTTCAGAAGTGTCCTTGGCCAAGATACTGTATTCACATTTCAGAGGAGCCCGGTAAACATGTGTGGTATAAATCCAGAAGCAGACTTGAAACAAATCTTCATCAAAATGACCTGAAACAACTTTATTACACAAGAATTGCCAGTCAGTTAATAATGGAATCAATCATGTAGGAAATCATGTAAGTAGTATATAGTATAGTACATAGTATATATAGTATATATTACCTAGTCATACTGTATATCTATAGTTATATTACATGCCACCAGAATTATATGGATATTGCTAATGCTGCTGCTGCTGCTACTATTCTTATTATTATTGTTATTATTATTATGATCAGGCATATTATTATTATTATTATTATTATTATTATTATTGTTGTTGTTGTTGTTGTTGTTGTTGTCTTGTTTCTGCAGTTGTGATCCGCAGATCCGTAAAATTAGTGATCATATCGTGAAAACTTTTTGCCCTAAAAGCTAAAAATCCAGAATAAATGTATAAAAATCTTTGCATTATTATTCATTGGAGCAATCAAGCCAGACTAGGTTAAGAGAAGATCGGCATATCATTGAATAAAACTGCTAGCTAATTCTGGTAATGGTGATGGTCGTGAAGGGTGTCATTTGCATAAAACGCAGAGTCCTTCGACAAGGGGACAAAAATCACTAATTAGGATAGCGGAGTGTCTCCATCGTTTCAAGTACTCTTTAGCAAGGTGATGAAGCAAAAGCTTCACTATAAAATAAATCTGGGGAGGGCAGGATAATTCTAAATGTTCCAAAGGAGTGATTATATTAATAAAATGACAACCAAGAAAACAGGGTTAGACTTAGACTTAGACATCAGTACTCTAATTGATTAGCCCCGGCAAAGCGACGCTGAGAACAGATCTTTGAACCACAAGAAAACTCATGGCTAATATATCTGTAGCAGTTTCATCGGTGTTTAAACTCTTCCCGTTTCACTTAGATTGGAAAAAAGTTAACAGAAAACTTATTCCGCGTATGCCTAATATTGGATTTTACTTTTAATGAACGGGAAAACGAGGAAGAAAAAAATCTAATATTCCTACAAACAATATAATCTGTGACGACACCACTCGATCCATATAAAATTAAGCAAAGTGTACGTAGGCTATAGCAAAAGTAAATGAATTGTGGCAATAATTTGCCGTTTGTATTTAAGTTGTTTACTGATGCCATCATTAAGCAATTGTCCACTATTAGAATCAATTTCTGAGTATTTGGGATAACTTACATTACATTTATAACTTCTTCCTTACATTAGCGCATGCAGGCTAAATGAATGGCGAACATTAAATTCTGACAGTGAGCTACATAATGTGTGGGTCTATTGTATTTTTAAAATCTTTCAGTGAATTTCATTATAATACCCGAAGCGTGAAAAATCTCAGCCTTGAACTGAATCGGAATATTAAAAAGAACGAAAAAGAATGCTCTTCAAATGGTTAACTTAAAACCTTTCTGGTTTAGCGTATACTTGGCTCATACAGGCGAGAGAAAAATACTTGTAAAGCTATGCAGAAGTTATTCTGCATCATTCGGGCCAGCCCTAATCCCCCAAAACCTCATTCTTTTATACGAGAACTGTGCCTCTTTTCTTGTTTTTTGCTTTCTATACAAAATAAAGTCAGTCTGTATTTAATGGTTATGTCGGGATGTGAGGGGGATTTTGCAAATGCGGGGCCTTTTCACCGAAATATTGCTCTCTACGTCGTGTGAGTCTAACAACCCACCGCGACCCCATATTCTTCTCCGGGTGTCTGACTCGAATGACAAACTAGCTGATTTTCACTACGTAGCTGGGAAATGTAGAGGGTGATAATAGAGATTTCGCTTTCATTTTTTACGCTTGACTTGGTTATTGTTGCTTTTCTTTGCCCGTGATTCCATCAGGGGATTAGTCCTGACTTCCCCACTACTGACGGTCAAAGTGGCCCAAATTCTGGATGACAATTGATGAGGATCAAGGGATTGCTATTCTCTGTCTAAGAACTGATTTGTGCCAGAGAAACTCATCAAGCCAGCTGGATAATAAAGCCAATGGAGAGAAGAAACGCGCATTCACTTAAAGTGGATTCGCCTCAAGTTTCCCCCCCTTTAACCAAGAGAATAACTGCCTTCCGACTAATGGATGTGAACCCTTTGGCTATATTTTGGGAATTGCGGTTTTACTTTAGACATTTGGATTTTTTTATTTAAATGTTAATAAATCACACATTGTTTTCATATAAAACTCAGTGTATTTTATGTAATATCAAGACCAGTGATCACTTTCTTACCTATGGATAAAACGAATATTAATGGACATAAACTTTAACCAGGGGCTCACGGGCACATGATTATTATGACGATAATAGCACGGTAGCATCGGAACTAGCCTAATTGCTTTGTTCAGGGCTGACTGATTTCAGTCAATTAGTTCTATGGACTCCTCATTCTGAGGTAGTCTGCGTATCTATACAGAAGTGATGCTGCACTGTTCATTGAGGAAATTTCGAAGCATGGGGGAAAACGTTAAATAACATTTCAGAGAAGTTAAATGTCCGCTGATCGAAAGCTTTGAGTCCCACAGACCGGCGGGCTCTGGGGGGTTGGGTCTGCGGCCGCGGCGGGGATGATTAACGAGCACGCAGCGGACAGGAGCCGCACAAAGACCGCTTTGACTTCCTCACTGCTGGTCGCCTCCGGGGGATGGCACGGTGCGGATCACCGCTGGCCCAGCCTGCCATCATCACTTCTCATTTTGCGGCGCAGATCGGAGCCAGGGACGTCTTGTTTCATAACAAGACGCGAAGCTGACTTCTTTCAGCTCTACTGAACTGGACATAAACTGGCTGACAACTTCCCAAACAGAGAGGGAGAGCGGGAGGGAGTTGGGTGCTCGCAGCCCCGTGTGCGTCTCGCTGGGAAATTAAGTTATTACTCGCGGTAATATTTTGATGGAAAATGGGATATTCAAGGACTCCTCGTTAGCTTCACACAAATTAAACTACTCACGACCGGTCAAGAGATTGGACCGTCACACACTTCTATTGGCAGAGTGTAGTTACACCGGTGATGTTAAATTATGGAGCATGCTGCCCCTCACTGCGACAGAAAATTAATTTTAAAAGTTAAGTTCATGCATAGGTATTTGTTATTCTAGTTGTTTCCTAACTATTCTCATGGTATTTCGAGTTATTCTCTTAAGGCCAATACCATAGGACAACACTTAAGGCCAAACATAGAGTTTAAGCATAAAGCTTTGTTTGGGACTGTCTTTACCGTGGTATCCCCTTTTTGAAAGACCCCTATACCTCCTTGTTAGTGGCCAGCTCTGAACTTTTTGAAGAGCAGTTTTGTGCGAGTCCGGGTTCATTCACTCGCTCCCCTTTATGGGCCGTTCCTCCATTCATTTCTTAGTGTGTTACACCAATTAAAGTAGGACGTGCTGTAAATGTAATGGCCCGAGGAGTGATTGTTTTCGACAAGCAACAAAACACATAGATCCACCCCTTAGATTAGACTGCTGAAGGGGAGGTTCATGGCGGTCAGTAGCCTGAATGGTTCATGGACTGTAATTCGGGGAGTGTGTGAAAGAAGGGCTACCCGCCTGAAAGCGGAGACAGGCGGCTTCTAACGGGCCGCGGCTCGGGGATGGAGTCGCCTTGCGAGGGGCGGAACGTAAGCAGCAATTTTGCCACCAGCCCGTATCATAATAATCACGTGCGCTGTCAAGTCAGCCTCCTTAATATCTTGAATTTATATTTAAAATAACGTGTTTGTTATCACCGGTTAATTTTTTACACTATTACGTACAATATATGCAAAATTATTCAGGAAAAAGTTTCATAAAAAATAAATGTAAATGAACTCTTGCATCTTAGTTCAAACTATAAATTGACAAGTCTTTTGTATAGCTAGACATAAAAATAAATGCATTTTTTTGCATAACTATACCGCTAAATTACACTTTGTTCGAAGACTATATTCTTCGAGAGTTTAATCAACGCGATAATTAACTCTTCTTTTAATAATAATTTAATATTGCACATAATTATCAGTTGTGTTAAATATATAGGCATATAGACTAAGTATTTCAAGTTATGGCCACAAATATATTTCAGTAGGCCTACGAATTGTAAATGAACTTCACGTCAATACCAGATACTACATTAATGTTTTATATTTATTGTACAATTTCTTTCTGAAAAAAAATAATCAGCATACTGGGTACAAAAATACATAATAAAGGCTAGTAAAATCACCACGTGCTTTGTGCATATGTGCTACCACATTTTCATAGAAATTACCAAAACAAAAAACTAAAAGAGAAATGACATTCAAAACTCGGGCGCTGGGTGGTTTTACATATGCACTGTTCTGAAAAGTTTTCACTGCACTCTGTGAATTATTTAGGGGAAACTGAGAAGATGTGAATTTTAATGATGCAGGTAAATCTTTGGCATCAATGGTCTTGGGGGTTTAGGAGAATTTGCGTTTCCCACTTTAGCCACCAGCAACAGCGACTTTTGTATGTTATAATAGCGTCAGCCATTAAGCATCTGCGATCGCTTTTGAATCCACATTATTGCAATCAAAGAGTTTGTGTTGTGGCGGTGTCAAAATTCTCCGAGGGCAACTTCAACAGGAACGTGGCAAATGAAGTGGCCGGAGTTGCGAGCGCCAGGAGCTTAGCGCGCCATTCCGTGGCTTATCTCAAATCATGTGACTTGGCGTTTCAAAGCCTGGACCGCTTATAATTATCACATGACACATATTGATATTCTCTTATGAGGTCATGCAAAAATGTCTGCTCCCCCAAGGGACAAAGCAGGAAAATCCCATCCAGTAATAAGAGATTAATTTATGATGCTACTTCCTAATAGCTGCATAGTGTAATCAATTACACTGCTGTGTTTCAATTTCACAGCTCTCATTACGATTTGCAAATAAAATGCAGGAGTGTTCTGAAATCAGAATAATAGTGTATTTTCACACCAGCAGGGCCGTTACCTTTGTTTGCCATTGTCTCAGTAGTTTATTATTGATATATTCTCAGAATGTTCTAATTAATAACACGCTTCACGTCATTTGCTTTACGGTGTGTAATTATGCTCTCTGGCAACATCTGTGGTTTGCAAATTCTGCACTATTTGCAAAATGCTTTTGTTTTATCACGGAAGCAATAATGCTAATAATAGTAATATTTCCGGGAGGGGGGGGGGGGTTGCTGGGGCACATTTTCCTGTCACACATAAAGGCGGGTTTACAGTTTTAAAAGGGGGCTGATTTGTGGGCAGACCACCTTCAGGCCCCCAGGAAGAAGAAAGGCACAGGGAGGATTTGGGCCCAGATGGAGTGATGTTAACTGTGAATGGCTCCTGTAGCTTTACCTCCATGCGCCGCTACTCCTCCCAGAGCCCCCGGGTTGCCCCTGCGCATGACATCATTCGGAAAGCATGCCCCCTATACCCTGAGAATCGGAGCCGTCACAATTGGCGGTCGCTCCATTAAACTGTACGGCTCTGAAACCCATACGTTTCTTTTTTTTTCGGCCAATCCCCTCCTTCTGCTAGGGGACATTGTTTGGAGGGCCTGATCAAAACTGTCCCCCACCAGCCATGGGCTTTCTGTAAATTCAATAAGGCCACCTTAAAGATTTTCCTAATTAATGGATGACATCTTTGGCTGGAGGAGAGGCGAGGTATTTTGCTCCAAGTTGTTCTTTGTTAGTCTCCTAATTAACTTTCGTAGGTCAGCTAGGTCCCCGCAACCTTAAAGTGAAGAGGCCCATTGTGATGGGAGTTGTAAACTTACTTTTCTGCCTCAGCACTTAAAAGGGAAAGCAACTATAGGAACAGAAAATATCCTATTTAGGTTCCTTTGTGACTGAACTGCTTGCACATGCTCCAATAAAGGAATTCTTGTAAATAAGCATTTATGCTCCTGTTCCTACAGCTGCAAAGGCTATTAGTCACGGCTTTTAAGAAAATATTTTGTCTCCATCCATGCATATTAAAAATAACTTAAAAATTCGTCAGTTTTCAGTTAAATGGGAGAACGGTATCATTGCAAATATTTGGATTTTTGGGCTATTTTGGTTTGAATGAAATAATGAATATGCTGGCAGTAAGTTATAGGATGTTAATACAAGAAAAATTGCATGGGTGTTTATGTAGACTTTGCAGGCTCTCAGCAGTTGAAATTAACATTTCTAGTGTAACAATTGGAGCAGAACTCACTGAAATGTGACCAGAACCAGCAGTCTGTCTCCCCCATACGCTTCTGACTCGAGGAGGTTAGTCTTGGATCATTTCCGGTGGTTCAGTTCCTTTGATCATGCAAAAGACTGGGCTGCAGTTGCTGGTTTTTACATCACCTGGCACTCAAATCTCCCAGGAAGGAAAAACAATTGCAAAAATAAGCCATGATGACGATACTGCAGTACACATCATAATAAGATTTATGTATTGTGACAGCAAGTCGTAAAAATAGAATGTAGATCATATCAGTGGGAATATGAGCACCTGATGTCATGGGAAGATGCAACGTGTCACTGGTGTCACCCAGCTGGGAATCTCGCCAACTATGCAGGACCTGCACAATCCCCAGGTATGAGGTACACCATCATTAACGCCATAGGAGAGGTGTATTGGTGTGGCTAGATCATTATAGCCAGTAACAAAGAAATACCATGTATACAGCAGTAGTTACCTTCTAGTTTTTTGGGAGCAAAAATGTGAACAGTCTGGCAAGGGAGCAGAAACATGGACTGTCTGGGGTCTCCAAGGACCGGGTTCAGAAAAACTTTTCTAGTACACACATATCCCAGATCTGTAAGCTGTATTTCACCTCAGCATCCCATTCAAATAGCGACTAAGTGCTGGCAGCGTTGGTTAATGAATAATATGAATTATGAATATGAATTGAATGCTGAGATGAGACTAGTTCCAAAACCCCAAGAAGAGACTTTGGGCATCCAGGCCCACTATCAGACTGAACCTTGAGGAAGCAGATCAGGAGCATGAGGGAACATTTGGGGTAAATGCATTTCTTATTGTATTTTTCTATGTAAACTAAGGTTTGCTGAAATACAAATCAACTGTGTGCAGTAATGTACTTATTTACTGCATCCGCAGTTCCAGATGTAGATTGATTGTAAGTTATGGATGGTTTTGCATTGAGCTATAAATCTTTTATACCTCTTGTACTTGGACTGTAGTTGCATCACTCTGGGCAGAAGAAAATACCACGTGGCTCATGGGGCAATGAATCAGTCTTGAACCTGGGACCTTTTTTTAAAGTATATCTTTCTTTTCTGTGGAAGTGTGACGATTTTGGTAGCTATTTTGTTTTTGTTCTCTGTTTAAAAAGTCCTCATTGAACATTCACATTTTGGTATATTCTGTGTTTTTACTAAAATATATGCATAAACAATATTGATTACAAGATTATATTGTCTTTACCGTTACATTGCCTAATATATATCTGTGGTGCTATAAAATTTTATATCGATAAGAAGTTGTCCTTATATTTCCAATCCTGGTGAAATTTTCAGCATCATTACTTATGAACAGTTTCCTGCTTGATCGATTATCGATTTGAAATCCTAAATAAGATTTTATTACAGCATCTCTCCAGTTTTTATTCAGTTTTACTGACGTCTGCTGAGCAGAAACTTTTTACATGGTATGGCAAATAGCAGCACTGAGGCTGTAACTTCAAACGATACCACAAACGCTTATCAAATATTGCCTCACAAACACATTATTGTCCCATTTTTTGCTATTTAGATTATTTTTTTACATGAAAGCGCAAAATTGCAACAATGTTTCAATTTTAGATTGACTTTAGAATCTAGATTTCATTTTTCCAACTCGGTTTTTCATATTATAATTGTAGATTAAACCCCCCTCCCCCCACACACACAAACATTCTTATTGGAAACTCAGTAACTTTGCATTTAGGTGAAAACAGTTACGTGAATTAATTTAAGTCATGCAAATCAATAGCATAAACCTTGAACATAGCTAAATGAAACCCATCATTTGCTTTAAATTGTTAGTCTTTTTAGGGGGTTGAATGGGTAGGCTCCCCTTGTCAGCTGTCATAATTTGTTAACAAGCCTTTTCAAGAAACCCTCTTCACAGTAACTGAAAGCAGTGGCCTGTCCCAAGGGAACCCGGGGCTACATCAGGCCGATTTCAGACTACAAGATGATGGCATTCCTGTATATTTTAATATTAATGGACCCCGTCTCAAAAGTTGGCCTAAGCTTGCAACAGGTGCCCAACGGCTTCTCTCCGTTTGAATGGCGGCATTTATTATTAGTGCGGTTATTATTATTGACATCATCTCCCATTAGGAACAATATATCAAAACTGGAAAAACAAAGAAAATAAGTTGTCCCTTAAATTTGAGTCACTTAGCTGAGCTAAAGCACGGGTCGATATTTTTTTTTTCCCCCTTAAAAAAAAATTGACTTTTGTTTGGAGTTTGTGAAAAGTGGGAATCAGAGGCCGGACAATGGGACTCCCTACCGAGTGCGCTGAGTGGACCCATCTCGGATCAGTCAGCCAAGGCACCAATTAATCCGCTCTTTGTCGAGCTGAACCCACCAGCAGCACATCAACCCATTTGGCCATTGTTCAGGTCCTCATGAGGCGGGATTTACTCTTTCCAACAGCCCGTTTTGTCCATGGTAGCTCAAGCGGAAGTTTCTCACTGACAATTTGCCCCAAATAGATTTGTCAGCGGCAGGTCGCTGAGGCTCAAGCCTTGGAGGACACAGCCGCAGGTACGAGCCCGACGGTGTAGGTGACTGCGGACGGCCGGGGGAGGGGGGAGGTTGGACTTTCACCCCCATGGACGCAGCTGGGATTCTGGGACCACAGGCAAGATGGCACTGTGCCGGAGTGTCCGGCAGGAACGGTGTCAGGCTAGGTCACGGAAGTCTCAGCGTTCACTGGGAACCTGTAACAACCAACTATATGTGCACCCAGCAAGCACAGGAATAATCAGAAATAATAACATACAATGAAGCTGTAAACACAAAACCTCATATCCCCGGGATTTAAAAGACAAGATGAAAACAAATGATACAATAGTGGCCAATCGCAGGCACAACCTAGACAGTCCCAAGGCCTACCAAGAAAAAGACACATAACTTAGACATATTCAAACTCGCGGTGTCCAAAAATGGGTTTTATAAACCCTTGCAACCTTGGTGTTTAAACATAGAACAGTCGGTGTTCAGTGAAATTGTTTCACTTTTAATACACTCAGAATGTATAAACTATTCTGTCTAATCTATCGCTTAATTAGTCCGTCACTGAAATGATTATCAGCCACAACAGCAGCCGCGGTGATACTGAGGACGAGATGAAAGTGACTGTAGTGGAACAAAAATGCTCAGCTACCTAATGCCAACATCTACCCTGAGTTTATTGAAAGCGGCAGAACCAGTCCGACCACCAGACAAACTAATCCTGCTAAATTCAGTTATTCACACCTTGGATCGATGTTTCTTTTATTGCCAACTATCAAATGTATTTTCCTTCTCTATCCTCTCAGAAAGTTTAAATAAACAATGAGTAACAAATTGTGCAAGTAAAATAAATTGTACTCAGATTCAATCATGCAACAGGTTATGTATAAAATAATTTCTGTTCCCAAACTGCAATACAAATTGTATATATGTCACAACCGTATTTCATTAGCATGGAACTTTGTTTTTTTTTTAATATGTGCAAACATGGAAAAGTTTCATGTGTAGAAACTGTTCAGCCAAGTGAAATTAATTCCTTTTGACATATTCTCTGTAATCCTTGAAAACCAAACACAATCTTTATGGGTCTAAATCACACCTCATTCCCTGTCATTATTCGGAAGAGTTTGTAGTGTCTGCCCATTAGATTGCAGAAGTCCAAATTATAAACATGTGCATTCATGACTTTCATCGTGCTTGCATAATCTCATCAGCATATTTTAATATTTTAATAAATTGTGTGGGGTACAGGGCGAGTGTCCCCCTCGATAGATTTCGTTGACCAAGAGGAGGGGGGTTAGATTTTGCTGGGGCCTCCGTCTGCCGGTCTGGGCCCTCTTCTGATGATCGGGCCCTTGTCAGCAGCCAAGTTTACCGATGCCTAGACTCGGCCCCGATTGTGAAGTGAATTCAAGCAGGTTAGCAGATACATTAGACCTGGAAAATGGGCAGATGGTTCCAAAAATGACAAATAATAGCAATACCCTGCAAAATTGAGCTGTAAGGGCAGGGCTCAGACTCTTGAGAGACACAGAATATGAAAGAGACCAAAAGCAGCTACAAGTGACATGGACATACAGGACTTGTGACACATTGAGAGACGTATCCCATTCTCCGGAGAGTGTAAACACTAAACGGGGGGAAGGGGGCGCCAGGACTGGCCACAAAGTAAACATCTGATTGCACACCAGAACATCTGAGACTGGGTCATTTGCATGACACTATGAGGCACGTTGTTTGCTTGAGTGTCCCTCGTGTAGTACAAAGATATTCCAATCAGCAGTGGGGGAACCTTAATCAGTAGGGCTTTATTCTAAATAAAATCCCAAAGGGTACAAATATGCTCATCACTTAAGAATGATCTATTAAAACACTGTATGCACATTACATGAAATGCATCCAACATGGAGTAAACTTCTCTCAAACTTTCACTCTTCGGGATGATGTCATAATGGAAGAAAGGGCTATTGAATAGGTGTGATGATGATGTCATAAATACTGTATTATTCTTAAACCATAAAGGGAATTGTAGCATTGAAGAGAAGTGCAAAGTGTAACTGTCTACATGTAGATCACATACAAGCACACAATACAGATGCTCATCACTTTACAATGTGTTTCACTTGCGAAATGTGTTTGACTTACGAAACTTCACAATGGTGAGTTAGCGAAGCCCAGTCAGTAGTCATCAAACTTTGAATTTCTGTTCCCAGGCTAACGATATGCAGTACAACATTTTATATTGTTGCTGGCTGATGGTAGCACCCATCTAGGCATGCTTCCAGTCACTGTAGTGATTTTGAGTGTAAACATCTCATACAGTGTTTAACTCCAATTACATCTATTAAACGCCCAATTGTGTCCTATGGATTCATATTCGACTTACGATATTTTCAATTTATGATGGGTTCTTCGGAACGAAACCCCATCGTAAGTCGAGGAGCATCTGCAGTCACATTACATACAATTTATTTCACCCTGTCACTCCTAAGTTACTTCAGAGTTGCCTTGGGCAGCTTCCGTGCGCCACCAAGGTTAATGTTAGGTCAGAATTTACCAAATGTTTGCTTAGAGACTCCTCGTCTCCAAACAGCACTGAAATTTCTATGGAAAAGCCTTAAAATCAGAAATTACCTGCATGTACAAAAAGTAAAGTACATATATTCTAATATCTATACATGATATATTTAATCCAATAAAAAGTTTTTCAAATGAAGAGTTGAGAAAGGAAACATCATTGACTATCTTTTCAAAGGATTAGAGTAGAAAGTGCAGCTTCTGCTCCATGGGTGGTTTAATCTTTACCCATCTGATAGCCCCCTTTCTGCTGCCCCTCCCATGAGGAAAATTTTCACATCACTGGGGAGGGCTTAAGCTGAGGAGATGAAGCATAAAGGTCCCCACCCACACATAGCAGGAGACCGAGGAACGTGGCATGCAAATATCCTGCACTTCAGCGCGTCCCATAAAGTTCTTATTCTTGACTTCATTGCATCACCACCAAAATGTCCTGAAGCAGTTTTTAGATGGGAGGTCTGAGAACCAAAATGGCCCTTTGTAGCAACCCTATTATTAGAAAATATTACATTGTTTATGCAGTTTAAATTATTATTATTATCATTAGTAGTAGTAGTAGTACTTTTGTGTAAAGCAACTTTTTTATCAATGCAAATTATTGATGAGATATACATTACGTACCTTCTTGAAGGGAGTAATGCCCATTTCTCCTTAGTCCCACCACCTTGAACTAGTGAACTTGAAGGTTATTTCTTATCATCACTATCAGCAGCTCAGCGTTCACAAAGATGACTTGTACATTGCTACTCCTAGAAGCCCTTAAGATTTCCCACACCAGGGCCAACAGAGATATCCGATACCCTTCAGCACCGGAGAACTATGCAGACCTGACCGTGCCGTCTGCTCAGACTTGTTCGATGGAACAAGTCTTTTTCTCATTCTTTGGGCATGAGCACCTTTCTCAACTTGCTGGGCATCAATTGCCCCCCTCCCAAAAAAAATATAAATATTCCGGTACCTTAGCAGGTAGCACAGTAGTAAATGGACAGACCATGGCAGCGACCAGAGCAAATCTGACAGCCGGGCCCAAGACTTTCCTGGAAGGCATCAGTGTGAACTTTGGGGGGGGGGGGGGGAATAAAAATTGTGGACTGGGGGGGATCTGTTGGGAGGGCAGACCTGTACCCACACCCCGGGCCAATAGACTAATCTTTTTTAGCATCTTTAGGCTTTCTGTTGTGAATTCTTCCGATTTGGGACTCTTGCTCTGATAAGTGGACTGTATTGTTTCCATACGGGGCTTTTATTACAGCGTATACTAGTTTAGAGGTTGCCATTTTTTCTTCACTGAGCATTTAATGTTTAATTATACGAGTGTTACACGAATACCTATACGATGTTTATATGTGTTAGCGGAGATTTACAGTTGTATAAGCGTTTGCCGCGAGTTCGCCTCGCGAGTGAATATAACCTGACCCGCGTTCGCCGACTGGATGCATTTAGTGTTAGCTATGCCGATGTTCTGATGAATGGATGAGTCGGTTAATCTCTGTATAAGTTAATGAATATAGGCTGTTCGTATAGATATTGTGCAGTTCTAATTATAGTGATTTGTGCTTCAGTGCTGAATATACAGTATTGTTGTAATAGTGGCATGTGCATCAATGTCTTTATTCTGTTTATGTCTATTATAGAGAATTCTGTCTTCAGTTCAATCCACCTCTCACTCCTGTTCCTTCAGTGCTCCATCTTGTATGTGGGATTGTAATCAGCTATGGAGTAAAGTTCCTAACTCTGCCTGACGACTCAGTGCTCTCTGACCGGAGACCTCCATCGGTCGAATCGCACCACACACCGGCATCAGGGGGGTAGAATCCCCAACACTTTCTTTCTTTTAAATTGAAACTCTGCCTTTGTACACTAAAGAACTGCACTATAAGTTACTCAACTAAATATATGTCAGCATACAAATCACAAAATGCGTGCCTGAACCCAATTTACCAAGGTCAGGCCAGGTCAGGTTGGGGAGCATGCATGTGTTTGACTGCATGCTCCACATGATGAAACACCTCAGAACCCCCCAGACCGACACGCAGCCCAGTCCCACCCTCCGGAAATGGCCAGGTGTTATGTGAGCATCCCCTTGGCCTGGTCCGGCAGCTCGGGTCCTCAACAATGAAGACCCAGCCACTGCCAGATCATCTTCAGGGAATCGTGCTGTAGTGCCATAACTGACACTCTCTCACATGCAGGTAATGTGCCTCATTCAGGACTCCCTGCTCGTTCAACACAAAATCAAACCAGTGGTACTCAAGGATTCTCCAAAGGAGTCCAGTCTTCGTCTCAGCTCACTGGATAGTGTCCATGTCTCACAGCTATACAGCAAAACAGGGAACAGCAGGGGTCTAAAGACTTAGACCTTCGTCCTCTTGTAAAGATATCGGGAGCGTCGCTCCCCTTTCCAGTGACCTCATGACCCCCCCATGCTCTCCCAATCTGTCTACTGACTTCTTAGGAAGAGTCACCAGAGACATTAATGTTGCTGCCGAAAGTGAACCTCTCCATGTGGTTAACATTCTCTCTGCAGATAGACACACTGCTGATGACTGTGCCAAAGAGGTCATTAAAGGCCTAGATCTTTGGTTTTTATCCAGGACACATGCAAGCCCAGACACTCAGACTGCTTGCTCAGTCTCTCGAGAGCCCCAATTAGAGCCTCCATTGACTCCGCAAAGATCACAGCATCATTGGCAAAGTCAAGATCAGTAAATCTTTCTTCACCAATAGATGCCCCACAGCCGCTGGACCCCATGATCCTGCCCAAAATCCAGTCCATGCAAACATTGAACAGAGTAGGAGCAAGAACGCACCCCTGATGAAAAGCAGAATCAACCCTGATACCACAGATCCCAGCAGCCTTCCCTACCCCCAGCTGGTTCATCAGGACCAACAGTCGTAGGCAAGTCTGCAAGTTCCTCACACAAACTGTGTGCAAACTCATTAGAAACAGCCTGATCTTGGAGTCTGGCCAGGCCTAGCTTCATTCTCCTAGTAGGTCGTAGCCTATGGGACCTAAGCCGAATCTTAAGAGTAGCAACAACAAGTGTGTGGCCAGAATTCACAATCTGGGCACTTCTGTGGAACTTGCAGTTCTATAGGAGCCTCCACTGTCTGGCCACGAGGATGCGATGGATCGATCTTCACCACACCACCAGTATTGGAATACCAAATCCAACGATGTGGCTCAGACCACTGCAACCAGGACCCAGCGACCCACAGCCCTTAACCCTTTGCAAAAGTCAAGGAACATGGAGCTACTTTCCCCAGTCTTCCAACCCGACTCAGCCTAAGCCTCAAAATATGCTCGTTGAAAGGAATGACATCGAACAGCATCAGGAGGATCCACCACAGCAGCAGCTACCCCTCGTATGGCAGCTATCAGAGCAACCAGACCAAAAGTAGATGTATCCACCTACATCTGATCACTGCCCGGTCTGCGTACCTCAGAGAGTACCACCACTGAATTTATGAAACTCCCCCGACAGCAGAGGAAGATGGTCATGCAGGAGAGACAAGACGTTCCATGTGCCTACCTGGATAGACTGCCTCAGATTAGGACTTGAGTGCTACTGTGCAGCAGTTGACGCCTCGGAACCCCACCAGCTCCTATCCCCAACAGGCCTGACCCCATTGGCTCCCCAGTGGTTTAGACTCCTCCATGGACGAGGCTTCTGAGAGCTTTCCCTCGTCCCCTTCATAGTGCATACATGCAGCAGAGCTACTCCCGTGGAGAGCAGGGAAGAGACGTGTCTGCTTTGTCAGAGCTGTGTGAAGTTTTTTTACAGTGTCTGGAGTACCAACCCCGCTACCAAGCCCCAAATTTTTTCCCTGCAAGTTGGAGGACTGCTTTCAGGACCGGATGCAGTTTAACATCATACCCAGGACAATGCTAAAACTGTACACATAATACTCCATCGGTGGCCATTTGTAACGGTGGGATGATCTTGCCAGGTAGTTTCTTGCAAAGATATTTCTAGGACAGGGTTTGATCTTTCTCCACCTCCTGGTGTCTTCTCTGCACCATAATTGCAGGTGTAAGATGACATACGTGCCTTAAAGACCATTTTACTTTAAGCCTGGATTAAAGACCGTTATAGGTGAAGCCTTTGAGCTTAGAAGGCATTTTCTGTGAGTGTTGTCCTGCTGTAGATCTAGAGAATTTTTATGTGCTGGGTGGTATACATCCTCACGGCGGGTTAATCCTGAAGGTGATGGGACTTCCCAGTGTTATATGTCGCTTAATCTGTTCCAGAATTTGAAGCCCAGGTGTAAAATATGTCACACGCTTTTTAATATTTCCAGGCATCCGACTACATTTAAAAACAACTTATCCTAAATAGCACAAGAACAGTGATTGTGAGGAATGGCAAAAGAAAAATTGTCCAATAATTGTAATCAGTTAGATCAGTTCTTCTGGAAATATGCTATTACCATTGGTTTGTGATTCTCCTATGTCATTAATGACTTTAATCACATTCTAACATATATATGATATGAACAATGTTCTTAGCAGAAAAGAAACTGTGAAACTTTAACCAACAGTAAAAAATATACTGAACCCAAAGTGATTCTGTTGGATAAATGAAAATAATATAATAACATAAAAATGATGAACAGTTTAAATGAATAGCAGGGTAATGGTGACAAGTACACATGAATCAAACACCTCTCACGCTGTTTCACATGGTTGAAGTACAACAAAACCAGGCCGGAGGTAAAAATGAGCGATTACAACATGCACTCTTAGCACTGGGTTTGCTGGGTGACTAGAGGCCAGTGGGCAATGCAGTGGACATCTGATCAGAAAAGTGGGGATGCTGCTGAATGGGGGGTGTTGAAGGGGTGCTCAAGCACCTGAAGAGGCCTTGCTTTCGCACCCATAAAAGGAGCCTTACTTGAATTACAGCATGCAGTAGCTAATGCTACAGAAGAGTCTCAGTACAGTTAGCTACATAAATTAGGTTGGAGGAAGGCAACTTTTGTAACTAATTGATAAAATATTAAAATAAATATGAGTTTATTAAAGGGAATTCAACTAGGAAATAGCAGGTATCAATATGTATTCTTTCCAACTATCTTAGTAACCGGGTTTAAATTTCAAACGGGAAATTTAGCCAATTAGACAAACTTAATGAGGAACTGAGTGCAGGCCTCCCAGCAAGGAAATTATTTTCACGTTACTGTTATAGTAAGCAACGTTTAAAGGGTGTCAGTTTTCCCTGCAATATTTTTGATCGGACGTACGTTTCATGAAAGCTAATGTTAGCTACTTATAGTTGGACCCATTCAGCTGCATGTCCCCGACTATGTAAGTGGCTAACGTGGTTAGCATCTGCGCTTTTGGGAAACGCGCCCCATGTCGATTGTTTTATTCATTTGTACTGGAACTTTAAGAGCTGTCCGCGGTACTGAACATATTTCACCCTACATCGATAATGACACGTACAAACAGATTAATTATATGACGAGATGTTCCGTCTATAAGCCTGACTTAGTGGTTAACTGAATTGGCCCAAGTTAAAATCAGTTTAAAGAAAATTATTTCTAAACAAATCAACCCTTGCATATAATATATATGCTAAATTATACTTATATATTATAACCAGTTTTATGGCAACTAGGCAGCATTATGTCCCTACTCACAGATTGACTATTCATATTTTAATTGCGCATTTACTAAAACCATTTAAAGTAATAGCTTTCTTGCTCTTAGATCATACTCACGTAATCAATTTATACTAAAACACGCATACGACTAACGCGGTTTGAGCTCTTACTGAATTTCAATAATTTCTTACAAACGTTTGTGTATATATATATGGCTGTAGGCCTATATATATACATGAATATATGTCCGTATATATCTGTATCTCTCTTTATATATAATATGAGAATAATGATCATCATCAATATCTAATAAATTCTTAGTTTCATTTTCACATTGAAATTTCTACCCATCTTGTCTTATGTCACAGAAAACACACATTCAAGATATACCTATACAAATCAGCATTCCCCTCTTAGTGGGGGTGTGTCGAAATGCACCGCCGTTTTCACTACTACATGTCTATACATTACTGTTCGAAATGACGACCTTTTTGACGACTAAACGTGGAGGGGTTAGTCATTATTACATCTACACAAACTGTACTCGTACGATGGCACCAGGACCAGCCATCCGCCCCCCGCACCCGGTTAAACTGGTTCAGGTAACGTAATGTGATCAGGATAAACGAAATCTGGCCCTCTCATTTATTTATTTGTTTTTAAACAGGTACAGTTATCCATGACTCGTTTTCATTTTACCCATAATAGCAATGAACTAAGTTCACAGTCTTAATGGGTGTTCTACAATGACTATCTAATTTCCTGAGAGTTTTTCCTCAGTGAGCATATAACCAAAACGGTTGAAGCAAAGTGCGCTTGATGTAATCGATGTATTATTTAACGACGCCCATGTCATTTGCGGCAATATGCCAATAATATATTTTTGCATTTATGTGATTTAATTGTTGCACTAAACTGCACCTAAAGCAGGTTGGTAAAAACTGTTTTTGCCATATGTGTGTAAAGTATAAGAAATATCTAACGTTTTCTCAGACCTTGTGATAAAGCATATTTCACTTTTAATATATATCATTTCGAATGAAGCCTGGTGTACAGTCCATAGCCTATATGAAAAAAAAAGTTTTGTTCCATTTAAACAGCAAGTGTTACATAACAATATAAAGAGATTTTATATTATCTACTTAAGCAAATAACATCTGCAATTACTATTCAATGTAGCAATAATATTCAATGAATATTACAGGGATTTTCATAGCAACGAGCAAGGATTAAGCTCATTAGTAAGACGTGTACAGACACGACCAATGCCTGCATTCCATCCAGACATCGCCTGAAATCCAGACTCAGAAATAAATTGAGAACATAAAAGGAAACATAACAAAATAAATAATTACAATCAGCGAGATGTCCCCTCCGTCTTTGCCGATTATATGACCGTTGGACCCCGGGTGCGTGAGAATGAACCTAATTAAAGAGAAATATGAATTTTTCTTATGCATAAAAATTCACCAAGCTATCAAGGTCAAAGTGTCACGGAGCAAGCTTCGGGTGAGATCCCCGCGCGACACATTTCCACCCCAGCGAACAATTAGCAAAAGGCAGAAGTTTAGAGAATTGGTGCATAGTATAGCCTATTTTCCCGGTTTGAACCTTTTGTTTAAGACCTACTACCAAAAACAACATTTTTTACGACTCGTGAAGGCTGTTCAAACGATTTACTCTAACCAATTGCATAAATTGTTGACCTCTTCATTCCGTCGAAGTTTCACTGTCAAAAATAACGCGCAGTTAAATCTCTAAAATAACTACGACTCACATAGCGGTTCACAACCTGTTAGTTATATTTTCTGTACCATATACGGTCCATCCGATTGGATGAGATGCATGAGGTGTGCGCGGCATTACACTGGATTAAATATCACACTCCCGCAAAAGGGTAAAGCCGACAAGCGCATTCACTGAGCGGAACGTAACGCGGATCACCTGTGACTTGATTATAAACCAGAGGACCCCATTTGAAAAGGGAAGGATTTGTGCGCAATCCCACGGACTAAGTCAAATTTGGCAAATTAATTTAAGAAGGCTAAGGGCTTAGATTCCACTTGTTTTGTCGTTTATAACAGTGGCGGATCTAATTAGGATCTAATCGTCACCCACTGTGAAACGTCGCTCCCAGGGTGAAAAGTGAATTTCCTCCAAAAAAAAAAAACCTTCACGTCACATGTTAGGTATGGATCAACTAAACACTCAGATTAGGACAAAAAGCCAGCAAATATGTAGAATGACTGCAGAACATATTCTTTTGAATATGTGCTGGTCTCATCTTTATAATCGCAAAGCCAGAGATACTTTCAGGCACTAATTTTAGAATTAAAACGCAATTTATCTTAAATATATTCTTAAAACGCAACGGCATCGGTATTTCAAAGCGTATGAACAAGCAAAACGTCAACATTTTTAAATACTATAGCATAGATTCGGAGGCCTGTCGTTGCAAATGTGCAAACAGATGCGGAAGGTTTTTTTTTGTCACCGTAATGTCGCTCCAGTGCGCGCTCTGTGCACAGTTAAAGCCCCCGGGAGCTTCTGAAATATCAGCGGCATCTGAACTACCGGAGGGAGGACGGTGACGTCATGCTTAAACTGGAGTAAGGGGAGAAAGCAGAGGGAAGCTAAGTGGACAAGCAAGTTTAGTTCTCCTCCCTCTGCTTTCTCAACACTTCTCATAAATATTACTAAGCTTTAATCTGGCTGCTTACAGCACGAAGTCACCGCGGCTACAGGGCAGCGAAATTCTTCGCCATTGTATCAATCGATTTAATGCGTTTTCTGCTTCCTGTGCCTATCTGGGACTCGCCAGATTAGATGTACCTCTACGGCGTGCTGCTCCGCCAGTGTCTCCAACTTTCTGGGGACTGTGTTTTCCCATCGAAGGTGTCAGCTTCTCTACAACCGCGTCGAGCTCTGTCTTCAGCCGTTTCTGTCGCAGTTTTAGATTCACTAATTTTCTGAATAATAGGAATTTGCCAACCGGAGAAAGAACTGGACGCAACGGGACATTTCCTAACCCTATGACTATTTTAATCCGGGACAAAGCGGAATATTTTTATTATTATTTTTTTCTTCAGTCATTGTTACAAATCAACTTCTTCAGCGCTTAAATAAACATTTATATGTAAATATTATATATATATATATATAGGCCTATAAGAACTATAAGAAGCAGATCGTCCAAGATGAGCAAACCTACCGGATCAACAAGTGGGTGTTTAGATATTTTAAATGTCAAATCCAGTAAGTGGCAGTTATACCGTCGTATGACAATGTAGTAGTATGGCTTTGCTTGACTTGTTGTTAACCGGTTAACTGAAAGGTAGTGTCAATAATGATACATTCCAGATTGGATAGGACTTGCAGTTACTCACTTTATCTACTTATTGTGAGTTCTGACTGTTATTAACTATGTATTAAACAGGAAAAATGCAGTGGGACACTTTATAAGAAATAAGAACCGTAACATATAATTTTTATTTTAGACTAGCTAATATTTAATTAATGACAACCATACTTTTGCTCTTATTAATATGACAACTCTACTTGATGCTCTACGCCGTTTTGTGTCACCGATGTGTCGTAAGGAAATAATGTGCATATTTAGTGATTTGTAAATATAAACATACCAACATACATGCTACTTTGCGACGTTTTATGCAAAAAAAAAACCATGAGAATTGGCCATTTGAGTAATTCGTTAGACTGTAGTTAGTCTAACATCGGAAACTGGCGTAAACAAAATGGTTTTCGATTAAAGTTGCTGGTTACAGAGAAATACTCACGCATGAATGCGTAATGTAGATTAATAGATAAGCAATCATCCAGTAATTAGTACTTGAAACTTGAATTTGTTTCATTTCGTGGTTTCTGTCTCGTTAAGTTAAACAAGTAAATTACACACAATTTATTAAACTTTTTATAAGGAATGGGCGGGTTGAGAGCAACGTGCACTGTCAAGTTCCAGTTTTTCATTTAAATTTACCTGTCCAGTCAATAACAAGTACATATTCTATTGCTTAATACGTTCAATAGTCTCTATACGTTTAAAAATCCAGCACTTTTTTTAGGGTCTTATTCATGTGATCACAAACTGACAGACATGCGCCTAACTCTTCTTTAAAACTTAAAATAGTATCTGGCTTTTCACCTTACACCCTATGGAAGCATTTACAATATAATGTGTAAAAACAGTACAAATGCTGCAACTCAGCAAAACGCAGCCAGACAGACACACACACGCGCGCGCAAAAATAACCCAATATTAATAGACGCATGTTGTGTTTTTTTGTAACTGCTGACCATTACTGACAATCAGAATATTAAGTCTAAGTATGTTCTATAGGTACCGTTGTATGTCGAAATTAGCTGTGAAACCTGTTGTCGCGCGGATATAATTTGGTGGCCTCAAAATACGCCATGAGTTACTTCGTTTATAGTAGCCTACTTTTACTTAATCTTAGGAAACCCACGAGTATTATTTCTACTTTCAGGGTGATACGAAAGCTCGTTCCTTCGAATCACTGCACTGGTTTTTTTCAGCAGTGTGTCAGGTGGATGATAATTGCGATAAAAAAAAAAACATGCCATGCAGCCTTCTTCTGCTTATAATACAGCAGGCCGCCTCAAGGGACACTTGTTGAGAAAATCTAAACACGGTTTTCGGCGCAACATAAAAGTATTCCCATTTTAATTACATGAAAGTGTTTCTCTCTTTCTTCTTCTTCTTAATAATAATAATAATAATTATTATTATTATTATCTTAAATACTTTAATATCAACCTGTCGACTCCAATGACATTTTAATTATTAAGTTGTATTCACAGCAACGATACAATTATCAAAAATATTGATGTAATTCGAAATATTTCAAATTATTTAAACTATTCACAATTAAACGAAATCGTCATATGAAATCTTATTTTACCAGTATAATTAAAATTTATTAATCAGAAATAAAGAAAATATAAAATGATCCCTCGCTTCTGTTATAAATGTAAATGCAGTGGACTATCACCAATATAGTCTATCGCCAATGAGTAAAATAATATGTACAATATTTAAAGTTTTTCTATTAAAAAACAAGCACAACGAACAAAAACGTACATAACAGAACTTTCAACATTGAATGTTATTTCGCTCTCAGACTGCAATTTCTTGTAAACTTCACAGAACTTCGCTTTGAAATGGTCTCCACAATACTTAAAATACATATCCTGAATACTCCAAGGTATCCAACCCCTCGATCCACAGATCAAGTCGAAGTCTTTCTTTCGCTATCGTGCTGTATTCAAATTCCCATGCTACGCTCTTTGATGAGACGCTGAGCGAATCAACGCACAGGTGGTAGCATGTCGCTGTAATTACATAGCCGTTCTTTAATGTGTAACATACACATTTTGAGCTTGCATATTTCAATAAAGAACGAAAAACAGTTTTAATTTACTCCAGGGATGATTTACATAGACTTCATTTCAGGTTCCAGAGCGAGATCGTTTGTATTATTTCTATTGCTATGTAGCCCTAATCCTCTAGCCTATAGACCTGTTGTATAAAGCAGCTGTCGAGTTTCATTATAAAGCGAGTTGACAGCTTGTCGAGATCGAGGCAGTCGGACGAGTTTCAATGGGAAAATCATTAAGTTAAAACTTTCTCTAATGTCTTCATTGTCTGCCCTCAAACATTGTCTTAGAGTTCTCCAATATGATGCTTCCCATTAAATAGGGCATAAACCCACAGATTCCCATGGACAGCAAATTAAAATGCAAAATGCTAAACTTTTTTCCCTTTGGCGTTTTAAGGGGGGGGGGCAACCTGGATACTTGGGCCTTCCCGAAGAATTTACAGAAAGCTCATTTGGTCGATCTACTCAGCATGATCCCTGCACATACACACCGCTGTGAATATATCTAAATAAATCAATGTTATATATTGTCTTGTAAATATTCCTCTGCAGCAGTGTCTTGCAAAGTGCAGGAAAACAAATAAAATGTTTCTTATTGGTGATTTTCTTAAAGGTCGCATTTTGGATATTCCATGCAAAGTTTGCGGCGACCGCAGCTCCGGGAAACATTACGGAGTTTACGCCTGCGATGGCTGTTCGGGATTTTTCAAGAGAAGCATCCGAAGAAATAGGTCCTACGTCTGTAAATCCGGTAACCAGGTAAATGACTGATCGATATTTCGCTTAATATCTCATGTTGTGATATTTAACCGCCCTTTTTCGTGTTACTGCTGAATATCTAATTCTGACCGCAACTTCACCACATGTAAAAATTATACACTCTATGACCTTAACTTTAAAATCGACCTATATCAAACTATTTAAATATACCACTAAGTATTTTCATGGCGTGCTTTAAGGACATAAATATATTAAGGAAATACTTGGGCCTTAAAGGGATTTCAGTAAAAAGAGCGAATATATCCTGCATATTATCAGCACGCTGATGTCTAACCGTATGAATGAAAGCGAGATTAACACACACCATGAATTACCAACAGGGAGGCTGTCCAGTAGATAAAACGCACAGAAACCAGTGTCGAGCTTGTCGCCTGAAAAAGTGCCTGGAAGTGAACATGAATAAAGACGGTAACTTGTTATGCAACTTTCTAAAATTTTACTCTTATTGAAATTTTAGTATCACGCATCTTTACTTTTTTCTGTGGAATACCTTTTAGAAATATGAAATATCCAACAGTTTTGATCAGTAGTTCAAAATGATCGTTTTAACGAAGTGTGTAATATGTGGAGTAGGCCTATTTTTACTGTTATATTTACCTGTATCACTGATGCACTTTTAATTTAGCGGTGCAGCATGAGAGAGGACCAAGGACCTCCACCATACGGAAGCAAGTTGCTCTCTACTTCCGAGGGCACAAGGAGGTGAACGGCTCCACGAATCACTTTCCGGCCTCGTCTATCCCGGGCCCGCCGTTCTTCACCGCCGTCACTCAGCTGGAGCCTCACAGCCTGGAGCTGAGCGCGGTGTCCGGTACCCCGGAGCGGCAGGCCATCGTGGGCCTCGCACAGCCCACCCCCAAGGTACAGCCTATTCCCAATGCACGCGCGACTTCGAATTAACAAAACGGCACTTGAAATTTCCAACATGTGGCGTTCATAATAGTTAAGGTCCTCAGAGGGCATGATACTATACATCACCAGTTTTGCATTTTTACATATTATAACACAGAAAAGGCTTTTTATTCAAGAAGATAAGTTTATCTTTTGCGCTTCTCATTTTACCACAATATAGCGTGGGCTATAAATAGTTGCAATATGTATAGTCAATCTTCTCATGTAAGCGCACAGTTCGGTAGTGAATGTTTTCATGAACGATGACTGCAGGACTGTCGCTATATAGATCTTAGCCGTAACCAACATCCCGATCGCTGGCACAGAGTATAGCTTTGCCGTTTCTTTCCAGTACCCACATGAGGTCAGCGGGACACCCATGTATCTATACGAGGTGGCGACGGAGTCCGTGTGTGAGTCAGCGGCTCGCCTGCTTTTCATGAGCATCAAATGGGCCAAGAGTGTCCCGGCCTTTTCCACACTCCCTCTACCTGACCAGGTGAGAAAACAAAATATTTAAAAGCTGACTATTTAAAAGATATTCTTTACTTGGTAGATACATATGTATATAACTCCAAGAACATCATAGGCCTGCCATTGGTAATTCTTTTTTATATTCATATGTGTATACGTAATAAATTTCACTAATCCAATCCAGAATTAAACCCTGTATGTAGCACTCTTTATCGGTACTAACCTTATAATCTGTATTACAGTTAATCCTATTAGAAGATGCCTGGCGAGAACTGTTTGTTCTTGGTATCGCACAGTGGGCTATTCCAGTAGATTCAAACACCCTTCTTGCTGTTTCCGGTACGTAAAAGCAAAATACTTCTGAAGGTGATTCTATCACAGATTTACAGAAAATAAAATTTCCCGCAAATGTCAAATAAAGTACGGCAAAACGTACCGGGAGACACGCAGATGGTAAAATAAGTGTTGTATCTGCATTGTATTCAAAGGCATAAACACAGAAAATACGGAATCTCAGCGGCTTAATAAAATCATTTCGGAAATTCAAGCTCTTCAAGAAGTTGTAACCCGATTCCGGCAGCTTCGACTTGACGCCACTGAATTTGCTTGCTTGAAGTGCATCGTGACATTTAAAGCAGGTGAGCAGCCGATGGTAAGACACTTAATGCCACAAACAAACTCTCAGAAAGAGTAAAGAAATGTAGACATAGATGTGCATATAAAAGGTGAATTAGGCCTACGTGTGTAGGAATCGCGGAGGATGGGGGCGTGTACCGCTCAATATTTAATTTGGCTTCACCCCCCACCCCACCCAACAGACAGACATTTGTAGGCTATTTCAATTATTAAGTTGTTCCCCTCAGTTCCAAACTTTCTATTACGCCATTGGTTAGGCGCCAGAAGAATAAGGAGTAGAAGAAACAATGTTTTTATTAGGCATATATTAAAAATATTAAAATCTTAATTACCTTAATTTCACACAGCCATTCTAGAAAAGGCAGTACAATGAATATGCGTCGTCTTGCGTTAATAGGGGATTTTTTCCAAGAAGTACGCGTCAGGTTTAACTTGGGATGCAAAGCATTCATTATTATAATGTTGCGCGTTGCTGTATTATATACACAAGTCGTAACACTGAGTAAAGGGCGCATCGTGTTTACACTTTTCCCTCCAAATCAATGCTTTTTTTTGTTTTGTTAGTACCCACTCACAGTGGATCAGAGTTGAGAAACTTCCGCAATGCCACCGCCATAGCTGCATTACAGGATGAGGCGCAGCTCACGCTGAACAGTTACATACATACGAGGTAAGCTCACGTGCAGGGCCGCCGAACCATAAAAGCATGCACAATGTTCTTAAACGTCGTTAAATGTAAGTAAAACACTTATACTTTAATAATACTCTTCCATTTATTCTACAGCAGGATATTTTACGGAAGCAATTTAGCTTTAAGTGTGTGCTCAAGTGCATGACGGGGGTACCTCTCCGTGGTGTTATACTGGCAGCCTTGTGGCTACTTTATCTCCCTAATTACAGTCCTACCTGTTGAAATATGCCTTCTTGGTCTCTGTCGTTAATAGGTATCCCACACAACCATGCCGCTTTGGGAAGCTGCTCCTGCTTCTGCCGGCGTTGCGCTCCGTGAGTCCGTCGACAATAGAAGAGGTGTTCTTCAAGAAAACTATTGGCAATGTTCCCATCACCAGGCTTCTCTCAGATATGTACAAATCCAGTGACATATAAAAGCACAAGGAGACGATCCAAGATGCTTACGATTGGCGAACCCCTTACATGACCGCGTGACAAAGTGCCAAGTCGAGATGCCCAAAGAATTGCAATCCTGGCTTTTAATAAGAAAAGAAAGCATACACAAGAGGAGGTGCGGACGGATGAGGGAAGATACTCCCCAAATAGCGGTTCCATTAGAAATTTGATTTTTGTTTGTATAAAGGCAATTATAATTTATGGTTTAAATGCGCCTCCAGTTTACACGCGAGCGAATAAGTACCCAGAGATCGATTTTACATGAAAGTGCTCTATCAGAGATCCAGTGCTTCAGTGATCAATGAGCTTTATGATTGATGTCCCTTTGCGACGAGTAGTTGCAGCAGAGGTAACCAAAAAAAAAAAAAATGGAAAAAATAATATACGTGAAGTTGCGGCCGGGAGAAATGGTCGCTGTCCTTGACGCAGTGCTGAAACCAAAGGCCGCGGCATCTTGGTGCTGTAACCCACGGTAGAAGCGACCGACCCAGGCGGGGCACGGCTAAGTCTCCTGGGTGCCAAGGGCACGTCTGGCATGACTTTTGAGCTTAGGAAAGCTTTTTTTTTTATTTTCGTCAAAGCTGTTGGTTTTAAAAGTTGTAAACACAAACTTTTAGGCTGCTATGGGAAACACATAGAAGCAACTTTCATATTAAGCGTAGCATTTTACGTTTTGTGCGTGTGTGGGTGGCAACGCTATATAAAAAAAAAAAATTACGTTGTGACGTAGACACTAACACAACTTTAAGCACTTGGGTTTCTTTTTTGTAGGATGTAAATATTTTTTCGGTGTACAGAGTGGAGTGTAAATTTGTGAAAGTTGTACTGATATATATTATTAGAATAAATGATATTGGAATACCCATCTGACCTCACTGTCCATGCTCTGCAAAGGTCTAAAATGACTGATGTTAGTCGTTTCTGTCATTGTTAATACAGATGCAATGTATTTGAAATTGTGAAACGATCCAAAGATTTACTGAAACTCTTGTAAGTACTGATGTCCAGGGCTTGTTTGCCTGAAAGGCATATTGCGGCATCTCCAACTCAATAACTTGGGCCTTGGAGGGGGGGACGTTCTGGCCTTCTCTCTCCAGGTGGTTCCAAGTGCGCGTATGTTTTAATAAATCAAGGACTTTGCTCAAATTATATTTTCAAAATCCTTAGTTTGACGGAACAGCAACCGGGGGAGTGAGCATGTTAGCTCAAGAGGATGACTGTTCAGTTTTGAAGGCAATTCATAGGAAGTGCGCAACATTGAACCAGATAAAACACAAATTAGCCTATTTAGCACATAGCAACATGTAAAGAAGCGGCTGCCGGACACGCTAACAGGTTACAAACGAACCAGGCACCTATTAGTGCAATGATAAAGCCAAGTGGCCGGTACATTCATTCAGTTGTCATACTAGAGATTTTTTTTGGAAACGGCATTGTAACAATACAAATTTTGCTTACAAATACTAGATAGTGGGAATGTGTTAAAATGTTGGGAGGTATATGAAGGCCAATTACTGCAGCACACAACATGCTACAGTCATGGGCGTAAATTACCGGGGGAATGGGGGGATTGTAGCCCCCCCCCCCCAATAAATCAAAACCAGCTAATACAACCCCCCCCAACAATCATGTTTCCCCCGTAATGGATGGAGACCTCAACCCCCCCCCCCAATGTTCCAGCCAAAGTTACACCCTTGGCTACAGTCAAAATGGTACCATCGATAAAAGCACCGCATAGCCACACATTCCTCATGCGTACAAGTGTATTTGACTATTTTATTGGAAATTTAAGTAAACAAAACAGCGTAGCAGTATACAAACTGTAAATGTACATGGTATAAATGCTATTCCCCTTTCTTTACTGTGATAACAAAATAGATTCAAGCTTTAAGGAAGTTCTGGGCAACTTTTACACATTTGAGAAGTCAGATGCAAGATTATTAACTGTGCATTTGGTTTTCATACCATATTGCATTCTGTGTTATTCTTTTAAGTTTTATATAATTAGTTGGCATGATTTTATGCGATGGACAGATCCAGAAACTCATGTTAGAGACACCTCACCAACTAATCAAAAACAAAGATAAGAACAATTAATTGCTATTAATAGTTGTAGGGTTTTCTCCAAATCAACAGGTGGTGGTGGGGGGGGGAATCAAATTTTGTTAATAAAGCAGAAGTGATTTAAAAAAAACACAACAGATGATCAAGTAAAAACTTTTGGCAGAAGCTTAAAATTAACCTGTGGAGCTGAACTTGGGGTGACAAAATCAGGGGCTGCGACATCTGCCTGGCCACTGCATTCAAGCTTGTCTGATTTTGGAGGGGGTGTAGCTTTTGTCAACAGTCTCATCTTGTAAGAACATGTGAAGGCAGCGCTCATTTTGGGCCAGGGGGTGTCCTGCCACTCTGCAAAGAAGATTAAATAAATACACCTGTACATGGGATATTTTTATATATATATATATATATATATATATATATATATATATATATATATATATATATATATATATATATATATATACACACACACTTCACTTATACAGCAGTACAAGGAACACACTGGGCCCCTGTGTAATCATCATTACGCCATAATATGATCCTAGCAGGAAGGTATAAACTCAGTGGAGCATTCTGGGTGTGCACAACTTATGGAGCTGCACAGGAACTCATACACTGTAACACACATTTACACTATTTTTACATATCTGCAAAAATAAAACACTAATTCAGCTTTCCAAAAACACACTTTAGGAACATACTATAAATGATCATTACTTACTGTGTGTATTTCAAACAAACAGAGTTTAAAAAACAAGGTACGATCAAGAGGTCAGAGATTGGAAGATTAACAGAACTATGGAGACAACTGGTTCTGGTTCTCCACAACCCAGCGAGTTTTAGAGAACACATTCTAATTATCAATATACCTCAACACTGAGAATTCACTTACCATCTCCTTCAAATGACTTTAATGACACAATTAAGGTTTAAGACTGATCAGAGGCTCACAATTACATAAGCATAATTAACACAATAAAAGCACACGCTTTGGGCTGAAGTCAAATACAAAATGTTTTCCTATAACGCATGTTTCTGAAAATGCTAATTTGCTCCAAAGCGATTGATTGATTATGGAAAAATGACAGTATAGTGCAATGTTCACGTTCGTTTATGCGCCAGAATGAGGAAAACATCACCCAGCTGTGCAAAGCTGCAGAGATATCCAAGGAGAGCCGATGACACAGTTACTGTATCAACCCAGCATGTGTTATCCTGTTTATTTGGTTATTCATCCACATTTCACTTTTATAATAAAGCTCATTTAACACTCTCAAAACATGACTAAATGTCCTTTTTGTGCATTAGTTTTTTTTGAGTGCTTTGCGTCTAAATCCATTTTTCTGCATAATCCCATGTTGTTATAGCACCAGTTTGCTGAACTGGAGTTTTTTCAGGAACGCCACTATTGAGTTATAGAACAACATGCTGTACTGAATGGTTGAACAACATCCTTCCATGCTTTTTAAGTCTTCAACCCTGTCCAGAATCACCAGTCACATACCAGTCACTAAGCAGCCAAATCCCAGGGGAAAGTGGAGGAGCATAAGAAAGCCATCAAAATAAGAGCGCTCGTGTCAGTCAATAATTAACAACACCCATATGACAGATGGCTAGCTCCACAATACCAGTGTGGTGAGAAGACTATGAATAAATATAGTCCCTTCTACCTGAATGCTAGGGTGAATCTCAACACCAAGAACGCAAAGACCGTACTTGTGGTCTTGGCAAGACCGGTCTTGCCAACTTGCCTCCCAAGAATGACCTTGGGGCGCAATGAATCATGGGATTGGTCTCGTTCTGCAAGGATACACTCATGTATCTTTGGGGCGGAGCAAGACCAACATCCGGAGATTTCTACCGTCCTCTGTACTTGTGTCTTCGGCAATGGAAGATGACGTAAAACAGGTTCACGAGAACACGTGAAGTACGCATATCGAGATTCACCCACGTTCTTTTTTTTTTTTTTTTGTGAAGTTTAGTCTTACTTTGATTGTTAGAATATTGCCTTCATCCAAAAAGTTGTTTTTGTGCGTATCATCCCCCAAAGGTGAGCGCAGACACTCAAGTTGGACAGACAACATAAAGGAACACCTTTTATGAAATATTTAATCACACCTTTAGAGACACAAACTTGTAGACTTACCTGCTATTAAGTCTGAACAATAACAGAATCAAGAGCACCATTTAATGCAGAATTTTAAGTCTTAATTACTAACATATCTCCCAGTTCTTTCTGCCAGTTTATCAAGTTTCCTGTATTAAAATTCAAATGTGTGGCTTGGCCACATTTGCACATGAAACAAAGATAATAATGTCTGCAATCAAAGCAAATAATTACAATTACACTGTAACTTTTATTGTTCCACCAGGAGAGGAGCAGCACCCCGGATCAAAAATAAGCAGGGGAGCATACAACATTCTTCAAAGAAATTTGTTCAGTAATTTGAGTAGTAATTTGCATAAATTACACATGTAAAATAAAACAAATGTAGAACTCAGGTACAATGCTCGCGTGGCCTTTCCATCCGTTTTAATCTTCCTCCAGGCAATTATAAGGAAGGAATCTGACATGACAAGAATGTGCTGTTTGTTGGTTTGGTTATTAGAAGGTGTCCAGGTGTATTCAGCTCAGATACCTTCCTGTTATATACTTCAGGAAGCACACAGCACAATGGGAAACAAAATATGTCATGGGATTTTAAATATATATACATATATATATACATACATACACACACTACATATACTGTATGTGTGTATGGATAATAAAAATATACATGAAATACAAAAGAGTGTGTGTGTGTATATATAAAGAAATACTTCACTCGTGCAGTAGCACAAGGAACACACTGGGGGGTCCTGTATTCATTGGCAGTTCTAAACCATTTCAACTGGAAGGGGGGGGGGGCACACTGGGACCAGTTGTTCTGTTGGGGGGGGGGGGCAGACTCATTTGACCTTAATGTCCTCCTAGTATTACTTACCTTAGACTGCCAGCATTAAGAAGCAAAATAATTCTGAAAGCCGGTACATTATTTACACAATGCTTTCCAGTTACAGTTTACAAATATGTAACTCACTCTGATTTCTTGTTTAGACAAGCTTGATTACTTTTTTCCTGTGGTTAACTTTTCAGTAGAGATGCACCGATCTGATACTCGGATCGGTATCGGCGCCGATCCAAGCATACTTAACAGATTGGGTATCTGCCATATGTGTCTGATCCACGTCCGATACATACTTATTTAGGTTTTGGCAGTCTCTAAAAAGAGAGCACCTATTTCATGTGTATATATAGTATATTTGTACAATCGATCGCACTACAGCTCCTTCCCATTTTAGATGTGTGTTTTGCGGTATTCAAGCTGAACGCCAAAGCTGCCCCTCAGTGCCCTGGCCTCTGTGATGTCATGCGCACACCCTTCGCAGTAGGGGTAGCGTAAGAATAACAATAATACATTTATTTCAGGTATGATATCATTACTGTGTAATATGATCCTAGTAGTAACGTATTAAGTCAAGGCAGCATTTATCACCAAACTGAGGACACACCCTAAAAAAGCCCCCACCCTCCTGGGTAGATTTTTGCCTCTCTGTTATGGTGACTGCAAGTTTTGAGGTCAGATTATAGCCAACAACCTTTTCGGACACAACTACAGACCCTCTCAGTTACTGCAAAAATACTATATTTTTCATTCACCTAAAGGCTCTCAGGGACTGAATGTTAACTGCCAGTCGCTTATAAGCTGGACCTTCATGCTGATGGCTCAGACTTACTTATTCAGAAACAGCTCGAGGCCCTGCCTCCGCTCCTCGATGAAGGAGTCGTCGAATATCCCGTCGTCTCCGCGGAATGGAAGCTGCCGAAAGATAGCCTTGCCAGGCAGAGGGGGGACGACAACCTGGAAGCAGCAATGAGTGGAGACGAGGAAGAACAGAAAAGGAAGGTGTGTAAAAGCAGAGCGTGCTGCGTCACCAGCGGCAAGGCAAGGCTCAGAGCGCCAGCAGGGCGGCGCCAGACCCTCATATGAGGCACACATCCGGTCAAATGCACCCACTAATTAATTAAAACACCACCAGTATAGGGGGACGGTTTCTTCAATCAGACCAATGTGCCCCCTGGCCCCTAACGGAGGAGGCATATCAGAAAGCAGGCCCATCTCCCCTAGCAGGCCCATCTCCCCTGGCCGGCCTCCCACCTTGCTCTCCCTCTCCAGTTCGCTCCTGAGCCACTCGAAGTCACTGTACCTCCTCCTTACACTGGACTCCTTCAGCTTGAAAATGGGAAGGTTGGTCTGAAAGAGAGAAAACAGGGGATCTGTGCACCCCAGCCACATGGAAGCAGGGAGGGGCAGCCGCCCCACACAGCTGGAAAAAAGGGGAGTGGCGAGTGTCTGTATGTCTCACCCGCCCTCGGGGTGTGCAGTCTCAAGAGGAACAGAAACAGGAACGATTCAAAGAACTACACAAGAGAAACGAAAGCACTAATAATATTTTTATATATATATATATATATATATATATATATATATATATATATATATATATATATATATATATATATATATATATATATATATATATATATATATATATATATCTGGTGAAATGATATACACACACACACACACACACACACACACACACACACACACACCATGTTTTCCGAATATAACTGGTTCCTACAAACTGCAAACTTGTCTAATGAGGAAAATTATTATTTGTTCCAGGTATATTCAAGAAACCCCAGCTAATGCCCCCCAAAATATCACAAACACTCAAAGATACTCATTTCACCATGATTAAGCACAGTTTAGACACCAATTACCTAATTACCAAACTGTTAATGAGGTAATACATATGGATTTGTGTTTATATGCAGTCATTTTGTTGCAGTACCATCAATGTCACAGTAATAGCAACGAATATTTAAAATTGACTGCTACTATGACGATTCATTTTTCACACTAATTTTAAATATTTTGTTGTCATGTTTTGGCTGTGTTTGAATGGCATTTGCTTTTCCAGGATCCTTCACTCAGATACCAGGTATGGGTATTAATATATACAACTCGTTAAGGCAGCAATACAAATAACAGGAGCTCAAATATCAGGGTGTAGCGTATGTGTGTATATACAAGTGCAATTATTTTAACCTTATTTTCCTAGTTTTGTTTTTGTACTTGCACTGAATATTCTAAAATGTGCAGAAGTTCAAATACAGAGGGACTTTTGGAAGAAGAGAGTACTGTTGGAGGACTTCATTCCCAGCAGGCACCTGCCATAGTCATAACAACAAAAAGGGGTAACAGAAGTAGAACAGGTGAAACTTAAAGGGAAAATAAACAATGATCAGTACAAGCCCACTGCTATGCTTTTTTACATGTATAGCAATTAGGAAATGTACAAGAACGCCAGAATACACGACAGAAAAAGGACATAAATACAGCAAACAAGGGATGTGACCACCGCAGCAAGGAAGCCAATTGAATAACTATGACAGAAAAGGGACACAAATACAGTAAACAAGGGATGTGACCACCGCAGCAAGGAAGCCAATTGAATAAACATGACAGAAAGGGGGCATAAATACAGTAAACAAGGGATGTGACCACCGCAGCAAGGAAGCCAATTGAATAAACATGACAGAAAAGGGACATAAATACAGCAAACAAGGGATGTGACCACCACAGCGAGGAAGCTAATTGAAGTGGTTTTACAAGTGGCCTGCAAGATATATACTTATTATATTCAATATAATAAGTCAGTCCTCTGCCCTTGAGATGGGTCTGTCAAAGAAACTATTTCCTTTCACTCTGAAGAACACGGAGCACAAACCCTTTCCAAAAAAAAAAAATACACAATTTAAAACTGATTTCAGGAGTACGAGTGCAGAAATTCCTAGCTCTAGGTTCATAATCGAATTACCGTTATTTTCAAAACTCCACAATCAATCAATTTGAAGTCATGCCTACTAAGGGGGCAAGGGGGGGCACAAGAATGAATAAATAACAACATGTGCAGACTATGGGCAAACCTGCTAACTCCCTCAAAAAAATAAAATATATAAATTTAAAAAAAAGCTTCTTACTAAGATTGTAAAGAAACCCTCCAGCGAAGGACAAAGCAGTTGCTTGCAAATCCCGCAGCCTTGGGTCTCTCGTGCTGTTTTAATTTTTAATTTTTAATAGATAAATACAGGACGGCTTGGCTTCAGGCCCTGTTTCACTCCTCGGAAGTGCAGGAGGCACGTGAGGAACACCAACGTCATCACGTGCGTGGTCACCGGGTCGGCGCCGCTGCTGCTGATTTTCAGGTGAGGCTTGGCGATAGACCTCCCTTCCGACTCCAGTTACAGGAGAGGAGGATTAGAGCGGGAGCCTTTGTGGGGCCCTTTGGGGCTGGGCCCTGTGAATGCCCCCCCCCTCCTCCCCGAATTCTGTTACCTCTCAGCACGGAAGCGGGAGGAGTTAATCCTTGTGACAGCGGATCAGGGTTACAGGTAATCGGCCACCGACGAGCCACTGAATACACCCGGCCTGGTCCCTCTGCCCCTCCCACTTTGACTCTGGGGAGGGGGGACACAGGATCAAGCAGTAGAGAAACAAAACAGAACTCCCCCCCCCCCCCCCACACACACACACACACACACTGGAAAGCGCTCAGCCTGAGAAGGCGAGAAAGACCAAAGCCAGAACCATAAAAAGAGTCAAGGCTTTTCACGGAGCAGGCGAATTCCAGAGCAACAGAAGGGCAGTGGATCTGCCCTTACATTTCTTTTCTTAAAGATCACTTCCCAACCCATCAGAAAAGCTATCATGAAAAACTGACCAATCAGGGTGGGACACGTGTCTGAGTTTTCCTACATTTGTATCTCGATGAGTTTGAAGGAACCACATGAAGGAGCTGGAATGACGCGTGGTCAGCTTTGTGCAAACATGGCAGGTATGACGGAGGAACCATGGGAAAAATGGGCCAGGAAGCTACATTAAACCTGGTCTTTGCTTTGCCACATCTTCAGATGTTTCATTTCAGCATCCTAGCAGCTGCCCGAGGTCGCGAGAACCCACGACCGTCCCAATAGTACATACTGATACGGGGGCTAACAGGACCAGCGCTCTCTGCGGGCCCAACCCAGGGCCATGCCAGTGAAAATGCTGCTCTACAGCGCCATCTGTCAGCTGGGCAAATAACAGGTGGGGGTCGGAACCTGAACGCCCAGCGTCGTCCTCTGAGGATGTCACGTCGCCCTGCAGGCATCCATCTAGAGAAGGGGTCACCAACCTTTTTGAAACTGAGAGACACTTCACGGGTACTGAGCCAGACGAAGGGCTACCAGTTTGATATACTCTTCTTAAAGAACAAATCTGCTCAGTTTACCTTTAGTTATATATTATTATTAATGATTAATGATACTAATCTACATGAAGACATTGATCATGTTCATGATTTTATGAACAATGACTGTTTTAGACGCTGCTCACTGGTGAGTTGTGGGGGCATTTTGGTGCCCATGGGCACCATGTTGGTGACCCTTGATCTAGAGGAAGGAGGGGGAGGGGCTGCCATATCACATCTGACATATTCATCGCCTTTGCTTACTTCATGGGACCGACTTGGGGGGGGTGACCATTTCCGATTGAGGTGAACAGAACCCGGTAAACCACAGTAAACTCACACAGGACCCCCCCCGCCCATTTTAATTTTATGTGGCTGAAACATGGAAATTACCATGCCAGGGGGCACTTCCCTATCAATGCCTGGTATTATCTGCTTGGCATGATAACTTGTCATGACTTTCAGTTTCGGCACAGCCATTGTGAGAAATGTCAGGACTGTCCCGGCAGACGCCATCGCCCCGCCCCTCTCAAGCCCGAGGACCTAAGGTGACCCCTGGCCCATTTTTCCAGGGAGCCCCCCGCCCTCCCCTCCCCGGGCCAGCCGTCACCTGGCACCCTCCGTCCAGTCACCCGAAGAAGGGAGGGCGGACAGAGGGATAAAGGCCCCCCCCCCGGGACAGAAGGGGAGAGCAGATGCCACGACGATCGTGAGAGTTGCTCAGGCTGGGCACTGGCACTCCTACAGCCCATTGTGTCCCACGTGGAGCCTCACAAAGCAGGTCCGGCTGCCTGTCCAGTGGCTTTCAAAGCAGCATAAGACGCCCCCCCTCCAAACTCCAGTGAAGTTACACTGCTGGATCTATGACTTTCTGTAGAGTTTGGAGGCACTGCACTGAAAAACGGCTGCAGTGTGACGGCCACTCGGTTCAGACCACTGGATGACCCAGCCTTCCACTGGTTATCGATGGAAATTCGATTCTTCAGAGGAGCAGAGACTACTTCTCTCAAAGGAAAAAAAAAAAAAAAAAAAAAAACAGTAAACGAAATGCACACCATGCACATCGTGACTAACTGAACGATCGCTCATTCATAAAATAGCTGTTTTCCCCGATATGTTTCCATTCTGAGTTGAATAAACCCTCACGCTTCATTGATTCCTATGAGAGCGATTTCCCTTACAACCACATTAGAAATGCTGATAAAGAATTTGGAAAAATCTGCAAATTAAAAATCATGTATTACTCATGATCCATAAAAAAAAAAAAATTATTAGAGGACGCGCAGTTAAAAGACATGAGCGCGGACGGCAGAGATGAGAAGAGCCCAAACCCATTTAACGAAAATAGGGTTGGCAGAGAGAGCTTTGGATACAAGACAAAAAAATAAAAATCGCCATTGTCCGAAGACCTACTTAGTGTGCTTCTTCCCTGTCTGATTCCTACTGATCCACTAAAAGCATCTACATGGCTCTAACACGGGCGCCTGAAGCAACCCTTCTACCCCCCCCTCCCTCCCCCTCCGTCCCCTCCCCTCAGCCGCCCCCCCCAGCTGGAAACGCATGCATGTGTTAGAAACAATGGCATCCCTCATTAAAAAACAGAGAGGCCGCCCCCCCCCCTCCAGCAGGCGAGAGCTTCAAGGCCGCCAGTGCATTAGCTTTTAGCAAGATGGAGCAAGTCAAGTTAGAGAGTCCCGCTCTAAATTAAAGTATTAAAAAAAAAATAATAAAATGGAATCCGGATGGAGCACAATAGCATCTCATCGCATCATATTCCAAAGAAAGGAACAATGCGGGAAAGGGTTCTGCTGTAAGCACGCTCACCCGACGCCCAGCGCTGTTCGATTCGCCAGCAGAAGGCTGCTTTGTTACCATAGTATCAACTTCTACTTTTGATACTGTCATCTCAAGTAGGATATGGTGGCCTTGATATAATATGCTGGGCATTTCCATTAAAATAGTTGTCTGAAAGGATGCTGTATAGTTTGAATTACACTTGACTGTGGTTGACAGCCTGCCCATTTTATTAATGACCAAAGGTCTCAAAAAGAAAGAAAAAAAAAGGGAGGAGGGAAAAAAAAAAAGCTGTAAAAGTGCAGGGGGGGGGGGGGCAGCGTTAATGTTCCTGTCCATAAATAAAAGTAAGATCCCAAAGTTTTCTTCCTGTATAATGCGCGGCTGACGAAAGCCCGAGCAAGTCAAGTACGTAGGGGTTGGTTATAGCGCTGCTGAATAAACTTGCATTAGTGTAATGAAAATAAAAAAGTTGCGCATTCTTCATAATGGCGGAGTGCGTTTAGAGAGCGCGCCGTTCGCTGGCTTCCGTATTCCACATTTAAAACCACTTTGATACGAATGCCGTATTCCGCCATTATACGAATATTAATAAAGGGGAGAGTATGAGGAAAGCCGGGGCATTTTTACGCATAAGCGGATTCATAATTAAGACTAATTGGCTGATTAATGGCTGACAATGGGAATTATAATAATAATTAGGATACCGGCGATTGTTTTGGCTACATTAGCACAGGAGTGCGGTCCATCGAGACTAGAGGCAGCCTCAGATGTGCCGCCCGTCGGAGCCGTCACGCTCCCGCTTCCACATCGCCGCTCCTCGACCCGGCCTGCTCTCAGATGCATGATCACACCTGCCCCACGTCACGGTCATCTGGAAAGGCGAGACCCGTCACCGGGAACGCAGGCCCGTTCCGTGCATTCCGGGTACACCAGGAGACACCCACTGCTGAAAAATTAACGCCAGCTGGCGGAAAGGACAGATCAGAGTTAAGACACGTTCCCAGGACACCATAGCTACCCAGAAACCACCGGATGGTGCACAGCGCCCCCTAGAGGCCAGGAGCTTCCAGCCCCCTGGATCCTCATTCCCAAAATCCCCTCATTGGGAGCAGAACGTGATCCAGACTGACTTCGGACACCATCAGGGATGCCGTCTTCCTGTTAGCGTGTCTCTCTCAAACCTCAAACATATTCTAAATAATTATGTGGAAAAAGGGGGGGCGGGGGTTAGGGGCTCCTGGCTCACGTCCAGCAGCACTCAAAGGCCACATGCAAGTTCATCCCGCCATTTGAGAGCCTCAGCCACTCGTTTAACTCGGCCCGCCGCGTCCCCCACGGGATGCGCCTCCGTCCGTCGGCCAGCTCACCGCCGGCTCCACTCCGTATCCTTTCAAAGCCCACCCCTTAACCCCCCCCAATGCCGCTCACTGTGGCAACGAGCGACCGCCACAATGTGCTCAGTCTCTAATGTTCACAAATGCAAGTCACTCCAGGCGAGAGAGCTCTCCCGCAAAATACATTAAGAAATAAATATATAACATCGGGAGGACATAAAAGCCCAAGGTGGCGACCCTTCCCCCCCCCCATCAGGACGCTACGTGCCGGTTCTGGGGGTGCATACTGTGTCGCAGTGAGCCCACTGGGCCCATCTACTCTTAACCAAAGAACAGCTGGGAACGAGGAAAGTACCCCCCCTCCCCCCCAAAAAAACCACCCCAAAACACAGCTTTGCCTTTTCTTCACGGCCCTCAATGAGAGGATTAAAAGTAGCCTATTGGGGGCGATGACACCATGTGGGGGTGTGGGACCCAAGCTTCCCCAGAGCAGTCAAACACACACACACACACACACACACACACACACACACACACACACACTCTCTGCACCCGCATGCAGTTCCCTTATTTTAAAAGAGGCTAACAGTCGACGGCACATCAGAAGATACATTTCAAAGCAGGGGGGGGTTACTTGCCAGCGATGTTCCTCACCCCCACTCATATGTAAAGCGGGGTCACCGGGGGCTGCCCGCCACACAATAATGCTGATTACACGCATATGCTAATTATCACACGCAAATCAGTACAGTAGCTTTATCGTCAATCTAATTTTCAGTGACGCGATCTCCGTAACCCCCCTCAGAACACTGGGGGAGGGGGGTACCTGAAGGGCTTATTCACCTCGGTGAGGGACGCTGATCCTTGTTATACAAGGTTTGAGGGGTGCTTGTCATCCCCCCCCCTCAGCCATGTCATTTTTTAACATTTATCATACACATTTACCCAAACTGATGAATAACTGAGAAAGCGGGGGTAGTCAGTCCCTGGAGCAACTGGGGTTAGGGTCTGTGCTGAAGGGCCGAACAGTGACATCACACTGCCAGCCGCGAGATCTGAACTGGCAACCTTCTGAGTCCTCACTCGATATGCGTCGCACAGTGCCACAAATCAAAGTGGCGCGAGAGGTGCCATTGAAGATAACTCAGTCTTTTAAGAAACATTACTCAAATGTGAGAATCTCCAAGCAAAAGGCACAGTTTTAAAAAGAGCATTACGTTAAATAGGTTGACACCATAATTTCCATAATTTGGAGCTGCAGAACAGAACCCCTAAAATTTTTATTTAAATTGCAATAATAAACAGAGAATCCTCTATTAAGGCAGCCTGCACCCCAATGAAATTTGAAATGCCAAGCCAAAGGCAGATTGCTATAGCAAAAAAACCATAGCTCCTTTCTGGACCTACAGTAAAATGTAGGTTTGAGTGGGGAACTCAGTGTCTAAAATGGCATTTTAATTAAACACTTGCCAAACCTGTTCACCTACAGAAAGCCTTCTGCAACAATCGCCAGGTGAAAGAGGAAGCATCATATTTTAATGTGCACTAAAGACAGTACATTAGCTTCTCCCAAACTTTCAATCCACAAAACTGCTGGGAAGGCGGTTTTGGGAGTAGTCAAGACATCCTGTGTCTGCTCAGGAATGGAAAGCCATTTAGTAGAGGTCTCCACAAGGGTTAGGCTCCAGGACTGTGGGACGATGCTGGGTAGTCGGCTTTGGTCTGAAATTGAAAATCTCCCTCCAGCTAGCCGACCTGTCTGCACACACATATGTACACGCATTTACAGTTTTATTACCTTGTAAATAGACTGTAGAATTTTCAAACCAAACCAACGTTTCTGATGCAGCTAATTTTAGGTTCATAAAGGATCTAATATAGATTTGCCGTAATATTTCTTGAATGAGCGCAAGTCTGAAAGCGCGAGTGTCACGCCAGATGCGCGAGAACTGGCAAACCCTGCGATACATCTCACCAACTGAAGCATCAATAATGTTCACAGAGTCTGGCGTAAACCAGCTGCAATGTGAAAAGGAAGCAAAACACGCAAGCGTGCACCTGATTTATACGAACGACTAGAGAAGGCTGTTAGTGTGTCATATCAGTCTGTTTACTGGTTAAACACCAGTGGGGCCTTTCCTGCAGAATCACGGGCCAACAAATCTTGCAAATAAACAAATAAGAATGTGTGCACAGCATATACAGTCAGGGCGCTTCCAGAACAGCAGAAAGGACCATCACTTGCTCACACAGTGGGTCACAAACATGGACACATCTCCTGTTTTTACGTCACACTTATTTACTGATTACAAACCAGCTGTTGTGCTCTAACACTTCAACGTGACGCGCAGTGTCAAACATGCAGACGACGAGGAAGCGCGCAAAGAAAAAATACCTAAACGGAATCACGCAACGCCGTAAATCTCATCTTGATCACCTTATATTTTTTTGGTACCATTTTGGATCCTGGAGAGCTCGCGGTACATTCTCTCCTGCACGACGCTAAAATAATCAGATTTCTCTCCCTCTCTCTCTCTCGCGCGCGCACACACACACACACACACACACACACACACACACGACTTAATCCTGATACACCAGTCAATCCGACTAGGGCACAGTCTAAGTTCTTCTTAACGTTAACAATTAACTCCTTACCAAACTATCGCTGCGGTTTGTCCCCGCACTAAATGCGTTACGTGATCATGTCAGATAGATCAGGACCACGATTCACAGTCTGCATTATGTTCTGGGTTTTCCCGCAGACTGCCCGCTTCCCCGCCCAGATCCCCGGTGCCCGGTGCAGGCCGGGCTGGCTGACCTGCCGCCGCACATGACGGCCCTGCTCACCTTCAACTTGATTTCATACGTAGTAAATCTGCCCCTGCCCACGCCGACCGTCTGTGGGTTGCCCACGTCAATCTCTAAAAAATTACTCGGCGGTCCGTAAGCATCGTTTAAGTTTTGAGGCTTAGTGAATAGCCTTCGCGTGTCGGCTATGGCCTCTGCCATGTCCTTTTTTCCTCACTGATATTTTTTTGGAAAAACAATTTTTACTTCCGATCAGCTGAGGAGCAGCTGATATCTAGGGACGTCACATTAGAAAAAAACTCTCAGCGCGTTTAGCTGTGATTGGCTGAGATAGGTCATGTTACAGCTTTAGCCACACAGCGTCTTCCGCGTTAAAACATTAGCTTAGCTTAACAACGGACCTCCCTCATTTACGACAAGCAGCTCCTGTTTTTTTGTTGCACATGGCATGATGGGAAGTGTGGTCGTTAGCGAAACGGGAAGTACTCCCACCTATCATAGTTTGTATGGAACAGAATACCAGTCTTAATATTTATTAATTTATATTTATCATATGGAATAAAAGCATATTTAATTTTTACAACGTCAGGCGAGAATTTTCAGATTAGTTTAAGTGGTGTTGTTCATACTTTACACGTTACGTTACAGGCCCCATGACGTTGTATATGTGTCAGTTTTTACTCCTGCATAACTGTGTAAAATACGGGGGAAATATGTACGTGTCTGTTACAGCTGAAGCGAAACCAATAATACTGTTGGATCTTCTCTGCTGATGTTGACGTTGATATATTTGGCTTTGTATTGTTTTATTTATTTTGTGAGCCCTATGGCAAGCCGTTTTAACATTTAATCAAGTTGAACTCCTATCCGTAATTACATTTTAGATATTCACAATAGCTTTTCTCTTACTAGTCAAAATGATATTTTTACTAGTCAAAAAGAGCATTTCAGATATCCACATCGTCATTCTTCCTAGGGGAAATTACGCCACTTTTGCCATTCATGTCTATTGGGCTTTTAATTTCAAATATCCACAGTTATATTTCAGATATCCAGAATGTTTATTCTGGATATCTGCAATTGAATTATTACTAGGAAAAACTCCAATTTCAGATACCTACAATCCAATTGTTACTAGTCATAATTTTAATTTTGGATATTCAAAATTACATTATGGATATCTAAAATGGTATCCTTTCGGATATCTGAAATTACATTATGGATATATAAAATGGTGATATCCTTTTGGATATCTGAAATTAAAATTATGACTAGTAACAACTGGATTGTAGATATCTGAAATGGGAGATTTTCCTAGTAAGAATTCAATTTATGATATCCAGAATGAACATTCAGGATATCTGAAATATAATTGTGGATATCTGAAATTAAAAGCCCAATAGACATGAATGGCAAAAGTGACGTAATTTCTCCTAGGAAGAATGACAATGTGGATATCTGAAATGACAATTGTGGATAGGAAGAATGCCATTGTGAATATCTGAAATGCTCTTTTTGACTAGGAAGAATAGAATTAGAGATATCTGCAATACATATCCAGTCTAGTGATTAAATGTTAAAATGGCTTGCCATAGGATATGTAGGATAGGATATATATGTATATAGTGCATTTGCCTATTAAACATATAGGCTGCTGTCTGAAAAATAACTTCACAAAAAGTCAACGATGCCAACAACATTTGGATCCGCGATTGATATACTGTAGTTTCAGTTATCTTGGGTCGGTGTTTTAGCAGGGTTACTTGAATGTTTTACAGACACTCAAGCAAAGAAAACCTGCGAGAGGATCATCTTAAGTGAGACGTGTTATTCAAAATGTATAAACTGAACACAGGACATATTCTATACATGTAGAACAAGGGTTTTCAAACTGGGGTCTCAGTCCCAGAAATCCGGGGTCTGCAGAAATTCAATGCAAACTGTAATTATTTTTCATATTTCTGTACTAAATACCCATTAAAAGTATACTAGCCTGCTGTGTTATGACTTTCCCTCTGTTTGCCTGGTTCATAATTTTTGTGGCAATGTTTATATTTTATTGTGAATATTATCAGTCACAGATTATGCACATTCCTGGTTGCCATGTTCTGACTGGAAAGAAACCGAATCCCCCAGCGATAGCAAACATGCAAAGTGCACATGCATACAGGGTAGATGTGGGATTCAAACCCATAACCCTAAAGGTGCGAGATTATACTGTCACTCACTGAGCCACTGTTTGCTCAAGTCTAGTAAATTATCTCTATCATAAGGTACGAAAGACTCACTTGAGTTAATTAATTTCACATAAGCCTTGGTGTTTCAAATTTTAATTTATGAAACAGGGTATGTCCTGGTCCACTATTGCTCATCAAATACTGTTTTTTTTGGTTGTTGGTTACACTGGTACAGACACAGAGGGAGGCCCGTTTTGTATTCGAGGACAGACTCCTGCTGTGGCCGCCTGGCCCCCACACTCCCTTCGTGGTAATGAGGGATCTCTTTTGTGTGGACATTGCTTTTAATTCTAGACGATACTTTGGAAGCCGTGCTCCAAAACCGCCGGTTACTCTGCAATTACACTGGCCTGAATTGGGTCATGCTGCTGTAATTTCAATGTGCTCACCACAACAGTAGCCTTGCCTTTGTCTGCTGATTACAGAAGTTTCTGGAGAGTACCACTTGCTTAAATATTGACCCAATTGTCGTTTTATACTGTTGGAGCGTTTCTGTTTACTGTTTAATTGGGCGTTGTTTGTAACAAATGTAATTGAACTGGGCCACGCCCTCCAATTTACTCGTAGCCATAGACATTGTGTGATTCGTAAGTGGATTCACCAAGTTATTTTTCATTACCATTAAAATCTATACAGTTCTGGGGTCATCTTCAGCGATGTCTCTACCTTAAGCTGACTAAGGCAATATGCAAATAGGCCTATCAAAATTGTTTAGGATTAAGTTGCCAATGTTTACTTTAGTTCGGCAGTAGCATGAAGTAATGGCAATAAAAGAGGGATCAATTCCAGTCAAAACACACAGCTGTATCTCCTTAACATTTGCCCTTTACATTTATTTTTGCAGCTATCCTTTAAGACTATGTTACACTCGTTACAATAAAGTTAAAGGATTCAAAGGCGAAAGCAAGGAAATCGGCTGTCTGAAAGACGGAGGTGTGAGCTCTTTGTCTGCTTTCTAGCAGAGGACGCAGCTCCCGGCCGACGGACCTTAACGAGCCCCGGCTTGTGTTTCCTCGCTGTACCATGACCGGCTGCCTGCCATGGGGGACAAAAACGGGTCGTGGACAGCTTCTGAAGTCACAGTCACGCGTTGTTGTGGCAGCTCACTCAGTTTGCTTCTTCTCCATCCTCTGTCAGCGTGAAGATGCGTGGGATGGTCCCACGAAACGCCCATTTTTCTTGTGTTATGTATATATGACAACAAAATCTAATGATCAGAAATATATATATATATATATATATATATATATATACACTTAATTATTAGCTTATATTTTACCTAGCTCCAGAAATAATCCATGGAAAACCATTATATGGTTTATTTCTTGTTTAATGCAAATTAACCAAACAGTCCTGGCTGTGTTCCATATATAAGAAATATACCATCAATATATAACTGGTAAGACTGTGGTCTGAGACACATAATATACCAATACCAAATATATTTAAATAGACTAAATTATAATTAATTTCAAAAATGTTTGGTCAAGTTCCTATCTAGTGACTTTGAATAATCATCCAGCGAATTCGTGTAAAATAACATTCCACCATTCCGTTATTTTTTAATTTACTTAGTTGCTGCTGAATAGTTTATTATAGGCGTAGCGATCAGACTGCTGCTGGAGAATCGCTTTAAAATGTAATTTTAATACATTCAGTCATTTTCAGAGAAGCCTTCAGGACTGTTTGGCTCTAAGTGGAAAACAGTCTATAAAGGAAGGTTAATGAGATACTTGAGACTGCAACATATACAGTGAGGGCTTTTTTTCTCTCGAGAGGCTAAAAAATGGTTAGATGCAGACGGGCAGCTATAAAAACCACGTTGAAAAGGGAGGACATCTGTGGCCCTTTGCCTGGGACTGTGGCAGTGGATGTGTGCTCTACTGCCGCTGGCCATTGTCAAATGTCTGTTCAAAATCAGTGGCAGGTTCATCTTATAATCATGGGGCAGACTTCAGATTGCGATCTTTTGGAAAGGTCTACACCTTAATTTTAATCAGGAATGTGCAGGTGTTACAGTACAGAGTTTCCTACGCTTAAATGGAAATGTTTTACAGTTTCAACATAAACAGAAAGAAAAAGCAATTCTGCTATTCAGATTTCTCTCCTTTCTTCTTCCTTTAGAGGTATGGGGAAAGTACTAATGTGGGCCTACTGTGAATTTCCATACGTAGAATATCAGATGGTGATGAGGATGAGACCACCTATATCGAGTCCAATTCAAGACCAAGATTTTCAAGTACAGAGTCTGTGTCAAGACCGAGACTTTGGGATGCTCAAGACTGTGCAAAGACAGAAACTATGGGAGGATCAAGACCGAGACTTTGGGATGCTCAAGACTGAGCAAAGACAGAAACTATGGGAGGATCAAGACCGAGACTTTGGGATGCTCAAGACTGAGCAAAGACAGAAACTATGGGAGGAGCAAGACCGAGACTTTGGGATGCTCAAGACTGAGCAAAGACAGAAACTATGGGAGGATCAAGACCGAGACTTTGGGATGCTCAAGACTGAGTAAAGACAGAAACTATGGGAGGATCAAGACCGAGACTTTGGGATGCACAAGACTGAGTAAAGACAGAAACTATGGGAGGATCAAGACTGAGACTTTGGATTGCTCAAGACTGAGCAAAGACAGAAACTATGGGAGGATCAAGACCGAGACTTTGGGAGGGTTGAGACTGAGTCAAGACCAAAATTTTGAGGTGATCGAGACTGATTGAGAAAAAAATCAAGTCCATTTTCAAGCTCATGGTCTTAATTATAAATATTTACTATTATCATCACCCCTCTTAATATTTAAAAGTAAAATTGTACTGTATAGGTTACAAACAGCCAACACTATACCACTGCTGATCAAATTTTTTCAGGGTGAAGGATGTGAGAGTACAAATAAGTAAAATAGAGGTTTCATTGGTTATACTGGCTGTTTGTTTGAGACGTATAGAAATACATAACCAGCGCACACTGTCATTAGGGTCCCTGTCCTTACAGCAGGTGGGGGGGGGGGGGGGGGAGGGGGGTTGATCATGTGGAAATACTGGAGAAATCATATCCTGTACTCTCCCATATGACCACTGTGTAGTTTAGCATTTGCTATACAGCAAAGTGTACTTGCATGTGAGAAAATCACTTTTGTGATTAATGTAGCTGAAATTGACATCTTCTCTGTTCTTAAAGGATTTCAAAGATAGCATTGCAATATACAGCCAATACAGTGGATTTGAATAATAGATGATTTTATTAATTGAATTTTATGTTATTAATGTGTATTATTTCGAGAGGAGTAGGAGAAATGATAATGTTTCGCACTGGTGAAGAAAAATCGGTCTTACATCTCGTTTTAAAATTAAGAGTCCAAACCAAGACACTGTAGTCTGAGACTGATTCAGGACCGTGTAGCCATGTTTTCAATCCCAGGGCAAGACCGAGTGAGTGAAAAAGTGGTCTTGAGGCCAAGATTGAACTGGAATACATTTGGACCCCGGTATCCACTGTTTAAGTAACCCCGGTTTCAGTTATCCACGGTTTACCTCGGTCCGAAAAGAAATTGGAAAATTCCACAAATAAAGGTCCACCATTTTCAAACTGCGCACCAAGGGAGTACAGTCTGTAACACTGTGAAGTCCGCCAGCCCAGCCGTACCCAGGAGACCTACATGACTCATTTCTATTTGTCTGCATGCCTAAAATTCCTCGCCAGTGATATTACTAGGACGCTATATTCGGGTGGGCATTTGGATTTTTTGGGTGGCCAGCAACAAAAATTCTGCTTTTCCTAAATATGGTATATAAACAACTGTGTTGTTTGATTTTGAAATGGAGGGGATATAATTACAGAATTCAGTTTTTGTAGGGGGATCTGTGGCCATTAGCCCGTGAAAAAGAATTGAACTCTGTAAGTAATTGAATTCTGTAAGATTTTAATTTTACGATGAATGAGTATTTGTATGATGGACTGGTGTGGATCCTCTACGCTAAAACAGAATGTGCAGGGCCAGGCAACAGAGTCTGTATGACGAGCTATAATAGTTCTGATTATGGAATAGGAACAATGCCCAGGCCCAATATGAATGACAGATGCAACAAAACATTTTTTAAAATAACTTTTCATTTGTATGTATTTTTTAAGGCCGCGACTCGATGAAAAGTTAAATAATGAATCATACGATAATCTCTGATTAATCACGATTAATAGCGCCTAATATTAAAACTTAGAATAATAAATATTTATGCGTTGAATCCCCAAATTAAGGTAGAATTTAAGCAAAGGGGTACAGTTTGAAGACAGATTTAAATTATGCAACTTAAATGTTTAATCTGTCAGTTTTGCCTCTGGGGAAGTTAACCACTTTTGTTGCGTTGCGATTTATTTCTGTAATAAAAGTATTTTATCAAATCCAGGGCAAGAGTTACTGAAAAAGTGAAAAAACTAGCAAAAAAATGAGCAAAAATATACATATTATCATACAAATTGATTGTTTATTGTGGATTACATGCAGTAAAGTTGAAAGATTTAAAACCCAGTTAAGAAATCATCAAATCAGAGCAACAAATGGCATAATTTTAATATACCTAAAAAGTTAAGGGTAATGTCAATTGCTCTACACAAAAACAGACACAATATTTTACCATAACTTTTTTTTCTTTCAAGTTTTCAAGTTCGTGAGAATTACCCATATTTTAATATTGAAGGAATAGTTTGACTTTTGCTTGCACAGATTATTCATTTCCAACAAAAATACTACTTGCAAGCAAGTACAAGCTGAACTTCAATGTTTTCAAAAAGCCTCGCTGAACAGATAGGAGTAAGTAGGGATGTTGAGCTGTTCTTTATTTTTAATCTCACACCATGGCGACTAAAGGCGTATACAGGTCAGGTCCGGTTGGGGAGCAGGCACTGGTACAGGGTGTTGCCGCACCCACCACATAACCAAACACCTTGGGCTCTGTCACAATGCAGGTAATGTGCCTCATTTGTGACTCCTCTAGAAACCGCTCCTTTGACACAAAGGCCATTTTTCCACCGCACCAGGTACCGAACTTTTGGTACTTCGAGAAAGTACCAAAAGGACTATACTTGAGGTGTTGGTTTTCCACTGGCATAAGAACTGGTACCAGTGCCAAATGACATCATAACATGAAGGCTGGGTGATGTATAATATTAATACCAACATTAATATCAAAATTATGCACAACCACTTCTTACATTGCTAGTCAGCTATATTAAAATAAGGCTTTCTCTTACTTTCAATTCTGTACGGACATTATAGCGTGGGGGTTAAAGATTTGCTAAAACAATTTTACTCTGTTACTCTGTCATAGGAAAAAAAAACATAGCAAGCTTTGCAATTTTAATTATTATTCCTTTTATAGATTCTTGTATGTTTAAAAATCAGTTTAAAGTTTACCTCCACTGCAAATGCATGAGCGATGCATACATTCTCCGAGACAATAGTAATCATTTTCATCCTTGCCATTTAAATAATTCGAAGACAGGTTTATGAGACTCCTTTTTTGTTTCATAAATAGTTCAATATTTATTAGAACAAAATCACATCACAAGGACCCAAGGACCACACGTTACATGTCTGCTGTATTAATATATTCAACAAAATGCTTTTTAATTTCTTGTAATACAATCCAGATCATTTGTTGTATTCACTGTAATGTTTTTTTTATAACTTGGTTTATCATCATTTTCTGAGTTCGCAACTGTTTTCAAGGCGGCGTTTGTACTGTGTTGCATCGACAAAGAAAGCATTTCAAGTCCCACCCCAAAGTACCAAATTTCCAAAGAAATACTGGAACTTTTGGTACTGATACTTGACCGGAAGTCAATGGAAAAGCAAATGGACCGAAAGTACCGTACTTGGTGCTGTGGAAAAGTGCCCAAAATCAAACCAGCGGAACCCATGGATTCTCCAAAGAGACACAGCACCAAAGGAGTCCAGTCTTCATCTCAGCTCACTGGATAGTGTCCATGTCTCACAGCTATACAGCAAAACAGGGAGCAGCAGGGGTCTAAAGACATGGACCTTCGTCCTCTTGTAAAGATATCGGGAGCGTCGCTCCCCTTTCCAGTGACCTCATGACCCCCCCCCCATGCTCTCTCAATCTGTCTACTGACTTGATAGAAAGAGTCACCAGAGACACAAACGTCGCTGCCCAGGTAAGTGAACCTTTTGACACGATCGACAATCTCTCCGCAGATTACATTATACTGGTGAGGTGTAATAACCTGTATTTTATGATTTAATAATTTTCAGGTAAAGAGCTGACCTTAAAAGGAGCTTTGGTTCCAGGGAAGATAAGGCGCTTTTATGAAATTTCAGAGAGAATTGGTTCAATTATGAGTTTTATTGAAGTTTAGCTGTGGTACATTTGCAGATACAGTCAAATCATCAGATCGATTCCTACATCTGAGCATGAACTATTTGTTGGGGGACCAGTAGCCTTATGATTTATTTTATTACCAGCTACATTTGAAATGTCTAGCTGGCCTTAGTCCTCTATTACAATATTTTTTTTCATGACTGATGCACTGCAACAATATGGTCACAGTAGTATGTAGCACTGAAGCTTCATATTGCCATGCAGGCCAGTTGTGGTTTGATTTGCTTGGAGTTGAATATTCTCCTCTTGCCCCTTTTTCTTCCCACAGTCCAAAGTGTGGTCTGTCCCCTTTGTGTGCTTGTGTATGCACCGTGATGGACTGGCATCTTCCCTCTTCGGTAGGTTGTCCCCTGTTTTGTGTCCTGTGTTTTCTGGTTAGATTGCAGCCTTGGCATGGCTTTGCTTTGAACATGTGGTTATGGATGGATGGATTGAACTTTAAAATGTATTCCAGTATTCCAATGTATTTCAATTCTGCACACCTCCACCTGCATTTCCTCCATGGCTCTTCCTTCCATTTCCACAGATATCCCCAGCCTGTAACAACACAAAAATAAATTCCACATATTTGACTGCGTTAATTTTTCTTCAAACATCTAGTTTCATATGGATGACTTGAACTGGTTAGTTAATCGTTTATGGGATCCGATTATTAAGCAGAAGGCCTATAATGTCACGTGTAGTTTGGTCTTTCTATGAACAAAGACGAAATGCCAAAACTAAATAAATAGGTCAAGAGGATTGTTTATTCGAAACAAGCCAGCAAGGTCTGCTCTTTTTTAGGTTTGACACAGCGGATCAACTGCACTAAAATTGCCGGAATATATTGCAAACGAAGGACATTTCAAAAGCACTCTTCCGTGTGTGCCTGCGCAAATACGTAATAAAACAAAAAGAAGAAACAACAAAACAAAGTTTACAAATGCAGAATGAAATGTTATAAAGCAGCTTATTTCAATACGGCTTTGAGAGCTTATAAATCAATAAATGCATTGAAGAATTTTTTTTTTCCTGCATTCATTTGCAGATTCTGTTCTGCAGTTAGCTGCCCAGAGCCATCTAGTGGTGACAGAGCCACAGACATTTTCCTTCTTTTCCCTCGGGTGAAAACTATTCGAAATCAATTAAGGAAACATGTAAATCCGTCCAGAGAATTATAACTGTAACAAATCGCAAATTTGTAAAAATGTACAAAGACGCTTGGGGCGAAGGAGAGCGGCAGAGAGCGTTCGCTGCCTGTCTCCTGCTTCTTTGTCTCATTTGCTTTCTTGAGAGGAACATTTGAAGCTACAGTACAGTACTTCACAACCCCATTAGCTGTCCTCAGAAACACTTGGGTCCTATTGTATGTATGTGGGCGTGGGAGTGTGTGCGCGCATGTGTGTGTGGACTTGTTAAATATGTGGAGAATCAAAATATCCTGACATAACGCGTACATTACATTTACCACCATTTTACATGTAAAAGTAATCCTTAAATTTGAAGCAGGCTTTATGATTTTTACACGTCCCATTATTATTATTATTATTATTATTATTATTATTATTATTACATAACCACCTACCGGCCAGTATCTACCTGAAATAAACACATGCTCACTTTAAAAATAGAGCGAGGCGTGTTGTTTGAAATCGTACTTCAAGAGTTAATCGATGCTTTCTGACTGTCACCTAATTCAGATAGGATTAGCTAACGCTCTATCTGCAAGATACAACTGGCAAAGCCAATTATGATTAACATCAGAAAACATATGCAATGTTTTCAGCCTTCACATGGAAATAAATGTTGATTAAATGACCTGCATCGTTCTCCGTACGGGGATATTTTCGGACGGCTTTGTGTTTCTTTCCCCGACAGGCTGCCATCGGCACCGGCGGAGCCACGCCAATCAGGCTGCCTCTCACTCATGGAAATGAAGCGTTAGATTTCTGTCTCCTCTTTTCTCCTCCTTAAGTAACTCGTAATGGAAAGCAACTGTAGGTCATAAAAAATCTTTTCTCTTTAATGCTAATGAAATTTCTCCATTCTCTTCATTAGCACACCACCATTATCAGTAATTTGTAGCCTTGGCCTTTGTCCGCAGCCTGTAATGAATGCAGGGTATTGAGATGCTCGGGGAAGAAAATGCTTCAGCCATTGTCTTGTCCTTAGTCACACTGTAAAATTACTCATCTGTAGAGTTGTGTAAGTAAGGGTGTAAGATCAAAAGATCTTAATTTGGCACCGTGTGCGCCACACAAAAGTGACTCTTGCTGTTGTAATTGGATGCTCATTTGAATATTAGCGTGCTGTTTTGTGCAAGTGCCATGTTTCCTCAAAAGATACCCTGATATCGCAATCAATACTGTATGTATATGCAAAACAAATAGCGATCGAATAAAAGGTTATAATTACTCTTTTCAAACTGTGGGGAAATACGGGCAATCACGTGGGGGGGGGGGGGGGGCTGGCCTTTGTGACAGTGGCACGGACGTCGGAGTGGGTGCCGTTAGCCGGAAGGCGAGGAATCAAATCTAAGGGCCCGTAATGCAGAACACTGGGCCCTTGAGGCCCTTCAGCATAAAACAAACAACATATGCTTTCAAGTATTGCTTTGGGGAATATATGAGAATGAATTGGGGGGGGGGGGCTGTATTTGAGGGTGAGGGAGGTTGGTTCTTGGAGGAGAGGGCTTGACAATATTTGTGTGCTTTTTCTGAAAGACAGAGGAGATAAAAGCGATGTGGGAGGGGCCAAATGACCGTAAAACAGGGCCCCACCTGACGGCGACCGACTCACGCTACTCTTCAGAACCGGACAATCGGATCTTTCCAAAACAGCCACGCGGCCGGAAATCACGCCACGCGGCGGGGAGCCATACCGTCGGTGGCGTAACACAGGAACAGCGTCTTTTGTTCCTGGGGTGTCAGCCCCCGTATTTGCAGGTTCAATTCATGCCGCGTTCACAGGAGGTAAAATTTAAAGTCCCGAGAAACGGCCCCGACCCCTGATTATTCACCGGGCGCGACGCGAGGCCCTCAGAGCACAATGCAGCTGCTTATTTTTGTGTCAGGCCATCTGTGGGCTTGTTTTGTCCGCCATTGTGCCGAGGATTCTGTTTCATATTAGTCTACGTTCCCCCCGTGCTTGATTATCTCGGGCCTGCCGCATTGGCTGGCCTACTTGTCCTCATTTCGGCAGAAAGCCGCTTCGTGATCATTTGCAGTCACACGGCGAGTAGAGAGCGACACTGGCCCTGGTGCTGCGAGGGGGAATAGAGATGTAAAACACCTGGTATTCACGCTCAATCTCATTAATTAGCTCAAGGCAACACTGGAGAGTGCTGTTCTCAGCCCCGGCCGGTAACCCCTTGGTGGAAGTTAAAATTGACTCATTTGAGTAAATAACAGGTTATCTGAAAAGCACATTTGAAGAACTGTTCATTTCCTTTGATTGACATAGGCCAAGGTCCACACTGCCTGTAATAGGAGGACAGGACCGCAGGGCATGGGATGGAGATAACGTTATTGAGATCTCTTCTTTTATTTGATTAATTTGTGGATTAATGAACATTACGATTGATTCCTCCCCCTTCACTCAGTCACATGCATCGCTGATGCCGTCATTCTAAAATGCTACGTTAAAATTCTTCTTAGAAGGTGGGGGTGGTTGTGGCATCTTCAAATAAGGCCCCAGAAGGTGAGTCTCCTGTGCCCCCGAATGGCGCAAACTTCAGAATTTCCAGCTGTTATTCACCTCCAACCAGTTAATGTCGCCCACGACAGTAGACAGAAAACACGTTTGGATGAGTGGGTAAAAAAAGGATTTTTTTTCCATCAGAAAGAAACTATAATGGATTCTTTCCAGTGCCGGATCTTTTACGGATGCAGCCATGCTCGTACATCCTTCTCAAACCTTTCCTCCCCGACGATGGTCACTTTTCTCTGTATCTCATTTAATACCCTCCCTTCTCCAATGAGATACAGTCACCTGGGTTCTAACTGTGTGCTGGCTTTATTTCCCGCAAGGTAAATTCACATGTAGTGTTTGTAGGTCAAAGCTCCATTATGCTAATGCGAGGAGGTGATTTGATCTTTTCCATTAGAAAAGGGACCCTTTGATGACCCTCGTGCTCTTCACAAAGAGACAGACACCTCGCCTGCTGTTTCGTGTGCCACGTCCTCTCGAGGTGCAAAGCAGAGTTTCGAGGCGGGCGACAGCGCTGTCTCAAACAGCGTTTTAACCAGCCGCCAGCAGGAGCCTTCACTCACTGGTTAATAGATGTGACGCTGGCGGCGGTGGTCTTGTGGGTCTCAGGTACACAAACCACTCATAAATATCAAGCCTGGCTTCAAGGATTGGATGTATGGCTGGTAAACACTAAGCCTAGCGTTTAGGTTCCCCTGTGATACACCTGCTTCACACGGTAATATCGAACGTGACTGTAAGACTCGCTCCAGGCTGGACGGGAAACGGAGCAACAAAGCATGGGAGGTGGGAGGACGGGACAGGGACTTTAGCGGGGTTCTGAAGTGAAGTTGGGCTTATGGAGATGGGCTTTATGAAAAGACAGCACATGGGAATCACAAGAAAACGGAACCGACCTTGGGCTCATTTTGGCTTCCTTAGAAATGTCATGCAATTGGAAATAATGCTGCATTCCATTTGAACTCATAATTTGGAAATTCCGAGTTTCTAGTTGAAGTTCTACTCGGAAAGTTGGAAGAATCTACACAACACTGAACTCAGAATTCAAGATGGCTGCGGCCTTCATCGACAGAAGTTTTATACTGTTTATTAGCACTTACGTCTTATTGTGGCTCATTAAATTGGTCGTACGCACAGTACTGCCCAACTGCTATCGGTAGACGTGTTGCTACATGTTTTTATGTGCAAAATACCACATAATGTGTTGTTATCACCTGCTATTGCGAACAATGGCTAACAGTGAATCTGGCTAGAACTGGGGCCTGTTTCACAAAGCCGGATTTCTTGCTTAGCCGGATAACTTGTCAGATTTAAGGTACTCAGGGGCTAAATGTAAGTGAACGAAGATGAACTAGGGTAAATTAAGCAAGCAAGAAATCTTGCTTTTTGAAACAGGTCCCAGGTATTGCTTACTGGTTTTCTGATTTGTTGTACTGGAGCACGGTTAAATCGGGTGTGATGTCACTCCCAGCTTCGACTTCCGACCTCTGAGGTAAATGGAACGCAGCATAAGTCACCTGGTCGAGCACCCTGTGGGATACCTGAAGGGGTAGCTATGTCAGCATGATTAGCGCTATATGCTCACAGCCTTCCATACCCCCTTTCCCTCACAGCAAGGTTGGGTCACAGCAGACCCAGAACCCGGCACACGCGACTCGGCAGAAAAGGCGAGGTGACGTTTCTGCGCAGGTCCCACGTGGCAGCGGCCATTCAAGTGCCCCCCCATTGATGTCACAAACACTTCGCACGGCGCACTGTGATGCGGGCGCTGGGGAGCCGTCGCAAACAAGAGATGGACCGCGAGCACTCCATGATGGGCTTTTTAGATTTAATTAGACGACTAATGGAGAAACGCATAATCTCTTTTGCAGAAACACGACCATAACATGAAAGGGTCGGTAAAATTCAGCCAAACACTTTATTTTTCAAGATGATACACGGCATTAAGTGGGTTATGTGTTTGAACTTGAACTTTGAGATCCGTCTCTTTTATCGGGCTTAATTCTTCCTAACTCAAATCTCACTTAGCTAATTGAAAGCGGTGCATAATTTGAGCCACTGATTGCACAACTGCGTCGTTCACCTGCAAGAGCCTGGTGACTCTAGCATGTAACAGTTGGGGGTTAGGGTGAAGGGGCCTATTCACAAGGTCCCGGGGGGTAGGGAGGGGTCGGAGGAGTACATAACTGCGATTCTGGGCTACAGGTGGAAAGGCACTCAACCCAGGTTACAGAAAAGTCTTATCAGAAATCCGTTCTCGGGACATCAGCCTCCCCATTCAATGGTTAAAGGTCATTAACTGCCGGTTCATGTTTTGCCATCAGACTACAGGCCTCACTGTGACATGTCATGGTCAACAACTTGAGAATGATTCTGGTTATGTCAAGGGGTCTTGCTTTTTTATGTACAAATTGTTTGTACTCAGATTACAAATTGTAAATGTTAAGCTACAACTGTGATGTAATTCAGTTATTTCTGACAGATATATCACTCCACATCTAAAAAACACATGTATCATTACATAATTCCTCATTAAACAGTTTTGCTTCCTTATACACAATTAATAACAAACAACCGACAAACTTAAGCAGCGTCGCTTTATTTCCAGTGTCAGTGAGCAGCCTGACGGGCATTTTGTATGTGTGTGGCTTCAGATGTAGATTGTTCTACGGAGCTAATTGACATTTCCATTCATTCGCCGCTCAGATGAGCGCCGTTCAGAGTGGGAGGAAAAAAGCCCTTCTCCCTCCGGTCATTGTTGGGGAATGTAATGAATTTCTTGTGCAGTGGCTGGATAAATCACGTCTCCCTCTTCGTAGTCTCCTTTGTTTTTGAGTCTCTTCTCTCATCGATGAGGGGCCTTATTTGACAATTGGACCGGGAACGTGATGCCATTAAGACAAAACGACGGCACTAATACCACCCCCACTCCTGCCCCCCCCCAGCCGTTCCCGCTCCCGCATCAAAACAGGCTGCAGATGGCTAACTCTGCGCCGTTCGTCGGCGTGCGGCAGGTTGAAAAAAAAAAAAACAGGTATAAGAAGTCAGACCTTTTGATAGGCGTCCTGTTGGACTGGAGCGGGACGGGGGATCAGAGCGACGTCTTTGATCCTTCCGGGGCGCACCAAAGCTATAGCTCCGCCTCCCGGTCCCTCGCTTACAAAGGGGTCCCGGGGCCACAGCCAGCGGCGAGTCGCCCAGAAAAGGGGACCGTCGGCTCGCTTGCATTTCAAAGTGGCCAGCCGTCCTCAGCTGCTTTGCAAATTAATCGCATTATTAAAAGCAGGTATCGGCATTATATCCCCCCGCTTCCCCCATTACAAAGGCCCCCTACTGTATAATAAATCGCAGAATTATTTGCAAGCGTTTTGTGGGAGGGAGAATTCTTCCACATTTAAATTATTATTTATGTAGATATTTAAATCTGTATACTCCATAGGCAAACTGTTCAGGTATTTCGTACGCTGCAGCTCAGGTTAATCAGTGTTATGGCAGAATTTACAGGAGCACCGTCCCAGGAAGTCGGATAATATGGGTTTTTAATAAGAATTAACCAATAGAGGTGGGTAATAGGTTTGTTTAATTCTGGAGCCACACTGGTTTGTTCAGCTTAAATGAGCGAATATGATACATCGGTGACCCATCACTGCTCCTAGTTACTGGTGATCATAGGTAAAGCGGCAGTTTATATTCTCCATAGATACGTCATAATGGCAGAGGCAGTTCATGGGCATCCAGCTGGAATGGTCGCTGGGGGAACATTTCCAGTTCTCCACTCACCTCAGCTTGGGTCCCGGACCCCATCCAAATACAGGTTGCCCTCTTGTGGCTCATCCCAAGCTGTCAATTTTTAAAAATGGGTTTCACTGGGAGAGACAGCATCCCGGGAGCATAAGGGGCCCTTGCGGTCAACCACGTTCGTGTGGGCGTGCAGGCCATCCGGTCAGCTGATTAGAACTGACCAATTGTCTACTAGCAGTTTTAATATAGTGGAAAATGAAGCCAGCGACAGGCAAGCTGGCAAACTGCAGAGCAGCAATGGGTGAGAATGGCTGCGATTTTAGAGAAGATGATGCCGTCTAATATGCTTGGATCATTGCAGAGATTGATGTAATTACAATAGCCATGTTTTCGTTGGGCATTTGTTTAATTTTATTTGAGTTTCGAACAACCCCCATTGTGTGAAAAGTGCCTCTCTGAATCAGTGTGAAGTGCTCACCGTTCCATCCTGAGAGGATTATGTGTGAGGGTTTATGGGGAGTTCGCTCTGGCGGTCGTACTTCTTGCGGAATGGCACCAAGTGGCACAAGCAAAGCCGATTGGCTCAAGTCACTCCAGAAAAGTGGGTTGCTGCCAGAAGGTAGTGGAACGGGCCGCCCCGCTGTCTCAGTGTCACCCACGATTCCCTTTATCTAACGTCATATTTGGCCCCGTTTTCCTTCCTACCCCCAGTGTCCAGCTTCCATTGATGAAGTTAAAGAAGCTGACCAGAAGGGGCGGATATACTAGAGGGTGGGGCTCTGTGTGTGTGGGGGGGGGGAGGCGTGTCTGGCTTGGGCTAGTGCCAGAACCTTCCTAACCTCAGCTGCCACCTGATCCATAGTGCTAGTTAAGCTGCCGCTGATGTCTTTACTTATCAATTGACTTTTTATTTGGCCGGCCCCTCCCCCACCACTGGCCAACAATGCTGCTGTCACACAGGGACAGTGGGCGGGGCAACATACCCAGTCACCCAGACTAATTCCATGCAGAACAAGGTGGGTGGGGCAGCTTGGAAGGGGCAGCTTCTGCGAAATCACCGTGATTGGCAGTTCACGGAAGACTAGGCGGACACAATGCCAAAATTAGACGCCGCAGCGCTGACACGTTTAGCGTTTAATTCCCTTGTAATGACGACACGGGGCTGCGTATCAGGGGACCAGCTGGCGAAACACCACAGATGCAGGACTGGAGGAGGGCATCTGCTTTTTTGTCTTGTGCCCATGCCGTTGCAGACCCACGATTCATGAGCAAGCCCACCGAACAGTGCCCTATATGCTGAGTTTGTCTGATGTGTAGCATTTAGCATTGCTAACAATATACTGCATTTCTTAACAATATTAATTCTACGGGCATGTGTTAGCGGCTGCCGATGATACCTTCTCACGTTCAAGGAGTTTTGGAGGTTTGCAGTCGGTCAGTGTCATCCAGGGTGTCCGTGAGCCATGTACATTACGCTGCCCAGCGTAGCCCCCCCCCCCCCCTGCATAAATGTTCAGGATAAGCTGTCGGAAGATGAATGGATGGAAGCTGGTTGTTGACCCGTCACAAAAAGTCAGATACCTGGTCGTTTATCATCAGACATCATTGAACTGACCTAAAACAGGTACCTGACTCGGAATTCAGCTTAACAAAATTGAATCCCATAGCATTTCAACACAGAGTTGGAATAGATAACAAATTCAGTCCTATTAACTATATTCCCTGGGAATACAAATACAATTAAACACACTGTTGCCGTAAGTAATGTCGCAAAGGTGATAGAGGGTCGGAATCATTCCAATGACAAATTGTGTTTTTTTTCTTTCGATTTATGGCTGATTTCTGTGCACATCAATCATCCAAAGTGTTTGAATGATCAGTTACAAGTCAGCCACCGGACGGGGGCGCTCCTGTGAGGGAATCTCCGGTTTTAGCTCCAGCAGAGCGGCGCCGATGATCTGGAGAGATCTCTGCTTACGGTCCATGTGGCTCATCAGCATTTCCATTTGGTACTACAACATCTTTAATCATTATTATTATGTCATATCACATGTAATACTGCTGCACCGTGACCAGGTTAAGCAGATGAATGATGGATGGATGGATGGATGTAATAGACTGATAACGTGAATAAGAGTTCCGCAGTTGGTCACGGTGAGATTCACCATGTCGTCCCTTTTTCCAGCATGAGAATCACAATGGGGGGGGGGGCGCTGCATCTCCATCTGGAGGTCACCTGTGTGACGGTCGCACTCTACAGCACGTGGTGGAGATGCGGATCTGGGCTTACAGGAGGAGGAGCGTGTCCAAGCTGTTGGAGTTTGCTGTGGGAGGAATGTGCTCCGTGAGATTTTAATTTGAGGCCCTTGCACGGCGTCCTCGCCGCACGCAGCGTGTCCCCGGCCCGGGCTCATCGCGAAGGACTGGCCCACGGGACTCAAACTTGAGCCTTTCAGCCGGCAGGCTTTTCAGCCCTGGAACTTGTTATTAAATCCCATTGAGATTCCTCCTTGCTCCTAGCTCCCTTTCTGAAGGCCTCTGTTTATTCCATTTGACTGCTCAGGGTCATGTTTTGTGTACCCAGGCTAAGGAGAGAGCTGACTTTTTTCTTCCGTTGTTCCGATGGGCGGCAGCGTACGACATTATGTTGGAAATATGATAACCTTAATTTACCTTGAGTAGCTCTGCGTGTGTTCTTTCCCCCTTCTTGCCTTGCGTGCGCTTACCTCCCTTTGTTGGGCCAAACTGTCGTGTCAGCTACGGTTTTAAAAATGACAAATGAAAGGCCGCATTCCTCAAAAAGGGGAAATAAGAAAGCATTAACCCGACATTGTCTTCGAAGGCCGGCTCTTTGAGTCACACACGTTCCCCTGTGGCTTCGAGTGGCCAGGGCAAATCGGGAGCGCGCCATTAAATCACGTTAAATCGTCGTCGGACTCCCGATCGACGGTACGCTGCCCCGGTGCAACTAAGCAGATCTTCGGTTCTCGTTAACGGGACTTTAACTCGCGGCTGATTATTTGTTTGTGAGGTAATAAGCGGGTGAATTCCCACCCGCTTCTATTTTTTTTTTGCTCCCAAATCTCTAGACAATTACTAAAGGCAGTTGGTTTTAGAGCTTTTTGTTACTGGCCACCTTGAAGCACGGTGGAAAAGAACTCTAATCCAATAAACGTCTCATTTAGATCATGAAAAGAAAGTAAGAGGAAGGGACCCACCGGACAGCCTATTTTTCAGAGCCGAGCCCCAACCAACGCCCCCCCCCACCTCCACCCCACCCCTCATCCAGCCCTACCAAGCTGTTGGAAATCGGCAAATTAACAAGGCAGTCCTTCATTTTGCCATACATGTCCATCATGGCTCTTGGCATACCACAGAACCAGGCACAACTGGGGGGGGGGGGGGGGGGTCATGGTGCAGGTGAAGCTCACCCAGCCCAGGAGAGGCACAGTGGGGAGTGGGGGGGGGAGCAGGAGCACGAAAGGCAGGACTGGCAATCAAAAGATGCTTCTTTAAGGAGACTGGACAAGGCAGGGGTAGGTGGTGAGAACGCCTATACACTGAGCAGGCCTGGCCAAAGCCGGTCACACTTAAAGGGGACAGATAATTAGCTATAATTAGTGCGTGCACATTGTTGCCTCTGTGTCCACAACCTGAATAAATTTAGCAGAGGAGGTCCTGGTATTGAAAACACTTTGATGTAAGAAGAGTCGTGTAAGATTGGCAGCATAAAGGCAGTGTTTTAAGCTTCCTCTACCCCCAGCCTTTCTTTCCCCTCAACAGTGGCTGTAAGACACAACCCAGTGAATGGACGACAACCTCTAGACCCCCCTCCCCAATCCAGCCACCCCCCCGGCCCCAGCCCCTACTCCTTTGCAGCTTTCCACCCCAGGTTCTTTGAGACTGGTCAATTCTCTCCCAAACAAAAAAATCATCAAATGTTTTCTGCAGTCAGTAATGAGGCAGTGGACCTCATCAGAGCAAAATAGTTAGCTATCCTTCGCTTTTGTCGGCGCTCAATGACAGCCGCTCTTTGAAAGCTCAAAAGCAACTTTGGCAGGAAAAAAGCCACTTGTTCTCTATGCTAAATCACGGACAGCCCCGGCTAGGCTGTTGAATGACAAGAAGCGGAGATATCTGCCTTTGTACAATTTGTTCTCATGAGTGCATTGTCGGAAATAAAATAAAGTAAAATCAAACTTTTGGAAGGCATGATTCAGGATATTATATAAATTGGCAGTTCGGTGAGTTGTCTTGAAATATGTTGCCAAAATGCACTGGATCTGGCAATCGCAACCTGATGGACGGTTTGTCAAATGCCAAGCTGACTCAGCTCATATTTATTACATGCACGGTGGGCGTGTTTATTGACAACAACTTGCTGAGAGCTCTGTCTCTTTACTCCGATACTTCAGTGCCATGTGACTCAGGGATACAACAGCAAATTCTGACTTGAGACTGGAGCCTATGTCCTTCTGCTGACAGTTCCGCTTCCCAGGAAACTAAACACTTGCTGCAGTTGAGCTGGCAGCTGACCTCTGCTGAGGTGAGGCACGTGGCACCAGCATTGGCTGAGCTCCCAAATCTCTGAGGTCACTGGCGAGGTAGTTAAGGGCTTCTCCCGCCTAACTATTTTCCCACAGAGCCAAATTCCATCAGGAACACAAAGGCAAGTCCACTGTGCCTAAAAAAATTAGGTAGGGGGAATCCGCCAGTTGATCGTTGATCTAAACCAGTTCACAATTATACCCTCTCACAGCTGCATGTCCTCTCCATGGTGTCCACTGACGTATGCTGGGCTTTTTTCCAGACAAGCTTACCATGACAGTTACTGGATGAACGTTAATGCCAGATGGCTGGATGATGTTGGATTCCGTTGGAGATGACCAACTCTGGAGACAGCTGAGTTCCGCGGTAATTCACTTTTCAACACAGAGAAAAGTTAAGAGGGTCCCAACCTTTCAGATATACTGCCATAGGCAGACATTTCAGGTCCAGAAAGTAAAAATCCAAACCAGGATTTTGTTTCAACCAAGCAGTTGAGTGACTGTGACTCTTTATACTCAACTGGTTGGTTGAAACAAAATCCTGGTTTGGATTTTTACTTTCTGGACCTGAAATGCCCACCTCATTATACTGCTTGACTTTATCACTGAGGGCTGTATCACTCTCTTAAGGGCTCGATATTCTATTTTACTTCCTCCCCAGCTGGATTCTTATATTGCTTTTAGAATCTACATCTCAGTTCCACCTTTAACTAGGTTTAGCACAAGTACCGTGAAAAGTCCACCCCTCCTTACATTAAAAAAAAATATATTTATATATAAAAATATATTACAAATGTTACCCTGGTTTTCATTTTATTCAAGTTGTTCATGGATCTCAAATAACTATAAATTCATTTTGAAAGTAGTTTTGAATTCAATTTTTGAAGAGGAAAGTTGATTTGTTGAAAAATCCAGACCTTTGTCTATTTAGCAGGGCTCAGTCAGGGCTGGACAGGGATTAGAAATCGGCCACTGACTTTTACAAAATTACATTATTTGCTGATTGGGGGGGTCGGGGTGGGGTGTCCTCCACCATGAATGCTGGCCCACAGCCCCATCGCCCCACCAGGAAAATGCCCAGTTTGCCAAATGGCTGGTCCAGCCCTGGGCTCAATTCATGCAAGGTTCCCCGGCGTCTGGTAGCACGTGGGAAACTGATAAATAGGACTGAAGTCCAAAGTTTTAACGAACCCATCAAGAACATAATCAGGTAATGGATCCACGGAGGCCCCGGAGAATCCGTCTGATTATAAATATCCAATGGAATTATGACTGATTAGGTATCTTTTCTCTCTCCCCTCCACCCGGGAGGAACCCTTCAGACATCAGGCTATACATGAAAGAAGAGAATGGCACACCACTCGATGGCGCTCCGCGGCTGTGGGGCTATTTATGTCCCCGGACATTGCAAGGGTCGGCGGGGTTGATGAAATGACGTATCCCTTTGTGTTGCAATTGAGAACATGTCAGGTTGTCATTAAGCCCAATTCAACCAATTGCCTCGGAAAAACGAACTCCGTTCGGTTAAGCTTGGATCAAGATAAAAGTTGACAGCACAGAAGAATAGAATATTTCGGTCCTCTAGCTTTGTAGTGATTGCTAATTATTCCCGGTTTAAGGAGGACGGTAGCAGAAATGCACTGATTTCATAATTTGCCGGAGCCGTCACTGAATACTGATTCGCCTTGCTGCATTAGCTGGGTCATTCTCTGCTTCTTATTCCGGCGTGAGGGATGAGCCTCGCTTGGCTTGTGGCGCCTCACACCTGCTGCTCCTGCAGGCCGACGCTGGGAGCCGCCTGGACGTCTAAGAAGCTTGGCTGGGACAGTAAATGTCACCAAACGATGATCATCTTCTCCTTACCGAAGATGTTTATTTCCTGGGAGAGTTAATGAAGAATGCATGGCCATTATTATATTATTATTATTATTATTAACCACAACAACAAGAATATTAATATTGTTATTATTATTGTTGTCCTTGTTGCCTAGCAAGCACTTTGTTTCAGAGCATTTCAATTCTACAACAAAGTATAAACACAATCTAGTTGGAGCAGGTGGGATGGTGTCTGGATCTTGTTTGTCATTTACTGTTTTAATACATTTTTATGGTTGAAATTGTTGCATGAAGGGTACACCCTGCTCCGGGGTCCAGAGGCTTTTTACGGAGGTAAACAGTCTGGCCTGTGGGAGAATCGAGGTGCCAGTTTGAGCTGACGCCCCGAAACATCTGGCCTGCTGGGCTACGGACTGTTTGCCCTTGAGGAACAGAACACATCTGGGGGAGGCTAAAATGGCAAAGATCTGCTTCCTTTCAGTAAAAAGCTTCTACCACTGTGTAGCAGCCAATTATGTATTAATTACCACTAATGTAATAACACGCCAATAACGTAATACATTTATCTGTTCTTAATGTAGTAAAAGTTAATAATGTAATTAATACCTGGTCGATAATGTAGTAACTTATTACTCTATTGGCTAAATTTATTATATTATCGAATCAGAAAATGTATGAGATTATTGGCCAGTTATTATATTATCGACTTTTATTACATTAAGAAAGGAAAAATTATTATGTCACTGGCAGAGATTACATTATTGGAAGTTATTACAATATTGGTAGATATTGCTACACACCGTCCAAAATGTACTTTTTTTCCAAATACGCATAGATATATTTGTTAATTATATCGTTAATCGGTGCTCAAACCAGAATTATCTATGGCATATTCATATAATATTACATATTACATTCTGAATATTTTGTATGTTGCATCTTTTTCTCACATCAGAGATTTCTTCAACACTTTCATAAGATTCTTTTCAAATGCAGTTGCTTATATTTTTGAATATATTACAAATTGAAAAGACAGTCCCACGTCAGTTCACGTTCTCACAATAACGGCTAAAGATAGGTATTTAAGTGTCTACCCTTATGTGTTTTCTCGGTAGATAAGATGCTTACATTTTCACTTGCATTAAATGACATCCTTGTATTTCATTTTATTTCCCCGCATAAGCCGATTGCGGCGACTGCCGCGCTCTCGTCACTGTTCCGCGGACACTGTGAACATTCCGGAATCCATGCCCTGAAAGGGTCCTCGTCCTCAGACCCTCAGGAGATAACACCCGTTTATTGTGCTCTGTTGGCGGGGCCGTCCGCACACTGCTCTGTGTGGGGCTGAGGGTGGGGGGGGGGGTGGCGTCGGCCCCCTCAATAGGCGGCTCTTAAGCCTTGTAGCCGCTCCCTGGCTGTGTTAAGCCAGGATATGTGAACCTTTCCCCAGTAGGGGTCCCTAGCCCTCATGTGCTGGGGGGTCACTGGCTTGGCGGAGAGGGACACAGCTTTGAACATGCAGGCTTCTCATGACTCCCAGTCACACTAGACACCTACACCCCCCCCCCGCCAACAAAAAAAAAAAAGCCTCAAGGCTTTTATTCCTTCAATGGCTACTTTCCTGGGAGGGACAGTCCCTCCTTCCCATCTCCTTATTAGCATAAAGCATAGGGGGGCAGTTTTTTCACTTTGTTGAAAGCTAATATTTTGCTTTTCCTTTCAGTTCAAAGCATTTTGGGTCTTTCTGACATCAGTAGCTCATCACGGCACTTTGCCAGTCTATCCGAGGAGGGCTCCTAGCCCAGAATGACTGGTAGTGGTTGGGGGGGGGGGTTATATCAAAGTAGTACATCCTGTTGGGCCTGGTCCTGTCCTGTCATGGCTCCTGCATCCCTCTTGGTGTGCTCTGAGTGTCCCCCCACCTTGGGCAAATGCTGGGCCGTATGGGCCTGATCAACAGGTCGGCCCACAGAGTGGAGATGTGTGTGTGTGTGTGTGTGTGTGGGGGTCCCGCTCTGTCAGCGCCGCCCCGGCCTCGTGCTCCGCCGGCATGGACCCTGTGTGCGGGAGCTGAGCTCTGTCCTCGCTCGCCATTGTGTTCACACAGCGTTGATGGGTTTGCTTCACTTCTGCGACCTCATTACTGGCTTTGGCTTTCAAGTGCTGCCGTCTTTCAGCGTATGCAAATGACGGCGGAATCGCTCACCTGAGAGTTGATATTGCCCGCTTTAATGTGCATTGAAAATCTAATGTTTGTATTTAGAGTATAACATCCTGTTCTTTTGAGACGCGCGCAGAGCTAAGCGGGACCCGGCGTGCGTTTGATGTTGCCTTCGAGTGTTATTAATTTCATATTCTATTATCCCTATACCCCTACCCCTCCCGCCCCCCCACCCCAACCCGAGGTGGAAGCCGCCATGTACGAGCTGTTTGATGAGCTGGCGCAGAAACAAAACGATGGTAAATAAGTTAATTTCTCTTGAAAGGGAATGCATTCGCCGGATAAATAAGGCCCGGCCGCCGCCGCCGGTTAATAAGTGCCATTGCTTAGCCCGCCGGGACGGACTTCGCTGAAGTGGCCACCATTGTATCAGTATTTTGTCTGATTTCTGTGTGTGTCCCCTATTATCCATCAGGCTATGGTTTCCGCACCTCAAAGAAGGACCCCCCCCCCCAAAAGCAACCAACATATACAATCCACCTCCCCACTACAAAACAGAAACTACCTTTTTCCCCCATATTGTTGTAATTACCCAGACAAGAAACCGTCTTTGTTCATGTTCCCATAGTTACTCGACCGAGGATTCCTGAAAAATGTGGCGGGTCAAATCCGAGTCGGACCCGCGGCCGTCGGCGAGGCCAGCCAGCAGCCTGCGTCCGCATCACTCAAATTCGCATGCGAAACACACAACTCGCATGCAGCGGCATCCCATGCGCTGCTAAAAATGAGCTCATGCATCAGTTTATCTGCCAAGATGCCAAGTTCTTGTATGTATTTGTCAATGCTGATGTGTCATAATATCATCGCAGTGTCACCATACAGCCAGATGGTTTGAAGTAAGGTATGCATGTTCATTTCCTCCTCAGGCAGATAGAACCAGCAAGCCTGTGCCATTCTGAGTCCTGGGAGCATCTTCGGCGATTTCTTCGGGTGACATGAAGAGAACCTTGTTTCTGTGGCTTTGGTTCAAAACTTACTAGCGTCTTTGAAGTTCAGCCTGAAGAAACTCTTACTGGTTTATATTGTTTTACTCTGAATTTGCACATTTTAATGCTAAATTGTGTTTTTCGTTCTGAGCTATAGTACACTTACTACCCAGATAAATAAGACTTTTGCACAGTGCTGTATCTTGTATCATCTGCCTGCGAAACCATCATCTTTGTATTCGATAGATGGTTTATTTATAATGTGTATATGAAATATTCATTAGGTATGAATATAATGATTCAGTTATATCAAATTCAAACATCGCAGAATCTTACTGAAAGCATTTCGGCTTGACATTCCTTTCATAAGCGTAAAGGGGTTTGGCAGGTATATCAGTAAACTGCACATGCTGGGATTTTGTTTTTCTGATCACATGACACAAGTTCTGACACCACCAGACCAGCAGCTGTGTAGCCAGGGACCTCCTCATACTTTTCAGGATCTTCATATAACCTGCTAGTGAGGAATCATAGTGCCCTGTGTTCCGTCTGTAGGATGTCTGAGACAGTCCCCTGACTGACATTACACTGAGGCATGGTGTTTCAACTGCACTGCTGCTGGCCAATGAAAATCCAGCTGGTCATGCAGCATGACCTTTGGCCAATAGGAAGTCACCTGTCTGACGAACTGGCACTGATCCCAACCAGGGCTTTGTCGCATCAAACCCAATGCAGAGCTTCAGCTTACGCATTTTCTATTATTTTGTCCAGGGTGTCCCAATCTGGTCCTCAGGGACGCATAGTCGGTCCACGTTTTTGCTCCCTCCAAGTTCCCTGTCAGACAGTGCACGTTTTTGCTCCCTCCAAGTTCCCTGTCAGACAGTGCACGTTTTTGCTCCCTCCAAGTTCCCTGTCAGACAGTGCACGTTTTTGCTCCCTCCAAGTTCCCTGTCAGACAGTGCACGTTTTTGCTCCCTCCAAGTTCCCTGTCAGACAGTGCACTTTTTTGCTCCCTCCAGGTGTTGATGTCACCCTGACTGTAAAATGTGCAATATTCAGGTGTGCATGACCAGCAGGGCGGTAGCAGTGAGTCACAAGGGCACCAAGTGGGGTGAAGCCTAAGACTACGAATGCCTGTTGCTTCCCAAGGTATTGCCCACACCAGGCACCAGGGCTGATCTGATGCTAGAGCACAGCAGCTTCTAATCTATTTAGTGTGTTTTCAAGATCACATATATTAAGCAAACTAAACCAGGCTTATCAGAGCTTTATGTGTCTGTGCTCTTCTAGTTAAAGAGCTTTTCTTTGGGTGCCTTCACCACGCTCACGTACGATAATCTTTGCCGACTCTGGCACAGTATCAGAGATAAAACAATGAATGAACTTATGAAACTGACTGAAATCAGATAACAGTGCTTTGATATTCTGTGGCTCCTGGGTTTACCGTACAAAATGCTGCCTGCTTGAGGCGGACGTGATGATGTGATATGAACTCCCCAGCCTAAAAGCAAAAGCACGTCATGATAGGAAGAGAGGGTTCTAGGGACACCGGGGGCCCTCGTCAAAAAGCTGCATTAGGGCCCCAACACATCGAACCCGACATGGTAAAATTTATGACCGTTAATTTAGCGTGAAGTCTAAATTAATAATATCAACAGAGAATTGAATCAAGACAATTCCTTCACTTTCACTTTACAGCGAAAAACAGAATCCACAAAGCAAATTTGTCGTTGCAGTGTACTATGTAATCGGCCGTCCTTGGGCCCCCCCCCTCAGCTCGGGGGCCCCAGGCCACTGCCTGCACTTCCTGTCCTGTCTCTACACCTCTGTTGATAAGAAGGACCTTACAGTAAACTCACTTCTCTCTGATGAGTCTTTTCCCGCCTTTTATTGTCCAGTAGATCAAGTTAAGGTGTCGCCTCTTCAGGCTTCAGCCGCTAATCATCCGTCCTCCCATCTTACAGACCTCTGGCTCTGCACGGGGTTGCCGGGGGAGACGGCTGGAGCATCTTCCAGGTAACAGAGAATAGAAGGTAAGGGTACTTGATCTCAGCTGTGCAGCACTGACTTAATTTCAAATACCACGCTGACCGTGGGAACTTAAATCCTGACGAAAATCACGATACATTTTAAAATTCAATTAGTGAGTTATTCAATAAATTTGATTCGTACATTTAAAGAGATGCTGCCGGTGAATAAACTGCTGATTAAAATAAGCAATGTGTATTTATAAATAATGCATACTGGTAAAGCTAATTTAGACAAAGACGTGTAAAAATGATAATGCAGAGGTAATCCGCCGTGCCTGTCACAGCAGTGACAAGCAATTTATACCACTGGAGGATAATATTGGTGATTAAAGTTTTATTAGAGAGTAAGGTCGCTTATTCGGGGACTTTGCTGGTCCAAACTTCTTACCCTGTGAATGTGCAGGATCTCAAAGGACACTCTGTATATAGGAGCAGACAACCAGCATGCCCAGCTAACCAGGGCTGAGTCACCTGCACAATTTATGATGCTCCCAACATTTGATTTGACATCCTTACTGTAATAATTTCATTATTCATTATTAAAGATCTAACTAAAAGCATTGCGGAAGCACACAGACTCTCATAAGATTAGCACACAAGCTTTAAACTGTAACCTGAGGTGATGCTTAATGCTGAACTCTTGACATCTTGCCATGCCCTACAGGACACCTGAGCAGGATGGTCATATGGGAAGGCCTCTGACGCCCCCTTGTGGCAGACGGCGTTACTGTTCGGCAGCTTTCACGGCACCGTTTGTTTCTAAAGAATCTAAAGAAGATCGCAGGACTGATGCGGGAGCAGCACTGACTCAGCCGAAATCTTAGCATCAGAGACAACGATTGTAACTAGCAGAATATGTGCCTTTAAGCCAATTAAAGGACAGCAGGATTACCAGTAGTAATGCCGCATTTTATGGACAATAAGTAAGACCTCTTTGTTTGTTTGCTGATTCAACTAAACTGAAAGCTATGGGGGAGACACAGTGGCTCGCGGGCTAGCACTGTCACGTGACACAGTGGTGGCTTCGAATCCTACTCCTATGCTTTGTGTGTGCTGTTTGTATATGCTGCCCTTGTTATGTAGGTTTCACCTGGTTTCCAAACTGGATTCTCTAAATTGCTTATATTGTGTGATTGTGAGCATGTGCCCTATAATGGTCTGGCATCCCAGCCTTCCCTTGCAACTCCTGTTGAGACTGTGCCTGTTCTGGATAAGCAGTGGATGGATGGATGGGTGGATAAACTTCCATTAAGGCCCTGGATCAAAAGCCCTTCTACTGGTGCTCAGGTCTGTGCTACAGTAGTAGTGAAATGCGAACAGTGCACAATAGTGTACTGTGACAGTAAATGTTTACTGAGGTCAGCTCTACATGAATGCTTCTATTTAGAAACGTTTGCCCTAATGATTGTCAAAAAAGGGACGTTTCTAAAAAAGGCAATGAATCTCTGACCACTAGGTGGCAGCAGATACCAACTTACAGAGTGTCTCGCGACTTGTCTATTTGATCTTGTAAAGATGAGGTAATTCAAGTGCACCGTCTATAGTGGCTACTCTTCAGGCTGAGGCCATGATGATGAAGGTCTGCATTTAGGGAATGTTACATGACGTATTGACTGACTTGGGCAGGCCACTCTGTTTTCAGCTTGGGTTGTTTGTTAAACACCAGTGCCGTGCGCCTCTCTGCAATGCATGCATTAATCCCTCTGGAATCAATGTCATTCTTTGTGCAAATCAGGTCATAAGACACTTACTGTATTTTATGACGTGTGTTACTTGTTTTTTAATAATACCTAGGCTATTGTACTGTCATGTGTCATTACAGGTCTATTTCTGACTTTTCACTGCAGTAGAACTTAATTTAAAGTATTAACCAACCAATGACGTGGGAAGATGTTTAGAAGACAATTTGACATTATTTAACGCAATACATTGCAGGTAAATTGTGTATTATAGCACATAAGCACTTTTCCAAAGTCGCAAATTCCCGCTCAATAGCTGAGCCATGTCTGTTTCTGGACCCAGAGGCAGCCGTTTGATTGCTGTCCTACTGATGTTTTGTGCACAGAAACAGGGGCAAACCAAACCTCTCCAGTTCCAGACACCTTGGTCTCAAGTCCATGTCAGTACAGACCCGCTGAAGCCGTGTTTCCCAGCCTAGTCCTTGGGATCCACAGGGTGCTTCCTCCCAGCTCCCAGTAAAGAAAAAACATGGACTGTCTGCGGGTCCCTGAGGACCGAATTTGGAAACGCTGCTCTGAAGACGGACCCCTGGCAGATGAGGTGGACCCCCCCCCCCAACATGGACCTTCATGTCTCATTTCTGGTTTTCACTTTGGTAGGTTAAGGGGGGTGGGCGGGGGGGGGAGCGTGAAGGTATATCACCAGGGTTTCGTGCAGAACCAGCGGGCCGATAACTGTTAACTGGCCGATAGTCGCGTGTTCATGCTCAGTATGGGCTTAGCTCGCGCTTGCAGCTGGATCTCCAGTTGCATAGGAAGATTATGTTACTGTAGAACTGTTATTGGAAACGTTATTACTTTTTAATGGTCTAGAAGAAGCCGCTTTGTGACGTGATGTAAAATGTTACAAATCTGAAAATCCACAATTAAGAACACTGATTGAAAAATGCTTCAAAGTGAAAGTTGTTACTATGACAAATGTTAATGTGCTTGGGAGTTTATGTAACATAACTCAAGCCTTCTTACGCGAATTGCCTTAATGACTTGGGGAAATGGTACTGGAGAATTCTCAAGGGGTAAGATCAGATACCTTAGCACTATGGATTACTGCAGTCTTGCAAAGGGGCTCAAAAGTTCCCCTTATTCAAGTTGGGGTCCGGCTCCTTCAGCCCATATGTTTTGGGCTTGAGAAACACCACCATGGTCACCCCAGTTTGCCCCGTCGAGTGGGTGGGCCATATAATGATATGTGCAGAAATCTCTAATTAGGCACTCCAGGAAGGAACCAATGACTGATCTGTCTAGAACAGTGTTTCCCAATCCGGTCCTCGCGGACCTACAGAGCTCCTGCTTCTGGTTCCTTACTGTTGTACTCCTAAGAATTTTATATTACCTGAATTAATTACTAAAAACATTTTATTTTTGTATTTTGCCAAACTATTCAAAGTTTACAGTTAGAAACAAAAGTAACTACACTATGCAATGATATAATATACTGTATATACATTAAGTACAATGCAATTTATAATGATATATAAATTAAATGAATCCTTTAACAATAACAGTATCTGAGAACTCATTCCGGTAAATTAGTGTACTTAAAAGTCGACCGCATTCGATCAGTCACCGACTTTCTTTCTGGATACAGTCACTTCAGTCATTCGGAGATTAACTAATGATTAACGCTGAGCATATAAAGGTAAGGGATTCCTTTACTGACGGCTGGTTACGTCAGGTGCCTCTCGCAACCGCATGAAACAAAGGCGTTACCATGCAGTTTTGCTACAGTACAGAGGTGGGGGTGGGGTGCGCCCAAGCATCACTTGCAGCACGAAGCCAGGCAACACAGAGCCGTATAGGATTTCTCCTCCGCTCGTGTTAGGAATGGGGTGACGTCATGCGTCCGAGGGCGTCGAACTAGCTTGACGGGGGCGTGTCCTTCTGGCTCTGACGGGCTTGACTGACAGCCCTTTTAATACGCGAAGGGGAAAACTTACTGGAGAGTTTTAAAGACGCATCGATACTGTTAGCGCCGAGTCTCTGTCGCGCGCCAGTCCTGCGTGCGATGCTAATTACCTATTTATATGCCAGGAAAGTACGCGCACAAAGAGGTTTTGCCCATCCGACTCCTGCCATGTGTTTTAGTCCGGGTTACGCGTACTATGTTAATGCAGTTACTGACCACGATCGCGTAGAATCTGCCGCTGCATGTTAAAATTACACGTCTGTATGTAGAAGTAAACACAGGGTGCGAATTTTTAAAATAATCCAGTATAAGGTGTCGCGCGGCGCGGGTCAGTTTAACTTGAGTGCATGCGGCCGTCCGTGTGGGTTACCCCAGCGGCGTGTCTCGACATGCCCTGCACCCTGTCAAGTCCCGTATACTGTACTTTCGGATGTTATCGCTTTAAAAGGCGATTCCTTTCAGGGGGCAGGTCCTTTAACTGGGGTTAGGCTGTCTCACGACCATTCAGGGCTCTATAAGTTTTTTTGCCTGCTGCGGGCTGTCAGTAGGAGGAATGTGGCATGGGATAATTAGATATCGGAGCGCATAGATGGTGGATGGTACCGCGGGTGAAGTAGCGATCGTTTTGCAGGTTGCGATTAGAACTCTTCAAAAAGAGGGAAACGGATTATTTTTCGCCCGATTTATTTTTACGTGCACGACTTACGGAGAAACTCAGAAGCTCTCGCCTGTCGGGTTATTAAAAGGACTTCGGAGCGAAAGGGAAATTGTCAAGATGGCAGCGCAAGACTAGCTAGCAAATGATGTTTATTCCAGGCGATTTTTAATTTCAATTTAATCAATTCCAAGTCGATTAAGAATATTATTCCGAACTATAAATGTAATGCATATACTTTTATAACGTTATTGCACATTTTGCGCTGTCCTGTGGTTCTTAGCATTTATAGCTAGTTGCATTGCATCAGTGCATCGCTGGATCTTGACTGTGCACGGTAGATACAAAGGAGCGGATCCATTCAATTACGGGCAAAGTCGTATTAAGAATTCCTGAAGTGGCCGGTATGTATGCAAACCGCTAATACTGACAGCTAGCGACTAACCAGCGATGTATTTGTATTGTAATTCTCTGCGATATTAATGATAGCTAGTTTACTAGCTCAGAAGGCGTATGGAGTTTACCGAGAATTATGCGATAAGCTGTTTGAAGTGAGGAAAAAACTCCACAACTGCGGATCGTTTGATCTTAATAATCGCTTACGACATATGTATAAACATTAAACTAATCGGACTGGGAGCCTGCTAGACTTTGGGAGCACCTTGAAAATTTAAGCGCATTCATGGGATGCCACTTTGACAGGTAGCTGGCTGTCTGGTGCTCTTTATGTGTTGACTGATCGGCGCGTCTTCGGGGACGAGAGAAAAAGAGAGAACTAAAGATGGCAGAGGCGCCACCCCCTGACCCCCTTTCTTCACTGGACGTGGACATAGACCCCGATTTCGAGCCGCAGAAAAGGCCACGATCATGCACTTGGCCTCTGCCACGACCCGAGTCCAGCACGGGGAAACCCGAATCGACCGACACGGACATTATCCCCGAGGAAGAGGACGACGAGGAGGACACCGCCGGCTCTATGACCATCAACGCCAATGGTTTACTGAACAGCACCAGTATTGCGGGGGAAGACCAGAACAGCCCAAGTACTATAGCAGAAGATATAAACGCAGGCTCTGCTGGTCAGGACAATGCAGGATCTCCGCTCTCCTCGCAGTCCCCTCCCGCTACTGGCAGCGGCGCAGGCAGCGGTGCACCTGGAAACCAGCAGCCGAGGAAGTCCTCCTCACGCCGGAATGCCTGGGGGAACCTCTCCTATGCAGACCTTATAACCAAAGCCATAGAGAGCGCACCCGACAAGAGGCTGACCCTATCCCAGATATACGACTGGATGGTCAGATCTGTGTCGTACTTCAAAGATAAAGGAGACAGCAACAGCTCCGCGGGATGGAAGGTAGGCAGAGGCATATGTCCAAGCAGGGCATGTGGCTGTGGGTCTCGAGCACACTGACAGCTCGGGGAGTTCCTAGCGGAGTGCTTTAAGAGGCAAAGCGTTTCATTAAAGAAAAGTTTCGTTAAAGCTCCGTTAAAGTACTTTCGAAAAATCCCTTTGCAGAAAGATCGGGGTTTTCCATTGTATCGAAACAGGGTTCAGGTAAACACGAGTGGCTGAAATTTTGTTTGCATTTTAATCACGCGATGTATCAAAACTTCAAATAATCACGCGCAGCTGAAACAATCGTATCAGCACGCCCGCTATATTTAGATGTTGTTACGTAATATCCTACCTGAGGTGAAAGCACGGCGTAGCTGGAGAAGAACAAATAGTCTCGCCCTCTCACACATGGCCCAGCTTGTGGGGAGGTCAAAGATGAAAAGTTAAAGATTACAGATCGCAGAATTGGATCGTTTTAACAGCTGATTGACTGACGCTGCTGTAAAGGAGAATGGGTCGGCGTGACAGATAGGGGGCGGGGGGTATGGTGAAACGCTGCATACGCGACAGCGGCATAGCATCAGTTGAAGTGTAGCCCCTACCGATGAACTAGTCTATTTTCATACTATATTTAATTGAACTGAGATTTCTTTCAAGATTGCGGGTTCTGCACTAAGAGCTGGCACAGAAGTAACCACGATAATCTGGAACTCAGGGACACATCATATTTTCTCCAATTATAGTTCTGTTTTGTCTAACCAATGGTCAAAAAATACCATAGTGAAATGTAGGTACGTGATGCACAAAACGTGAACGTAAACTATGAAGTGGGTTGCAGAAGATGTCAGTGCGCGTCACCTGTTCAGCGCATTGCCATCCATGATAACGGCTGCGTTAGTTACAATCCAACAGCCCCCTCGCCTGAAACGCTAATGCGCGGTCAGATAAGCTCACTAAAGTTACGCCGGCTTGTCTAACGAGACGTATTGCTAACCGCGTAAGTGAAAGATGGCCGCTGTGCCGTGGCCCGTGCATATGACAGCGCCGGAAACCTGCCTGGACTTGTTCCAATGAACTTTGTGTCATGTTATTTAACTCTGAACACACAGGCTCAGGTTCCCGCTCCAGTGAAGGGCCCGGGGGGTTGCCAGCGAGGCCGAGGCCTGGCGTGACCAGGTTATGTCGGACTCGGTAGTGTTAAGGTCACCCAGAGTCTCCTCCGGGCTGTAATCACCCCACTCTTATCTACCAAGCCCTTTGTGTCGCGATGGATTTATCTTCTGTGTGTCTGAGCAGCAAAGTCTTTAACGTCAAGACAAACTGAGTCTCAGGCCGCTTTGGTTCAGCTACGTACAAAAGGTACATCAGGAATACCTGCATGTCAGTCCCCACACTAGTAACCAAAAGTCTACTGGATTTAATAAATAGTTTTAAAAGAACCTATCAGCTTCCTAATAACTGAAACTGTGTGGAAGTATTTTCATTGTACTTACAAGGTGAGTTATGACGTTATCCCAGGGAGAACTTTGTATCGGCTAACATTTTAAAATGGACTTTAATCTTTTTAAAAGCCAGATGCATTTTTATCTTGGGTGTAGTGGGGTTCATAGAGGCCTGTATTGTAGTAAAACACTGTTGAGACAAAGCCTGAAAGTCCCTAGAGCTGTCTTGAGTAAGAAGCATGTTTCACTTTTAAATCCTTCTGTGTAAGTAAAGATGGTCACCATGCTGTGTAAACTGATGACTAGGGACAGCTGTTTTTCCAGACCTACAAATGTTCGTCTTGGCAAGCGCAAGTACGAGTGTGGACATTACTGTAAACACGGCTTCAGAGCGACATTGTCTCCGCTCTTAAAGAATGAGGACAAGGCGTGTTTCCCAGGCCGAATTCGTTGAAGCTGCGCTGTGAAATTGAGCGGTTTAGCTTTGTGGCATTCGGAAACCATCACGCATGTGGCCTTAGTAAGACCTTGGGGGGGCGGGATCTCCCTCAGATTGTAGTGGGGAGACAGATTATGTCGCAAATTCAGTACAATACACAGAGAAGTGAACCATGATACTTACTGATGAGCATGGTTGTTTGTTCGTCATGGGGTTTACTTTTCCGGAAGCTTCTAAGTGTTTGAAACCTCAGCCTGGCGGCATAGGTAACGGTGGTGTAGGCCACCCAATGTACCTGCCTCTACTCGCCAATTAATACTTAAATATTAAATCAAATTTAAACAACGGTACGATAGTAGGATTGGGTTGAATGCTGATTGCGCTTATATAGCCTAACAGGTGTGTGTGTGTGTGTGCGTGTTGAGGTGTGTACTAGACAAGGCCATTGTCTAAGTGTTTGCAGACCTGTATCAAACAAGCACTTACTAGCATTACCTGTGAGGACAGGGATTTTTCAGCAAAAGGACAGCTCCTCACATCCCAGGAGAGAGGCTTACTGTTGTACCCTTGAGCAAGGAGTTTAACGTAACGCACAAATGGACCGTGTTACTCTGTGTAACCATGAAATTATGTGCAGCCACAAACCAGTGTAATGGAATTTTCACTGGAGATCAGCATGAACGTTGTGAAATGAAAACGAGACTTCTAATTTGAGTCAGCGTCCCTCACGAAAGCGACCTGTTTCCTTAGAATGAAATTGGTGGGGGTTGGCACCAAATTCTAGGCCCCCTCCTGGGAGGGGGCGTGCCAGGCCCAGTTCCTGCAAAAGCGATTGCTTGGGCTCGCCCGTTCTCTGGCTGTGCCAAGGCGTATCCCTAACGGACTTGGCGCTGACGTTTGACGCACGGGCATGTGACTCCACAGAGAGGGTGCCTTTTCCCATATTCAGGCTTATCGGCTTGGATTCCCAAAGCCTCAACTCTCCCATCATTGCCTCCAACGCGTCCACATGGTGTGTTTATGGGGGAGGGGGATATCCAGTGGCTGCCCAGATAAATCAAGCTGTCGTTGACAAATCGAGTGGAATTTGTCAAAACGGCAGAGCCGTCCAAGGCTTCCACTGAAGGTTCACAGCATGGCACCACCTGCATGACACCACGAGGATCACCTGCTGCATCAGTGTTATCAATGATCATTATGTACCGTAAGCCTCTGCAGAAACACTACATCTTGTAAATGTGATTAGCGATGGTCTGTCCTTGGTTTCTCAGTAGCAGATATTTGGGCTTTCCCTTTACTGGTCACTGCAAATCAAAACTGTCTCAAACTGGCTGTTTATAAATTAAAATTCCTGTTTATCGCAGTGTGTTCCGCCATCCGTTAATTATTCATCGCTTTCAGCATTTATTCTGCATGCTGTATAAATATTTAAGAGGCCACTTATGGCTGAAGCGTGTTCCTGAGAGCACTGCAGGGCCAGACAAGTCCGGCTAAGGCAACGAAAGCATCCAAAAACACTCTGGTTTGCTTCTTCAGTTCTACCGAAACATTCTGTTTTTGCTTTTTTCCCCTTGAAATTCATGTCACGTCACTCAGTGGGCAGCATATTTATCTCACACCTCTAGGGTTGTGGTTCAAATCCCACCTCCTCTCTGGGTTTCCTCCCACAGCTCAGAAGCATGCAGTTAGGGGAACCACTGACTCTGAGTTGCTTGTGGTGTGTACATACTTGTGCCCTGCAGTAGACTGGCAGACCATCCACGGTGTAACCTTTCCCTGTGCCCCATGCTTCCTGTCCCCCCGCAAACCTGTCTTTGATAACCATTTGGGAGATGGATGATATGAATTATTATCAGTATATTCACATTTACTTATTTACTTTTGTCCAAAGTGACATATAAACAACGTAGATAGAATATCACAAGTATAGAGCTGTCAAGAGGCCAGCTACGCATAAGTGCAACTAGGCTGGACTTCCAATGAATGATCATTAGCAAGTGCAAGGTAGCACTGGAGCAAGAGCTTTACAATATGCTAAAAACATAGCGAGAACTTAATAAGAGAGCTATTCAAGTCAACGACAAAGTGCATGTAGTATTAACAGTTGTATTTCTAGTAGGGGTGGGCGATATGGCAAAAATATCATCACGATTTTTTTACAGTTAAATCATGATTTCGATTTTATCACAATATTTATACTGATTTGAATGATATAGATTTTACTATTTTGCAAATTACTGAACAGTACAACCAAACTATTTTCCTTTGTAAAAATATAGTCCTAAAGAACAAAAACAGGATTTTAGCCAAAGAACATTTCTGAACAGATTTTAATCAGTTTGTGCAATTTTGCCAACAAGTTTATTTAAAGCTAAATAAATACTTAAAGTTACTTCAGAACAAAATATCAACAAGAACAAAAACTTACAAATGGTAAACAATAAAAATGGCAACTCTTATTATGGGCTAATGCAATTCTTAAACTATTACTGAATTATTCAACATTGTCATTTTAACATGACATGACAATACCTCTGAACCTCGCGTTCCGTTTTTTCGCGGCATTCGGAGTACAGACGTGGAATGGCAGTGCTGGAGAAATATTTTCGGCTGGGCAGCTCATATCGCGGATCAATTACTTTCGGTAGACTTTTAAACCCCTTTTCTACAGTTTTGATGGGAACCATATCTTTTCCGAGGTAAAAGGTAACTGCTTCTGTTATGTCTTTCCATCGCTTGCTTGTCCTGTCATACGGAGCGCCTTTCTCAAAAGCTTGTGTCAGAGTGGTGTGTTTTGGTTTGGTAACTGTTGCCTCTGCTGCCTGTGCTGTGACTGCTCTCCTAGCCTCTATACTCTCGGCATACTGTTTTGGATGTTGTCTCTAAGTGATTGAAAAGGTTTGTCGTGTTGCCGTCCAACGTGCGAACCTTTCTCTGCAGACTTCGCAAATAACAACTGTTTGTTCCTTATCGTTTGGGTAAAAGCCAAACCACTTCAATGTCACCTATGTAGAGTTTTTTTAGGGACCAACTCATCCATTACATTCTCACTTTCAGCCATTGCTTCCCGCTACACTCAGAATCAAAGGGAGTGGTGGAGCACTTTGGTTGGCTGAGCGCTGTTTCTATAAGGCGGGCATTAAGCGGACTAGCAAATAGTGTGCTTTGGCTGAGGAAAAAAATTAGGAAGAGCATAGGGCTGCAACAGACAGATGGAATGCAATCTATATAGACGATTCTACGATCTCTCTACTTTGGCAGATCGTCAACACATAGATCGTCTTCACAATCTCATATCGTCATATCGCCCACGCCTAATTTCTAGTAGTTGTGTTAAGAGGTGGAAAATTCAGGTTCAGAAATTAAAAATTCGCACCAAGATTTTATTTCAACAAAGCAGTTGAGTACTCTGTGATTCTGTTTCCCGAAGCCTTCTTAGTCTGGATTTGAACTTTCTTCACTTGAACTATCCACCTCTGGTCATGTTTTCATTGATGTCAAGTAGAAATTAACGTATCACTCATAACAGAGTGTGAAATGCCGGGTGCGAAAAGCAGTATAATGTGTCATACTGCATGATAGTCCGGGGGAAGAACATGGACCTGTTTGGATGCAGTTAGCTCCCTGATGCATGTTTTCATCCTGAGAGCGATGACCAACCACGTGGATAATGTCTGGCATGCTGCCTGTGGACAGACCTGTGGCCGCTGGAGTGACAGATCCGGGAAGCATCGCTGATCACTTAAGGTGACTGAAGAAAAGCCATTTCAAGCACAGGCCTTGTCCCAGACCACAGCATGCGAGTCAGAATGCTGCATGGCCCGTGTGCCGCCTTGCAACCGCCACCGCGTCACATGACTGCCAGCCAGAATATCAGCTCCTCCCCCCCCCCCAAAATGAGGGCAGCACGTGTAGCTGATGAACAGCGAAGGCAAGCAGGGTATGGGAGGTGTCTGATAAAGGATGACCTTGCAAACCTCACACCTCCCTGGCTGCCAAGGCCAGGACTGGCTGAAAATGCACTCAGATAAGTGAGTGATCGAGGCTCCTCAATAAACTTGCGCTGACTCTGGGGCACGCAGATGCGTATATCTTCATGCTGTGTGCAGCCTGCTCAGGGAGCGGAGGGGGGATTTGAAGTAGTCTCAGGCAGAGGCTTGGTCTGGGTGTGTAGACCAGATGCAGCCTCGTGAGCCAATGGAGATTTTTTTTGAAGGTGTCTCACCATTTTGACCTGGGTTTTAAACTTTAATTTGTTTTCCCCCAAGCCCGTCTCTTCCAATTACACCACTCTGCCCAGCACCACACACTGATAAGGGGTGCTAAATTGTTCTTGATTAAAATTTAATTGACTACAATAAAGCTAGCTGTCTGTGTCAGGCAGCTGGGCTGAGACAAACGTACAATTAAAGATGGCAGGCCTTCACAGCAAGGTGATGTCAGGGAAGAAAACAGCCCCTCTGAAAATATCTTTCTTCCTTCAGACATTGAACTTGCGTACTTTAAAAGGTAAAGACTTTAAAGATTTAGGATCTAGTAGCTTAGTACTAACAGTATAAGAATAGTTTTTTTGTAGTAATGATGGTGGATTTGCTTTGCTTTGAACAAAGGCTTTTTAGAAGTACTTGTCTGATTTACACACACCCACATCATGTGACTCTCAGAAGAAGAAAGTCACCCAGTAATTCATATTTTTAGCATGATTGGTTTGGCTTCCTACCTGGGAGAACTGGGATGGCAAGTGTTGAATATTTCCTTGGTTAGTCACTGTCTGTCTGACAGGGCGTGCGATCACACAACCCCACCCCCAAAGCAATTAATATGGTTGTATTAATTGATAATCCCGGCAGGCTTAATATTACTGTGAGTCAGCAGGACGTCGGATTAACCCTGGGACACAGGCAGGGGGCATTCACAGACGGGACGTGGATGGGCACGAACGGCAGGATGATAAATACTTACCTCAGTGTGATGTTTGCGGCTAATCTGGCCGCAGCCTTGTCGCATAGGTTCATACGCACGCGGCCAGCGATGGATGCTGCGTCTTTCCAAAGAGCTGCCCAATGATTCCCGTTTCCCTGTGTGTCGCACACCAGAGCTGCTCCGGTGAAGGGAGTGTCACTTTAAGAAAAGAATGAAAAATTGAACCGGTTTTTCATTTGAGTAGTTAGCATACATCATTCCTCTGGGTCAGGGGCTTGGCCTCCCCATGCTGTCGCCATCATGTGCACAGACGTGCTGGCAGTCTGTGGTTATGAGACCATGAAATTAGTCATAACCCCCCCCCCCCCCAGCATTAAGCAGCAACACTTTTTTTGGGTCTCCCTTGTGGAGAGGCAGGCTTGGTTTCCTATTTCACTCATATGTATTGTACCATATCTGCGTGTCTGATCTTTGGCTTGTGTCTTTGTGTGCCTGTGTGTTTACATGTTCTCCTAACATTATCCTGACGTTTTTGTTGGTTTTTTTTTTTTTTTAAAAAAACATTGTGGGGACATCCCCACACAATAAAATAGCTGTTTTTCAGTAATAAAGAGATAAAGGTACAAAAAAAAATAGAAACAAATGATAAAATTACTACTGGCAAAACTACTGTTCTGTTATCAACTTACAAAATCTTTTACCATTTTGCTGGGGTGGAGTTGGGAATTATAAATTCTATTTATGTTACAGATAATTCTAAGTTCCCATAATGATGTGTAAACAAACACGTGTGTGTTCAGGATGTGGCTGCTATGGAAGTGAGTGTTGAGGCCCCTCACTTGGAGACTTGTAAAGCATTTCTTTTCTGAGCAAGATGTTTTTTGGGCGGCTGTAGCTGTAACAGTAGCTGCTTCGGTGAAAATGGCCAGTCATACAAACGACGGGCAGCATGGTGCACTCAGACAGCGTCGCCGCTGCCTCAGAGTAAAGCCCAGTGACGGACCTGAACCGGTGAGGATCCCACCAGTGATGAAGAGGGGGGAGGAGGGGAAAGGTGAGGTCTGGGAGCGTCTACGGTCACCTCCATCTTCTGCTTTGTCTTTTGTTTGAGGGCTCTGAGGACATACATCTCTGAGAAGGGAGACACTGGTGTGGGAGGTGCCATTTGTGTGAATGGAGGGGTGTTGAGAGGCAACCTTGTATCCTCGTGTTCCTGTAAACACGAGACGCTGCTGCCAGGGTGAGCTTCACAAATGAAATAAAAGAGACAGAATAGTAGGCCATCATTGTCCCGAAATACAGCGCTTGTCTACAGAACAAAAACAAAATCGTAGGCTTGTGTACCCCCAGGGAGTGCGTGCCTGGTACAGTCCACAATGTTACAGCCCATGGTGCAAATCACTCCTGAAGCTCTCCATGCTGCGCTTTCCTTTGGGCAGCATTACTGGTCCTCGTAATTGCATTTCAGTGGCTGGCACATTTCAGTGCCCCCTCTCTGTTTCAGTGAGCCGTGGTCTGCTTAAGGCTGTGTGTGTGTATAGTGTAACGGTTTCTCTATATCAACCATTCCATCGGGCACTGAACTCCAGCTGGCTCGGCGTGCTTGAGGTCTTGGTTCAAAGGACACAGGTGTGAGCCAGGTTCGTTACAGCCAGGTTCGTTACAGCCAGGTTCGTTACAGCGGCACTCAATGGATGCCCTTATATTAGCTCGTCTCACAGTAATTAAAGGGCGTCTCTGTGCTGTTACTGAAACTTGTGAACAGACCGACCTTGCAGCTCACACATCCATCAGACGTTATCCATTGTTTCTGACAGAGAAATATATGCATACATTAACCTCTTTTGGGCTTATAATACTTCGGCTCAGGCCATCAGTAGACCATGCATAATTCATACACTCCTCCCCCTCCCCAGCTCCAAGGCCCCGAGGTTTAGCTGTCTACTGATGTGCCCAAAGACACTACAGTAACAGCACTGTTCCCAGTGGGACCAGTATGGTGGGTTATTATCCTGCGCTGATGTCCCTGAAGCATATGAGAGGCTTTTGGTGCAGGTCACCGACTCAAGCAAACTGTCCTTTTTGTAATAAAGCACTGCTGACCGACCAATGCAGGTTAAATGCCTTGGAGTGGCACGTCCTCTGGCAGAGAACTCCATCTGAATTGAATATGTTTGGCTGTATTAAATGAGGGAAGTATAAAACTGAAAGCTATGTAGGATAAAAACATCATTATTATTATTATTATTATTATTATTATCATTATTATTCATTTTTAATAGAGAGACATCTAATGAACACACCACCACTTTGGACCTGTCCAATCCCAAGAATCTGGTGTTTAGCCAATATCTGGCACTCTGTAAATAATTAACAGTCAATGCTGACAGAACGCAGGCTAAATGAGTCCAATTAGGGAGTTAATTAGAGGAGTCAAGTGGGCTCAGGTGATTGGTTATGGCGAGTAAAGCCATACATGGAGATGTGGACACACAGACACACACACACTCCATGAAAATGTTTCATCTAGTTATCCAGTACAAGGAGTCCGCAGCCTGTCCTACCAGCATAAGGTACAGGGCCGGGGAACCACTGGAAAGGATGCCAATCTGCCAGAGGGCACATACACACATACATAATCACGATCGCACAATGGCAGTTTAGCGATGCCAGTTAGCTTCACTGCATGCCTTCGGACTGTGCAGTAAACTGACTGGAATCTGCGCTTGACGCAAACTACCAGCTCTGGAAGTGTGAGACAGCAGTGCTACAGACTGGCGCTACTGGTGCACCACAACTGGTGCACCACAACTGGTGCACCACAACGTAAAATAATAACAAATCAGCAAAAGGCAAATTATTCTACTTGTTGCTTTGGATTTATCAATCCAGACACTGAGAAATTGCTTTGGATATGTGATCAGCATGCAGAGCCATGACGGAAAAAAACAATGCGATCCTATCGCCGGGGACCAAGTGTAATGTAGCCTGAGTTCTGTTTGGCTTTTACTTCACAGCAGCTCCGATGCCGGTGGGAAGGTAAAACACACACATACACAACAATGAACTTTTTCATTACTGACCAAGATGGACAGATTGGGATTTTGGAAAAATGCCATCATGGGGGTTGCGGTTGCTCGACTCCTTGCCTCGCAGTGTAATGGACGTGTGATTTAAACAGCTTCTTTGAAAGGAGCTTAGCCTTCTTTGAAGTTCACTGTTCACTTGTACTCAATGAGACCAACAAATTAATCTCTCTCTTCTCATGGAAGCTTCGCTACTAGTAAGAGTGAAATGTTCTGTACCGTTGGCATAAAGTGATTCTTAGCTGTAGAGAATTATTTTTGTCTTCCTCTTAAAAAAAGTGCTAAGAAACAGAAAAAGCAAGGAGTGAAACTGGCAACCAGAGCTGCTGAAAGTCAGCAGTATTTTGTGATTTATTTCCAGCTGTTTAGCGCAAAGGGGACCGTCCGTTTAGATTAGCCCCAGTCCCAGCCTGAGCCACGGAGCCTGAGCCACCAGCCTGCGCCTTTCTGTTCGGCCACGCGATGCCTGGCTACTAGCAAAAACTGTATGGAAACTGTGAGCTTTGGGTCCGGTGGCGGCCACTGCCATTGGCTGGCTCTCAATCCACCCCTGCGTCCGATTGGCCAATGGTGTGAGCAGGAGAATCAATCAGCTGACTGGGAGCGTATGTAGGTCAGTGTGTAGCAATGTGAAAGCTGCTTGCTGTTCTTACCCCGTGAGCTGGCGGTGTGTAAATTGGCTCTGTTCCAGACCCTGTTAACCGCTTAGAGAAAAGCCACAGCAGGGCTCGAAGTTTGAGGGGGGAAGGGCAGGCAGAGGATTTAAATATTTTTTTTGCCCTGTGACTGATTCCTAGTTGTTATCCACAGCACGCTCTCCTCCCGGCAGATAAGCTGGAGAACTGCTAATGGAAACAGTCTTTAAATGTTGGGTCTTCGTCCTGTTTTTCTGCTCAGTAGGTGAGTTTATTAGGCACACCTGCTTCCTTCAAACAGCCAATCACGTGGATGCAGCTGAATACATACAGCACACAGACTTACAGTGAGGCTAAGTGGTTTTAGGCCAAGTTTGATTGTTGGTGCCAGATTTGGTGGCTCCAGAATCTCAGAAAGTCACCCCCCTTTTACATGAAATGCCAGCCTCAAGGGTCCAACAGCAGCACCTCTCCTAGGATTCCAACTGCCAGCTGCTATGCCACCTTGAGCCATAACCTGTGGACACTCACACAGATAGATACAGTTGGCTCTGTTTTCCCTTTCTGTCCCATAGTGGCTTTTAGAGCGTAAGGGCTGCATGCGGGGGTCTATCACTAGAGCAGGAATCCTCTTAAAAGCAGACTGTCTGCCCCCAACAGGTCTAGGATGGTCATGTGACACCCCGAGGACTAGCACTCTTCTAAGAACAGCTCTGGAAAAGGATGTCTGGACATTGGGGGTAGGGAAGAGGCGCAGTACCCAGCACACACAACAGGTTTTTCCAGTTCTCAGTCTGCCGCTGGCCAGATTCTCCTGTTTCTGCGTAACAGCAGCTCACAGTCTCATGTGCAGGTGTTATCTGACCCGGCTCGTGCACACGCACACTGACATAGAGAACAGGTGAGGGTGCTGCATGCTTTTTTTGTTTTTTTTTTGCAGCCCTGGAGTCATTCTGAGGTTTCTGTGTGCTTCTTGGTTCCTGGAACAAACCCTCACCCTTTTCAGAAGGGGGGGGGGCGGCGTACAGGGCCATCTGCGTACCCTAAAAGAAGCAGGGTGGGGGGGGGGGGGGGTGTACTTAGCAATGAAGGACAAACATATTCCCCATCTAAGGGGGAGTTGCTTTTCCTGTTAAGCTCACTCGAGGTGCACTTCCGTTTTCGTTCCCGCGGTGTGTCCGTCCCACGGGGGGGTGTGTCACAGTGGGCGGGGTCACTGCGGGCGATGCGGAACAGCGCAGGTATCTGCTGAGATTTGTTAAAGATTTGCTGCGGATTCGCATGTCACTTTTGGAACCCATCACTGTGCTGTCAGTAGGCTGAAGCCCAGGTCGTCTGAGCTGAGACCGCCCTGCCCTGTGGTTCTGACCGTGTCCAGCAGCAGCTGCTGCCAGGGATCAGGGACACCAGGGATCTTCCATTACATGAACTTAGCAAGGAAAGATGATGAGGAGGAAGGCAAAGCGCGAGTCACCGACAAGATCCCTCTACATTGATCAGCCGCCACAGGCGAATGAACAGCAAAGCTGGAAAAACAAAACCCAACAGAGTTTGGTTGTTGTGTGAACTCTGATTAAAAAGACATGATGTGCCAGGATGTGCCGGGATGTGCCGGCCTCTGAACCGCAGTCACACCAGCTGAAGGCAGGAGTCTCATACTAGAAGCTCCTTCGGCTTGTTTGCACAGCCGGAGCAACCTGGCTTATCAAACCTCCTACTGAATAACAGTAGCCATCCTTTTCCTATGGGATTTGAACCTGAGACCTTTAGGCCACCAGTTCAGGGCCTTTACCAAATACGGCCTGCCGTCTGCCTCCCTGAACGGAGTCTACGGAATCCCCCCGCCCCCACCCCCGCCCCCCATGACTAGTAAGCCCATTCTTCTGGCTCAATGGAGCAATCAGAAATAAATCAGTTAACCACACAGACAAACACACCTCTGGCCACAAAGCTGTATGATGAAATTCATCAGACCGCTCAACGTATGTGTGGTCTGCATCCTCGGCATGTCTATTTTCTGTTACTGTGCAGCTGACTGTGGTGCCGGGACAGACGGGGAACGTCCACGCTGCTTTTTTGATGGGTCCTGAAAGGGAGGAAGATGAACGTCGACAACCTGCCTCCACTAAAATCGCCAGTGGCAGTGGCACGCGGAATTCCAAAATCTTCCAAAATCAGCCCCTGCAGCTGCTGTAGTAGGGTAATTGCCCCCTACTCCCACCCCGTAGGCTATCAAAGCCCCCCAGGACCAACCCCAGCAAGGTCTCTGACTTATTCTGGTCTAACAAAGCAGCCACATGCTGACCAGAAAGGCTTTTGATTAATAGAGCTTTGACTTTTTATATGTAATGTAGATGAACGTTTTGTCTGATCGTCATCAAGGACTGCTCCCAATTGGCCTAGGAGCTGAATCCCTATCATGGTAATCTGCTATAATCTGCTAATTGGTTTATACCAAAAGATAACTGGAAACCGTTTGATGTCACCGGGTAGTTTTCAATGGATTTGCAGTTTAGAAAATAAATCGAATCAGAATTTCACAATAAGAAAAATGCCTGGACTCAGCTCTCCGCAAAACGAGTAGCAGCTAATAATGTGACCAGGTGAGCACCCCCCCCCCCCACCACCCCCCATCCACCAGGCCAAGCGGCAGGATAAAGCAGGGTGGGGCTTCGGCAGCTGAGAGGGAAGGGACAATGGTGAACCAGGCCTCCTTGGGGATCGCTCCATTTCCCTCTTCGGGGGGATCCTGATGCAGGCTTTGTGTCAGTGTGTGTGTGTGTGTGTGTGTGTGTGGGGGGGGGGGGGGGGCTGGAGTGTCACTGCCCCTGTGAAGGCTCTGTGTGTGTGTGTGTGTGTGTGTGTGTGTGTGTCCCAGTACAGTCTTGGGACAGTGAATAGAGCACTTGTGTTCAGACACTTCCCCCTTTGTCAGGAACTTGGCGTTCCCCAGAGATTGGCGGCAAAAAATTGAAACTGGCAGCGGTGGGAGCACTGGCAGCTCCTCGTAAAAACGCAGGGCCTGGGCCCCCACGGCCAGGCCTGCTGTCATGGTGCTTTGCTTCAATTGGCCGATGGAGTGCGTGATGTCACAGGGTGTTCGTGAGGCCGGGTGGCATGTACTGTGGGCGTGGCCGGATCAGTCAACACTATGATCAGATGTCACGGTGAATGCAATCTGCGCTGCTCAGTGTGGTGCAGTGTTAGCAGGGTATCTTAGGGGGGGGGGGGGGGGGAGAATCAAGAAGCTTTTACTGAAGGCACAATGACCAATAATGATCAGTGACAAAAACCAAAACTGCAATGCCCCTCTTGGCTCATAAACCAGGAGTCTAGTATAGTTACTGCTCTTCTCAGTTATGTCCGAGTTGAACAGGAAGAGTGAACCCACCTGTGCTTCGCAGTGTGAGCGGTGCTGACTGGGTAAGACGCACAAGGTGACAAACATCTGTGTTTATACACAAAAACGGTACATGAGGTGTACATGTCAAATCAAGCATATAACTCAAAGTACATAGTTTAATGTGAAGGTATATGCGTAACACTGGGAAATGTGCCCAGATATAATACACCCTCAGAACCTTCCCCTCTACTCTTAGGTTGTTCCAGGGCACCGCCCAGACGCTGTGAATCTCCAGCAGAATGAAGCTGACCTAGCAGCCGTGCGTCAGATACGTCGCTTCACCTGGCAGTGCCTCTGCGATGAATGCTTTTAAGGCCCTGGGCTGCTTTTGGCGTGCGTCTGGAAGCTCGATTTCTACGTCCTCTAGCCGTGTTTACACCGTTACTATTTATGCACTGGGATTATGCTCCTAAAGTCAGGAGCCTGCGTGCATTCAACCTCGAGGAGCTCGCTATGTCGGCGGTGCGGAGGTGCAGATGGGAGCGGACGTGCGAGACGTGCTCCCGAGGAGGAGCTCCTCTTCATTATCACTCTGCACGGTGTCTGGAGGCCGGCTGCCAGCTTGGCACGGCACAGACAGCCACGCCGACCGGTGTCACTCTCCCGGGGGCTGTCGGACGGGACTTTTGATTCGGCCACACGGCTGCTAGTACCGTCCGTCTGCCAGGGTCTGCTATCATTCCCAATTTAAGACGATTATTCGGGGTAATTATCTTTCCCAGCATGCTCTTTGTTTGGCCCGGCTTCTCCATCTCGTTCAGTGAAACAGGAAAGTTGCCAAACATGCCCCCCCACATACGTGTGTAATTAATTTATTAACAAATAATAGAAGGCAGTGAGGTGGTATAAATTCACAGACAAATGTGCATGATGCAAAGTACTAAGAAACAGATGTTACATATTATTATTATTTTACGTAAGAGGCTATAAGAAGTTAGAAGGCTGTGGGGCTTTTGGTGCCTGGACATCCTTTGCCGGAGTGGGACCTCTGAGAGTCGCCGGCCCTTTAAATCCGTAAATGTTTGTTCGAATCTCAGGGAGACCTTACACTCTGATGGAAAAATAAGTCATGGTAGCACCGCAATATCACAGGCTGACAATTTGAGGGGAGTCACTCCCGACTTCTTTCAGCCTCTTCCTCGGAAAGCAGGAGGTGGGTAAATGTGTAGAGACGGGCTCCCCCCTCTCTCCCCCAGCCGGGAGCTTGTGTTCGGAAAAGTGAAAATCATGTGATTCCCAGCTGACTTGGGAATCACTGTCTTGGGCTGTCTGGGGCCCCCTGCTCAAGAAGCACACAACCCCAACCACAGTGTTCACACCGCTACCCAATCACTACTGACACATACACAGACCTGTACTCATATCTTTGTGGGGACCGTTCATTTCTATGGGCATAACCCTACTCCTAACAATGACGACCTTAACCTAGCCCTAACCTTAACCATAAGTAACTAAATACAAGACTTTTGTCACTTTTACTTTTTTGATTGCAGTCACAGATTTATTTTTTTAATAAAATAGAGGTTTGTATCGTGGAACCAGAGAAATGTTCCCACAAGGTAAAAAGTGTCAGGTTCCACCACATTGTGGACAGACGGGCGCGCACGCACACGCACACACACACACACACGTGCGGGGGGGGGGGAGCTGGCTGAGGAACACGGCAGCATTGGCCGCTCTGTGACTCACAGTCAGGGCCATGCAGATGTGCAGCATCAAATGGGGCCACAAAGAATCTTCAGAGTATCATTAATATCATTAAGGCCTGAATTACAGGAGTGGAGTGGAAAGGCAGGGAGGGCAACTGTAGAACATTTCATATCCCCCCGTAAAGGAGAGTTGCTTTTGGCTTTCATCAGTCATGGCTGCCTTGAGCCACGTTTACTGCCTTCATGAACACACCCCACCCCAGTGTGCCGGCTGGTTAGGGGGAATGTTATGATAAGGAGGGGACCGCCAGAGAACCACTAACTAGGGTACAGAATAAAGACACCGGGGTGAATCTCGAAATGGGAGGCGGGGCCTGGGGGGGCGTGGCACGAGAGGCACAAGCCACTGCAAAACAAACCCTGCATCCTGTCGCAAACGGCGGCTGAGCTCGGCGCTGTGGTGGAAGCAGGGCGCGTGTCACACGCTCTCCAAGGTGACAGATTGCAGCAGTAGCTGGGTTTCTGAGGTTACGCAGGCAGTACAGCCCAGAGCCAAGTTCCGCTGTCTGGCCACCCAGCCCACATTCAAAGTTTATTGTTTATTTTAAACATGCGATACCAAAGGTCCTTGTATCACAATCGTTTGTCTTTGAGACCCCCTTCAACAGCACTCAACAGAAACTCGCTTCATTTTGTTACTCCTTCGAATTGACTCTATGCAGATGATTTTCCTTTTCTACAAATATAGTAAATAGTCAATATTTAAAATTGCATTTTTAAAAATCTGACATTTCTATGGGCACTGAACTGTAGTAGCATCTTAGCCATTGGCCATCTGCTTCTTAGCAACACCTGATAATGTCAGTCTTCTCTGTGCATGTACAATTGCTGGTGTGTCACCACGGCGCCATAAGCCGGTTTGGCAACATGACTCTGGTCATGTGGGGTGACAGAAGGACTGCACATACAGGTTCACCCAATTCCACCCACTCCGGCCTGATTTAGCCGTCACCCCCGCCCATCTGTAATAAGACCGCACCACATTTCCAATGCCCTGCCCAGCACGCCACCGGCTCGGATCTCCAGGTGGCCACGTGTCCAACATGGGGAATCCAATCCCGATTTGCAAGCGCTGACCTCGTTCTGGCAGCGGGGGTTTCTGGGAGTCCCAGACAGTCGCACGCAAGGAGGCCGGGCCGTCTGCTGAGAACTGTGCCAAAGGGCAGCGACTTCAGGATAGCGGGCACCGCCCAGACAGGGCGGAGCTCTTTACGGGAGATTAAATATACCCCCTTCAACACGGGGGCTGAAAACACAGCGGGGGCCCCACTGCAAATGGATGCCAGATGTGGCATGCAGCAATGTAAAGGGGGAAGTCAAGAATGACCCAAAAGATCTGTACAAACAGTGCGCGCGAACCCAGGGGCTACAGCCATGTTGGAAGAACCCTGGGATATTCGGGGGTGGGAAGAGGGGCGGGTTTATTAAAATTTAATTTCTCTACTGTTTTTCTGTGGTTGGAGCAGAATCCTGGTGGACCCTCCACATACTGTAAGAGTGAGTTCTGGTCCAAAAGCCTGGCTCTGCAGCACTGTGTGAAGTATGGTCCAGCACGGAGAGTGGGGTTGGCGTGAAAGTCCTGCTTAGTCCAAATCCTGGTCCTTGGTTGTGCCCCTGTGTCATTTACAAATGTAGCATTTCAACCTTAAACAGGCGGTCAGCAATGTGATCTTAGGGACTAATCAGCCAAAGGTCAGGTCTGGTTGTAAAATGAATTATATATATGTTTTCCTTGCTAGATACGATAATACATGGCAACCTTTTTAACGCCCATTGATATGCCTCAATGTCAAAACAAACAATATTCTATCCTGAAACCGCAAGGGTGTCTCCTATGTTTATGACATAAATAAAAAAGGCAGTCCGGATTTTGTGCTGGAGGTCTGCCGATGTTTCAGATGGGCTACAAAGTGACCCTGGCTAACGCAGCCTGTATCAGGAGCGACTGTTGCTGAAAGAGGATCAAGGCAGTTGACGCGCCTGTGTCACGCGTAAAATGAGCCTTTGATGTCACTGCTGGTTCTTAAAGCAAGGCCAGGCGATACCAGCGTGGAATAATGTATTCAGGCTCTCAGCAGACAGTTCCCGCAAACCCATAACCAGTTTTGACACCTCATTACTTAAGTAATTCAGCTGAAGTGCCTCGCTGGAGAAGTACCAAAGGCGAGTGCCTTCAAGGAAGTGAAACTAGCATGCTTTTGGTGACAAGTCCTTAGTTTCTTTACTATCTGCTACTCTTCTAGGGTGGCAGACAGGGAAGGCTGCTCACAAGTGGCTGGTCTTCCAAAAGATTCTGCCATTTTTCTGATTAAGGTACAAAATATGTTGGATGTCTTGGTTTGTTTGCATTTAAGACCCAGTTTCAGACTTTGTCTGGAGGTCCGGGTTCTGCATTAACCATTCCAGTAACACGGTTCTGCAACACATTGTCACCATCCTCACTGTTCCTAGCAAAATTAGATTCGCTTTACTTACATGGGTTCTACTTTAAGTAATACTAAATCAACTGTAGTCACATGACTATGAATCGGGAAATGATGGGTACGATGAAGTGGCAACGACATGAGGCTGTTGCAAGGCGAGCGCAGCCCCCCGAAGCCCCTCGGTTTCGACGAGAGGAGCCACTACTTGACCTCAGTGTTACGTCAGCTCGTGACGCGGCAGAAGAAGCCCATGGGCCCAGTGATCAAAAAAAAAAAGAAAACGAAATGGCTTTTATCTACGAGTCCAGACCGAGTGGTTCTCCTCTCTATCTTCTCCTCCCTCTGCTAACAAGTCATTTGACCCCCCTGCACCAGGACAGGGTGTCCCTGAAAGAGCCCAAGCTGTGAGTTCAGCCCACCCCCACCCCCCCAGCTGATGAGTCCCTGGCAGAGCCCTCGCCCCTCCCGGATTATAAAGCTATTTGTTTATCTCTGAGCGTGGCCAGGCGGGGGGGTGTGTTGGAGGTGTGGTGGTGATTGACAGGGACCGGATCCAATGGGGCATGCTTGGCCTCGGTGAGGGTGGGGATGATGTTCAGGAAAGCTGTGCTTTACATGGCATTCGTCTGTTACGTGATAGCATCCCGTGAAGCTTTTTATGCATAAATGAACGTCAGACCAGCACTGCTGTCCTTAACCACCAGCATGTGCCACCTTCATGACCTATTCATGTAACTGGCCTGGTCCTGAACATCTGACCACTTCTGGATTAACTCTTACACTCCTACAATAATTATGTTACTATGAAAAGTCACCTGACATGTGCCTTTGAGGTCAATTTGGGTAGGTGTGAGAGTTAAACCCATGTTCTCCGCTGGCTTCAGTATTAGCTGAGAACCAACCTCCCATGCGTCCTCATCAGACTCCAGTTCAAGCCAGTAGGGGAGGATGGCATTGCCTTTAAATGTTTATTTCTTTTATTTTGAATGCTGTGTACTCAAAATCCCCTGGTTAATCTGTTTGGAGAGTATCCTGTAGGTCTCTATGCACAGGGAGATGTTTACTGCTTGATTTTTTATGGACTTCTGTTACCTGGGATGAAGCAGCCCATGCAGAGGTATGGGCAGGCTGTGCTGATGCCCAGTGTGACGTGTAACAGGCAGAGGATCCCAAGTCCTTTCGCCTCCTGCCTCCAAGGTTGTCCGCTCAGCTGCCACGAGACATTCCCAGCTTCCTGGAAGCTGAGCTTTTTAATATGTATTGCGCTCCATATTATTGGTGTTTCTGTTCTCCCTCGGTCTTTCCGTGACTTACAAAGAACGTGCATTAAAAGTGACCCAGAAGGGTGGTGCCATGTGCCTGTGTGGAAGGTTCCGGTTCCTTTGCTTGCGGCCTCCTGCGATCTGTGTTAAAAACAGCCCTGAGTCGCTGTGGCCCCCGTCTCACTCATCTGTGGAGGTCTGCCTCTCGACAGCCACAACTGGCCCCCCAGGTATGGCTGCAGCTGTATTCATTAGAGGGGGTCTTCTCCCAAAGCGCACAGAGCTCACGGCTCACGGCGCCGCTAGTTAGGAATTTCGGCTGAGCCGGCAAACAGAAAGGGCACCTTCACACCAACCATACGGCCCGTTTCGTCCCGGCCCCTTGGTCGGTCACCCGGGCAGCCTCTCTGCCTCGTTCTGGATTTTTTTCCATGCAAATACATGGAAATGCGGGGAGTATTCCTTCCGACCCGATTTGCACAATCCTCCATATTTATATACTTAATTATGTATTCTTTGTTCACAGCCGACGCTAGAATCTGCAATTTTGCATATAGATTTTTCATGTATTAATATGGCTCAAAAGAGGCTGCTTTGTGGAGGAGTGGAGCCATTCAGTCAGTCATTTTGCCCGCTGAGGATTCAGTCCTTGTCAGACGAGCCCTGTACTCCTTATATAGCTCATGTGGCAGTTCCACCCATGAGCTTCCGCCCGTCCAGCGCCTTAAGGGTCCATTTGGCCGACGCGCCCCGGCGCTCCTCCCAAACTCGAGTCGTGGAGGAGGTCCAACCGCAGCTGGCTGGCTTTGTCAGCCCAGTGTGCCGGCCCCGTCACCTCAGCGACCTTCGATGTATCGCGAGGGCTGCAACTAAGCCCTCCTTTTTGAGTCATCTCCCTTTTTTTTTTTGTGAGCCTGGTTGCCACCCCACTCATGTGGCTGCCCACGTCACCGGTCCTGCCCACGTCACCGGTCCTGCCACACGGTCAGCGGTTGTCTGGGGGCCTTGTATAGTAGGAAGCTGGCCTCTTTAGCAACGCAATGAAATGATGCCAGGTGGTCACGGTGGTCCGGATGACCCCTGCAACCCCTCCCCCCATCCAGGTGTGTAGGGTACAGAGCCTTTACTGGAAAGCACTGGACTCCCCACCCCACCCAGTCATCTAGCTTTGGCAGTATGGAGACGCTCCGGTCAGCGAGGCACAGTCGTTCCTGTTTGAAAGGAATGGAATGTTCCCTCGCTCGCTCCAAAACTCACAGCAGCTGGGAATGAGGCGGCCGCGTAAGGTCGCTTTAAAAATAAGCGCTCCTCAGCCGTATCGCTGCCCTGGCTGCCGTTTATTTATACGCGCCGTGTTGCGTGCTGGCAGCAGGCAGGCCGCTGGTGAGCGCCGGGAGCACATCTGCGCTGCAGCGTGACGCGTGCGGCTCGTGTTGTTGTTTTGGTCCCCCCAAGCTCCTCCCCTCTCCTCCCCCCCGCCCCCGCGGTCGGCGTGTTTACGGCTCGCTCTGGGCTTGACCGCTTGCTATAATCATTAGCGTCCGTCTCAGGCTGTGACGGGAGGTTCTGATTAAAACTTAACTGCTTCTCATTATCAGTCGTGCTTACGTAAGCGTCAGGTGGTAGCGCCGCGCCGCCAGCGGTTGACGGGTCGGCTTGAGCCGCCGGCGATGGGCCGGCGATTTCTGAGTCAGCCGTGGTGCCCCACGACTGAATTAGGATCCCCTCTCCCTGACTGGCACGGCTCACCCTCAAGCTGTTTGCCTGACAGAGGGGGCGAGATGCCCTTTTACCCGATGGGGTCGAGCTGGAGAGACACTGGCTTGGCAGCAGACGCAGTTACTCCCGCAGGAAGCTCCTGATGCCACCTCACCCTGTCCAGCTAGCATCCGCTGCCATGCCAGTGTCACCCACATGCAGGGGAGAGAGCTCAGGCCACATCATGTTAAATCTGACATCTTGATTTACAAAAAAATAGTCTACAGGTACTAGGGCACCTGGACTGGTTCCATGGAGTACCCCAACTTAACCCAAGTCCGACGCTAACTAAACAAGCATAGCTTGAACCTCATCTTTATGCATATCTATAAATATGCTTCATTAGGGGTCCATACTCCAGCAGTGCTAGGTTCCTATTGTTTTTGTACTGATTATTACACTGGTATACAGTTGTATTTGGTGCCAACGATGTCTGAACGGTTTTATATTACGTTTATGGTGCTGATTAAGAATATGACTTCAGTTTTGCCAGATTGGCTCTAGTTTCTGAGCTATTTAATAGTTAATTAGTTAACGCAACACGTTTGAAAAGCATTCAGAATTGCGAGAATATTTTTTATTTTAGTTACAACTAGTAAGTAAACAGTCTAACATCATACAAAAAAGAAATTCAAAATATCTAATAGTGACAGGAAAAAGTTATGTATGATTTGATTAATTAATACAATATTAATTAGTTATTAATTGTTATTAATGTCAATGCTTCAAAAAACGCTGTGTATGCGATTTCCTTTTATGTGTATCATCAGGATAATCACGTTGGAGACTCCAACACTAGTCTGCCATCATGTTTATGTCCCATCTGCCTTGATATCTCTCCTGCATCACCTTCATATCCTGGTGGAACCTCTCGCCTTGTTCCTCGCTGAAGTCTCCAAAGTTATCTGGAAATCTGTTTAAATGGCTATGGAGATACTGCATCTTTATGCTCATATTAACTCCCAAATTTCTGAAGTTCGCAAGCATATCTTGCACCAATTATTCATAATTGTCTGCTCTGTGATTACCCAAGTCGTTCTTCACAAGAGAGACAAAACTCTTTCAGGCCGAAGCCTCAGTGTCATTCATGCATTTGGTAAAATTGGATTGTTGATGCAGGCTCTTCTTGATGAAGTCGTACTTTGTATTTATATACTTATTAATTTTGGGTATAAACCAAGACTGGGTTGACAAACTTATACTGTAGCCGACATCTTTCCTCTGCAAATTCACAGTTGAATTCTGGCTTCAAAAAGTCACGTTTACAGCATTGTAGGCCTACAGATTGAAATACAAAATAATTATATGGGATATTTCATTACACTGTTAAAGAGTCAAAAGACAGACCAAAAGCTATTGCATTTGTCATCACACACAAGTCGCAGTAAAGGTAAATGTAATGGGATTTTGAATTCAGCACCTCAAAATACCCTAAATCCATTCAAAAAACCTTGGCACCTGGGAAAAAAATTTTTTTTGTAGACCTGTGTTATTCTTTTCCATCCAAAAGTTCTCTACAAGAATTTCTGAGGTCCAAATGGTCTAACCTGCAAGTATGAGCGTGTGTGATATCAGGGGGAGATTTAGTTTATAGCTATTTTTATACACCACTACCTATCATGAAAATAAATATCCTGCAACATTTATTCTTACACTCCCCTACCGATGACGGCTGACTTCACGCGTTTCATTTATACGTTGTGCTTATTTGTTGCATTGTTGCGCGAGTCATGCCTTCCATATCGCGGCTGCGGGCTCGTGGGCAGCCTCTCCGCTATGCAAGCTGCAGAAGTACGGTGCAGCGGATTGTATATTTCGTATATGGGATGACAGTGAAGTTCAAGTCACTGGATTTCATCTGCAGCTAGCAGATACAGCCTGAAACAGTGTGTGCTGGGTTCCAGAGTATAAGGCTACATTCAGCACTTTGGGTATCGGGTGATCTCTGGGAGGAAAGGGGGCGAAGACGAGATGAATGACCTAAAGACTGCCTTGACCCTGTCGACTTTCTGTCAGCGGACCGGAATCGGAATCCCAGATCGCCGGCGTGAGGTGTGTTGACAGTTGGCTAAGTGAAAGCAGATAACCTCCAACCTTAAATAAGCAGCCGGTGAAGCCCTGTGTATTTTTACGGTACCGAAAGGAAACGGACAAAGTGGGACGGTGAGGGTTCAGCCGAGGCAGGGCAAGTGGCCGCCCACCACCCGCTGCCCGATGCCGCCGCCGCCGTTTCCTCGCTCACGGCCTCCACCTCCAAGGTCTTGCAGAGAAAGTGTCCGAGTGCTGCTGGGGTCGACATGATTGTTCGGGGAAACGGGCAGCTGCATCTCACTGCCAAACGGCTGGCAAGGGCCAAGGACCCTTGCACAATCGGCCCACCCCTCCCCCCAACTCAGTGTAGAATTAAAAAAAAAAAAAAGAAAACAGAGGAAAGTTGGTGGATTTGGTGCTGCGGCGGCTGACAGTGATGAATTGGTACCACATGTTGCTGTCAGACAAACGGACCTCTGTATTTGCAGCCCAGCTGCCACCTCTCGTAACGACGCTGGGAGTCTCCCAGAAGCACGGCGAATTAGACGAAACTGCCCACCAGCTCGGGACTGAGCGCATGGCAATAACAGCCCGCTGGTCCCCAGGGAGGAAGGAGCTGGAATGAAATATATAATCATTTCATGTAGACTGCTGAGGCCATACAACGCCGACTTTATGAATCGGCCCTCCTGGCTTTAGGAGCTTGTTTTTCTCAATGGACCTGGGACCGGCCCGGGAGGAAAGGCCATTGTAAGTCAGCCGCTGCCGCAGTGCATGCTGGGCTGCCTTCCAACAGCAACAAGAGTGTCCCCTCCCGCATCTCTACCCGATCCATCTACCCCCCAAGTGGGGAAGTGGGTGTCTCCCTTTGCTATGAATCCTGCTCCTTTCACTGCGGCCGGCTCTGCCCTCCGTTGCAGAATCTGTTGCTAATTAAATGTATGTGTTTTAAAGTTTGTTTTTAAGCGCGGAAGGTACCTATGAGAGCGGTGATGTCACCCCACCTCGGATGCCGGCTCATGTAAACAGCAGTCTCTGAGGCCCCCGTCATTAGTTTACTGCGGGCCGCCAGCACTGTAGCCTCCTGGGGACTCAGCGGGGCGTGTCACCATTATGAGCCACGCTGTTTAATCGCAGTGTGTCTCTTTAGGACTGGTGGGGGTTGCGTTATTTTTGGAAGCCACTTCAGCACGTACGGGTAGTGCACAGTGAAATGAGAAAGGGTAGCAGGTTTTTTTTTTTTTAAATATGTTTGAGATCACAAGTTTGTGAAGGTGACAGTTTTATGGTAAGGGCTGACTTCATCGCCGGGCTCCTGCGTGCACGGCGGGAGGGGCGGTCTGCCTCCCATCTGGCCCTGTGTGCTTCCCAAACCGCTCTCAGGCTGACGGGAGGAGACAGAGCCAACCCTGTGACACAATCTGCTCCGAAAGTGAGGTGCAGTCAGTGCGGCAGGCTTTGTGGCCCCTCGTGGAACAGGACATTCTCTCCTCCCGACAGGGTGCACCGGGGTCAGCTGCAGTTCACAGGGGCGGGGTGAGCCGCGCTGGAAGACTGCAGACTCTCTTTCGGGCCCCCTCCAACTCCGGATGGAGGTAACGAGGCAGGCTAGCCCTCCACACCTCCCCTCTCTGTAACGCTGCGTACAGAATGTGCGGCTTGAGGAGAGCGGGGGAGGATGTAAAGCGTGTTGATTTAAGTGCTGTGCGTAAGGGTCCTCCCTTCACAGAAGGTGCATGCGGTTGTTGAGGGGTCTCCTCGTTCCTGAGCGGTGCATGCTGGGATGCAGGGAGCGCTCCATCTGCCTTCAGGCCCAGAGCATCATCACAGACACACGTCGGCTCAAAGGCTTCCCCTCGTGTTTGTTTCAGCCCAGCTTTCTGTAACATTTCCTACCTGTCGCCATATTGAGTGTCCTGTTCAGGTTACGGTCCCTTGTAAAGACGTGTGGCCTCCGGCAAAGGCCGAGGTGCAGGCCCGCAGGCGAAGAGCATTCAGCAGGCTCATTCTGAACCGATCAACGATGGGACAGGGGATCGTTTAGCCGTCTCAGCCGCAGCCACAATAGATGAGGTGCCATTTCTGGGTAACAGGCTTTAGAATAAAGTGAGATGCTTTGATGTTACAGTTTGGAAACTCCTTTGTCGAGGTGCGGGTTTGGGGATTCCAGACCTCCAGCACTTAGAGCAGTACCATGCAGTGTGTTTCAGCTTGGGGTGACTGAGTTATTCAGGGTCACTTGTCAGTTCATTTTGCCTTGGACTGGGTCAGAGGTCAGACACGGGGTGACTTAAACCCTTAACCTTTTGCATTCCTCCCACCCCCAATAGTCTGAACAAGACGTGGACAAAATCATCGTCTTTGTTGACTGCACTGGTCAGAAATGACTTCAATTTGCATGTCATAGGATACATTTTCCAATGAAAATTCTCTTTTTAAACAATGTTCAAATATCAAGCAGATATCCATTTTTCATATCCAGTATGGGCTGATTGTGATCTTGAAGCCTAAAATTCACAGTGTTGTTAGGCTGTGGGGGGGAAAATCAGAGTTCCCAGAAGAAATCTACATGAACACGGGGAGAACATGCATGTTCAGCTCTTAGTCAAGACAGGAAACGAACCCACAAAGCGCGTGTAAGGCCACAGCACAACTTACTGAGCTACAGCACCCCTCTTTAATGATAAAAACATATGAAGTGTTTGCAGGTGCAAGACATCTAAGTTACTCTAAAGATGAAGCCTTTGGTTAAGATCTTGAGAGGTGCAGAATAAATCAGCAGAAGGAATGAATAGCACCTTTCTCTCTCTCTTCTTCTGCAGAATTCCATCCGGCACAACCTTTCCCTCCACAGTCGCTTCATCCGGGTCCAAAACGAGGGCACCGGTAAGAGCTCCTGGTGGATGATCAATCCAGAGGGCGGTAAAGGAGGCAAGGCCCCTCGCCGGCGTGCCGTCTCCATGGACAACAGCAACAAGTACACCAAGAGCCGCGGCCGCGCCGCCAAGAAGAAGGCTGCCCTGCAGGTGACCCAGGACGGGGTGGCCGAGAGCCCATCTGGCATCTCGAAGTGGCCCAACAGCCCCACGTCGCGCAGCAGCGACGAGCTGGATGCCTGGACCGACTTCCGCTCACGTACCAACTCAAACGCCAGTACTGTCAGCAGCCGCCTGTCGCCCATCCTGGCGAACCCTGGGCTGGATGAAGTGCCTGACGACGAGCCTCCCCTCTCACCCATGATGTATTCAAGCCCCGGAAGCCTGTCCCCGTCGGCTGGCAAGCCTTGCCCCACCGAGCTGCCTCGACTGGCTGACATGGCGGGCACCATGAACCTCAACGACGGCCTTGGTGATGGCCTCATGGACGACCTCCTAGACAACCTGACCCCGTCCCAGCAGCCATCCCCGGGAGGCGGCAGCACTAGCGGCAGCGGATCAGGGGGTGGGCCGGTCACCCAGAGGAGCGCGGGGTTCACATTCGGGGCTAAAGGCAACGGGCTAGGCTCGCCAGCGGCCGGCAGCTACCCAAACTCCATCTTCGGGCCATCCCTGCCATCCTCAATGGCCAGCCTGCGCCAGCCTCCCATGCAGACCATCCAGGAGAACAAGCAGACCACCTTCTCTTGCATCTCCCATTTCGGAAACCACACGCTCCAGGATCTGCTGAGCTCGGAGTCACACAGCCACAGCGACGTCATGATGACACAGTCGGACCCACTCATGTCACAGGCCAGCGCCGCCGTGTCGTCGCAGGGTGCCCGCCGCAGCATCATGCTGCGCAGCGACCCCATGATGTCGTTCGCCGCCTCCCAGTCTAACCAGGGTAGCCCCATCAGCCACAGTAGCCTGCTTCACCCCCAGAACCAGGCGCAGAGCACCTTGCTGACAGAGGGGCAGGCCGGCCTTGCCGTCTCCATCAGTGGGGGCATCGGGCTGGCTGGGGAGCCCAACAGCCTCTCGTCCATTAAACACCAGCTTCAGTCGCCCAGCGGCAATGTATCTATGCAAATGAACTCAACAGACTCTCCCCTGTACTCAAGCCTGAACAGTGGTGGGATCTGCCCCCCGACAACAGGCCAGGACCGTTTCCCCAGCGACCTGGACTTGGACATGTTCAACGGCAGCCTGGACTGCGACATGGACACCATCATCCGCAATGATCTGATGGATGCCGATGGCCTGGACTTCAACTTTGACTCGCTCATCTCCACCCAGAACACGTCCAACTTGAGTGTGGGTGGCTTCGCGAACCCTAATCAGACCTCCCAGAGCTGGGTGCCCGGATGAAGGGCAGTTAGCTTCAAGGGGCAGAAAGGGGCAACGGGGGTAAGTCTACGCTATGCCTTTTTTCCCAGTAAGGAAACCGAACACTCTTCCAATATCTGTGCATCACATTTATCGTTCATTTATGGTGAACATCACGGCTGATTTGTTGTTGACTGCTAGTGAACTTTTTCCATGAGAGTTGTCATAAGGAAAGAATGACCTTTGGAAATGAGTTGATGTCATTACTTGCTGGACACCCATGAGCGCATCAGCCAGCAAAGATAAACAGGGCAAAAGCAGTGTGGATGAAAATTATCAGAGCATTCACAGTTTGCTATAATAATATTCACACTCCTTATCCTTCAGTTGTTCATTGAGCTGCTTCCTGCACTGACAGATATTTGTGCAACAGGAGTGGAAACATTGTTGTGTAACCCTGATCAGGCGCCATTTAAATGGTTATAATAGAGATGATTATATGTGCTTTTAAAAAGCAAATGGCAAATTGACCACAGAATTGATTTCACTGAAAGGTCTTTCTCTTGCTTCTGATTTCAGGTCTCTGCTGTGCATGTGAAGACCCAACATGATCTCCTTTGCCAAACCAGCTGTCAGCATGATGTGGGTACAGTTTACAGATCACAAACTCACAAACCGGCGACACAAACCCCCATTTCCACAGAAACCAGTACACAAAATTAAGAAGACAACTGCTTCAGCATCTCACACCTTTCCCTGCAGGAGCCTAAAAACGGACTCATTTCAAAATTATGCAATCTTGTTTGGAAATGTAAACTTATACATACATATTGGAAAACTATAGCTTTTTTTAAGAGTAAAACAACCTTGCCAGTATATTGTAGCCACTCACAATCCAATAATTTCTGGGAAAAAAAAATTAAGTGTGGTGTTATCTAATACAGTGGTTTCTGGGATGTTTCCATCATTTTCTTGAACTTTATCTCAGCGATTATAATGTTAAATGTTTCCACTGGCTGTGTTTTATTGCCATTCACCAGATGCATTTTCAAAGCCTTGGTTTGACCAGCTAGGAAATGAATGCGGCTTCCCAGCGCCTGACTGATCTTGCCCTTGACGCGAGAGCCTGCTGAAGCTCTGTTTCACTTTAGTTGAAATTGCTGTGCAACTTTGTGTTCTGGCTAAAATAAGTCTTTTCATTGTTTAAAATCCTCCTATTCGATTTGCATAATCCAAGCTGAAGATTGAGGGGATATCAATTGTGTCTGTGATGAAGTCGTATGGCAAGGGAGCCCCTTAGGGGGGGGGGGGGGGGGGGGGGGGAGTGGCCAGGATATAAATACATGTAGCCAAAACAAGGTCTTGCATTGTGCAAGGTTTCCACACACCTCCTTGGGTGCTAAACAAACAGTGTTCAAGTCTGTTTCTGCAGGCTACGTCGTTTTCCAGTGCAAAGTAGCCCTGAACTTTAAAACGAATCAAAATGTAAAACAAAAAACAGTTATGTAATATATATTAGATGACTATATGGTAGCATAGCTGGTGGGAAAAATACCTTGAAGCCAACTTACTGAGATGTTGAGATAAGCTATCTTGTATATTGCCAAATAACTTGAACATGTAGGAGATGCAGGCGGGGGGGAAAAAAAATCATAAAAGCTCGGCCTGTTGCCGTCGCTGGAAATGGAGGGGTAATTAAATATGCAACTGAACTCCCGGTCAGGGTGCTGCGATCCGAGTTTCTGTCACAGGCACGTGCTCCTGGCGTGCATATGAGAGGCTTAGCTCCAGCCTCTGCAGAGAAGGCGAACCGAAGGCGTGGGGGCCGGCCAGCCAGGCATCCAGTCCACGGGCAGGCTATATTTCACATGCACTCAATGCCTCCCATCCCTAAGGAATGCACTCAGGGGGTCTCCAGACTTCATCCCTTTGCAAGTGCACACCAGAAACCACTGACAGTCATTGCTTTCCTAACTCCCATATCTGTGCAGGATTCCCAGTGTGTCTCGCCATTTTGAGTAGTACACACTCCTGTCCACATGATTTCACATGGTAAACTTACTTTATTGTGCTAGATGCGTATGAAAAATCCTAATGTACTGTTAGTGCCCAGCTGTTAATTTTTAGGCAAGTAGTCATAGACAGTGAGACGTGGAGGCTGAGAGATGAGAAAAGAGAGTGATGAAAATGATGCATATTTTGCAATTTCAGTTATTGTGTTAAAAATGATGGCCGGCACTAAAGCTACAACACAGAAGTGCTGTAAAGGCACTTGAGGGCTGAGCGGGTCACTATTCTGTGTCTCCAGTGGTAAACAGTGGCATTTCCTTGCTCTGTAAGCTAGTGTAATGCGTGCTCATTAAAATGAACCGGGGCCAGGCAGTGCAATCCAATGCCGAGTACACAATTTGCTCCTCTCCAGCTGTGCTCACACTCCAGCTGTGCTCACACTCCAGCTGTGCTCACACTTCAGCCTTTGGACCCCCACCCAGACACTCTCTGAGTCATTGCTGAACCCTCCACACACCCCAGCACCACCGCTCATCTTGGCTAAGGGCTCATCACGCGGCGCACCCTGGTTATTCTGATCTAACTTTTGACTCACAGCTAGCAAGCCCCTCCCCCCATTCTCATGTTGGCTTGGCCAGATTTCGCAGGAGCGGGGTGGGAGAAAGCAGCCATGACCACCTGTTTGACTCTAAAGACGAGCCCACGCGAAGGCCAGCGCCAGCGCCCACAGAGCCATTCACGCGCTTCGCCTCAGAGTGCTTTGGAATAGCTGCGTAGCAACTGTTTATGCCATGCAAATAGCTGGAGTGCCTCGCTGCTTTATTGACGTACTGTCCTGCCCCCTCAGTGACTGTGAAATGTGGGTTGAGCTTTACGCCGCTTAAAAAAAGGAATGGCAAAGCAAGACCTTTTGCCCCAGTTGAGATGTATCTGTCAACCAGTTCAAGAAAAACTCAGCAATCTCTCAAACAAATGCACTTTCTTCGTGTCCCTACACAAACACAATGGCAGCTCCCACAGTTGACACTGGGCTTGCGTAACAGGCATGGCGCTGGGTCCTGATGTAGATCTCCGGTGCTCAGAACAAGCCACCAATAATGTGTCTTATTTTGGAATAGAGCACTTCTTGGCTAAAAACTGGCAACTAGTCATTCCCTCACAAACATCAACACCATGTGTGTGTGTATATGTGTCTGTTTGCTATTGGGTTGGAGGGCAGCTTAAACAAGTCAAGTCTGGAGACAAAGCAGCTGAGCGAGTACCACCCCAGGCTTTTCCAACTGGCTGCCTTTCTCCTGAGAAGGAGTGGCCAAGTATGAGCAGTGCCCTAACCTCTTCCAGTTGGGGCAGATTATTAAAATATGAAGGCACACTCTAGAACTTTCTTCTCATAAAAAATAAGTTCAGTACAGATTCAATGTGATTCTGAAGCTGTCTGAAGCCCTTGAACAGGTGCTCAACATTTGCACTCTTACTGTTTCCATGGGGTTGGAAGCCATTGCTTTAACACACCCCATGAAAATCCAGATCACAGCACCACCATTAACAGGAAACTCGGTCTAATGTTATGCTGAAACCCTTCTCTTGTATTAGATATCTTGTAGTGTTTGCTTCTCTACTTGATGTTAGTGAGTATTTTCCTGTGTATACCATTTTGAACTGTAATCTAGTTTGTATAAGAAATGGTTTGCATGTAAATGAAGCTCAGTGATGTTCAACAGTGTCAGTTTCAGAGTCATTTCTTTCCATTTGCTGTGGATTTGATTTGTTTTGAAAAACCAACCTGCATTTAGCTCCTGAAGCTCTGGATAATGTGGCAGCCATGCTGCCTCTCTCTCCCTCACTCCCACTGCCCATATTGAGACCACATGTTTGGCGGGAAGCCCCTCCCCCACACCAAGGAAAGTGTTCCTGTTGCCTTCATGACTGGACTTAGTAAATCATTGTTGTAGATCCCTGGCATATAGTAGCATGACACGCAGTTGAAACAGTGAGACATCATTTACAAACATTAATGAACAAAACGTCATGAAATCTCTTTGGTTTTCAGTCACATCCGTGAACTTGCAGAACCAGTCGTGTTTATGAATAGTTCATGCTAAGCAACCCAAACACAGTATACCACAGCGCACATTGCCATGATAACAGACCCAGAGTGGGAGAAGGGCAGAGGCCCCGGGGGTGTTTCTTACAAGCCATTAGCCCAGTGCTAGATACAAATTTGATAAGGATCCCAGCCTGCAATTGGTGCCTCAGCTCCCAGGAGGGTCCCTTTGGTTGTCCTACTGAGCAGCTTCTGAACCTCACTTTAAGTGTGTCCAGCTGTTAATGGACACACAGTGGAAGGTTCTGGATAGAGGCATAAGGGAAAATGTTTCTTTCCACAAGTGGATAAAGGTTTGTGGCTCTGAGAGCTTCCAGGCATGTCCACGGTCAGCCACCGCATGCAGTCGAAGGTCGTCTCTTCCAAGTTTACCACCTTTACACTTTATGTTTGGAAAAGAAATAATCCGCATGAGAAAATATACTGCAGTGGTTTACAGCAATGGTTTACACTAACTGTCATGCAGTTAACTGCTGAAACGCCAACTGCAGTGTCTTAGCAGAGCGTTGGGTCACTGCTAGCACCCACAGCAGGCTCAGTGCTCCCTGCCATATATTTTACATCTGCCTGGAACTGGAGTGACGTAATGCTATTCCCCCTAGAGAAACATCATCATTTGTTCTGGAAAGATACTGTATTGTGAGCCCCATGTGGCATGTCCCATAAGTGTTGTAGGCAGAAGGATTTGGTGACTGGGATGGTAATGGCATATGGTTTAAGTCATTTTAATGCTCATCAGACCATTGCTGCCCAATGAATGGGACCATTGTGGTGCTTGAAGATTCCACTCCCATCAGAGTAAAGTCCCTTCAGCAAGGGATGAATATGATCACTCAGAATGGCCTTGTGTTAGCATCTACCTTGCATAATAAAGGACCGATTGCAAAAAAATAAGAAATAAAATCATGCCAGGAATATGCACCCTACACCATACCCTCCAGAACCCATCGCTGTGGGAAACAGGCTCTCCATCCCATAATCTTCTTTTGGCATGTGCCAAACGTGCACTCATCTGTTGGTTGGGAGCAGGGTGAAAGATGACTCATCTGACCATATGACTTTTTCCTCCACTGCTCAGCAGACCACTGCCTTTGTTCTCTGGACCACTTTACTCAGAGCATTTTTGGGTATAATAAAGGGTGTATACAGTTCCTGAAAGACTGCATACTTATACCTTAAGTCAAAATTTGCAGAAAAAGACTTGCTTATCCATGTTACATTGCATCTTGGAGCAATGCACAGACATGCTGGAGGAGTATGTGTTCTTGTCCACAGTTGCCGCTGATAATGCCTCTCCCTCAGCCAAACGCATTAGTAACCGCTCCTCACAGACTGTGTCATCCTTATTGATGCACCAGGCAAAGTTGCCAAATCAGCAGGCGGTTGGGCCTGTCCAGCATTTTCATACACCACCTGGGTCCTCGCTAGCCATTTGCCACATTGCCCCTGGCGATTAAAATGCAAATGTGGGGAATTTGTTTCTCAACCATTTTGCCACACTGGCGAAGACCGAACTCACAATCCCGACCGTAGCAGTTCTTTTTTGTGTTATACTACATATGTTTTGGTGATACACTCTTTACTTTCCAAGTTTTCTTGAAAACACTCTATTAACAGCACAACCTTCACTTGGACAAGCCAGATGACACTTCTGATGGGTGGCTCTCGACTGAGTCAGCTCTAATGGCTGCCTCTTTTAAGTGGAAGTCTAAACAATGTGAGCCAATTCCAATCCATACATTCTAGATTTGATACTAACTTATTCATGCTATACGTGGTCTCTTTAAATTAATGAAGAACTAACATGGTGCATTTGGAAAATTCATACGCGAGAAAGGAAAAAAAAACACGCAGAAAAAAACATGTTCAACCAATGGAAACATTTCTAGACAATGCCAGGCTGCTTGTTTACAGGCACGTAGTATCACAGCCACACAAATTTGACCTTTCTGCATCCGTACAAGACGTCCTGCTTTCAGCGTGAGAATGATTTTGCGGCAAATACATTTTATGCATGGCTAAGAAAACTCCTGTACAGTTAGCCACAGTGGCTAATATTTCTAAAAGTATCTGAACCCTGCGCCACCCTAAGAATGAGGAAACATTAATTGCCTAATTAACTCTCCAGCTACATCTGTGGGGGAGTGCCTCTTTTCAACATACTTCATTTATTTGAGTGTTTATTTTGGCAACAACTACCCGCTAACATAAAAATCGTGATGGAGCGGTTTATGCTCCGCTACGTTAACCTCAAGAATGCGAGCATCCTGTTAGGCGATGTGATAACTTACCAATCATATTAACCCCAGGAGTAGTATCTCAGGTACACAACTACAGCCAACCAATAACTGATAAGCAGAGAAAAGAGAACCATAAGAAGCTTCCAAAATGATTCAAGTAATATAAAATGCATCCCTGCCATCTTCTCTGCCAGTACTTGCAGCATAACAAGTGTAACATGGCCCTTGTTATGCTGCGAGTATTGGCACAGAGGACAGCAGGAAAGCATTTTATATTACTTGAATCGTTTTGGAAGCTGTCGTCATCGATCACCTATAATTTTACAGGATAATGCATTCACTTAAAAAAAAAAAAAACTGAAAGTTTCAAAGGTAACATTTGCACGTGGCCCATTAGTCAGCTCTGTGGTCAGGCTGTCAGCAGTCCAGCCAATTGTAAGGCAGAACACTGAACCACAGGGCGTGGGAGGGCGAAGATGATCCAGCAATCTGCAATCTTCGCAATCTGTGCTGAGTGGGTGCAAAGAGGTGACACAGCATAATGAGAAATCTATGATTTAACCTCTCCCCAAGCATCATAAAAAGAATTCCCACTTCCCCCATTGGTCCAGCAGCTTTCCTCGCATTCCACACTGTCTCTGAAGACAGACGGTGCCAGCTAGACCCCGCTCCCGAGGACACTGCCGGGTGACACGCACCGTTGCTGTCTGCCGATTGGTCGGCTCTGCGGGGTCTGCACGGAAACATACTGAATGTTCCCACCCACCATCCCACAGGACCAGAGGCAGGATTCTGAGTATTTATGCAGGATGTGTCACTCTGCTCTTCTCCACCTGTTAAAATGAGGCTCTCCTGCTTTTAAAAAATAAATGGGAAAGCAGCCTCCAATATCTTTGTGAAGGAGGCTCCACAGAAGGCCTATCACAAGAATCCACAGTGATCTGATGAGTCACCTGGCCCCTGCAGAACGCAGGAGGGGACCCATGACGCAAGGAACACAGGCTGCCTGAATAAACACGGAATGCTCTATGGGTTTTAGGGCTCGTTCCCACTATCTGCGATGCGCTTTTCATCAACGTGCAGCTTCTGCGATTCGCTACAATATCATGTATTGCATAGAAAGCAATGTATGATGTTCCCACTAATGCGTTGCAGTGAAAAATGGATACAAACGCATTCCAAAGTGCGTTTTCTTGCTCCCTCTTTTCCCCCACAAATACTAAGGAGAATCACATACAATCATAGAAACGTGCAATGCAACGCTACATTAAAAACCTTAAAGACGCACAAGAACGTGGACAAGCGTGAGACGAAAATGCAGAGAAACGCATGCGGAAAAATGTAAAAATGCAGTATGACGCGTTGGGCTTTTCATTGCATTTTTTGTCTTCCCTAATATGAACGTGACCTTAAAGAATTAACCTTTTTTAACCTTTACAGGTAACTAATCAGCTTCCACCTGGCACACCCACCTACTTATCCCATGTAATAGTCCGCCAAAGAGGTAGTTGAATTTTTATTAAATTAAAAATTTTCAAGTAATAATAATTCATTAATAATTTAAATCCATTAATGTGTCTTAAAGACTCGTAATGATGGTTGCTGTTTGTTAAAGAGGGTCACAGGCCTCAGTGGTCATGACAAGCTACTGTTACTGTGAAGCAGTGAAATCCAGAAGACGTGTAGATGACATCAGGGCCTTCCTACTTTGCCTATTGTCACAGCTACAAGAGCCAGACAAGCGAGAAGAGAGGCTACATGTTGGCGCCAACTTAATCAAGGCCAACATGGCAGCTGTTCATAATTTGTAACCTTACCTGGGATTTGTGAACAAAAAAAAGACCCTTTTCCAAAACAGGTCAATGGTATAGCTCCAAATCTAAAGCTCAAACAAATAGTGGAAGCTTTTGTGCTACCAATGTGAGCGAATCAGACTCGTTCCTCTGCATACTTCTACCACAAGTAACACCTTCTACTTAACTGCCAGACTGAAATAACCTGGTAATGTTCATAACCCGCCGATTACAAGGGGTGGGGCAGCCCAGCATCCACGCATCTGTCCAGAATGAGGCGCCGCCAGAGGAAAGCATGAACTGACTACCCAAGATTCATGAATCTACGCGAGTTATTCCGCCAATGAAAGTCAGGCAACTGAGATCCACACAATCAATAAGCCAGGTTACACAAGTGGCCTCAACTAATGGATACTGTGACTGGTGTGTATACTTGTGCATATGCATGCAGTGGCCACTTTAGTAGTCATACCTAGCTAGTAGGGCTGTGTCTTTGCAAGAATCTGGCGATACGATACATATCATGATACATACTGCAAGATAATATGAAAATATAAGCAAGGCGACATTGAGACTTTCTAATCTAATTTTAAGAAAATTGTCATAGTATAAAGAACACACCACAATATGCGTAAAATCTGAGAAAAGAAAGTTTACTTTTTTAAATCAGTCAGAACAGTGAGATCGGCATTTGCATTTATTATTATTCTTTATTTTGGATGCCAAAATGAGGCCACACTTCAGTTCTGTGGAGCTGGTCTAATGTTACTAGTCAGGTAGGTTTGCTAATGCTAATGTTAGCAGTGTGTCCTTATGTTACTTCCTGGCTCAGATAAGGTACCTTTATTGTCAATGTACAAAAACAATAAAATGTCATTTGGAGTAAGCCTGTAGATGCCAAGTTAAGGATAAAACTATAAAAAGAGTAACACTTAGGGGCTATTAGTACAGGTAAGTTACATAATAAAATAAAATATAAGTCAAGGGAACTTAGGGAAGTGATGCTACGGTTATATAATTCCCTGGTAAGACCTCACCTAGAATATTGTGTGCAGGTTTGGTCACCTTAAGAAGGACATTGCTGCCTTGGAAAAGGTGCAACGTAGGACTACAAGAATGATTCCTGGTCTTAGAGGAATGTCTTATGAGGAGAGGTTAGCTGGGCTGAATCTGTTCAGCCTCGAGCAAAGGAGACTAAGGGGGGACATGATCCAGGTATATAAGATTCTAACGGGTCTGGATGCTGTTCAGCCAAAAATTTCAATATTAGTTTAAATACTAGAACTCGTGGCCACAAGTGGAAATTAGCGGGAGAACATTTTAAAACGAATTTGAGGAAGCACTTCTTTACACAGCGTGTAGTTAGAGTATGGAATAGTCTTCCTGCTAGTGTAGCGGAAGCTAAAACCCTGGGTTCCTTTAAATCACCTGCACACACACACGCGCACACACACACACACATGAGGACTCATGGATTAAGTATGTTCAAGTTCTAGAATGCTGTACACATCAACGTGGTACTCAACCTTAATTACTTTAGTAAATATATAGCTGTAGAAGGATACAGCTGCGGTAAGACCTTTAGAGTTTAATTTGCATTGGATAAACAGTTTGCAAAGCAAAATTAGCACAGAGGAAGTTCTCATATACTTATATACTTCTGTATATAAGCATCACATGCATTCAGACAGGAAATCCTATACGACAGGGTAAACACATGTACACATGTGTTACTTTACAACTACTGAAACTCTCCACTAGAAAGATTACTAGCTTGTACTGTCAAACCACTGCACATGCTTCAAAAGGTAGCAGCAGGTCTGGTATCAATCAGCCAAAATTCTCTCCCCTCCTTATCTCTCTTCATTGGCTCCCTACAGGCACTCACATCAAGTTCATGTCCTTGGTGCTGGCTTTAGGAGCCATTAATGGACAGGCACCTATCGCCATCAAAAAGCTCCTTAAGACCTCTGTCCCATCTCGCCCTCTTCGGTCAGCAGAGCAACCCTGCTTGGAGCTCCACTCACCACATGAGAAGTGCCACTCCAGATGGTTCTCACGTGCGGTTCCCCGATAGTGGAATGAGCTGCCGAACCACGTCCGGTCTTCACATTCTTAAGACCCTTCTGTTCCCTGAATGTTCTTAATGTTGCACGTTCTGGTCATTGAATAGTAGCCTTATTAAGTTCTTGCTATATTTGGAAAATGTTATACAGCTCTTGCTCCAATACTGCTTACACTTGTACCTGGGCATTCACTCGAAACTCAGCTTAGCTGTACTTATGGCTAGTCAACTCCATAACAGCACATATGTTTGTTAATGTGCTATTTGTCTTGTACGTATCTTTGGACAAAAGCATCTGCTAAATAAAAATGAATGTAAATGTATAAAACTGGGAGTAGCTTGCTCCCTTTTAATAAAGTATGATCTGCTCACGGCTGAGCCAATCCCGTTCAATAAATATTGATCTTGATCTGTACCTATGCCAATTCACTGTTATCTGCAGAACATTTTGAGGAACCCTGGTTAGCCTCGGTAGTTAAGGGTTCCTAAGACAACTGCACAGCAAAACATTCACAAGACAGGCATCACGTCTAATCATTCAGAAACACTCTGGCAGACACTTCTCTCCATGATTCGTTCAGCTTCACCAGCCTGAAAACACAACCCTGTCACCACAGACAATACAAAGGAAAAGGCAACTCCCCCACGAAAAAAAATGGTTCATGCCATTACTTCGCTACCATACAAAGCAGATTTCATTTACACATTCCCTTTTTTGGTTTCTGTCCAATACTGTTTGCATGTCCATACAGTGATATGTACTAACCCATAGTCAAGGGTCAACAAACACAACAATTCCGTAAAGTTTGTCCAGGTATGCTTGACACAAGCAGCATCCTGTTCCATGAGTCCAACCAGTGTAATATAGCAGAAACACGTACGTAGGATGTTGAATATGCTCTTTAACCTCCTGAGACCCCACCCATTCATTTATGTCCATTGTAGTGGACGTTGTTTTTGCATCTATCTTTTCAGTGATGTAAGGAAACATATTTATTCCTGTTGTGCACTAAAGAGGACATGCTGTGAAATTAAAAACAAAAATAAATTTGAAAAAATCTAAATTGTAAGATGTCTTATTTCCTCCAAAGACAGATAACCTATAATTGAAGGACACTTTTTTCCTTGGGTCTCAGGAGGTTAAGGGACCTTAAAGAGCATATTCTATTAAATATTAGTCTACTAGATATTTAGTCCACTAAAGGCCAATACTTCGGGTAACAGCCATTACAGAGTCATTTTATTTTTATAATTTAATTTTATTTTACTTGCTACGATAGAAAAAACAATATATTTTAATAATATAAAATCTGTAGACAGTAGTACAACACAGCCACCAGAACCTTCCTGCAAAATAAAGTCACTCAGCATTATATACATCCTAAGCATGATGGGATGTTAATTGATTAATCAAATCAGGGATCATATCTGTGCAGATGCACCTGCTTTCGATAGTTGGTATTACTCATCTGCTCAGACATTTACTTTGTATGGTAGTTACCTGTATATAACAAGCATTAACAAGCACACTAAGTATACAGAAGTATACAATCACGTTACAAAACCACAAAAAAGCATTCACTGCTTACAGAGCATTCAGTGCTGAATTGGGATTCACAGACGGGAATTTTCTGCCCTTTCAGAGGATATACACCTTTCTGAACAAGTTTATTTTCTTTATTCAACCAACTGGCACAATGAAGATACACCCCCTCCATCTAAGTTAATTCCCAACTGATGGCTCATGTCCCCTTGTCATCGGTTTTAATGTGACGCACACGTCATTTGTCAACGGAGAACCAGCTAACAGATGAGAAAGCCTTGCGGTCTCGCCGTACCTAGTCCCAGCTGCCTCTTCACATGGACAGCTTTTGATGCAGTGACTCAGGTGCCAAAGATGAATGACATGAGATCATGAGCATGTGCCGGGGAGCATTAAGGAGGGGGTGGGGAGGGGTAAAATAAATCAATGAAAGGGATGAGCATCAGAAATGCTGCACTTCACAGGAAGAGGATCTCAGAACGATCTGACCCTAAAATCATCAGTGCACTCCTGCTCCTGGAGGACCACATGGTGAGAGGTGGACTACAGTATCTCCTTCCCCCAGTCACACATGGGCACAACTAGTCTCCTCTACCACACCGCTCACCCTCTGATTGTGTGAGGCCCATGCAGATATGCATTTTTAACCAGCAACAGATTAAATTATTCATGCGCCGCCAGCGAGACGCCCAGCGCTGGCGACACGGAGGGGCCTCTGCGGGGCTATAGCGCAGTGAAGAATTCACCAGCTTCCACTCCTCCTCTCCACACCCCCAGCTGACCCTTTCACCATTAGTGCCTCCGATGGAGAACTTCAAGGTCAATGTTTTTTATGGAGCATTTCACCGAGCATTGACAGTTGGTGGGTTGGCGGGGGGCACAGCAGCCACACTCCCTCAGGGGATTAGTAAATGACAGGCTATGCTGCTGGGCCGGTACAAAGCCTGTCCCCAAACCAATAAAGACACCAGAGAAACGCCTCTTTCTGTAACCGACAAGGCGCCAGAGAGCTTAAATGTGGAACATAAATTTTGCTCCAGCTCACTGCTGGGTAAAAGTGTGTGCTGTGGCGGATGGGGGAAGGGCTGCTGAAGTAAGGGCAATGCTGGACTGTTTATTTTCATTGCTCTCTTTCCTTGTCCCCAATTTCATCTGCTCCCCAAATGTAGGCCTAGTCATTTCCCCGCCGAACTCCACCATCATTAGGGTGACGCTGATCTCCCACAGAATCGGAGGTACAAGCATTGACCAACACCCCCATTAAGTGAAGAAGACTTGTGGCAAACTGTGACCTGCCAGTTTCTAATATTGCCTCCCATAAATGCATTTCCTACATACCATAATAAAACCAAAACAGCAAACAGCATTTATAAAACATTACCGATTTCAACTACTTCCTATAATATCATCAACAGTAACAGCAATGGTGAATTTGTCAGCCGTCACTTAGAGGTTTACATTTTAGCCATGACAGGTGACACTTACACATCACAGAAGAGACACAAGGGCCATCCCTGCGTGACTATGGTGATGGAATTACTGCAGACGTCTGTCTGCTCCATACGCTCTTCTTCAGGAGCGGGATCATGTTGCTCAGAGGCCTGCGGTAAGAACAAAACACAAATACGACGCAACGGCCACATGTTATTTATGCCATATCATTGAGCAATCGATACCTGTTAGCCAGGTGGTTGTGTGTCAACAGAAGCCATGTGTGCAAAACCTCATAAATTCAGGCACACCAGGACAGATCAGTAATAAGCCACAGGTTCAGCATCAAGAGCGTAGGACATTAATTGAGAGGCAAACAGTACAGGTGGTACAGCACACCGGACAATAAGTACCGTCACTCATGACCAAAAAGTCAACAGCCATGTGCAACCATTATGAGTTACTGTAAACTTCACTTTTTTGCACCATATATACAACAGAATTGCTCAAGGCAATATAGGACAAGTCTAAATGTATGCCTTTTACTCATCGATAACAGCAGCAATCTGACCCGTGACCAGACACTGATGATGTCACCTAGCAGACGTCACTACAAGGGGGCTCTGGTGGCAGAGGCAATCAAGGCCAAACCACTAGCATCATTATGTCCCATGCCCTGGATCACAAACGGCCCTGACCGCAAAAATGGCTGAGTCATACACACTGCAGGCGCAGTCACGTTACACGGGGCAGCAGTAAAAAGCACTTGCCGGTTCAATAGGAAGATGTCGAGCAGGGAGATCACAAAACCCAGCGCTCAGAATGACATGCTCTGGGGAGGGTGGGGGGAGCGTACCGCAGTAACACGCCGATCAACTGGCAGCACACTACCGCTTCAGCAACGGTGTTTAGTGACTAATCCAGCACACGCCCATAATTGAAGAAACAAGGTGTACAACAGGGTGTTTCAATGGGCAAACCAAACGCATTTCAGGCAGTTTCAGAGGTCCATCCATAGCTGCATTGTGCTTGCAAAAAGGCATTGTCTTGGAGTAACTTAGTCGCCCTGTCACCAGCCATGCGCTTGTCCTTTTTATGTAGTGAAACCGGTCGGGCGTGTTTGTGAAAGGTGTGGGCAGATGGACAGTAAAAACGAAGTCTTTTTATAGACACATTAATGAATGGTGTCTGACACACCTCACAAACTGAGGTGTGGAAAGACGGAAACTCATATTTAAAAAATACGAGCCAGTTTTTTTGCAAGCTTTCTGAAGAACGTTCGTGGATTTCAGTGTAACTAGATTGTAATTCAGTTGGGAGCAGGCGCGTCGCCGGCCACGAGCTGCGTCAGTGTCACATGACTCTCCTCTCTCAGCCTCCAATCGGCTCAAAACTGAGACAAAGGAGTAATGACAGGCAGATATCACTTTTCAGGTCATATAAAGCATAAGTGTATTTTACATTCCAGCACACTCATTGCATTGTCCCAGCAAACAACACCTGTGGGCAGGTTTAGGAAAGTAAGATTTTTAACTAATAGCATCACTGAAATTATGTGCACCGCCGGCAGGCTAACTTACCTCACATACTAAATGTTTATCAAACAGAAATCATTTACATAACTACAACTGAAATTTTGTAAACATCCTTAAGACTTTCCAGAGGTCATTTTTTCATGCACTGGCTTATTGTTTCTTTATAATCCTTTCTGAAAAATACCTGTACAGCATAACAGCCGGAGGGAACCTCCCTGTAAAAATAGGCTCCGTTACAGGGTTCCGTTCCAATGACCCTTTCCCGCCGTTCCCACGGAAACCATGCAGATTACACCCGGCGGCCGTGTCGTCCGTCATTGACGATCTGTTATTCTTGTTTCCACATTACAAGTTGCCGCTGCCTCGCTCCCTGCTTGGCTGATCATAGCCTGCTGCTCTCACGGACGCTCTGCGGGGATCAATTGTGGTGCCCTTCACTATGTACGTGACAAGCAGCTGCGATTGTCAGGTGTGCAGATGACAGCGAATAGTATGCATTTTGAGGAGAACGTCTCAAAGGCTTCAGCTGGCAATGCAGAAGGAATAAAGACCACTTCTCTTCAACATGAATTTGAGTGAAAAAGACTTATTCATGCAACTATACTATTTTAAAGCCTTTCTCTTCTTGCATTCTAAAGTGTACATTATGTCAAGCTCTATATTCCTTGAGACAAAATATCTACATTTCGTAGTCAATATTTCTACTAAAGATTTCAATATCTGGTGTAAAATTCAGCTATTTGCAACAGAACACAGCATTTCGTAATTAGGGCACACATATCCTTCTTTGTTCCGAATTGTGGTTGATCGTCACTCTTTCACTCTGCCATATTAATCTGCTACGAGAACCCAAGCATAGAGCCGGAAGCAGCTTAGCTTATTCTAGAACCTAGATCTGAGAGTTATTACTCATGTCTGTGTGAATAATTTATCAGGCTCAGCAACCTCTGGAAGTCCAGCTCACGTGCAGGAAAGCCAGCATCAAACATCATTCCCGGACTCCAGTCTCAAAGAAAAGAATGGAATGACTTTTGCTCCAGTATATCCTAATCATCCTCTTCTCCTTAGAGCAAAAAGGTGCTGAAGAAAACATCACATGTGTAGCGTGAATGTGAATGCATTTCAATTCATCTTCACATCTTGACATGCCCTTTACTTAAACATTTCAATGCCCTTCTTCACTATATCGATTCTTTATATTTTTTCCATGCATATTTTCAGAAAATTCAGCAGTTCAGTTACACATACAGTAGAATTCATTTTTTTTTTCTGGATAACCCATTTATCCTGTTTGTGACAACACATATTATGCACAAATCCTGACAATATATGCATGTACAAATAGAATAGAATGATTTTGTTCCTTTTCTGTTCCTTTATGCTTTGTTTAGGACTGCCAAATAAAAGTATCAAATAAATTCATCTAAGGAATTTTTGGAAATAATCCAGGCCAAATACATCCCATGCCGAGTGCCACAGAAAAAAATATTAGTGATGTCATGCAAGCTTGTTTTCACTAGTGACCAGAAATATGCTTTTAAATATGAATTTTTTTTTTTTTGGCATGTCCCTTTTCCCATTTTTGAGCGTTATATAGCAGTCTGTGGACTATGATGCACCCAAGAAGTCCTGATTCACCTTAATTCAATGGTAGCCTGTACGTCATGAGGCTTATGACTGTCCACCAGGGGATGGTTGCTAGGGAGACACACCATCTTGAAGGAGGGCGATAGCTTGTGCGAGCACATATTTATTCAAGTGAGGGATCATTTTGTAGCACAGCAGTATGTTAGTTTGTACTTCAATTGTCTTCATTAACATCCCCACAAATGTATTAAGACAACAGATAAACATTTATGACTACAGGAGGCACATCATTCAGTTAGGAAAAAAAATGTCCCAGCTCTGTTTTCCCTCCCTTAGTGACAATGAAATTACAGCAACCGTCTGCATGCACTCATTGGTGGAAAGCACCTTGTTGATGTCTTCTGATTGGATATGGCCATGTGACAATATGAGCCAATGACTATCCTTGTATCTAAGAGAATGGAGCCTGTAGAGCTATTTAAATCCAACTAGAGAGGCTGAAAATGGTTCATACATTTTACTTTTTAAAATGTGGAAGGTAGGGTGGGGGTTGATAGAGAACAATTTGTAAGAACATTCACCTAACCAGTATGTGGTGTAGTGTTCAGCGTGCACATCTTAGTCAACCAAAAAGTTCTAAACTCAACTAACGACACCAGTTTTATGCTTGCCTCTCCAAAGCTGTTTATGAACAGCGGCAAAAATATCTATATAGCACACCATCTTGGCACCTGTAACTTTGCCTTTCACATTGAGGCAGCTGCAGGGAAACCAGATGGACCTTTGCAAAACCCTAGGAGCTTGATGAGGTTTGTCATCCATCAGAAATCCCAATGTCAGGTTGTGCAAAGGACTGTGAAGTTCTCGGTGTGTGTGTGTGTGTGTGTGTCAGGCCACGTTACACTTCTGATGCATCGTCACCGTTTCATCTTCTGCAGTAGTGTTTACATGGCCAGACTGCTTTTCAGTTTGTCAGGTGTCCTTTTAACAAATGTGTCGGATGAAAGACCTACCATTTCATGGGCCACCTATTTCAATTCAACATGAAGAAAGAGAAGTGTGTTTTGATCAATGGCCTCTAGGTCAGTTGAGATATTGGCAGTATTCCTAATCTATCTTATAAAAAAGAGGTCAGTCAACCATTGTAAAATGGTATGTCAGATGGAAAAGTCCACCCAGAGTATTCAAAATTGGTTAAATTTAAAGGGTGAAACAGCTGCTCTATCCAGTGTTTTTTCCTCTTTTTGGAACACAGAGTGACCTCTTGTGGTATGGAGTTCTAGGTCAACTTTAATTCAGCAAAAAAATAAGCTATTGCTGTTTTGAGAAGCTAGAGGACTGGGCCCCAAAAGGATTAGCCAATACTGTCTAATACCCTTTAAAAGTACTTAATATCAGCCATATTCCAGACCACTTATCCAGGACAGCAGTGTTTCCCAATCCGGTCTTCAGAGACCCCCCAGACAGTCCACATTTTTGGGGGAGCTGGGAGGGAGGAAAAATGCAGACTGTCTGGCAGGGAGCTTGGAGGGAGCAAAAACATGGAACGACTGGGTCCCCGAGGACCAGATTGGGAAACACTGCAGTACAGGATCACAGTGATCCTAAAACGTACCTCAAGAAGAACAGCGTGTGAGGCCAGGACACCCTGGATGTGAGGCCAGGACACCCTGGATGGGATGCCAGTCCATTGCACACTATGGGCAATTTATCATCACAAATTAACTTATGAGTATATTTTTTGACTGTGAGCGAAAACCAGGAGTAATCCCATAGAAACACAGGCACAACATTCAAGGCGCACACACACTTTTCTCAGTAATAGAGCTGAATGTTTTACCAAAGCAGTGGGGGGGGGGGATATCCCCCTTTTTACAAAGTGTAGCATGCCGGTCTGGGCACAGCAGGGAAGTATGGGAAGGCTAGAGGAAGGATTCAAACTCCCGACCCTGGAAACCCATTCAGCCACTGTGCTGCCCTAGAATACAGATTATCCACTACCATAAACATTCCAAGTAAAAATGTAATTTTTAAACAATGCTGAAAACACCTGTCTAAAATTTACCCTCACTTAAAATGTTTTTTCTAATTCTGAAATCTTTTATTCAATACTTTTCATTAATGATTTTGTTTTTTAAATGAATACATAGGCTTTAAATAATCCATTGGCAACTGCTGATTGGATCCACATAATGTCACAGTAAAACTCCCTTTATTTGCCCGGGTGACACACAGTCAGCCATCATTTTTTGACATGCTGCACCAAGCATATTTCATTTAATTATATGCTGAAAGATCAAGTTCTGAGAAGCTGGATTCGTAAAAGGCACGCAGCAAAACATTGATTGTTCACTGCTGCATCAATGAAGCAGAGTGACAGGAAAAGAGGTGGGGAAAATGGATGAAAGGCAGAAAACAGAGAGTCCAACAGGTTTTTACTTCATGACAGCATTATCTTTATCACGATATGCCTGTTATATTTCATAGCACAAAAATTCAGGGCGCAATGAACTTTGCAAAAACTGGCTAATATCAAGCATGTTCTCATGCAAGACGTTAGCTAAGATGTGCATGGTTTGCTGAAGGTCGGCAGTTTACCTCAGTCTTCTCCCTACTTACTGAAAGCTGCTTCCGCTTAGCTTTCAAACAGCCCTTTGTTGCCCTTGATGCACCCCCACTTTCCCCCACCTTGCAAGAAAACCCGCCCGTGATTCATCATCTATAATGAACTACCACCCATTTCCGAGCTCCTCCTTTTCCCTTTTAAAACAAACAGAACAGTGTATATAAACAAGTTTTTATGTTCCAGATAAAGGCAAATTTACTGACTTTAAGGCTTTCTTCCCGAGTCCCTTTTTAGCTCCACCCGCTTAGCATTTAGCTATTAAGAGAAAAATTGTGCATAGAAAGTAGCCAGTAGCTGGCAAAGGAGGTACACTATGAGATTTATTCCGCCAAGGTCCTCCAAACTGCATTGTAGCCTGTTCCATTCAAAGTAATGAAACACAAATCAATCCACCCTAGCTAGAGGACAGCCTACACATTCCCACAGTCTGTCTGAAGGAATTAAACTGAATCAAGGTTGCTGGCCAAACTTTTCACCATAAATAAAGTACTTAAGTGGAACTAACTTGTCAAATAACCTCTTTAATGACTAATCACTGCAGATCCCAGTATTTCATTTAAATTATTGAATCGCATAATAACAGCAAATGATGGTCATTTTTGGCATGTGAGTGGCCTGTTCTACCTGCAGAGCTCTGGGAAGACCTCTTTACAGTAGTGTGCAAACGAGTAGATCTTCACAGGCTAACTTCACCAAACTGGAGATCAAACACTCTCCGCCCCCTTGTGCATCATATATATCTATGGTTTAGGTTTGGAATATTATAATTTTCCTTTAATTTAAATCTATAATTTTAGCTTCTAAGTTGCCCTTAAATTGTATTACATGTTGTTGCTATTTAAATACCTCCGTATTCGATTAACGATATCAATTACCAACCTCATTACTATCACCAGGTATTTTTGTTACGCGAAATATACTTTTATAACCTGCATATAAATGGTGTCTGCCTTCAATAATGAACTTGCCAGCTAAGTTGATACATATGTACAGTAAAATATTTGACAAAATGTGAGCTTTTGCGTTTTGGCGCTCAAATAACTGAGATGCACGTGATCACCCGCCAGCATCTAAAGAAATCACTCAGGGCGCAACTCCCTATTTCTACAAGCTGAAAGCATTTGAAATGCTGAACGTTCACTATCACGGTAAATTATATTTATATGGCTATTGTCATTTTTATGAAGTGGGCTATGCCCGTGCTTACTGCCGCACTTCGTACTATAAATAAACTCACCTCTTCCACGACAGTCAAATCTGTTCACAGGTCGCCAAGACGCGATGAAACAAGTGACGTCACTGGCTCTGTATCACGTGACAAAATTGCTTGCCAATCGGTGACCAGTTAACTAATGCGTTCCGTCTCTAATTGGCTTGTATCGTGACTGTACACATACTTTCATTGTGTCTTATTAGTTTTTCATTTCTTAAATAAAACTGGGAGTGCGGAGGTATTCAAAAATTCAAGGTAAGGTAGCTTACGTTCTGTTCTCCCGGAGGAGCTGTTTACTATGTCCGTCTAACTTAGTATGCATTTTGCGTGTCTCTTTTATAACTAACGATATGGATTTTACATCATTTTCGAAATGACAGCTAATGCTAAATGCAAGCCATAATGTAATGTTAGAATGCTATTAGTTTGTATAGCAGTATTATGGTTATGTGACTAAAGGCGGTTTTTGAGCACTTGTTATCATGAGACCTGTGTACAGTGGAAACCATGGCGACGGAGCCCGCGTGCGCAGTCTCTGCCTCTGGCTGTAACCTGTGAAGCCAGTCTTCGCTTTCTTGCACTGGAGTCAGCTGATAAAATAGCTCTTATTTAAAATGTGGCCTGGCACACTGAAAGCGAAACACTCGGCCTGGAACCGTCGAGCACATCGGGGAAGTAACATATCTGTAGTTTTTCTGCTGTTCGCAGACCGACATGGCTGAAATGACACTACCCACTACCCTAAAGCACTGAACACTGCTTTGTAAAACACAGAGCAGTCTTGCACTAGTGACACATGTTGATTCGTGGCTATTTTAATGGAAATAGTTGCTTAAAATGGTATCAGAACTACAGAATATGCATTTTAATGTATTCTATGTCGTTTATCTCTGTTTTCCCACGACATAATTTATATATATATATATATATATATATATATATATATATATATATATATATATATATATATTAAAGGACATAGATAGTGCCGCTAGCAATATCAATAATAAAAAATAAAATAATAATAATAATAATAATAATCAACCTATACACGCCGACAACTTCTTGTTCCTGAAGCCGAAAAATGTCAGCCAATAAGCCCTTCTACATGAGTCCGAGTCTGGGGAGGAAGACGAGCGCCGAGATCGTGAGCGAGGCTCGTCGATCCCTTAGGACAGTCCACACACAGAGGCCCTTCACGCCAAAGGACGACCAGAGGCGGCTCTTGGGCCAGTATCCATGCCGGGCCCTGGAGAGCAGACCCCCTTCATCTTTCAGGTCAGCATTAACCTGTTTTAGGTGTTGTTATGGTCACCAAGAAATTAATCGGTAACACTTTACTTGAACGGTTACAAATACTTAGTAATAGCTCAGTTAGTACTGAAGTACAAATCATGAACAAATATAAGTGCTACTTAAGATGAAAGATGTGTCATGGTCCATTAATGATGAATAAACATGACGTCAGTATTGAACGTGTGTTATTCATGACTTATTCATTCCATACTTCCTAAGTAGTTCCTTCAGTAGTTCACTAAGATTTAAGGAATTAACAGATATAATAACTGCTTGGGATAAATGATGCATCACAATTTGTTAATGATGAACAAACATGAGCATTATTTTACGTGTTATTATCTCTTCCCACAGTAGTTCCTTCTGTGATTCACAGAGGTTTACATAATTAACAGATATAGTAACAAATATAGTAACTGCTTGAGATAAAAGATGCATCATGATACATTAATGATGAACGAACATGAGATCAGTTTGTAACTAACACTTAATTTGTGGTTAATTAATACGTAAGTAATAGCATAATACTACATTATTTGTGTCCCCTCAAGTAGTCTTGCCAATAAATCAAGCTGTATCAAAATAACATGTCCCTACCGGCCATACTTAATTAAATCTACCCCTTTGTAACTAATGTTGTTTATTTTGTAATTGTGTTGAAGTTTAAAAGATTCAGTGATCCAGTATTATGCTAAAATACTCTGAATGTCTGAAGTTTTGGGAGCACTGCTAAATACCACCCAATAGATAAACAAACATATCTAGCAGCACCAACCCAACAAAGTATTCCTCACTGAGAGTTTCAGAAAAACACTCTATAAAAAGTATGGTCTTTTTAGCATATGGTCTTAATGTCAGAGCACAGCTGCATGCTTGACTCTGTGGAAATTTTATAAGTGGTCTTTGTGTTTCAGTCTTGAGGCTCGCCATTTTGAAGAGTCTGATTCGAGGCCCGGATCGGGCAAACGTCTCTCCCCACTGGAATACGTATGTTCAAGCTGCTTCTCTCACCCCATGCTGGCGGTGCATGACATAGAGCATGGGCTTCTGGGAAATGGACTCTGTCTTGACAGTTTTTTTTTTTCTTTTTTTTTACTTTGAACAGAGACCCCAAATGCCGCCACTCCCAGGTGAGGAGGACGGTGATCATGATTCCCCAGAATTATCTCCTGCTACCCCCACACCTCCCACCAATCCACAACAGCCCAGAACGGGCAGTGCAGGGCGGCTCCGTTTGCTCAGAGCCAACCCCGCGAGGGGGCGGCCGCTGACAAGACTGCCGGCGCACAGTAAGTGGGCGGGAGCTTTTGTTTCTTTGAGAGATCGCTGAGGAGGGTGCTTATTGTATGATTTAAAGCATTAATACTAAGCAGTGCTAGGTGCCGCAGTGTTGTTTCATTTAACACCACAATGACTGCAATTTTTTTTTAAATTGACATACATATACATTGTTGAGTGGTTCCATTCCAGTACGTTTTGCTGATAAATACAATTTTCCTCCCCTTCCAGGTAAACATAACTCTGATCCTTCATATGAACCAGGCCATTCTCTGAGATCAAATACCCAGCAGGATGGAACTCCTGATTTCTGGGTATGTGAAAAGGGAGACCCCTCTCTGTCCTCCTGTGAGAAAGCCGTTCCCCTCAGACTTGGGACCGAAAGGTACAGTACGTCTTGCACGATACCCAGAGACAAAACGATTCATAAAGGTCGCTGCCATGTGACGCCTTTTCTTAAGTCAGCCACAGCCTTACCTGGCTCCTTCTTTCCAAACAGAAAACTAGGTATAGCTGTTTACTGGTCTTGTCATGTCTGGTGCTTCTTTACACATTCAGATTGGGTAGGAGGAGATTCCAGCTCTGTCAGTGCTCTAGTCGGTATTGCTTTGCATCTCATGGTGAGAGACAGAGATTCTGACACCTCCTGTAATGTGCGTTAGCCCAAAGCGCCCCTCGGTTGCTCGTCTCCATTCAGATCTCAGCATTACCCTTGAGGACCAGAATACCATTAAGACCTGGTCATACATTGATTTCCTATGACCACAGTCTTTGGCCAATAAGTAATAAAACATTTTTATGGGTGCCCATCTCACTGTAAACAATTTAATCTTACAACCCAGAGGGCAGCAGAATATATTTTTCCTCTCAGAAGTCGTGACATATTGAATTCCTGTAGAAGCTTGTGGTCTGAATTTTTGAAGCCATTTCTGAGCTACAGTTCGCTAGAGGGATCTTATACAAGGATATTATCTAGCATATGTCTAATGTTCTGCCCAGTTACTTAGAGTGTTGTATTTTTAATGAAGGGAATTCCGATTAATCACCTTTCCCAAGGGTACAGCAGCAGGACCCCTGATTAAAACCTGAACCAGCGACCTTAAGGTTTGCGAATTGATGTCCTCATCCATTATGCTAACTGCTGTTCTCCTCTCCCAAGATGTAGAACAAAGAAGGTTAGAAACAAAATATAGCAAGACTTGCATGTGGAGCTGTGCTTCTGTGGATACAGAAAGCAATATTGTGTGACCAGTTCTCGATTCCAGCCTTCTAATGATGAGAGTCTAAATCTAATAGAAGGCCCATTTGAAGGCAACTCCAGCAGGCTAGCTTAGGCCATTGTTTTGACTGCCATCACAGTTTGCCTGAAGACAGATGACATCATGTCTCCGAAAATGCAATCGAAACAAAGAAACGTTATTGGGCCAGCCAAGCAGTGCTCAGATTCCCCTCGTCTTGCGTGTGCAGTATGCTCTGCTTGGTCTAGGGTGCCATTTGAGAAAGTTGATGCTCTGCTTGGTAAACAAAATTTCCTGGAAAGTTTGGTGGAAAAGAAAGAAAAGAAACAGTGTCTAGACTGGGTTTTATGGATAAAAGAAGTAGTTGAATGGAGACTGACTACTTTTCTAAGTGCATTCTGTCTTAAAACTTGTTGCATACATGTTTATGCTATAACCTATTATTATTGTACTTTAGATAAGTGGTGTGTAGACTTTTGAAATAGAAATTTGAGAAAAGTGGTTACATTTATTAAACTGCAGACCTTGGATTCCCCAACACATAAATGAAAAATCTTGCGGATGGCATTTCTGGGGAATGCGCTGTCTCCTGCATGCATTTGCATGCTTCTCCATGGCATGCTGAGTGTTGCGAATCCCTTCACCTTGTTTACAGTCATCCTCTATTCTTTTATGTCCAGCCTTGCCTGGCCCTGTAGCCTTTTCTGGTTAATTAGATCTTCTGATTATCTGACCAAGATAAGATAGCTGATCTGTTTCAACTGAGTCACATTCTTATGCCTGATGTCTATAGCACTGTTTGTGTTCTTATATGGGACAGATGAGTTGGGCTGATACAGCAGAGCCATCTAGTGGAGTAAAATTACACATCTAGTAAATTACACATCTAGTGAATGAGATCTACCGAAGGACCGAAGGTGAAAACATCAGTGTCATGGTTTTCATATAAACGTACAAAAACTATCAATATTCTTACTTTTTTTTTACATTATAAAGTTGTAATAGTAACTATGTGTACTTAGGGAACATAAGATTATGTTTCACTGTTACTCTGTTACAGATTGATACTCGCAGTGAGCCTGTTTTGTTTATGATTTGTGTCCTCTGTATTTCTGATCAGTTTGGGTGCAGATTGAGAGGTGTCAGCCTTTGTCTTTGACATTCTGCTTCTTCTGCCAGAAGAAGCTCACGCGCTGCTGTGTATCTGTCTTCAGGGCTTCCCCCAGACCTACAAGGAACCGCTCAGGATCTGTGCCACGAACAGGTTTGTCTGGTGAAATAATAATGTGACCGCTGACCTACATGCCGTAAAAACATTCCGCTTCGGAATTAAGTAGAATTGCCTATGACGATGAGAATAGTCATCAACATACGCATGTATTGAACACCAACAAAATATGTACTAGCATTTTCATTAAGGAAGAGGTTAATTAATCTAATGTTAGTAACATTAACCAGTTAGGGTCATGGTAATCGTTGGTCACAGAGTGGGGGGTGGGGGGGGGGTTCAGTCACCTCACCAGGTTATTTAGACTAGATGACTTGGGATATTTAGAGGAAACCTGCAATGGGAATGAATCCCATAAAGACATGCAAATTGCAGATGAAAATTTGCCATAGTAGATAAGTGCCGAATTTACCAGTCGACTAACAATGAAATAAGGGTGATTAAATACAGCCCTTCATTCGTCAAGGTGATTGTATTTGTAACTAGGTCTTTTCAATACGCAGGGGAAAAAAAAGAAAAACTTAAGAAATATTTTTGATTTTCTGTTTATCAGTACATACACACATCTGGGGGGGGGGAAGTATAGAATTCTTTAATGTCAAGCTTTGACAAGTCAGATCTTATCAGCAGCCCAAGCAAACATAATTCAGAGTTTGTCTGCAGCGGGTTTCCAGGAGCGCTGTTGGGGAAACTCTTCTGTATGTTAATGTCCCTGAATTTTCTCATTTAGGGCTCATCTGTGTGCATGTCAGACACCTTGTGAATTATAAGGTCGGTGTTATTTTTGACTAGGGGTTTGTTTTGGTTTTTTTTCCCCTTCCATCATGAACGCAGCTTTTTTTTGTCTCCCACGTATGAGATGGGCACACGACTTGCACCTTAAACCGCTACATTGTTGCTATGGCTTTTGCTCCTGTCGCCTGGGAGCAGCAGCCAATAGCTGACAGGCTTTCACATGTGAGCAACTGCAACTGCAAGCAAGATATGCAAATGCCTGTTAATGCGACGCCGTGAGAAGGCAGCAAGGAAGTGCAGATGTGAATTCTGACCTTTAATGTCGCATTTCCTCTAAAGATATTTATTTTACAAAACGGGCTAATGTTTGTTCAGCCAAGTACCATTACAGTATGTTTTAGAGGTTAGCGCACATATGACCCTGGCAGAGAGTCATGTCCCGCGACATGTAAACAGTAATTAAAGGAGCACAAGTTTTCATTCACTCTTCTATTGTTCCCCATCAGTTGTAAAACATGCTCTGCCCCATCTCTAAACAGGGGTGACTTTAAGACATCTGACAGTGTCCAGCCAGGCAATAAACCATCCGTACGGTTCGAACTGTTCGTACTGGCTCACCGACCGGATGGAGGGCTACAAACTAACAAACGGCAAACAATTTCCCTTGTGTGCCAGTTCCCCTCTGCTGTAATATGGTAGGACTGTATTTAGCACTATTTTTTGCCCCCCCCCCCTTTCTGCCAGCTCGGGGTAACGGTAACTATGCGGCTACGGAGGCAGAGGAAACCACAGCCCAGAACAGCCGACTTTCAGACCTCCTCCAGGAGATTCACTCGCTGGCGCAAGGTGCAGCCCATCAACGCCTGGATTCCCATCCCGACCTTCGAGGCGAACCGAGACAGGCGGGCCCCTTCCTGCCGTCCTTTATGCTCTTTGTTCAGTCTTTCGGCCACTTAATGTCCTGCTGTTTGTTCTGTTGGCCGTAGCCTTACCAGCTTTCCAGCACTGTTGCTGTTACTGAACAAAAGAAAAAAACAAACCTACAGGACTGATTAATATCCGACCAGAGAGAGGATAAAACCTCGAATCCATACAAAACAACTTGGCGCAGACATTCCTGGCATAATGTGCCCTTTGTCAGTGTGGCATATTTATGAAATTTATATATATATTTTTCTTTTACCAGATTGCTTTAATTTTGCCTTGTCCCTTTACTCATATCACAGTAGACAGTGTGTTCCTGTCCTAGTCACCAGTAATGCAGCCCTTTCTTCATTTCTCTTCATGCTTTATCCAAAGTGATTTATATTAGTGGGTTACAAGGGATTTGAACCCACAACCTTTATGTTATTAGTGCTGTACTTGTTGAGCTGGTCTCTTTAAGCACTGGGGCCTGTGTATGGGAAAGACAAACACTTAGGGTAAATTTCACTGGGCTGAGCACAACCAACACAAGCCCCCGCTGTGCTCAGAGCAGCCGGAGCGGTGGATGAGCTGTGCTGCACGTGCGAGCGCCTCCGCGTTGCCCTGGCCGAGGGGGCCGTGCTGGGCAGGAACTCCAGCATGAGGTCCACCCTCCTCCGGACGCTGTTCAAGCTGGTCGACGTGGGCTCCGACAAGCTCAGCCTGCAGCTGGCCAACCTCGCCCTGGTGGTAAGGCTCCAGCTACCCCCCCCCCCCCATCCACACCCTCACCCCACCTTCCCGCGACCTGGAGAAAACAATCATCGCTGTTCTTGCGCCATGAGATATACTATATGCTGGTACACATCGCGATGCTAACAAAATAATGAAATTAGATTTAATAATGAAAGTTTTAATGTTTTTTTTTTTTTTTGGGTCAGTCTGTGTGGGGGGGGATCAGGACAAATATATCAGTGCCAGTGATATTCAGTGCTGCCATTAAAGGGAGGGGCGATCGATGCTTGTATTTGGTATTTAAATTAGAGACAATAATTCATGCAAATAACAAACTGAGGAGGCTGATTCCTGGCTACAGTGTCTGGGCTGGATCATGTGCTGGGCAAGTAAATAAACTAATTCCTGTTGGAGATTGCGGGACCCATATGTAAGTGGAATCCTAGTGAAATGGAAAGGATGAGTAGTGGGTCAGTAGACGGTCCGGCACGCGGAAGCTGAAGTGATGTAGGATGTCGTTCACAGCCAATGAAAAATAGCGAGACAAAAGGACACGCGGCTTCTGACTCGTCTGAGTGGAGCGGTTGGCCGTAGTGGTTCCTGTGGCCACTAGGGGCAGTGCCTCTAGCGTGCAGGACGCACAGAGAGTGACGTGTCGCCCCTCGTTCCAGCTCGGCATCAGCGGAAACAACCTGCTGAACATCTGCAAGCTGATCTTCAGAGTCAGCCGAGACGACGGCAACGACGCGCTCTTCCGGAGCCACCCCGTGACCGGTGAGTTCACAAGAGCGGGGAGGCCGTGACTGTGGTGGGGGGGGGGGTCCGACCGTCGCTGACAGCGTCTCTGCACTCGGCCCAGCCTCTCTGCTGGTTCTGCTCCGCCACGGCGACGTGTGCTCTGATGGCGAGGCGCTGCTGTACTGCGTCGGTGCGCTGAAGTTCCTCTCGGGCGACGCGGGCCTGCGGAGGCAGCTGCAGGCTGCGGGTTCCGTCCCCACCCTCCTCCTGCTTGTCCGTCAGCTGAACGACCTCCATGGGCAGGGAGGCGGGTTCCAGGTCATTTGGGGCCACATCCTGCTGCAGGTCAGTCTCGCCGACCGCCCCATCTGCGGTGGCGTTGATTTTTGGCCTTCGCTGGGGCCTTCATTCACACAGAGGGGCCCTATCATTAGCTCTGGGGCCCGGTCAGCTTTCAGCTGGGGCCAGTGCCCCGCCCCTGTATATCCCTCTGGCTCTCACTGAGCTTACGATCATTATCAGTTTGAGACTTTTTTTAAAGGTTCCCTGTGACCCTGTCTTGGACAAACAGAAGATAGATACATTGCCTGTCCAAAAAAAAAGTCGCCATTTGAATTTTTTGTTGGGCCGCCTTTAGCTTTGATTATGGCGCATATTTGTCATGGCATTGTTTACACAAGCTTATTCAACATCTCACCCTTTATTTTCATCGAGATTTGCATTAATTTCTCCCCGAGATCCTGTATTGACAAGTGAGTTGAACCGCTCCATAAAGCCTCCTTCATCACATCCCAGAGACCTTCAATGAGGACCTTCAATGAGTCACACATGAAAATGATTCCTCATGCTCCCTGAACCACTCTTTGACAATTTGAACCCATTGAATCTTGGCATTCTTGTCCTGGAATATGCCCATGCCAACAGGGAAGAAAAAATCCATTTATGATGGATGGAGGTGTAACCTGGCCATTCAGTAGATTCAGGTACTTAGCTGACTTTACTTTATTGCTGCATAACGTTGCAGGACTGTAATAATGATCTAGTCATTGGCTTTTAAGTATTTGCTGGTATAAATTCAAAAGGCGACTTTATTTTTGGAGTGTAGATGGATTATTCTACAGCTGATATTGCGAAGTCAGATGTCTCGGGGCAAAATGCCAGGTCATCTGCTGCCTCTCTTCACATTTGAATAGTGGAAATTTAAAGCTCCCTAAAGTCTAAACACCGCTCCCTCATGCTGCGATTGGCCCGATATCCGCGACTGAGGCGAAGGAGGGGGGGGGGGTGTTTATCACCGTCAAGGTAAGGCGGTGTTCTCAAAGCCGTCAGAGTGCCGTCCACGGCCATCATCCATCATCGGGGAACGGCATGTGCCTCGTATCGCGAGCGGCCGTGTACCATGACAGAACGCCTTTGTCCCCCAGGGAACCGTGCTCGCCAAACAGGAGGGGAAAACTGGTCATGCCGTTCCTCTTTCAGCGCAAGGAACATGGGGTGCTCCCTGTGCAAACACGGAGACAGGGCTGGCTGGCACCGGCCCAGAATCCCTGCCTCGCTCTTTAAGATCCCTTATCCGCTGAGTTACATTCACTGATTAGCCAACGCATTTGTTTATAGCAGTGTGAAACGTTTAATCTTTTCGATCGCGGTGCATTTTAAGAGTGATCCGTTTCAGTACTTCACCAGGACACCTGCAGTCTAAAAGCTCAATAGCGGAGACAGACAGACACACACACACACACAGATGCACGGTCCCACCGCCATGCGATGGCGCAGTCTGGTCCAGCCCCCCCCCCACTTTGCCCGGATCCTCCCTATACAGCTGACCGCCACCCTGAGGAACCTGGCAGAGCTCCCCGAGTGCCGGCCCGAGTTCCTAACCCGCCCGGGACTTCCCGAGCTGTGTGAGGTGCTGACGCTGTACGCCGGAGACGCGGACGTGTGCACCAATGTAACCCGGATATTCAGGTACCAACTAGACTTCCCAACCCCCCCCCCCCACCCCATGGTTCCTTGCTTTCCTCAGACTTGGGTTTTATAAAGGGAGGAAGGCCCCCCCTCCCCTTAGCTTCAGTGAAATATTCAACTATATTAATAGGCAAAGAAATATCTGATAAGCTACTAGCCAAATAACCCTGTTTAAATTCACTGTTAATAATGGGCTATGATTGTTTACCCAAAACTTTTTTAAATGAATTCCCTGTCCTGTATAATAATGTGTTCCTGGAATTTCTGTGTCGATTCCCAGTATGTAATGGGATGCTGTATATAAACACTTCCTTCACCCCCCCAGTAAGCTGTCCTCCTACCACGACTGCTGTTTGGCCTTGGCTGACACCCCCAGCTGCTACCCGACGTTCTCGACGCTCTTGAGGAACCACAGCACGCGGCTGGTGGGTCTGGTTGTCTCCCCGACTCGGAACCGTCTCCCTGTCACCACCGCCCCCACGTGTAGAGAGTGCCCTCCTGTGCGTCACTCCCAAGTGGACCTTCTAGCATGTCCCCCCCCCCCACCCCCCCATGTCCAATTAGGCCAGAGACACGTCAGCCAAAAGCACTCGGTAGGGTTTCAGCACACATGACCTCCCCAGAAACATTCTGTCTCAGGCGGCGGATTTAAGCGTGTGCAGTGAGCTGGGGATGTTGGGGTGTGCAGTGAGCTGTCACACAGTGTCTGCGAGCCTCTGGAGCCAGAACAGTACGCACTGTACCCAGGCAGCTGTGCTGCGGTTTGCTCGCTCAGGGTTAGTTTTCTTAACACACCTTTGTTGCACCGTTACAATGACTCCGACCCGGTCTGCCTGTATAAACGAGGCTCATTTTATGACATGTATGTAGCCCAGCGATGCAGAGACACAGGAAGTGGTTAGTGGCTAGCAAAGACATTTCCTATTTAAAAATGCCACCGCTTCTCTGCTCCAGTTCCCAGGGCCGACGCATGCCAGCGTAGCCGACAGAGGGCTGTGTGAGCCTCATTTGTGCTCCGCTCAATGAAATTGGGGAAAAAAATACAGACCGGGGTGGGTGGAGGGGTGCAGGCAGGACTGGAATTTCAAGGGGGCAAAGCCAGTGAAGCTGAGTCAGTGTAAACATTGCGACTTTCGTTCAAAATGACTCCAACTCACACTGCCACCTCAGATGAACAGATGCTGAGCATGTCATCTGGTGCATATCTCACTCCCTGTAGGACCTGGTGGTGCGCATTCTCTTTACCTTGGGAAGCCTGACAGCTAAGAGTGACGCGGCTCGCCGGCAAACGTGTGGTGAGGGCAGCGATCTCCTGGACGCACTCCTGCCCCTCTTCCGGACGTGCCACGCTACGGGCACCACTGCCTCGGAGGATGTTTTGGCGAAGCTGACCCGCGTCCTGGCCAACGCGGCCATGTGCCCCGCGACTGGCGCCGCCCTGGTGGACAACGCGCAGTGTGTCCACTCGCTGCTCGATGTTCTCGGTGAGGTTCCCGACGGGCTGCGTGTGGCCGCCGGAGGGTTTGTCACCAATCCAAATCAATAGAGCCTGCGGGCAGAGGCTGGCAGTGGAATCCCAGCATGCTGCCCACTTCCTCCCACCTTAGAGCCCTGCCGGGCTTCCGTCGCCTCTGCGCAGGTTTGGGGGCACCGCAGCTGGTGATATCCTGTTTTGATCGCCCGGTGACATTAGCCAGCAGGCCTTGCGGTCTAGGGCAGAAAGCACTGAGAATACCGTGATGAAAGGCATTTCCAGTCACTGAAACTGACTCACAGTCATAATGGCAGGTACTGTACATCTGCGGTTCGTGCGAGGTGTCAAAACAAAGAATGCGATGTGCCATGCAAATATATCTGCGCTTTTAAAATCATTACTGGCGTCACAAGATGCTCATCTACAGCTTCCTGTCATCATGTAATTTTTTTCTTTTTTGCATTTCCTGTCATGAATCATGTCATGATTTTTTTTTTTTTGTCATAGGCTGAAGAATTTACAAAACATTTTATTGCATTTTATTCTATTATACATTTTCTCTGCTCCTTCTTTTAAAGAAGGCCCGGGTGTGAGCCGACTGTTGCCTGTTTAGCTTCTGTAAGCTGAGTCGTACTCTCTTCTTCTGATTTCACACCTGACCTTCGTTACAATGTACTTCTGTCTGATCCTAACTGCAAAAAACGCTAAAGTTTCACTTTCCGCTTGAAACGCAAATGCTTTTCCTAGAAATGTCCCTGGACCCATGGCCGTACCTTCTTGTTTATCGCAAGTTATGCATCAAGAAATGGTTCTCATATAAAAAGTACATATCATTGTTTATGTTAAAGTTGTGGTAATGTTCCACACGAGCGGCTAGTGAAGAGGGAGTACAGGGTGAGTAAATTCCACGCATGTGTGACTTAACTTGACGGTCCTGTGACACTTTAACTGCACTGCTGCTACGGCTCGGAAATGCAGGACAGCACGCATTTCCGTATTGCTGTTAATGTCTATTTATTGCGTGATTGTTTTTATTGCCTCATATATCATTTAACGATCTCTTTTATTTATTTTTACATTTTTTTTTTGTTAATTGCACTATAGTCTCCAGGGACACTGAAGTTCTTTCTCAGTGACACTCATCCGTAACTTGAGGAATGACAACCCTGACCTTGGCCTTAGTGGCGTAAGAATCCGCAGATTGCAGAATTAGCATTGTAGTTAATGGAATTCTATGTTCTGTTCATCGCTCTTACTATGACCTGCTAAGCATTTGTTTGTAATTGGAGTCCCCACTCTGCAGCTGTCGGTACGGGTGGCTTTATCACCCCGCTTACGTTGTTTCCCTCCCCCATTTTACAGAGCGCAGCCTCTCTGAGGGCCGCGAGGAGGTCGTCATCAACACCACCGTCGCCATCAACAACCTGTCCTTCTACGAGAGCGACGGCTCCGTGCTGAGGGCACAGCCGCTTCTCCTCGCTCGCTGTACGTCTTCCCGTTTGGACCTGTGAGCAAACCAGGCCTTTTCATGGCCTCAAACAACGTTCTATCATTGACACAAACGATGGCTCCTGTCATTTTGGTTGTGAGGTTCATGTTCAGGTTTCAGAATGACTCATAATGTGCACTGTCAGTTTCGAATAGCCCTGAATCTGAGACTACTTGGCTATATTTTTTCTGATTACAATGCTAATGGGTGGGCCGGCAGCTTGGGATGATTAGAAAATCATTTCTGCTCAAGCTCCTTCACCGCCATACCCTCTTCCCCCCCCCCCGACCCCACAGTGATGTTGAAGCAGCTCTTGAGCACCAACATGGATGTCGTGCTGGAAGCCATGTGTGTCCTAGGGAACATCTCACGCTCTCAGGAAGTCCAGGCCTTCATGCTACGTCGGAAAGGTGATCAACCCTCACGTAGCTCTTTAGCAATTATTCAAACTGTAAAACAAAGAGGGAGATATGCATAAAAAGTAATGCTTGCCTATTATGAGTAAATACCAGGTAGGAAACAGAGGCAGATTGTAGCGCATTTTTATTAACGTCACCGTGAGAGTATAGTCAGCGTTAGACACACGTGGACTGTCCTTACCGCTCTCTCCTTACCCCTCTAGACAATGTGTCCTTGTTACTTTTGTTATAAAACAATGTTTCTGTGTCCTTTCGAGCAGGAATTCCCGCTCTGTTCACCACACACCAGGGTCCCAGTTTTTGCGGGAAGCCACAGTGCTATGTTGTCACCACTGGTTTTTTTTGGGGTTTTTTTTCCCCTCACACAGCTCACCGGTTTGCAGTGGCTCTGCTGGACTCGAAGCGGCAGGACCTGTGTTACGCCAGCTGCGGGGTGCTCACCAATCTCTCTACGGACCAGAGGCTGAGAGCCGCCCTCAGGGAAGAGGGGGTCGTGCAGAAGTAAGCCTTTCTTCTCCAGAGACCCCTGTCGGCCTATTTCAGCCTGTTGCATAAAGGCCGGGTTCAACATGCCGTCATTTGTGTGGGCCTAGTACAAGACCAAGTGCATTTGTTAAGAACATACAATGTACTGGTGCTCTGTGCCCCCAATATAAGCAAAATGTCAACATGGTCACAAGTAATTTCTGGGCAGTTGCTAAAATTCTGAGGATTTTTCTTGCCCTTAGAAGGAGGTATTAGAGTTGGTGTGACTGGCTTTAGAATTTCAGGCCTGATAAAAGCCATGTGAAACTGGTAGCCCAGTGAGCCACAGATATCAGAGCAGCCCAGTCACCAACAGCAAGGGTGAGACTCCGACGTCGAGTCAGGGGGGTGTGATCCTCATCCTCGCCTTTTGTTCCTGGGCACCTTTGGCTAGATTCACAATATAAGTCGAATCGTTCAATTCCGATTTTTTTGTTCAGATCTTGACTGTTTCTGTGTCCACACAGCCCTGAAAAGTGATATGTGTCACATTAAGGCAAAAAATCAGATATGAGTCAGTTCAGCCAGGAAATGTGAAGAACTCCTTAGACACACATGCCCCAAGACCCTGGACACCAAGTATAGATACACCTACTCTGGCACCCCGAGGGCTGATTAATTAGACACACGTAACATTCCCAGACTGCCACTATTGTACCTTAAAACTTTGTAAGAGTTTCATTTATTCATTTATCTGATGATCTTATTCAAAACAACATAAAGTTGATGGAAAGATTGCAGTCTGTCTTCTCTGGGATTCGAACCCAGAATGTGTTGTTAGTGGAATATTCTACTTGTTCAGCGATAGGTGCTAGTAAACAAACATTTAACCGTGAGTGGGATTCAAACCCGCATGGACATCCCTTGGATCATAAGACTAACATCTTAACTACTTGGCTATAAATAAATAAATGCTATAAATGAGTAATACCATCAAACCCAGTGAGCACTAACAAGTTGCTGAGCTGTTCGCTAATTGATTATATAACTTTAAATGTAAAACTTCGGAAACCATGCAGCTTGCAGTGATTCAGAGTTAAGCCCAAAATACATGGAGCTTACATACATGGCTCACTAATTATAATTAAAACAGTCATAATAATGTGCCTATAGTACTTAACAATGACAGGCGTAAGATTTATAATTTATTCTTTATATTTTGTGGATGTTGCTGTTAAGCACATCAGCCGCAAAGGGAATCCATGAAGGTACCACTGATGATGGCTCCCCCTGCAGGTTGCTGGATTGCCTGCGGGACTGGGGGCCGTTGGACTGGCAGATGGCCAGTGTAGCGTGCCAGGCGCTGTGGAACTGCAGCGAGGACGGCGGCGCACTCGGCTTCGGGGAGCGTCACTGCCGCTCGCTGCTGCGCCTCCTCTCCCGCTACCTGAGTACGCGGTCCGAATGGACACCTCCTCCGTTTCTAAGCAACCGAGTTACAGGAGTCTGTCCTGTCCAACCCGTTCTGTGATGTAATGCTGTATGCAGCCCTCTGGATTTTTAACTTTTAGTTACATCAGCATGCCCTGAAAACAGTTTCGACATTTCAATGGTTAAGACTTTATAAACACCCTTTGCAAACACCATTTTAACTGCAGGGTACATTAACAGGTTTACTCAGTATTTTCCCTCCCTGTGAAACTAGTGAATGTGCAACGTATGTACTGAAGCGAACAATAGATCTTTTATTTCTTTCCTATCAATAGACAAAGACCATATGCTGCATTGGACCATGAGAGAAGGTGCCGGACAGGAAGTTGGCATCTTTTACCAGAGATGCTGGGAAAGCGAATTCCTTCCTGTGGCACAGCGGCTGCAGGATAGGATCCAGAGGCAGGTCGGCGCCCGGGAGCCACTCGCCGTGCCATCCTAGCCTCGCGATTGGCTGCCGTACCCGTGGCGTGACTCGCTCAGGCTGTGAAGTGTCCATCTTACACGTGGGCGGATCCTCTCAGATGACGAATCCAATGTTGCACTTTAGAATCAGAGCAATGTGAATGTATGTATCTTTGAAGTCCGAAGAGGAAATGAGTAAATGTAGGCGTGGCTGCATTCCCGTCGTGGTAATTTCTGTGCAGCTCTGCAGTGCAGTGGGCAGCACGCTGGCCTCGCACCTCCAGCGTTGTGGGTTGTATTCTGACCCCAGTTCTGCATACAGTTTGCCCACTTTGATCTGCTGGTTTCCACCCACAGTCTAAGACGTGTGGCTTAGATTGATCAGTGTCTCTAAATTGCCCTCATTGGGAGCTTGTGACAGACTGGCATCCTGGCCAGGAAATACCCTGGCTCATGCCGTGCGCTTCCTCGGAGAGGACCCAGGCTCACCACAATCCTGGAAACAGTTCTGGGAAAAAGGATGGCGAATCTGTAAAAGCGAAGAACCACATGACTGATGGATGGATGGATGGTAGCCCTGTCTCTGAATGTCTGCCCTACATAATATAAATTACCGCACAAAAAACTCAAAGACAACTGAAACCTTTTAAAAGTTTTATTACATCAACATGGGAAAGAACAGTGATTGAGGCACAGAGGAGCAACAGTGTAATATTAGTAATACGATTATAGAAAACACCACTTGGGAAAGGTCACCAGCTTTCTGCTTAGATACATTTTTCTGAAGCCCTACATTCCAATAATAAAATAATAACTAAGACAACAGAAACTGTCATTTAAAAAACGATGAGGGCCAGACTGTAGGAAAATGGGTCTTCTGAGACGGCGTCCATATGCAATCCAGCATGTAGACAGGCTGATGAAATATACATATCGGAAGGTATTAGACACATATCCTCATTCACCTCTTTTTGGGTTGACCGTGTTAGATCCTTTCCCCAATTTAGGAATTTCAAAGCTGTGAGAACAGAACTTTGCAGCGACCGGATCAAGAGCAGAGCATTGTGGCCCATCATGGCGGCAAGAGTGCAGCGCCACCTTCAGACTTTTAAAGGTCATTTCACCAGGTCTACAGTAAAAGAGACTCTACAGTCCTTATGAACTTGGCCTCGTTTTCCTCACGCTGAAATAACGGATGTGCAGTTTGAGTCCCTTCACTCACAGCCCCAGAGATTGTAAACACAATGAAAGAGATGCAGTGAACCTAATAAGCTAAATGATCCAAACTTCTTTCAGAACTGTAAATAAAGTTAAGTCTCTGTACTGGATACAAATTGAATAGCAGGTACTGACACTGAATAATTCCGATTTATATAGAAAATGGTGGGAAAACCGTCATTGTCATTGCTGATGTCTTGTGTACAAATACAATGCATGTCTTAATGGTTGCAACCGTATTTAACACCCACAATCCCCTGCAGCATCTGAGTCTCCAATATGGTTACAATCTCCACAACAAAGTTTCTTTACATTCAGAGAACAGTAGATGCTCATTCTCCAAGACAAAGCCCATAGGGTGAAATCCAACTATTTGAATATCGGGATGCCAAACTCAATGAAACAAGGACAAGCTTTTACAATTAACCCCCCCCCCCCCACCCCCAAAATGACACTTTAAATGTCTGTCAAATTCAGTGCTTTCGTGTTGCATCACAAATGTTTTATTGTAAACAGTTTTGAGCTAATGTGAATGGAATTCACCTACACAATGGAAGAGAACTAAGTCTGAACTCAAATATATTGAAAATGTTTTATTGTTTATATAAAAATGCCAGCAGCCATCATCTCAGACTTTTACAGTTCTTAAAAGCATACTGAATAAGTACTTTTCTCAATCTTTCAGCTACAGCATTCATTTCAATTGACTGCCAGGTCCAGCATTTCACTGGTAAAGTAAACAAACATGGGACTCCCAGTCCTTAAAAAGCTATATATACACTGGTTAGATCAGAACAGCGAGAACTAGCATGTTGTCTGACTGAGCTGCAGACAAATAACTGGAGGAAAAAAAAAAAAAAAGTCAACCTTCTCTATGCTGCAGTCCTGTGTGACAGCATAGAGCACCTCTGCTCACAAAGAGCACTCGAGGAGGTATGTATATTCAAATTGGGGGAAAAAAAAGACGTGGGGGAATAAAGACTGAGGGTTAGACAAAGGAAGCACTTTCACAAGGAAGACCCTTTAAATGGACAGAGCTCCACCCCCTCCCCCCATAACAAGAACAGAAAACTAGCATCACGTCTTCATTTCCCTTCTAGGGTGTCCCACCAGACTTCTGCAACACCGAAGATGAGACTATACGTACAATACGAGAGCATCACTAAATAGCTTCGTGGTTCGGTACAGTAAACCACGCACAGGCTCAGATTTTTCCTTACACTCGTGTTAGCTTACATGAACGGCTCAATGGTGCGCTACCGCGGCCCAACCCGAGACCGGCGGCAGCAGCTGCTACACCTACTGCGCTGCACTGAGGCACATGAAGGAGCCGGGTGACGCCGGCGGCTCCAGCTGCCCACACCCACCCCACCTCTGCCACTGCTTAGTCAGCTTTTAATGCAAGACTATGGACTTGGACATGCGATGCAGCCTGGCCTGGGCCCAGAAGCTGCAACGTTTTCATGATATATGCAGAGGAGCCACCTGCAAGTGTGACAACACTATGGACCCTCCCCAGCTAGCCACCCTCCCCCCACCCCACCCAGGATAACATCCTGCAGATGGATGGTTGGCCCAGATACCCCTCAAATGAGTTTTTGGCACTACAAAGAAGCCCAGGAGAGGCTACCTGGCTGCTGGTTCCAGATGGCCATTGCCAGCCATCCACCATTCAGTTCTGCATCACATTCAAGTCTCCTTTCATGTCCGATGAGAGCACAAAGTGATAATACTAGTAGTTATAATAGAAATAATCCTAAAACAAAAGTTATACAAAAAAAATCCCTCTTCCCCCCCCCAACACTTCATGTCATGTAGCGGGTGACGGCTCTCAGAGCGTAGAGCAGCTCAGCCTGCATACGGGCTTCCATAAGAAGCAGATTCACGTGGACCTGGAAGAGAAGAATTCGACTGTGTTACGACCAGCAGCAGAACCACAGATGTCCCCCCCACAGCAGTACAGGAGGCAACGACGAAAGCAGCCCTGTGCTGGAGAGAAATCACACCTTCTCAGAGTGCTGAAACTGTCTCCAGAAGCTTTCATACATTCTTTTTGTGGTCTTCTCCGGACTGCAGACCATAGTCTTGATGTAAACTTTAAAGTTACGGTCCAATAGTTGATTGATCTCTCCATAGTCATAGTCATCATATCTGCAGTAGGGGGGGAAAAAAAACGACAGTGCGGAAGATAAAGGATGAATTAAGTGCAGGATACACAATGCAACATCTGCCACAAATTGCATCTACTCTGACTATCCAAGGCCTAATGGCATCACGTAAATGGACTGTTCCCGATCTCAGTGTTTACTCCTGCTCGCCTAGTAGTGCCTGGTGTTCAAGCTGCTGACCTGATGCCAAACATGCAGTGGATGTAGTTCCAGATTGCCCGCCTCAGCATGGAGGTGTCCACGTCCCGGTGCGTAGCCATGGTGTTGTAGGTCAGGTTGTAGGCTATCTGGAACTTCTCGTCAAGCAGCTGCCCGATGTCCGGGTACAGCCGGTTCACTAGGGAGTAGCCGTGGTCCTCCCAGCTGTAGTCCTGCAGGGAGCAGTCAGTAAGGCCACACTGGTGTAAAAACGAGGGGTATATACACACACATCAAGGCGTAAAAGCTGTCTGCCATATCTAAGGATATTTATACAGTCAAAATTAAAACATCTCACACAGGTTTCACTGGTTTGGAGCAACAGTAAACCTCACTAACCACCACGTCAGCTGCCGCTAAATGTTTGTCAGAGGGCAGTGGAACAAAACCGAAAAAGTGTGCTTATCTTTGGTCCGAAGGTCAACAGGAAGGTTTACACCCACTAATTTGAGCACCCTCACATCCCCAGTGAGTGAGTAGGAAGGACAGAACACAGACGGCCCAAGGGAGAGAATATGTGGGTTCTTGTGAGTGGGTGTCATTTTAAAAACCCATATAAAAATCCTCCTCCCAGATAAGACCCCCCAGACTGATCGGCAAAGCGTATCGTCGCTCCTTTCAAGTTCCGAGAGCCGTACCTGAACCCGGAAAGTGGGCACGTGATCCCCACGCCTGGAGAAATCTTTGTAACCGTAACTGAGGTCCTCAAAGTGGCAGGAAATGTCTCTCGATAGAAACGTCCCCTCTTCTTCTGTAAACAAACATCACACATGCTCACGCATCTAACGCCGGTGGAGGAGTGGGGGGGGGGGGGGGGGGGAGCAAACACACCAGGCAGCTGTTATACTTCTATCTGCTGCTTTCAGCATTTATATTTCATGCTCCTTGCTGCTCCACTTACGGAATCCCGAGATAGTGGGAACGGGGCAGTGAGGGGGGGGGGGCATACCTGTCGTGACCACCAGCATGCTTTCCGTCTTCTCTCTCTCAAAACGGGTGGCCATCTCTTCCTGACTGGCCTCTTCCTCATCCCGACACTGTAGCAACTTCATCCTCTCCATGAGGGCTTCTACCTCACAAGAAGCCTCCTAAACAAAGAAACACACAATCAGATCAGACCACAGGACCTGCGCTACGCTCACCACAGCACAAACATCTATCAAGCAAGTTTCAGCCTGCAATTCCATAATGCCCACAGCTGTCCTCCATTTAACACAACGAAGAATAAAATCGCAGTGAAGAACCACATGCTCACCTGGTGGTTTCCCAACACCTCGTCCACAGCCCCGTTGCCGTTGGCGATGTCACAGGCGCAGTAGCTGCTGACAGACGGCAGCCGGAAGGTGTGACCCCCGTCACAGTGGATCTCAGGGCTGATGCCACAGCCAAAGGTGAAGGAGGCCAGAGAGTGATAGTGTGTGAGCAGGACCACGGCATGGATCAGCTCGGCCAAAGACCAGCTGTGCTCCTCAGACTTCAGCAGTTGCTAGACAGAAATGGATTTGCAAGCCGTCAGCCCCTTTGATCAACTGCAACCAGGTCCGAAACCACAGCGACCGGTCTTCTACTTCGGCGAAACCTCGCTACCAGCACCGTGCCACTTCACACGGCATTGCCGCATGATGTCATACCTCGATGTGCGCCCTGGTGACGAGCCACGGCCTGTGAGCCAACACTTTGTTCAGCTCCCCGACCAGCTGTAACTTCTGCGGAGCGTTGTCCAGGCCGTTCAACCACTTTTGGTCTCCTCCCACTTGGAGGAAGTCGTTGACGTGCAGGTTCACCAGGTATGAGCATTGGTGTCGTGCTGCTGCCTGAGAGCAGAAGACGAGACGCGATTACCGAAATGACTAATGCGGCGAACGGGCCCGTCGAGGGAGGCGAGAGTGGCCCCCGCCCTCGTACCATGATGCAGATGTAGTGCCGGTCATGGAGAGACAAGGGCCCGTCCATCTGTAGCAGGTAGTGCTGTGTCCTGAGGAACCTCTCCAGGTACTGGGGGTGGAACCCCATCACCAGCGAGATGTTGTCCAGGCGACCCAGGGCGGCGAAGGAATCCTCAAATATCAACTGTGTCCTGGAATCTAATTTGCTCACCTCAAGTATCTAGTAAAGAGCCACAAAGGATGTTGGTTACAGCAAATGAAATGACATAATTACACAAAAAATATTCAATTTTATGAACTGGATCTTACACCAATTTAAGACCACAACTTTTATATAATATTTTTTAAGACAAATATTAAGATTAATACCTCTTTCTCAGGGATAAACCGGCTTGGTCCGCTTCCTAGAGGTCTTGGAATTCTCACTCCAATTTCCTGTGAAGTGACCCACATAGAGTTTTGCTAAAGTAATTCAACAGTCGGCCATATTTCTTTTCACAATCACAGGAAGGTCCACGACTGAAAACTGGACACACCATAATGTTATTATTAAAGCCTAACATTTTTCCCTGCCTTGAATTTGGTTGAAATTTTCCATCTGGTTTCTTTGAGGCAGCGGCCAGGATAATTACGTTGAAAATCGCCCTGCTTTGACAGTGTGCTAAATATTAAGCCGGCTGCTTCCCTCTGCAAACAATCCGTTTTCTGAGCTCAAACGCCCTCCCAGGAACTGTGCGCGATATTAGGCGAAAGCGGCAGCATCTGCTCGGTAAACAGAGAAAGCGGCCAGACGGCAGCGGTGATCCGATACCTGCGCACCGGCTACCGTGCGTTTCCATTACAGCACCGCCGAGAACATCGCGAAATAACGGTGCCTGCAAGAAGGTACTTGGGCTATGACAAGCAGACACGAAAAACTGCGCAAAATGACGCTTATTTTTATGTATAGTCGGATAAATCACGGTGCGGCCGCAATACTCCCACAGCGCATTGCGAATGACTAATGCCGATGAATGAACGTGACCTGTCAATAAGACTATAAAGGAAATCACCTTAACACAACAAAGCAATGTCTCTTTTTAACAATCAAGTTAGAAAAACGAGACCCGAAAATAGAGAACGGAGCTCCAGAATGACAACAATGCTATTTTTCTTCACGGTAATCGCCTGCACATCTAATACTTGAATCAGATATTGTAATTTGCTGACAAAGATATTTAATGTTGTTTATAAACCCGTCTCACCTTTTTAATGCGCCTCTCGCAGTTGGTGCATATTTTGTACAAGTCTGCTACGGGGAGTGAAGTCGTTTCTTTAGCTTCTTTGGCCGGTGTTGCATGTCTCATCTTGTAAACGTTCGCCTTGATCGATCTGTTTTTAAGCTTTATCACAAATACCGCAGCTGCCCTTCACCGTCCGCTCGTCACAATGCCTGGGCGCTAGTAGCTCAGCAGTGCGCTCAACCTACATAAATAAACTACGCCCATCTTAAGTGACGTCCATGCCAGCCAATCACAGTTGAAAGTGGCTTCATCTCGCCCAATCACGAAACATAACGAAATCGCCTTGGAATTACGTTATGTCCAAGTATTTCGAGTACAGATAAACATTCTTCGCTCCTTTCCCGTTTATGTTACATCTGTCTAGATATACGTCTTATCATATAACACTTTAATCCAAGCATAAATTGTTACGATGAATTCTCATCCCAGTACTTGTTTATGAAGTTAAATTTGTTGTTTATTTTAGGGAAAAACAGTGCTTTGTTGATTATTTTAAGTGCTCAAAAGAATTATGTGGATCCGTTAGTTCTTAACGCCTTTTAAAACGACATATTGCATGCAGTAGCTTGCCTTAACCTGAAACACTATTTTTCTTTGGGTTATTTACCAAAAAATTGAGTACAACAGCCTTACGGAAGGTGGAAGCCAAAGTTTCTCAGAAAATCCTGATTTTTTCCGAAAATCAAATAGCAAATGGTTACGAAAGAGAAAACGCTTTTTTCCCCCTCGAGTATTGGCCGTCTATCTGTAAGTGAAACTTGCAAGTAACATGACATCACTTTTGTATAATCCCCAAACGTCTGAAACAAAATATCTCAATACCCTGTATATCACACGTTCATCTTGGTATGGTTCGCAAGTGGACCTTAGAACCCAAAGGCTAAAGCTGTGTTTGTGTCTTCCAGGCTGTAACGTGGATGCTTCACATGGATAAGTACTGGTATGAATTTCTGACATACCGCAAATGCTGAGCACTTGGGGCCCCCTGCGATCAACAGAGGGCACTGATGGCAGAACTAACCTGCATTTGCCTTCTGCAATCCCACATGAGTCTGGCACTAACAGAAAGTTACCCTCACATGTGATACCTCAACCAACAAGGAACTGCATGTTTTTGTCCTAGCCTTGCACAGAGAACAAACAGCCACACTGAACAGCTGCAGTGAGGAAATAAAAGCATGGAGAATTAGCTTTAGCTGAAGAGGAATCATACAGAAGCAGCATCAGCAGTTTTAGGAGTTTTTCCAAAATATTGCTTTTTGATCATTAAATATTCCACCCGTTTCATGTTTACAGACGGGTGACACCTATAACTGAAGCCCTGTGTTAGAAAGAACTCTGGCAAACCAACGAGAGCGACAGCCCCGGCCTGTAAGAGCTTGTCAGCTTGGCACTGGCTGTGAGTCAGATAGTCGGCCATTCAGCAAGTTCATTGTGTCGCTGTAAAACGGCTGCAGCCACAGTCAGCATTATGCTGGGGACCAGCTGTAAGGCCAGCAGACCGAGCTGAGGCTTGTCAGGGCCAGGCTCTGCCGCCCCTAAAGCACTAAAACAGCAGTCCAGACGCCAAGCCGATGGGTACAGAGTGTAGGACAGTTGGGGGGGGGGGGGGGGGGGGGACTGCACACCATAGGGGGGCTTCCCATTGATATAAAGGCAAGGATCCCAGACCTCTAGACTAAAATCTCATCTGCATCTGCCAGAGGTGGAGATTTCAGGTCCAGAGTACAAATCCAGACCAAGATTTTGTTTCCACCAACCAGCTGAGCATAAAGAGTCACAGTCACAGAGTACTCAACTGATGATCTCTGGCATCTGCGCAGAGAAAATCCATGACCAGCACTTCAAAATTAAACATATCAAAGCTACCATCTTGAGCTTAGCTGCAGATGACATCCACCACAGAGACAGAGAAAGCTTTTCATCTTCCTTTGATTACTTGTTCTCTGTTAGCTGCCACAATGTCTGATTTGTTTTCGTTAGAAACTACTTCAAATTAATCCTGATGCATAAAAAAAATCTGTGCACCTAGATGTCTGTTGAAAAACAGTTAATTTCAGCATCTTTCTAATGGTACAAAAGAAATTCTGGACCTGGTACCATAATCTGGAACCTTCTGTCCTGTACTACATGTTGTGTGCTTTGTTTTTCAACGTAAGACAGAAGGCCAACAATAGCAGACGACAATCAGAAAAGCTGCAATCACGTTATGAACTTCAACGTAAATCACTTCTCCTAACATTGCAAATGTGTGAGAACCTTCTGGGATTTACATCTTTCTTTTTTAAATCCACCAGTTTAGTCCACTGACCACATTGGGGATCTTTTGTACTGCAGTTTGGAGGAATAAAGCTAAAAACCGTGGTTTCCAAATTATCGAAAATGGTGCAGGGGATCGCCTGAATCTCAGGAAGTCTTAATGATCTCTGATGCTCCGCTACTTGAAAGCACATCACAGGACAGTGATAAATATTGGTTTGGGTGGGAAATTCCTAAACCAGTGTCCTTACCACACAGTCACTCATCCATACAAGAATCAAAAGGATGACTAATTCAGTGAAAATTATTATATTCACAATATCACGTTAATAAGTCATTTCAGTCCTATGTATAGCTAAAAGCCACATCATTACATATGCAGTATAGATCGGTATAATTTGCATGAGTGCTTCTTATAAAAGTTTTATTAAAATACATGAAGAGTTAATACTAAAAGTAAGGTAAAGTAGTATACAGAGCCAGACGTTAACCGTTGTGCTGAAATGTGTTTTTCACATGCACAAGAGAAGTGAAACCACAGATTGTGGGTGTTCAACAAGTGATAGAAGTTGCCTGACTGACTCTCTCAACCAGTTTAAACCTGACTTTTTCCACTTTAGAGAAAAAAGGAAAAAAGTGACATAAGCCTAGCAACAGGCAGCAGCCAATCACAGTGGATAATAACAGCCACAGGGAACGCCCCCCCTTTTTTTTTTTTTGGGTTCCGCTGCTACTATGAAAAGCACAGCCGCTGTGTGAACTTCTGTACTCTTTCAAGAGCATGGTAATGATTTCATTTATGGACTAAGAGGCTGAATTTTCAAAAATTAAACCTAAAAAATATCCTCTTTTATATATAATGCTATAAAACCCTCCAAGTAAGCCTGTTCCCTGTTTTTATACATTAACCTTGACTTTTATAAACAATTGCTGAAGCAGAGACTGCCCCATGCCCGTTTTTAAACAATACCTGGATAACCAATCACTGCCCTTGATGTCACATGTTGTCACAACAGTTCCGAAAGCGTAAAATCGGGGCGCAAGGGTCCGCTTGAAACGGGTCCCTCATCCGAGGCCTTGTCTGATTTCTAGTGATCCCAGCAGGAGTTTCTAGTGGACGGGAAAGCAAGCCGTTCTTATTTCTGTCCATTTTTGTTCCGACCCTCCTGCTTAAAGCTCTGGATCGTATCAGCCTCCAGAAACAAGAAGAATTAGTAAAAATGCTGCAGGTTAAAGGACTTCTGTTTCAATGTTTTCACTCGGCACCAAGCTTATAGACACTGTGCTTAACCCTTCGATCACAAAAGTAACAGATCGCACCGGGTAGGAAGGCTTCACCTTCCTTTCCTCGGAGAACTCATAAATAACCTCCCACAAGCTACCAGGACAGCATCAGCCGGAACATGGAATTTGACTACACAAATCATAAACACACTTGTATGGAACAATAAAGGAAAAATACACACAGCTTGCACAAATGACATTTCAATGATCTATATATGTGAGATGCCTCCTAGCCCGTTTGCTGCACACGGACGGGACAGGGCGTCTGGCGGCAGAGGATCTGCTTCTGGGACTCTGTGCTTAGCCTGTCGAAGTAACAACTCTGATTAAATTAAGTGCAGCTGGCAGCTGCTGCCGTCGCATATCCTGCATATGATTGGTACGATAAGTGGTTGTTCCCCCACCTTTGCTAAACAATTCTTTTCACACCCCTCAGCCACACCAGAAATTCTGTGGCTGCCACATTTCTAACAATGTTGAGTACAGCTCCTTCAAGGCCTCTAATGGCAGGGAAGTGTGGAAAGTTCCAGAGAACATATACTGTTGATTTGTGAAAATAAAGTGTAAAACAGAGGATGATGTCGATGTTTGCTGTTGGGTGGTGCTTTCTGCATATTAATATTTCTTCTCACACGTTTTCTTTAGAATCTCTCGATAAAATCTCTTCAGTAAATCACATATGCTCTGTTTATCATATATGTTATGGTGATGTTGCTAATAGAATATCAAACAAGTTCAAATCTGTACTAATCCTTACTTTAGCAAAACTAATTTCAGGACAGAGCTGGGCATGTGCACGCGGATCTTCTGTCCCCTCGAGTCAGCAACACTCTGCTGGGAACAGTAGGGCATCTACCTGAGAACATGCGGGGTTTGATTTAACCACAGGGTGAGATACACAAGCAGGGCAACGTCACCGCGGCGACAGGCAGACGGTGAAAAAATTTAAGCTGAACCAAACTTAAGAACAGTCATTAAGCATCGAGTGTTTTTTGTGCGTTTCTGGATGAACGTCGGGCTCTTTGATGACACCCCCATGTTTCCTACCTGCCCCCCCCCCCCCCACCCTGACATGCCCATTAGGACTTCAGCTGGCCCCCACACTGCCACCTCCCACCTCCTACAGTGGAAGACAGGCACACAGGAAGCAGCTTCCTTCTCTGGATCTGTCTGTGAGGCTCGTCACCACGGGCAACCAACACCTAACAGGGGGCTACAACTGCATCTCAAACTCGCACCTGGCAAAACACGAAAATACGTCGAAGGGGCCCATTTCTCGCTCATGCCACCGGGAGTCAGGTGAGTGAACAAGGCGACACGTACGGGACGTCGATCCTGACATCCGGTTCCAGATATAGGCACCACAACACACCGGCAACATGGAGGACACTGTGGCGACGGGGTACCGAGGTGGACATCCTGCGTTTAAATGGCCCACTTGCTCTAGCTGAACACCTGGCTTGGGGGCCAAGCAGAGTGAGTGGCGTTGTCTTCAGGTCTCCCTCGCGTTCCACCAGTTCGGCTCACATGGGGAACGGGGCAGTGGTCACGGGGTCCTCGCAGACGTGAGGGACGCGCGGAGAGGAGCGTGTCGCTCTGTGGCTCGACCCAGACCTTTGTTCCTGAGGGTCTCACGTTTCCTCATCAATTCCAGATGAGTTCTGGCATGCTACGAATGCAAACTCAGACAATCTAATATGGAACCGATCTTAGTGGGCCGAACATGGGCCTCTGATTAATATTTAATCTTTTATGCTACTCGTCAGGGAGCCTGGGTTTTCCGATAGGCGGAGAAGCAGAAATATGAATTTGTTCTTATGTCAGATTACCAAGGTTTCAGCCACTACTAGTTAGTTACTTTGGTCTAAGGAATGTGGCAGCTACTTTGTCTTTCACCCATTCTGCTGCAGAAGGTTATAAAAATGGACAAACACAACACAAACACAATACAAACACAACACAAACGCTGCCGATACTGATCGCGGGACTGGAGATAGCAAATGGGCAAAGGTCCATAAGACGGAGCATTTAAATCCCGAGACCTAATTTCTCACCACTATGGGAACAGAGGACCACAGATGGCAAACCAGTTGTTTAGGGGCTTAGAAATGTATGTATCTTAAAAATAAAAAATAAAAAACAGCTCAGTAATCTCTCTCAGTCATACGGAATAGCATATCGCACGTGAAATCATCCACAACTGCTCCTGACAGAAACCTGTCTGGACATTTCTGAGATCGGAGGTTATTGACAAAGTAGAAGAGCGAAGCTATGGTGTTCTGTTCAGTAGGAAACATACACCCTATGTTTGACAATAACCCCCCCCACACACACACACACACACAAAACGCTGCTTAGGGTGAGTAAGTGAAACAGACTCACATGGCAGCTTGTTTTTTGTTAATAAGTAACAGGTTTGTGAATCCCCTGACATTTCCTCTGGAAATGAAACACATTACGGAGCATGCTGCTTATCATTCTGCTGCAGTGACTTTGTGGAGACACTATTTTGGATCATGCCCTGGGAGCCCATGATGTCTCGCCGTCGTAGACGTTGCAGACCTTGATGCAACACAAGGAAAACACCCTCTTTGTGTCTCTCTCTCCCAGAGGTCATCAAAGAGCCAAAGAACACGCAGTTTTCATTCCACCCAGGTCAGCCGTTTTAATAGTTCAGTGCTTGTGTTGCGTGTCTCAAACTTAGCCAAAAAAAGTGCTAGCATTTTTCCAATAGTGTTAAATCAAAATAGTTCTAGGAAGAACGAACACTGGAACCAGAAGTAGGTGACTTAAAATATTTTGTTTCATCCCCAAAAATGACCACAGTATTATTTCAATTAATCAATACCTATTAAGCGATTAAACAATTAAGCAGCAATGATAAACATGGAATTCTCAGATTAATCTAAATAAATTCATCTGTCTGGCTAAAGTTGTTTCTCTTTTAAGTGTCATACATAATTAAATAAAAGGATGTTATTGTCGCGATTGCACATTATATATACAATTCTGTTTGGTTCAACACGATTATACTGAACAGGAGTTTATTTGTAGAAGGTTATAATTAACAACACGGTCATGCTGTTCTTTAATCAAAAGCATAATAATGACAATTATGAGTTTGTTTTTGGAAAAGGAGAGAGAAAAAAGTAGAAATACGGTGATAATGAAATACTGTAGAAGATACCATGTGACAGGAACAGCACATCAGCTTATTACATGGTATCTCTGTCCCGTTATCACCATATGCAAAAAAAAATATGTTTGTTTTCTTCAAGGCAGGAATTAAAAGCTGTCCTGTTCCGTACTGTTACTCAGCTAATACTAACAAGACCAAAACTAACACTGACTCCAGTCATCTGTTAATCACAAATAACATAAATTGAGATAAATAAGAGTTTTTGGACGCGAAAGCCCTTAACGAGCTGATGTTTTCCTACGCCCTTCAGAGTCCTCAGCAGCCAAAGTGCCGTAAAACACTTCAGTGCCTGTACAAATAAAACCAGAGAGTCAAAAACAAGTCTTCTGGCTGCTGATTGGCTGACGCTAACCGGTGCTTACTCCCTGATAGGTGGTGCTGATTAAGTCAGCCCCTGGCTTTAGAGAGCTCACTGTTCAGCCTAAAGGGGGAAGTCGTTAATTACGCAAAGCAGAAGTGTCGAGCCGCGCTGACGAGGTTGGGCACGGGTTCCCTTAGGGCCGTCAAACACAGGCATCACTGTCCCAGAACCCAGACCAACCGGCCCAGCACACTACTTCAGGATCCAACACGTCGGTCGGGCATAATATATTATACGAACATGCACGTTTTATAAATAAAACTACGTGAAAATAAAAGGTATAGAAAGAAGGGGGGTGGGTTTAAATAACACATCATGTTCTTGAAGTGTATCGCTGCGGGCCCAGGTGCATGCAAGGCCCCCGTGCGGACTGCCCCCGCTGGAGTCTGCAGGCCGACCCAGTGCCGAAGAGCCCAGCCCCCTTTCTCCACACAGAACAGAGAACGAGAAAACAAGCTACACCCCTCCCCCTCCCCCTCGCCGAATCCATTCCTGCCAAACCGTCTCTTCATCTCTGTCTTACCAGTCTTCACGGGTGGGAGGGGGGGGGGTGGGCTTGTTATCATCTACCCGCTATAATTATTCGGCGATAGGAAGACAAGATCAACACGTTTGTGCTTCAAGTGACATTTCACCTTACAGCTGTGCAGAAGACATAAATAAAATGTGATAGAAACAGTTCTGACTGCATGTGCTTATTGTCGGCCTGTTTTGCCACGTCAGCTAATATTAGCAACAATATTAGCGCAAAACAAAACGCGGAGATCGCTCACCCTTTCGAAGCATTTACAGCGGCCGCAGTGCAGTGGGCACACATCATTTTTTTAAGGTTCTCACATCTCCATACCCTGCCACCTCGATTTGTCTGGTGCCAAACAGCAGCAATCAGAGAACGTCACAGCGGCAAACACTTCAGCCTGGATGGCAAACATCTGATAAAATCCCAAGCAGGATTCCACAGCCTTAAAAATTACGACCCCCAACAAGGCTGGCAGCTGGAGGGGTGATTGGGGTTAAAGGTCACAACAGACACTAATGTCAGAGTCAGTAGTAAGAAAACTAAAAGCTCAGTCTGGTGCCCAAGACACCCCCCCCCCCCCAAGAAATACAAGCATAGATGAATAAACAACGGTCAAGGCTGTTTTCAAAGGAGAAGTCACGTTAGGCAAACTGTTCCACATTCGAACACCCCCCCCCCCCCCAACCACACCCCCTTTTTCACCGATGACCGCTAAACCCCCAGAGACGAGTGACAGGTTTCCAAAAGTTGGACCTGCAGCCAAAAACGAACGCAGCATGGGGGAAGCATATGAAGAAGAATGAGAAAAATACACGCTGGTCGCATGTGTTGTTTATCCGCTGAAATGTCCCTCCCCTGCTGGAGGTAATCATGACGACCATCTCTCCCTGTCACAATGCTACACGGGTCCCTGTCACAGTGCTACACGGGTACGTCCCCACCTCAAACCGCACCACGTACGAGACTGACAGGGGCTCCATCGGCCATTACAGGCCAGTTCTGCAAAGAGTAACTCACGCCAATCAGGGGCCGGAAAAAGCTGGAAAGACTGACAGCAGGTGGACTTGGGGCGACTTAAACGCAAGTCATTAAAAAGATAAACGTATACAACACATGCTTAAATCGGGGTCCTATTTTTGATACAATCTGACCAAAAACCAAAACTCTAGAATTCTAGAAAAATATTAAAGAAAAATATAAACAATATGACGGCATCAGCTTATTCCAAAACACATATTAACCAAACAGAAAAAAAAAACACATTAAGTGTTTCTGGTTTCAATTCTGCAATGCACGCCTTTATTTGGTAAAAAATAAAGGCAAGTTCTCTTGAGGGAAAACACAGAATAAGCAAAAAATAAGCCTTTCAGTTTCATGTAAGTTTCAAAGACAATTAACAAATTCCATAAGCAAACATATTCCAAGAACGGCCTTTATTTATAGATTTTTTTTATAGATGGCATCCAGCAACATGCAAAAAGAATTAGACACAAATGGGCAAACGGGGCAAACGCCCTGAATTGCTAGAATACATTATCCAGTAACTAAATACAGACAAATATAAACTATGCAGGATGAAGCAGTGCTCCTAATTTTCGGAGGCAAAAGGTTGTTTTTCCAACCCAAATAGCTGTTGCCTGAAAATTGTTTTCGTCACGCTATTCTGTCAGAGAGACAATCGATGGAATGTACCCCCAGTCGGCTGAAAACACTCGATTGCCTGGGGCAGTGATGTTGCATAATTCTGTGGTATACGACCATACACAAGATGTAGAGATGTTTCAGGGCACTATAAGGCTGATTTGTTCAAGTCTCTGCACCTCTCCTCCTCTGCCAGACAATAAATAAAATAAACGAAAATACAGCTTTAATGTTTATACTTTTCAAGATGTTTTAACTTGTTACTTTACATATTTCTATCTATTATTTCTGAGATTTATTTCACAAAAATATGCAATCAGTGTCTTTACTTGCCAGAGACAAGAAAATATGTGGAGACTTTGCACTTGTCAGGGGATTTAATGAATCGGGCCTTGTGTGAATTAGGTTTCAAAGCAAATCAGGAAACAAAAACATGAAGCTTGAAAAAGAGCCAGAACAGCGCTGGTATCTTTCTGACAATTACACAGGGCACGTCAGACAATGATTCTGCCTGTTTATTGTGGTAGGATATCTGATCAACGCATTACCGACCAAACGTGTCATTTTATCAAACAGCTCCGCCAAACCGCAAAGCTGTTTGTCAAACATGTGTTTTTTTCATGGATTTTCTAATTAAATCCCAGAAAAATGAGTCAGAGCGGCGAGTTTCTGACAAACTGCCGCAGAAACGGCTCATCGCTGCAAACACATCAGTCAGACGTGAAAAACAGCCCCACCAGAGAAGCGGCCGCGTAGCACTCCCTGTGCAAAAACACGCGGCTCTGGCAAACATCCCCCGCTCTGGTGAATGCAGCAGGGATTTGCACTGCGATCCCCTCCCATCATGCCTTGCAGTCTGCTCCAGCTGCGACTCCCTTTGCACTCAGGGTGTCGTCCTTACTGGCCTGTCACAACGACAGCAACCCCCCCGCACCCGCCAGCAACCACACAAAGCTGCTTTTCCTCTGAAACTCCCTCCAGGTCCGTCTCCCGTAACAGTGTTTCTCAAACCAGTCCTTGGGCACCGCCAGACGGTCCACGTTTTTACTCTCTCCAAATTCCCTGGAAGTCGGGAGCAAGAATATGGACCGTCTGGCGGCCCTTCAGGACTGGTTTGAGAAACATTCTCCTACACAACCACCGTAGCTTCATATAGCCACCTCACCCTATCAAGTAACCGACTTAGCAACACATCACATGCAAAGGTCTCACACTTTAATTTCGGCACATACCTCCACTGTCTAGCACTTCTAATGCAAACAAAAATAAAGACAGAAACTTCTGCTCTGTCACGTCAAGGCTGGCTTTTGTCTTTATCGCTGTGTGCGTTTGCTTTGTTTTTGCCTCTGCAGGATGGAAAGTGGCAGAGGAAAGGTACAACAGCCGGGCCCCGCTACCCTCAGTCTACTTCCTCTGGCCGTCTTCCAAACCATCTGCGTGACACATTTAAAATGTTTATTACGGAGATAAAAGAAAGGACAGACTGCAGGGTGCGAACTGAGAAAGTATCCTGGACTACAAACAAAATCTACAGATTTAAGAAAAAAGCCACCAACCAATGAATCTATAGATCAGCATGAGCACGCTGCGCCGTGCGAGAGAGAGAGGGTTATGTAACCGCTCATGTTAAGAGCCATCGACAAAATGCTGATAAAACACAGCAATAACTGCCTTTAGAGTCTTCCTGTTGGCCGTTTGTGGAAGCAGGCGAAGTTACGCCATAGCATTTAGCAGCTGTGAACGGCAGTCTTTTACAACCGTGTAAATATCATTAATGCGACTTCTGATAAGAATACAGGCCTAATGAGGCTTCAAGAGCAGAAGACAAATAAAATGCCACATCTTATGTTCCAGCAGCATATTCCTTGTTGCTTCTCGATTGATTAATTAAAAGAGCAATGCTGAGTGACTATGCTCAGGCCAGCCAGGCTGAGCTCAGGCTTCAAGGTGGGTCTCAGGCCGGAGTGGGCAGGGCAGTGGACAGGCCTGGGCATGCAGCATGTCCCCGCCCCCCCATCATGTCCCCGCCCCCCCAGCATGTCCCTGCCCCCCCCCCCAGCATGTCCCCGTCCCCCCCAGCATGTCCCCGTCCCCCCCAGCATGTCCCTGCCTCCCCCAGCATGTCCCCATCCGCCCCAGCATGTCCCCGTCCCCCCCCAGCATGTCCCCATCCGCCCCAGCATGTCCCCATCCGCCCCAGCATGTCCCAGTCTGCCCAGCATGTCCCCGTCTGCTCCCCAGGACTGGAGTTAAAAACTGCTGTTTTCTTATTGGCTGATTGATCATCCCAAAAACCCAGACAGCCCTCCATGGATCGGCTTCCCCACCCCTGGTCTAGATGCCTCCACGCTGAAGGCCTGGGTGTCTAACAGGAACTTTAGATGGGCTGGGCCTATAAAGGACTAAACCTTCTCAAACGCAGGTGGTCATGGTTCAGCTCACAACATGCCATCGCCGTCAGCAATCTGTATCACGCTGTTAACGCGCTAAAGTCAGAACAGCACTGTCTGCGCTGCGCCCCCCCCCCCCTCCACCAACACATCTCTACCATCGGCTCCCTCTCACAGGATGTTGCCTTGGTGACAGAAACCTCGACGTCATAGGGTCTCGGGACCCTGATGAGTCAGGAAGGAAAAGGAGCACCGGGTGTCCGACGGGAAGTATGGTATCAGCCGTGGGGGTGGCGGGAATCCGAGGCCCCCGCTTCTTCAGGAGTTGGCTTCCTGGCACGCCTCACCCTTCAACACCCTCTCACCTGGGGGGTCAAACTCAGCCAGTAGCAGGGGAAGGCTGGGTCCCAGTAGCAGGTGATTATGCACTGGTTTATGCCTGCACATCCCCCCAAAGGCATTCCTGGCCTTTCCAGAAACACAGGGCAACAGGCGGTAACCGATAGCGACAAAACGCTTGGTCAATCCAGACTTCAAAGTACTGCAAGTTCTTCATCACTCGTGTCAAAGCTTAAAGGACAGGGGACCACACAGCAGGTGTTGCGGGGCGCAGAAAGAGCTCAGCGCGGCTGCTGCCGCCCTACAGGCCGTTTTTCAATGAGAATCACCATTCAGGACTCTGACGCAAGATGAGCACAATCAGTTTGTCTGTTAACAGACATTTTTACTTAAAGGATCTACTCCAGTCCTGGGCCTAGGGACACCCTGAAGGAGATTCCAGGCATCGCAGGGCATACATTCACACATGCATTTTCCAGGTATTGATTCCCCGAAACACAGTGGGAGGAGGCCACTCTCCCTGCCGGCCCCTGGAGGATGGGCTCCCCCTTTGAGTCTGGTCCCTCCCAAGGTTTCTTCCTTCTAGGGAGTTTTTCCTTGCCACTGTCACCTATGGCTTACTCACTGGGGGCTTTGGGTGGGGATGCTGTAAAGCGCTTTGGGACAATGTAATGTTGTGATAATGCGCTATACAAAAATAAATTTGTTGTTGTTGTTGTTGTCCTTCAACCTTCCATACCTGCTTATCCAGTAAAGGATGGGCCTGGAGCAATTTGGGGTTAAGGGCTTTGCTCAAGGGATTTGAACCAGCGACCTTCCGTTCACAGTCACTGTGTCCTAACCCACCACACACAGCCAATCCGTGAAGCAGAGGGCAGAAGCCTAGGGACACCCTGAAGGAGATTCCAGGCATCGCAGGGCATACATTCACACATGCATTTTCCAGGTATTGATTCCCTGAAACACAGTGGGAGGAGGCCATTCTGAGAACGTGCAAACTATACAGGCCGAGACGGGGGGTGGGAATCCAGCCGCAGGCGCTGGGGGTGCGAGGTTGCAGCGCTACCCGCTGTGCCGCCACGCCACCCAGAAGCCAGTGCAGATGCCCTTCTCATTTTACACTCAGAGAAGCTGTTTCCATTTACTCTGCTGAGACCCTTCGGCGGCTCCCCAGGGCCACCCCCCCCCCGTCGGGAGTCGACCCAGCCGATGTACCTCACACACCCTGTGCTGAGCAGGACTTCACACCCAGGTGACCACTGCAGTCTAAACAGATCCAAGGTAAAGACTCTTTACTCTTTACCCGTTACAGATTTAAAGCAGTTTCCTAGCCCAGATCTCAAGTTGACATTTTTGCTCCCTCCCAGCCCCCAGCATACCTGTACCGTGGAATCGCTGCTCTTGATTGGCTTGAATGGAGTAAAATGTGGACTGGGGGTCCCTGAGGATTGGGCTGAGAAACTCTGACCTAAAGAATAGCCAATTAGCAACTATCTCATGTAATAATACTTTTTTATTGTTGAAAACAGGGATATGTATCAGAGTGTGGGCGGGCCCTTTTTGTTTTTTCCCAGTGGGAAGCGGAGTCTTCCTGGTGCTGACACGCCCATCCACAGGCCTCGCACTACCGGCAGTAACGGGAGGCCCATCAACCTGGTATCATGCCAAGAAAAATGGGTAAAATTATCACAGGAAAAAAACAAAAAAAACAAATTTGTTACATCTCCAGAGAAAATTAACCGGCCGTGGAAAGTATTCCATTCACACGGACGTGGCTTTGACGAAGGCAAGTCGATCCCGACCCATTCACCACCTCTAGTGCGGTGGCCCTCGGTTTAAAGGCCTTTCTAATTCCGTCGATGCTGACACTCATTACCTTACTGCTCCAGTGCCTGAACTTCACACCCCACAGGAAACAATCAGATTCTCTTCAGATAACACAGCTCTGTTGCGCTATCATCTGATTAAGCGTATTTTTCCTTGGCCGTACACCGAACTGGCAGTACTGGTCTCAAAATGTCACATAACCAGGCCCCTTGTATTCCTTCAAGAACAACAACGGCACCAGCGATCAAGTTCATCTCTGTCACACCCCCCCCCCCTCCCCACACATCTCCGTATCTCACCCACCAATCAGACTGTGATGTTTGTCTGGGTCTCCCAATCATCAGTCACCTTAAAAAAAAGATCCACCCACATCCAACTGTAGCTCAAAAAAACAAATTCAGGTGCAGGGGCTAGAGCATGGGATGTGTCACTGCTCCCCCACCTTCACCTGTCACCTAACCCCCCCCCGCAAACCCAAAATCTAACCGCACCTCACTTTTTTGGACACCCTTTTCCAGCCTGGATGAACTCACCCTGCTTCTTCACAGTCGCATACACGGTCGCTGAAGGAGACGACGCGGATCAAAGGTCACGCGGCCCCTGGTAGCAGAGCTGGAAGACCCCTGGGATAGCACGGGACTCCCTCCAACCTCCTCATCCCCGCCATCAACCTTCCCTGGAATACATCCCCCCCCCCCCATACCCATTCTTCCAGCGTGAGAGTCTGCCTAAGCTACATCAGCACAAATGCCTGTTTTTACAGGAAGGACCCGAGCAGCTGCTCACTGCCAACAATGGGGCCTTCGTCACAGTGCTGGTATGTGTGTGTGTGTTTGTGTGTGTGTGGCAATGAGGCTTCGGCCTACAATGCGATACGTATGCGGATGCACACCCACACATGTGCGCGTGTGGCCGCGTCGGCCCAGGAACGACCCTGCGTATCACAGAATGCTGGGACTTCCCCTCTTCTGCACCCAGGCAGCCCAGTGCCCACAAGCCCAACTTCCTGTTGAAGGTAACGGCACTCGGTGGCTGCCGCTCTCACGGCCTCCCCCGGGTCGCCACGCGCGTCTCACTGACCCTCCAGGCGGCGTGTGTGCGCTTCAAACACTGACGCACGTGGACACTGGGGGGCGGAAAATAAGCAAATCGGGTGATGGCTCAAAAAAAAAAAACCAAAAAAGCAAAGCGGAGAGAGAGAGATAGATGGCCGCAGCGACCTATCTGTCCGTCTTCAGCTGAAGGAAGCGACTGGGGCAGAGGGCAGGAGTCCGCCGTGGGGCGGAGATGGTGCGCAGGGGCTAAGGTATAACCGGAAGGTCACAGATTTGCGTCCCAGAAGAGACATGCCGTTTGACCTTTGATAAAGAATCCCCATGAACTATAGTGTGTCGACCACAAAGTTTCAGAATCAGCAAAAGAAACTGCCGCATATAATGAGCTAATTAAAAATTCAACCTACGGGATGTTAACTTGGAGAGAGATCCCCTCGCAAGCGACTTTAATTAAGAAGAATAAACCACATACAAAAGCTGGCAGTTTGGATAAAACTGGTACAGGCTTGTCATAAATAATAAAAGCAGAACAACAGGATTCGGTGTGGCCAAGCTGAGCTTACATGCCTGAAATCAGCTGCCGAATATATTTAGACAGGCAGGATCCAGCCTGCTTGGGAGGGGGTCCTGACCTGACAGCTTCATTCAGTCAGACTATCAACAGTTATCAGGATGGGGGTGGCAGTGCAATCAGGGCTGATTGGAGCAAGAACCAAACCAAGCTGACATTCAGACCTAGGAGGCACCTTGAGAGTGGTGCTCAGCTGACTACCCCAGGCGCTGGTTTCCTGAGTTTGCGGCCTTCCCCCGGTACGCTGGACGTGGCCTGAGGGCCGTGCTCTGTCCTTACACCTTCCTCATTCTGCCCCAGTTCCCCTTGTGCGGCACACGAGGACTGCGGCTTATTAACCAGAGAGTATTATTAGCTTGGCTCATCTAATGACACGTCCCCGGCTGTGGCATCTAACAATTCTACTGGCGAATGGGGACTTGTAGGGAAAACAATATGCCATTGTGAAGGGGACTATGGAGTAAAAAAGGCAGCCTGTGGCCCCGGGGGGGGGGGGGGGTGTCAGGGGGTGTTTGTATTTACTCACTCCGCCTCAGGTACGTGACTAAGGAGGAAACGCTGCCTGAATCCTGCCCCGAGTCCCATCGCGGAGCATCCCATTCCCTCACGTGCACCAGGGAGGTGCTGCCGTCCGCCGTCTCCCTCACGCAAACACCTCTCGTACCTTCTTGCGGTCATCGCTGCCCATCCCAGTGCGGTTCCGGAAAATTCTGATAAACCCGTAACTCCCCGCCGTCGTTCCTAGTGTTACTCTGCGTTCCATCCCGACCGGACCGGTCCGGACTGGACCAGACCGGACTGTCACGCATCAGGCGTCTGACCGAGAGGCTGCAGGGTCACATGACTGGGAAGTACCGGGGTTAATATCTGCAAGCCCTGACCGTCCTTCAAAGTGACTCAGAATGCAGCTGAATGAACGACAGGTTATAAATGTATGAAAATGAATAACCGGTTGTTGGAAATTGCACATAAATATATCACTGCCTCACACACGCATCCTCTCCCACACACCTCTGTTCACTTAACAAAAACATGGCTGACCACCGTAAATCCATTGTCTACCCCATGATAGACCAGAGCAGGCCATGCCATCCAGACCCCTTCAGTGGTACGAGGCAGAGGCCCTGTCTTGTATTCTCCATGCCCTCCCAGGGCTCCGTCATCGCTTAGTAATGTCTTGTACGGGCTTGACTACAGGCGCCCGAGGCTGGAGGATTATGGGAGATAACTCCTCAAAAGCGAACCCGACTGTGGTTCAAATCAGCTCCACACAAACTGGCACACACTAACGATTCTGTCCCGCTGTGTCCCGGGGGGGGGGGATGGGACTGCTTCAGAAAAATGCAGCTTCCTTATGCTCCCGCGAGTCATTCATCTGGGGCATGGTCGTAAACAAGGAGGACCTTAACCTACAAGCATAACTGTGGCACACTGAGCGCCAAAGCCCGGTAAATAACAGCACCGATAAAAACAGCCTTCTGTAAATAATGCTGACTAAATTAGGTTAGCCCATTTTGTCTCCCAGAGCTTGTGCAAACAAACAGCTAAGTTTCCTAGAAGTTTTGAAATGCCTCCAGTGTACATTTTCCAGAGCCCCCTCCCTCCGGATCCTGCCAAAACAACATCCCACCCCGTCTGTTCTGCTGTAAGCAATGTTCTTTTCGTGGAGAACACAGCTCAGGGCACAAACAGATCCTAGAGGTGTGTCCTCCCGTGACCAATCAGGGAGCGGGTGCTCGGCCGCCTCAGCCAATGGGAGCTGCAGGGGGGTGGGCCCCGCAGCGAGGGACTTGTTGTTTTGTTGGGCCCCTGCACACTTGACAGTGATGAACGAGAGCGATGAAGGAGAGGTCAGCCCAAAGCGTGGATATCCCTGGCCGGCGTCCCAGGGCAGTGGAGGAGGGGGAGGTGCTCGTTATTCAGCCTCTGCAGCGGGGAACTCGTCGCTCATAACTCAGAAGGATTAGCCTATTTCCAGAGGCCTCGCGGACACCTGGGTGTGGGGCGGTCTGTAAACACACCTGGAGACGAGGCCGACGACTGCACAGGGCGTAACCGAGAACAAAGAGCTTCCCGCGGCGCGGAGAGGCGAGGGGGCCCAGCACCGGCACCGCCGCTACGGCTCCTCGTTCATACAGCCCCACACGCCCCAGCTAAACGCACGCGGACACAGCAGCCGCTATTTCAGCGTCGCGGATGCCGTTTTCTGCTTCTTCGTGGAAAAAGTCAGCAGCAGAAAATGAAGAAAGGTTCCAAAGTGATATCACACTCCCTTTAGTTTATTGTTAACCACTATATTTATTCCACCCCCTTATACAAAAAAAAAAACGCTCCACTATGTATCCAGCCCTCCCCCCCCCAGTTTCACACTCTCCTGTGTTTTGCACAAGTATTGTGATACCCTCCCTTGGGCGGGGGGGGGGGGGGATGCTATTTCATACCACTGTATACCTATATATGGATGGTATGCAGGGGGGGGGGCTTAATGCAGGGGCCTCTGCTAAAAAGAGACCCCCCCAGGTCCAAAACTTTTACCGTTGCCAGTCCCTCCCCAGGTTGACAACTTTCTCAGGGGCCGTCGGAGGAAATAAGGGGCCCCATGACAGCCGAGGGGCCTCTGACCACGTTAATGTGCTCCGATGGTGCATAATAAAGCCCACTTTACTGAGCAGTCTAATTGCATTCATTTTAATTAGCCATGGCAGTGTGGCTGTTTCTCCCTAACAGTTATAATACACAACACTCCCTGCTTTTGCTGTTAGTCTGTAATATTATCCCCTTATCTCCCGATGTGCTGAATGGCAGGGAAAGTAGGACGTCCAAGTACGCAGGAATAAACTGATGAAGTAAAGCCGACTGTCATCCTGCTTATTTGGATGTCAGCCAGCTTGGCAAGGTGCTGCCAGTGGGACGAGGCGTTTTTCATGGGGCGCCGCGTAGCCGTGCGAGCCCAGCGGGGGTCACACGAGCGGCCAATCAGAGTGAGGCAGAGAGCGGCCAATCGGAGCGAAGCAGAGAGAGCCGCGGCCAATCGCAGTGAAGGGAGCGGCCAATGAGTGCAAAGCGGATAGAGCCGTGGCCAATCGGAGCGAAGAGGGTGGCCAATCGGAGTGAAGCGAAAAGCGGCCAATCGAAGCAAAGCAGGGAGAGCCGCGGACCTCCCATCACAGTATGGGCCTTTGCCAGATGCTGGCTGGTTTTGTGACCATACGGAGTAAAAGAGATCGGACAGCAGCAACGGGGGGCGGGAGGACATGCCCAGAATGAGAATCACAAGGCGCACATGAGACCGGCCACGGCGCCCTGTGGGAAGCGCTTACTCTAAAAATACATGGAGGTGCGAAGCAGCTGGTGACATCCGCCAGGTTTCAGACGCAGGCGCCTGGGGATCTGGGCAGTAGCGGTTATGTATGTGGCATTACCAAGACAGGATAGTAGGTGGCAGGGTGGTTAAAGAAAGGTAGACGCAAAGACGTGAGCTTACAGGCTGGTTTAGTGGCAAATATAAATCCGCACTATGTAACGTAGGTATTGGATATTGCCCATTATCTTCTCAATAGATGATGGCCCACAATCAAGGATTATTTTTAGGATGGGCAATGTACCTGTCCAATGAGCAACTTCCAAACAAGGACCTCCAAGCTCTAGAAAGCTCTGGCTCTGGATTTCCCGTGCGTGAAGCGAAGCTCCACCTGGCCCTCTATCCAACGCAAGTGTCTGACATCAATCCAGGGGCTGCTTATGGCCCAGCCAATCAGGCGTCAGGCTCTCTCTACGCCCCTGGTGTTCACGTGTGGATTTCCACGCCCTCACAGCAGCCCATTTTACGAAGCGCCCTGATCGGATGTCGAGACAGCGTGTTGAGTTACTGGCTAGCCCTCTGTAGCATGGCCAACCAGGCCAACCATGTCTACTAGGCCGGGCTGGACTGGGATTAAAAATCGGCCCTGGATTTTTGCCTATAAACGCCACTTCCCACATAGATCCACAATAAATTTTGCCAATCGGGGGGGCAGGGGGGGATACCCAACAGTGAATTTTACCAAGTGTTAGATAAGTATTGCCAGCCCAGAAACCCATTTGCATACGGGGAAAATGGTGGTGTGCCAGATGGCCAGTTCAAATGTGACAAGCCAGTTTCAAATGTGAGAGGCACAGGCCAATGCAAGAAGCACAGACCAAATGCAAGAGACACAGGGCAAATGGAAGAGGCACAGGCCAAAAGTGAGAGGAATGGCAGAATGCAAGAGGCATAGTGGAACCTGAGAGGGCCAACACGACAGACACAGGGCAAACACATGAGGCATGGGCAAATGCGAGAGGCACAGCGGAATGAGAGAGGCACGGCACGACGGAAGAGGCACAGCGGAATGCAAAGGACATGGGCAACTCAAACTCAAAATACACGAGTGCAGAGCAACACACAAACGCCACTGGTACCACGGCCTCAGGAAGCGTCCATCCCCGTACTGCAAACTCCCGTCGCCGGCAAAGCGTGAGGCCACCACTATGCGATGCACAGACATGATGCCAAACGGCAAATGCGATCTGCAAACCATATGCCTGTGGCAGTGCCGAAAAAAACACGGAATAAAAACATTCATGTTACAATCCGGTTCTTCAGTCAGTGTTGCTTTTTTGCCATTTCATACTATTTGGAGGATAGAAAATCACTTCTTGTTATCAATTTTCATATTTCTTTAAAGTTTTGTGCAAACAGGAATCGATAATTGCTTTAAAAAGACTGAATGGGAGACCCCTCGAGGGTCACATGACCGCACGTCAGACTCTCAGCTTATGACACCACACTGCCAACCCCATAAAAGAGTGAATTTTATTACAGAGGCTTTTATGCAAACATGACTTATTCCAGCCAATACCGTGAAAGTTTTCTTTTATGCAGCTTAAGCGCTTTTCCCGCTGCGCCATCGCAACTTCCTCTTTATAATCTGAACCAGCATCATATCAGTATATCAGAAAGAACTACACACCTAAGACTAAGATCCCTGTTAGGGACACTATCATTAGGGGGAAGGGAGCAGTCTGAGAGCTGGTGTGTCTGGCTCACAAACGCGACCCTGGGGAGCTTGAAAAACGAAACAGAATTAATTATATGCAAGCATGACATCCCATTGGTCCCAACCCCTCCAGCTCACTGGAAGAAAGAGAAGTCACTGGCCAATCAGTGCTGAAGGAGCAACAGACTGCTTAATGGGGGGGGGTTGTTGACAGAGTATCTCCTTGAATGAAATCCTGCACAATCATTCCTGCTGGGAGCAACAGAATACAAATGCTATATTCATTCCCGAGGGGAAATCAGGTTTCTGCCGAGCTCATCCTACTCCCTCCTAACCCTACTGACATATTTGTAGGTAAGAACATGGAGTCACATCACAGGGTCAGCAAAACCCCTGGTCCGGCTGGGGATTAAGGGCCTTGCTCAAGGACTCAGTGGTGGCACCAGTCTGCCAGCCCTGGGATTCGAACTGACGACCTTCCAAACGCGGGCACTGAGCCACACTCACAGGCCATGTGACCAAACTCTCCTGGGCTTGTTTCCCCCCCCCCGACCATTTGCTTTGTTTGCAGCGAGCCGATTGATTATCTGTGCAAACACGACCTTCTCAAGTTGCCGTAACCAACCACAGACGGTAAAACCACAGGACTGGAGATGGGGGGGGGGCGGGGGGGGGATCTATCACTGGAGTCAGGTCACACGGGGAGGTGGGGAGGCCATGAGCCGTGGTAAAACCCAATAAAACCCTCAGTCTCACATGATCTAGCAGCCAGGCTGCTATGGAAGACTGTATGTTCAATGAATCGGGGTTAAAACCATGACCCCCCCCCCGGTGACCAGTGACCCACAGTGTCCCGCCACACCAAGCAGAGATTTAAAGCACATCTCAGCCTCGACAACTATTTCCATGACATTTCCATCAGCTGCCCAAAGGGGCAAATTCTCCTTTATATATATATATAGAGGAAAAAAACGGAACAAGAGGAAGTCAGTGATTCTTTCCCTCGATCGCATTTCGGTGACGCACGTGCAGCCCGGTGCAGGGTAGACCCGACGTCTGGAGCCCGCCGCCCCCCCCCCCCAGGTACTGGCTGGCTAAAGTTACAGGAGGCCAACAAAGGCTCACGGAGACGACATTCGCTCAACAAAACAGCTTTTAGTGCAGGTGTTCCAGGCCAGGTCCCTGGGGGGCCGTATTTACGCTGGCTCTAATCCCAACTCGCCCCCCCCCCCCCAATCCAATTAGTTTTTAATTATCTGCAATATTTATGTGACCACATTCCCCACTGATGCTGCCGCAGTCAAATGTGGAATTTCAGGCAGGGAGCAAGGAGGTACGTCTCACCAAATAGAGAAGAACCAAATATAAGCCGAATGTTTAGATTTACCAGAAAAAAAACTTTATGGCCCACTCTGAACCCATAACCCTATTGGGGCTGAGATCCCACACTTTTAAGTTACAACAGCATAAGTCCCTGGGTCAAAAATGCAGGGGCTTTTAATTTGTCCCAAGGCTCAGCACTGAGGGGAGGGAGGAGTCACATCTCAGTCCCCTAAAAAAAGGACGTCTTAACCTCTGTGTGGAACCGGACCCAGGCTGAGAAACACAATATCCCACCCACCTCCTTCCCCAGCCCCCACCCCCCTAAGTACCTTTCAACGTCTTGTGAAAACACACCCACCTTTTTCTAGATAACAACTTCTTAATGATACTTTATTTTTTTACCACCACAGACCTGGCTTGTGTGTGTGTGTATATATATATATATATATATATATATATATATATATATATACACACACACACACACACACACTATATATGTGTGTCTATATATATATATATATATAGATATATATATATATAGAAGGTTAAGTAAAACGTACACAGGGGGATTGTGCGCATGTTAACCTGGACAGTCTCCGTCTCGTCCGCCAACGCTCGGCTGGTTTTAATAACCGGGGCCCCGCCACAACCACCGCGCTAGAGGCTCAGCCCCGCTTCCTCCTCGAGGGGGTCTGCGCTTTTCCCCAACCGAGCTGGAAAAGCGCCACGCAATTTGTTTTGCAGCTCGATCGGCGGCGCCTTCGCTATGCACCGTGGTAATCTTTCGCGCCTTGTACGTCGGTTAGCTGCTGACCACAGTAAAACAAGGTACGCCAATACACGCAAGTAACGCAAGGATGGAAAATTCTGTCAACGCAAATTGGGGGTTTCTAGTGAATCTCTGCTGCCCTCTGCTGACGGAATCTTTAATTTTCACACCAAGGCTCGAAAATGCCCGGAGTGTGACGGTAACAATCAGAGTCTATTACGACGCATTCGAGGAAAAGCCTTCAAGACATCTGGGCTCATTCATGTTCTTTTCCCCTCTGAGAGTGCCTTACGGCGGGGTGAAAATATTTTTGCACACATTTAAAAAAGCTCATGATTTATGAACATTCCGGTAGTTTAAAAAACTTATAAAAAGCAATACATATGTTTATTTGAACCTGAATATAATTAGACACACACAAAAAAAACATTAGATCCACAAACAACGCGATGCGTTGGGTAGGAATACATTCAGGCAGCTCCCTGCCCAGCCACAAAAGGCATAAAAAAGGACAGCGTACAGGAATTCGTTGTGCAATATCAAATCCCCATATGGATTTACCATCCCATAATATACAGGCTCCAAATCCTATTAATCGGCAACAGATGGGAGACGATTGGACTAGCGAGCCTGCTTGTGACTTACATCCCCCGCTGAGAGGAGAAAAGGCTTTAAAAAGGCACGTAGGTGTGAAAGTCACGGCTTAATCGAATACGTCTCCGTTATTGTTCGCGCACCTTAATTCAGGGTGATCTGGACGGCCACAGTGTGATTAGCGACCGCCGTGTGATATTCTCCCTCTGGAATAGTTAGAATTGTTGGTGAAATGGCCACACTGGAGCCTCTGTGTGTCTCTCCTCGCCCACTCTGGAGAGGCACAGCCACTCGGCTACGGGACTCTCCGCGACGCGGCTTCCACGAGCAGCTTCTGTCGCTGTCAATCACTGACACTCCTCAGGCTGCTCCAGTTGTTGCGCCACAGTCTGTTCTCTCACTGAGTTGGCAGAGTTCTCAAAGCCCGCCGAAGCCCCAGAACGATCAGACGACTCACATATTTTGCCACATTAGCATATTAGAGTTTTTAAACAAGGCAATTCTGTTCAATTCGATGTAGAAATATATTTTCACGTATATGCATGTCCCATACTTGGGACATCATCATAAAATAAATAGCCTACTAAAACAGGAGTCTACATGCTAGTTTAAATCAGTTATAAATTGTCACATGCACGTATTTGATGAAGGCATCCATCTTCCTACTGCTTTTCCTGGCCAAGGTTACAGGGGGCCTGGAGCCTATTCCGGGCATGCACAGGGCTGGGGGGTACACTATGGAAGTGAGCCAGGTCCAATGCAGGGACCAGCTATCCTAAATGGATGTCTTTGGCCTGTGTGAAAAAACAGACAGACAAAGAGCCCAAATGGGACTGGAATCCCCGATCCGAGAGGTGTTGAGTTGACACTGCTGCCCCCTGGAGTCACCGTAGCGCTATTACGGAAGGAAAATTATGTTTGTTCTGTCGTTTAAGAAACGGTGAAAGATAAACCGTTCTGAAAAAAAAATACAGAAAATATTCTGTAAAATCATTAAAAAGCGCCATGAAGTTGTTTATTCTTTGACAAAGTAACTGTAGAGGCTGAAATGTATATTTTGTCTCCATAGTGGAGAATGAAGAAAGAGTTTCAATAGTTATTTATTTATACGTGTCTTTTTGGATGTTGGTTTGGTGGTTCAGAATTTCAATTTTAATTAAAAAAATAATTTTATATAAAATTGTTTTAATACATGCTCTACATAAAAGTCTGTATATAAAAATATGCAAATATTAATTGTATTCGGTTTAATAACACCATACTGACTGGCCACTTATTTGGACCATATTAACAAAGTTACAAATGGGTCAGACAAGCTAATCAAAGTGACACCTCTGTGACACTGTGCTCTGCTAGGGATTTGACCCCAAAACCCTTTGGGTTTCAGCCCTGTTACCAGATTATGCTGTTTTAGTGCCCAGGTATTTCAGGGTGAACCTTTTTTGCGCACAAATAATGGACATGCTAAGAAACGATAGCGGAAGCTAAGAGACGCCAGTAAGCGGGTCACATGTCTGCCGGTCAGGTGGGAAGGTTGTTTGTTTAAACAGGAATGACTGGGACCATCCCTGCTGGCTCGCAGGGCGCCGCTGTTTAAGTCATCGGTGTTACTAGAGCCCGGTTACCGTGAACACTGACCAAGAACAAGAGCACCTTACAGACACACAGCTAATTTTAGAGCATCACAGCTATAATTACCACGCTCATCAGAGCCCACGGAGCAACGAGCTCCTGTTTCCTTACAGCTAAATATTTACTAGAGTGCCGTTGAGGAAATTTACCAGCTCCGGGGCGACAACAAAAGTGTCACGTAGTGCTACTGAAACACCCAATGTCACCTGGTGGCTGGAAACTAGATAGAATTCTCTAGACTGGGTGCCCACTTATGTTGAGATATTTCAAAGTGAGTGACTATAAAACAGCGTAAAAAGTAAATTACACACTCTGAGGTGTTTTTTTTTTGTATAAGTCACCATTCAGAGTTGCACCGTCCATCAAAAAATTCAAATTGATATTTGTAATAATTTAAATGGCAGTATAAAAAAGTGCATAAACACAGGACACACGCAAAACTCACAAAGACATACGACCATCTATGACCTTTTTTCCCTCCAGATTAATGTCATAAGTTTACAGTAGGACCAGCTCTGACCCAGTTTAACTCCCAAAGTTATAGTGGCTGACGCCAGGCCTGGCCGCCCATGGCATTCCACCCCTGCGAGGTGGCCTGTGTTACGGGTCAGACGGCAGGGCCCTCGGGGCGGGCTGGCGGAGGGCACCGTGACGTCAGAGCCACAGGACACGGGACGTGGCCAAAGCGGGCATCCGAGCCGAGCATGTGACACTGCGGCCCATGTGACACTGCGGCCCATGTGGAGACTGCGGACTGAAGATCAGCTCTGCAGCAAACTCTCATGCAAGGTCGGGCGATGCAACAAAAAATGGGGGGGGGGGGGGGTGCCTCTCCACCAAACATGGTCATAATTTGTTCTTTGAGGTCGAAGGATTACTTGCAGGGGGAGAAGGATCCCATTATAGTCAATGTGAGTAACAAGCAAAACACAGCAGACAAACAAACACATGAGTTCTCTTACTCTTAATTAACGCTATTGTTAAAATCCCAGTGTGAGCGACGGGACGCAGGAACCCAAACAGGAAAAACTCAGTGTGTGGCCTCGGAATCTTGCACAGCTATAAGAGATTCCTGAACTCTGACCTAGGAAACCACTTCTGCTCAGGAAAAGAAGACCCCCCCCCCAACCACTCTGCAAAACCTCCACTGTAATCCAGGAGAACGAAACAGCGCACAATGCATCGTTTGTTAGCACTGACGCATTACTAGAGAAACCAGGAGGACATACAGGTAAGCAAAGGGAGCTCAATGAAAAGGAGGAGGGTCATTTTGCTCACATACAGGCGAACATCGCATAGGGTCTATTATGAGGGGTATGACAGATAAACGAGTAAAGACTTGGAGCCAATTGAACAAGTACCAGTATCTTGAATCAGCTTTGCAGTAACCGATTCCATTCCATTTCGCATAATCATTTTTCCAATGCAGGGCTGTAGTAAGTCCGGATCCTACAAGGCAAGAGTCAGCCTGGATGGGATGCCAGTCCATTGCAGGGCATCCATCCAACCATTTTCTATACCCACTAGTTCTATGCAGGGCTGTGGGGGTCCAGATCCCGCAAGCTATGGCCACAAGGCAGCGAACAACCCAGGATAGGGTGCCAACCCATGGCAGGGCACACATTCATAAACGATATAGGATTCAGTAAGAGCATCTGACCATAACCGCCATGTCTTTGGACCACGGGTGGAAACCGGAGTACGGGGAGGAAATCCCACTCAAACATGGGAGGACATTCGACCTCCGTATGCCGAGCCAGAGGAGGAATCAAACCCACATTCCTGAAGGAGTGAGGTCATAGTGCTTGGCACACTGCTGCCCCATGGTCAGAGCACGTGTGTCTGAAGATTGATGGCCCTCTCAAATCTGGCTTTATTGATTTAAGCTGATTCGATTGCCTTTTTAAGTTTAGAGCATATAGCTGTCTTTTAAAAAAAAAAACACTCAACATATTCCATAATAAATCTGAGATCCAAACACACTTTGTTGTGGACGTAGCATTTTCACTAACAAAATATGACCCTATGACCCCCACTGACCCCAAGGGTTTATCTCTGCAGATTGCCCTTGAGAATCCCACCCTAGTAGTGTTTTCAGCTGTGGCCTTCAATGATAGACATGCACAATTGTCCTCCAGTATTAACACTGCCACATTGATCTTGGGGGGGGGGGGCTTGCTATATTAGCATCTTATTGCTATGAGTTGGACTCAATCACGCCAGACCTCCATAAACGGAATTCAAAGTACTCAAGATAATCAAGCCGGCATGAGAGGAATCTTACTCTAAACATTCCCGGTTCTACTTCGGGAGGACAAGGCGAGCAAGTGCATTCACCACCAATGTCAAAACATGTTAACACGGTAAAAAATAATTTAAAAATCTGAAGTGTCATCGATAAAGATTCAATTAAATACTGGTCCTTTCGCCAGTCCGTGATGGGCAGCGAGTTAAAGGTTTGTGTCTGATGCGTGTTTTTCCTCGAGTCTGTGCATCGCATTCACACAAAAGAATCGAAATCCAGAAAACATGACCTTTGGCAAGACTTCAACAAATGAAGTGTAAGATGACTTTGGGAATGCATCGCGGTGGGGAAACAAGCCCAGTCTTAGAGGTGCCGCGATCCCCCCCACAGGCTGCAATAGACAAGCCGCACAGTCTTTCGAGCAGTTTGAATTCCGGTTCCATAACTGGACATACCCCTTTCACCTAAGTAGAAGAACAACCTAAATTAGCTATCATTAGATACACTGAAACGTTTTTCAGAGACAGCTGCAGTCCATGACAAGGATGATGCCATGTAACGTATTTTTAGCATTTGCCATCGGGGTGAACAGCCATTAATCTTAACATTTTCTTCTGCGTACCAGTCATCCGTAGACTCCAATTGTACAATATAACCCTCGTCTTTTGAAACAATTATACAGGTACATATGTGTCATTTTAATATCCGTCTTCACACTGTAGACAGTGGAATTTTTAATATTATCTTACTATATATATATATATATATATATATTTTTTCCCCCCTCATTTCACTTTTCTGCTGTGAAAATATAGAACTCCTTTTTCCCGAAAGGACAGCTTCAAAAACCTATCAGCGGCCGGCAGAGTAGCCTATGTATTTTTGTTGCCAATACCGCTAAAAAGAGAGTTCATGTTATTTTTCTTTGTGAATTAAATCTTTAGGTGGAAGCCCCATAAGCACCGAACGGCAGCGGACAGGCACGTCTCCGGAAGCGGCTTTTCCGATTGCTGTCCGTCTCCTACCTGCACTGTTCGCAGTATCCGTGCGCATCTTTCCCGGACGTCGGCAAACGGGCATCTCTTGGACAGCATAAGCAGGCGGGCCAGCGTGTCGTTCAGATCGTTCGAAGAGGCGACAGCTGAGTCGGCTGACGAAGAGGACTCTCCGGAGGGGGCGGCTTTTTCCACCCTCATCATCACTTCTTGCCGTATGCTGTCCATCGCCGCCTCCCTGGACAGCGCGTCTCGGCTACCGAGCGCCGTCCACCAGCCCTCGGCGTCCTGAATGTCCATCCAATCTGCGCTCTGCCCTAACTTTAAAGATGCTCGGTTAGCCAATTTATAGTGATGTTTACACCTTGCTTCAAAGTAATCAGTTCTGTAAAACATCGATTTAATCATATAGAAGTGTTTTCAATAAAAATTATTGCGTCCAGGCAAAACATATAGCGACTCAGAATGTTTCAATACTGAATGACAGTAAGCTGGCAAAGACTGATTGGAAGCTGGCAAACAGGAAAATGCATTTGCAAGATTTTGCAGATCCTCTGCAAGCAGGATTGACAATAAAGAGCCCGTGCAATTTACACTTACAATTGATAACATATAACAGTAAACACATTTCCTTTAGCCTGCAGTATTTATACGCAAAGCTATTTATATGAGCGCACTGACAACGGTTTAATAATGCAAGCTACTCAATGCTATTTATCCTAATATCCTTATAAAAAATGTTCAAATAACACCCGTTACATTTTATTATTTACTAAATAAAATAACCCAAACTCAAAACTGTCAATACTGTTACTCTGTTTGCCGTTTAATAACGCAAATGTAACTGATGAGCGCTGTTTTTGTTTTGCAAGTCAGCTACCAAATAGTTCATTCAATTTTCACAAAAACATACATGGTAATAAATAACACTACCATTTAATTGCTATAATGAATAACTGAAGGTACGATTCAGTAACACCTCCAAGCCCTCTTTCAGATTAAACTGTAAACTGGCAAATAATACAAACCACAGAGGGACTTACTTAGCTCACATATATTTCCGACGATCAAGAAGCTGTAAACCCCGGCGCTGTAAGTGGGGAAAAATAGACCCATTCGTTTCAGTGACACTTGAGTAGAGGATTAACTGACACCTGCGACGTTCAATGGGACATCACAAAATTCAATGTGGGCGTATAATAAATGGCACTGAACCAATTAGCATCAACGCAGGGCACGTGTCGCCGTTAGTTTCGCAATGTCCTCTGGGAATTTGAGTTCTCAGCTTGTTATTTTTCGCGTCTGCTTTGACTACTGGAAGTGCTACATTAAAACTACAACTCCCGGTAGTTCGTATGAAAGGCCAAATTATTGTGAAGATTTTAATTTTAAAGATGGGCTAGAATCCCGTCTGTGGTGTACTTTTCCCTTGTACTGTATGTTTCCTGGGACAGGTTCTAGTCACTTTCCCCATACCTTGCATTGGGTCTGTATAAAAGCGGTTGGAGGATGGATGGAACTTTAAGCTGTAAACAGATACACTTTTCATAATTGGAAGTAACAAGTAAGTTTCACACAATTAACAATACAGCACAGTACGTAGTATTTGCACAATAAAGGAGAAAAATAATGCCGCCATTCTGTAAAATTCTTGTTTCCCCACAAAACTAGCACATCAATAATGCATTCGTCTTAATTTAGTCAAACGTGGATAAACATCTCATCTGTCACTTGCTTTTTAGCTTGCTCACTCTGTAAACATCAGTCATCCTTACGTCGGCCTGCTTTGTGACAGTTTGACCCCCAACTGTATATCAAAAGTTATGTTTCATCAGGTAAAAAATGTGACGGTTACGCTGTGAGGTCAGTTCCCTGCATTTGCGTGGGGGGACTACATTAAATACTACGCCCTCTGTTTCCCCGACGGTATCTTCTTAAGACCTGTGTAATTCTCTTTATAAGATATTTCGTTTCAGCGCTTGTAACGGACAAGCCTTTCTAAAACGCTGCTGCCTGAGATCAAGCTGGGTCACGCAGTTCAAGGGTCCATAAGGGATACGATGTTACAGCGTCGAGTTTGTAGTACCTATTGAACTAAGGCAAGGGAGTGAATATTGAATAGTAAAAACGTGACTAAGTTGACATTTTATATCGTAGCCTCTCAAGTTTTATAATAGATGTGCATGCTAAACCAAAACAGTGGGAAAAAACATATACGTTATGTTAAAAATAGACGCAGCCAGGGACGCCACAATATTTAATTTGGCTTCATTCATCCCTCCAAAATATACAGAACTTTCTGTAAGTTAATACAGAACAGGGGGCGGAGCCTCGACACGCGCCGGGGGAGGAGGGAAATTTAAACTGCGTCCGACTCGTATGCTAACCGGTAGAATAAGCATATTCGGCAGATGGTGGAGGGTTATGTTACACAGCAGAGAGACGGCTGCTAAAACTTTACAGATGGATCTCTTGGAGGATCAGGTAGGCGCCTGGGCGCAGTTACACACGGGAGCTTATTGCGCAGTTACGGATAACTAGCATGCTAACTAGCGCCGAACAAACACCACTTAGCCGAGTCGGTATATAAGACTTGTTTTGCGTTGGGTGCAGTGCAACAAGCAGCTGGTCAAGTTTGTATGGCGATCACAGTGGTCACCAAGCAGCCAGTTATGGTTTATGTGTTAAACAAACCGTGCTCGAGATGCTGTGTTCCGGTTTTGTTTCTCAGCCTGTCATCTTCCTTGGATATTAACCAAAACATTAACATGAATGCAGGGTTGCCATCTCTCACGCATCTGGCGTGACTGTCACGCAAGAAATCTTACAGCAAATCTATGTTGTTAATCATTGTAAACCTTAAATTAGCTACATCAAAAGCGTTGGTGTAATTTGCAAACCATACAGACTATTTACAAGGTAATAAAACTGTTACATAGCCTACATGTAAATGCGTGTGCCTGTGTGTGCAGACTGGTCTCTAAAAATCTCACGCCAGCCAGCTGACCTAAATTGGCCACCGTGTGTATATTAACTAAAATATTGATACTTTGTAACAATTATATTATTAACCTGAGTTTTCAAGGTAATGCTATATGTTTTTTTTTAAATGTCTGTTTAGAGACGAAGTCTGGCGTCGCCCTTGAAGCACAGCTATCTTGGAAGCTTCCATCTGCCACCGGACCGGATCCCTCCTCCTCTGTCCGCCAAGGGCGCCTCCGATGTCGGCGACTTGAACCTGCACAAAGGCGGATTGCGACCGTGTTCAGCAGCGCCCGACGCTAATGGCAAAGGTATGCCTGTGGCGTTGGCTATGAAACGAATATGAGTAATTATGAGTTCGATTTTCAGGGGGAATCTTAACATGCGTACTTGAACGCACTTGTGTTCTCGTGTATTCGTTTTACGTCATCTTCCATTTTTGAAGACCAGTTCCAATACACAAGTACAGCAAAAATCCCAAAATGTTGGTCTTGCCCCGCCCCAAATACCAAGGATACATCAGTTGCATCCTCGCCAAATGAGACCAGTTCCATGATTCATTGTGCCCCAAGTTAGTTCCTGGATTACAGGTTAGCAAGACCAGTCTTGCCAATGCTACAAGTCTGGTTTTTGCATTCTTGGTACTGTATTGAGATTCACCCTTGGTATTGTGGCCCTTCATAAAATATGTACTGTAAATATTGGGCAATTACATGAAAACAACAGTGCTAGGTGTTTTATTGTCTGACATGGTAAACGTTTTGTCATTCTCGCTAACAGCGGTGATAGCTGCGCTGAAGAACCTTCAGGAGAAGATGCGCCGCTTGGAGCTGGAGAGGGTCCAGGCTGAGAATAACGTCAGGCAGCTGTCACGGGCAGCTCACAGGGGCCCGGCCACCAGGGAGCCTCTACAGGACCCAGCCGCTGAAGGGGCGAGTGCACCCAGCCAAGGTGACTCGTCCTACCTGCAGGTTGCGAAACAGAAATAAACACTTACGCTGAACGTACATTCAAGAGCATGTTTTAAAAAAAAAACACACATAAATACCTGTTAATATGTATTGATGAAGTGCGATTAAGCATGTAAGGCATTTATTTAAATATTAAATGCATTTTAATAATACATCCTGCTCTAAATGACCTACATTTTAATTACCACCCTAACATATTGCCTTAAGTGACATCCTTCATCCTGTCTGTCTCAGAGCTGGTGCACCAGCTGCAGTCAGCAGAAGCTCGTTGTAATCTGCTGGAGAAGCAGTTGGATTACATGAAGAAGATGGTGGAAAAGGCAGAAGAGGACAAGCTCTCGATAGTTCAGAAACAGGTGCAGTTAATCCACAGGGCAGCTGAACGGTGTCACGAAGGTGTGCAGGTTCTAGAGGAAGGTGACCCATTTTTAGCCTCCTGTCGTCTCTGCAGGCCTGCCTGCTGAGGTCAAGGCTGAAAGACCAAGCAGACTTCCACACCAAACTGGAAAAGCTGGAGAAACTGGAGAGGGAGTGTCTGAAGTTGACCAGCACCCAGTCTGAAGCTGAGGTACTGCAGGACATGTGTTCACAGTATCTTTACATATACAGTACTTGACACTGAAGACGTGGGACCACAGGGTAATTCAGGTGCTAAGCTTTGGGCCTGTAGGTAGGGTTAGGGTCAGAGTTGTACCATCTGCTAGAAGTGAACAGGAATCTCACAGCAGCATATACAGTCTAGCGGCATTCTCTGTGGCGATGTAGCTTTTTGGTCGTCTTTGACGGCTCTGACTTCAGCATTGAGTGCTGAATGGTGCCATGTGATCTGTAGTGTGTAAGTAAAGCTGTCCACCTGGCAGGGAGTGCATCAGAGGAGCAGGCATCCTGGTTTGACACACCAACGGGCTGGCAGCATTGCAGAATGACAACAGGATGAAAAAAGTTACAGGAAGCTAGTTTTTACTTGTTTGCTTTTTATTATAACAGAAAAAGTTAGAGGTGCTGGAGCAGAAGCTCCTTGCGGAGAAACACGAGCGACTAGCCCTGCAGGAGAAGGTGTCCTGGGTCAGTTTCTCTAAACCACCGTCTAGATATCGCCGGGTGTCAGGGCTCCATTCGTCCAACTTATCCCTGCTTTGCTGGCAACTCCTCTTCCAGCCCCAAAGAGGCCATGAGGATGACTGCTGCCTTCACAGATCGCCTGCTTCTGAATCGGCGGGACGGAAGAAGAAGAAGACGAAAGCAGTCAGGGTACGGACCAGCGGCGCTTACCTGTCAGGAGGGCCCAAACGCTTCGGATGATGCATTTAAGATGCGACTGAGCAGATGGATCACGAGTTTCTGACCTGTGTTTAGAAAACGGCCAAAGTGAAGAGCGCAGCATCGTTGTCCCCGACTCTCCCCAAGGCGCCGGCGCTGCCGTTCGTGGCGGGGACGGTACGTCGCAGCAGCGTCATACGGTGTGAGCCGTCAGAGGCTCGTAACAACGTCCTAGCATGTGTCTGCACGTGTCTTACTGTCCACAATGAGTTGCATAACATTCAGTGTGACACTTAGTGTAAATACCTGGAAATCATGCTGAATACTTGTCAAGTTATGTGATAATTCACAAGGAAGTTCCCCCCTTAACCTGTGACTTTTCTGTTATGGGATCCTCCCCTTCGGTTTTGTGATACTGTTATATTTTATTCATCGTCTGACTTTTTTTCTCCTTGTCCCAGTCCACCAGTTCGAGTCACTCTGTACATGCCAACATCCAGAGTGTCCTGCACATGATGAAACAGCAGCCAGCCCAGCCACGGCGCCCGTCTCGCCCCTGCCGGAAGCCCAGCCCATTCTCAAGCAAAGGAGCCCACAGGACCCTGATCCCCAGCCAGGGGGCCTCTGCCTCGGGCAGCTTGTCTGAGGTCCTGTTGGCCCTCCAGGACGAGCTGGGCCAAATGAGCTTGTGAGTGCCCCAGCTGCTTTCTCGCCCTTTACGGCCTTATCAGGTTACGGCTCTTCTGCTCCATAGTAACACGTAAATATTAACAGATGTAACGCAGCTGCAATGTGTCTGGGTAGTACACCTGTTTGAAGTAAATAACGATTATTATCGCAATATAATTTAAGGATCCAGAGTATCACTGGCGACATATTTTGCATCATGATGAAATAGGCCCGGGCGATTTAAAATGACTGCGATCACGATAAACACTTTTGGAGTGCGCTATGAATGGCACACAACCAGCCAGTCATGTAGTAGGTGTTGATGCAGTGCAATTATTAATAAATATGTATGAAAACACAGTCTGCATTACACAGTGCAGCTATTAAGTCATGGAAAAGTGCTGTGAGAGCTCACAAAAAAAATTGATTAGACAGACTTGCCTCAGGGACGTTTTCCTGTCGTGATCGTGTGGGTGTGTATGTTGAAGCGAGCACCAGGAGCTTGCAAGGCAAATCGAGGAAACGCAGAAGCAAGAGCTGCGAGAGGACCTGGAACGTGAGCTGGATTGCCTGGTCAGACGCATGGAGGATAAGGGGACACAAATCTCCCAGCTCAGGAAGCACCAGCAGGAGGTCAGATTGGACTGGTTCAGGCTCTGTCTATCGTAACAGTTACTGTTAGCTAATGTCCATCTTTGTTCTGCAAGCAGGTGGAGAAGCTGAAGCGGAAAGCTCTGGAGTTGAAATGCAGCACTGAGAGCCCCCGTAAGGGGACTGTAAGGCAGCTGAGGTGCCCCAGGCCACCCCCACAGTCTCCTCTGCCTAGCGATGGAGTCCCACCAAGGCCCCAGAGCCGGGGGAAGCGGGGAACCACGCCGCAGCCCAAGCAGGCGCAGAGGCTACAGACGAGCCTGAAGAGGAGCGATATCCTGTGGGAGACATAGCCAAGCGAGCACTAGCTATTGCTGCCCTTGTGCCATTTCATGTCAACAATAGCCCTGGAGGTTCCCACGAGAGGTGAACCATGTGGAGGAATGTATCAATTAAAGTGGCTCATGTAGCATCATCACACTAAGAAGGATGTTTTTATGGATTGATTCTGTCATATTGTATCTGTTTAAGTTTGACAGATTTATATATATGTGTGTGTGTGTGTGTGTGTATTTAAATAAACCATTTTGATATTTATATGAGCAAAACCTTGGTGCTGCTTAACTGTTAAATATCAATACTTGATAGGGATGAGTACTGAGAGCCGATACTGAATTGGTACCGGTTCCGGACTGGGTGATACCGATACTTTCAATAAGCTCCTGGACAAATGGTGCCACTATCAGTATTTTTGCCGTTAATTCATTCCAAGGGCCCTTTTCCACTGTACTTTTGGTACTTAAGGAATGTGTTGGATTTCCACTGGCGTAAAAATTGGTACCGGCACTGAATAACATCACAACACAGGGCGGGGTATTTTGTACTGAATTTGAGAAAAGGCTGTAGCGTTTGTGTGCGACATTAATACCAACATCGCATGTTATGCACATGCAATTCTTACATCGCTAGTAAGCTCAGATTAAGATCAGGTGTTTTCTTACTTTCAGTTCTGTGCGGACATTATAGTGCAGGGAGTTTGTTTCGTCAAAACATTTTTATTTTGTCAGGATTAAACTTTAACTAGCTTTGCCATTTTAATTATTATTCCTTTTTATAGATTCTGATATAGGTGTAAAAATCAGTTTAAAGCTTACCATAGCAAAGAAAGCCTTTCAAGTCCCACCTCGCAGTACCAATAAAGCACCCCAGTTTGGCACTTTTGATACTGGAACTTTTGGTACCGGCACGTGACCAATCAGTGGAAGCCAATGGAAAAGGGAGAGTACTGAAAGTACCCCATACCATAAATACCGTACCTGTTCTAGTGGAAAAGCACTCCAGCATAGCAGCGTTTTTAAATTCTATACCGTCCCCTAGTGATGACGACACTGCAGGCGTCACGTAGCTGCGTGTTTATATACTGTGCTGTCCAGTCATCATGACAGATGGGGTAGAGCCTACAAAAGTGTGGCCTCACTTTAGGCAATGTAATGCTTACGGAATTAAATTAACGATAAGCCATGGATGCAAAAAAGCACGTTGAATTACACTAATCCATATGAAAATGCATTGCATTCAATAATGCTTAAATATTCTGGGGCTGTAATTTTATGTGAATGTACTTTTTAAACATTGAATATTTCAACTGAATATTTCAGTTGTAATTTCAATGGTAAAATACAAAAGTATTCGGCTTCCACAAAGTTCCAAAATATACAGTTTATGAAGTTCATTTTAATAATTGTCACCTAAATTCAGGTCATTCACTTTCACCTCAAAATGAATTTCAAGACAACAAATTCAGTTGGAAACATTCGATGGTATTAAAACATCTTCATAATTAAATACGGTCCAAACTTCAACCAATACATTCAGGGACTAGCAGGATAGTGAAGCAGCACTACAGGAAACAAACTTTTTTGCAAAAGCATTATATTACATTTCTTTACATTGTGTCATGTCTCTTATGACCACATTATGGAGAATAGTATTGTTGAGTATAGATAAGTAAATAATCATCAATTAATCCATCCATCTTCCAAACTACTTATCCTACTTGGTCGCGGGGGGTCCAGAGCCTATCCTGGAATCTATGGGCACAAGGCGAGGAACAACCCAGGATGGGGGGCCAGCCCATCGCAGGGCACACTCGCACACCTATGGGCAATTTCAATAACCCCAATTAGCTTCAGCATGTTTTTGGACTGTGGGGGGGGGGGGGAAACCGGAGTACCTAGAGGAAACCCCGTGACGACATGGGGAGAACATGCAAACTCCACACACAAGGAACCCAGACTCAAACCCTGGTCCCAGAGGTGTGAGGCAACAGTGCTAACCACTGCACCACCATGTTGCCCCCGTGGGGAAATTCTTTTACGCCTCCCTCAACTCCCTCTTTGGAGAGTAATCTGTTTGTGAAGGGCAGCCACTCGTGGCAGCGCCCAGAGAGCTGGGGGTTAAGGGCCTTGCTCAAGGACCCGCAGAAGTGCTGAGGCTGGGTTTTGGCATCGATAAACAGTATCAGTATCTGTATTGAAAAAATCCTAATATTACCTATTCATAATACATGTATTATGAAGCAAATTGTACCACTCTGCATTAAGGAACATAAGCTACTGTTACTGATTTGAGTATTCTTGGATCCCTGCAGTGCACAATGGTGACTGATTCATGGTTTAAACAGCTCACTGTCAGTCAGAGTTGTTTTCACAAGTGTATCATTGGACAAATTAATCTTTTCATTATTGTTAATTAAAAAAAGGAAGAACAAAAGTGGTTGTTTTGGAGAAATTGACATGCAGCTGGGGAAGTCAGTCAGTTTGTCAGGGACCAGGGAATAGATTTACCTGACATTCCTGTTTTGACTGACGACTTTTCAACCCACATTGAACACAGATTTACTGACAAAACAATTCCACTAACTATGCAGCGCACCGGTGATTAATCAAAATACAGGATGCATGACGAGAGTCAGTTCTAGTGTCAACACATCTGCGGCCTTGAAGCCTGTGTGTTAATTCCTTGACAGTGAATTGGCACCCTTCCTTTATAAGGTCGACACACCTTTCATTATAGTGTATGGTTTAGTAGACTTCATTCTGCAGAAATGTAATAAGTGGATACAGAAAAGTTCTCCTCAGTACTTTTGTGGAACAAGTTCTGAAATATTAAATGATTTTTCAGGCCTAGCTACTACTGGAGTCCTTGCATTATGGATGATATGCAGTAATTAAATATAATTTGCCAGAGTCACAGAGAGAAAAGTTTCTGCCTAAATCAGATGGTGACCTCATCAAAGAAGTAATTGGTATAATGCAGCCTTACTTCCTGCTTAACCCTCCTATTATGTTGCGGGTAAAATTGACCCGTTTTAAAGTTTGAAGATTTAGGAAAAATAGTTAAAAAAAAATTTTTAGTATGAAACTACTTCTGCTGGCCTTAATTAGCGTAATCAACATATAATATGAAAATGGTTCATCTCATATATTTGCAACCACCCCCCCTGAAAGTTCATATCACAGATACTGTTCGGGTTAATTTGACCCAGCAGCAAAACTGGAGGTAAAAGGGTGTCAGAAATGTCAGAGTATTTCTGTCTTTGCAATTGTGAGACATATTTCACTACAATCACACATGCACACACACACACACACAGACACGCGCACACACACATCCACGCACACGCACAAACACACACACATGCACATCCACGCACACGCACAAACACACACACACGCACATATACGCACACACACAGACACACACAAACACACACACAAACACACGCACACACACAGACACGCACATCCACGCACACACACACACACAAACACACGCACATCCACGCACACACACACACACACACAGACGCACACAGACACGCACATCCACGCACGCACACAAACACACACACACACAAACACACACCCACACACAGACACAGGCACACACACAGACACGCACATCCACGCACACACACAAACACACACGCACACACACAGACACGCACATCCACGCACACACACACACACAAACACACGCACATCCACGCACACACACACACACACACAGACGCACACAGACACGCACATCCACGCACGCACACAAACACACACACACAAACACACACCCACACACAGGCACACACACAGACACGCACACACACAAACACACACACACACGCACACACACAGACACGCACATCCACGCACACACACACACACAAACACACGCACACACACACACACACACAGACGCACACAGACACGCACATCCACGCACGCACACAAACACACACACACAAACACACACCCACACACAGACACAGGCACACACACAGACACGCACATCCACGCACACACACAAACACACACACACACGCACACACACAGACACGCACATCCACGCACACACACACACACAAACACACGCACATCCACGCACACACACACACACACACAGACGCACACAGACACGCACATCCACGCACGCACACAAACACACACACACAAACACACACCCACACACAGACACACACACAGACACGCACATCCACGCACACACACACACACACGCACACACACAGACACGCACATCCACGCACACACACAAACACACACAAACACACACCCACACACAGACACAGGCACACACACAGACACGCACATCCACGCACACACACAAACACACAGACACACGCACATCCACACACACACACACACAGACATGCACATCCACGCACACACACAAACTCACACACACACAAACACACACACACAGACACACGCACACACACAGACAAGAACAGGGCTGAACTCCCTGCTGAGCTGCTGGTAATAAAGAACAGGGCCCCTCAATCTTCCATGTTCCGAGTTACTTATCCTAATTGCACCATTACCTGTTAGAGCTAAGGAATACCAGTGCGCTAAATATTGGTAGAATAATTAGTAAAGTAGTTAGTGATTAAATATTTAGACTTATTGTTAAGATTTTTTTATTTTCAGACACCTTTTGGATGATTAAAAATGCACCGGGTAAAATTGACCCAGGAACACCATTGCTGTTCCTGAAAAATGAACATAATAGGACAGTTAAGTAGTTGTATCCAGTAGATGGCACTATTTCATCAGACATGTAATTGAAAGTTATCCCACTTTTCTAAAATAAACAGCCGTCTTGCAAACAGCATGTGACACCATAATCAACTGCTTGAACACCACCAGCAATTTGTAGCTTGAAGCACTGATGTCTACAGCCTTCTGTGGTTCCGGTCCACATGGAGTTGCTCCATGCTCTCTTCCTAATATTGTAGCCTTGCCTTCAACCTCGGTATGCTGAGACATTATCTCCCAGTAAGAGCAGAGCCCGTCCGAACAAACTGTGCAAGTTCATGGACAGATGGCGTCTGATAAAATGTGTGCTGTACTTTAAGTTTCATACCTACCTTCACTTGTGTCCTAAACAAAGGGCCTCATCATATGCCGGACCATTTCTTCTTACGGAGTAAAGTAAATTCATAGTCTACTGTAGATTCCTCCACGAAAGAGAGCAGGGAGGGTTGGAGTAGACCGAGTAGTTATTGTATTCTGTGGCTCACAGCCGCTTCACCCTTGAAAAGATGGAACACTTTTTGGAATAGGAAAAACTTGGCTTCCATAACTAGCAAGTGTACAATGGGGTGTAGCACAACTCAGGATCTCCTTGCCTGCTTTTCATCTCTATGTTCTTGTGGGAGTTTTACTTGCACAAAAATGCTCTGAGGGCAGAAGGGAAAAAATCATTGGTTCAAAGAGAGAATCAGATTGTATAGGTGGGTCCAAGCAACTAGATGAGAGACGGGCCCAAGACATCTGATGGGTCCAACCAATCTCCTCTACAATCTGGTTCCACTTTTCTTCTGCCCTCAGAACATCTTTGCGTTAGTAAAATGCCCATGAGCTCACAGTGTTATGTCCACCACACTGAGAGCTGGTACCTCCCTGGTCTTTTAGCCTAACTAGCCAATGGCTGACTTTAAACTTTCAGTAGTTTCCCTTAGAACAAGCACCGATTTGAAGAGTAGCAATTATCCCTAAACTTATAGCCAGCTGACACCCCCTGAAAGTCTTGATTCAAGAAATGATAGTTGACACTCCTGTCCCTGTTGAAGTTTCCCAATCAGATGGCTCTCAGCAAAGCTCAGGCCCAATCCAGTGAAATAGCCACTCAGGACCACCTGAACCTGAACAACCACATTCCCAGACCACTTTGCCTCGGTCTAGCCCAGATACTCTGAGGAGACCAGCTTTATAAAGCAAACGGGGGCCAAGGGAAGTCAGGGTCACACAGACAGCAGCAGCAGTACTGGAGAGGAATCCCGCAATGTCACTGTCAAGGTCCAGAGAAAATATGTTCCAGATAAAAAAAAATAAATACCCCTTCCATAAGTCAAGGGGGACTGGAAAAATCCATGTTTTCTATGACGATGTCAGTTTCAATACTTCCTCTGTGGGAAAAGCATCCTTAAGGTTTTTAAATTCTGCAGTTTATTTTCATGCTCAAGTCAGGCCATCTAGCTGAGTGGCTAACACTGGTCTGAATGAACACAACGAGCACCTTTGTCTCAACCGATAAACATGCTTTTGTTTCTGTGTCTCGATCTTGCCATATTTATGGCGTCCGTACTGCCATCTGATAGCAGACGACCACAAAAGACCTCTGAATAATGAACTGGAAAAGCCTAAATGGCAGCTTGACAGAATCGCACGTTTTTCCAAAGAGGGGTTATTCTTGCCAAGTCAAACTCAGTTATCTATGAACTGGGTTAATAATGTATCAGTGATGCAAAACAAGGAGAACGGATCGCTGTGCCCCCGAGCAGATTTTCCGCCTGCTTAAGTGAGCATCTATGTGCTCAGTCAAGAAATGTCACTAGAGACCAGCAGGACAATAGCTTGAGTTACCAGTTTGTCAGAAGCGGCATTTTTCCACCAAGAAGAAGCAGAGACAGGATTGCCTTATGGACACCTTCGGGTAAACTCCCCAAGTGGATCACCATCCAGTATTGTGGGATTCAGTTGTGTGAGAGAGAAAGTTTAATCTCACAATGGGTACCATAATGAGCCCTACCCAATCAGACTCTCGGGGAAAGCCTTTAACTGGCAATGGCAGATCTTGATTTATTCAACTGTGCACAAAACCACATTGGTCGGGTTCTGCGTTGGCCCATTGTTTTTAGCAGATATTCACCTACCACTCATCAGTGTAATGGCTAACATTTTAATCAAATCAGCGGTCTGATTGCGGGGAACGGCATGCCTCCGCACATCAGGTCAGCAGTCCGCAGGCCTCCGGGGATGGGAGACGATTAAACTCAGATGCCCAGCCGTGGTTTGTTCTGTCTGATTTGAGCCCGGTTACTCAGAGGACACAGAGTTTGTTTACCTTTCTGGGAATAACAGGAAAGCAGCAACACTGCGTCAAGAGGGACCCTACCATTACAGCCTTGAATAAAACTCAACATGCCTAGCTTAAATGGGCAGCTGCGTAAACAAGCAACATACTTTCGACCAAAGAAACTTGCATCTCCTTAGCAACTGAATAAAATGAGCTGGTTGCATGCCGATTCTCCCTGTCGGGGCTATCCAAGCCTGTGGCACGCGCTGGCCGAGTGAACAGCCCAGCCCTTATGGTATACCTAATTACACGTTGCTGTTTCATGAGAGCAAACCTGATCCTCAGCACTGGGCATGGCACAGAGATTTTAAGGCGTGCTCTGATGACATGGCAGTGCTGTAAACGTGACGTTTGTTCTAGGGTACAGGCTTCCACAACACAGAAGGCTCCATTACATGTTGTGCAGGGTTGCCTATTCCAGAGGCCCTTGTTTCTTCTTGTTGGTGGTGTGTCAAAATAGGGGTGTCTTCCACATGCACTGTATGCAGAGGGGTGAAGGTTCACAAGTACACACCTGACCCCAGCACTACCCCGCCACAAAGCCAGGTCTCCCCACCTATTCCCAGCCAAATTTAGGACGTCCCTGACAAAATAAACTGAGTGGGAGGTGTAACTGGAAAACAATACAATCGCCTGGGAAGAGAGGTGTGGCTTTTCCCCACGATGAACTCAGTGAATCCACAGTGTTGTTGCTGTGGCTAACCGGATTATTGCTACTTGGAAAATCTAATTATTCAGCTGTGACTCAAAGTTCCTCCCCACGGCTTGGTGGTGATGCATACAAAAGACTGTTTGCTTACCCATTGAGCCACACGGTGTCTCTGCCATACTGTCTCTCACCACAACTCTGCCGCTACCGCACACCTCAGGTCCTGTGGCCTAGTTCCCCCCCCCCCAAAAAATTCTTCCATGTCAGCAATTCTGACATCCTGCACCATGGCCATGAACCAGGCCAGGAAGGACACTTGGGGAACAGTGTGCAAAGGCCACAATAACACTATATGCTGATGGTCATTTCCTGGTTGTTTTCTATGCTGATGTGGCAAACCCACATCATACTTCCTGCGAGCATGAGAAAGTTGGACACCTTGATCTTGAAGATATGGACATGTGAAGTGGAGTTCCAGAGAACTCCGGTGAAGCTAATTTAAATCCACATAGTATTTTTCTTAAACGGGGGGGTGGTGGTTAATTTGATGAAGTACTTGTGTTTGAGCCAAATTGATCATATCTTATGCCAGGACACTGGGAGGAGGGCAAACATGTCTTTGATGTGAAACACCGGCACATCCTTTCTGCACAGTGGCCTGAAGCTGCCAGTCTGTTGTGGAGATTGCAGAGGATAATTCAGTAAGATCCAGGTGAAGCAGTACAGCAGATGACCACCAGGAGGTCCTGTACAGAATTTATACTCCGTAATGCTGGTATCAAGCTGATCAGGTGCTACTTCAAAGCCATTACTAAGTTACTATTAGTAACATCCGCATGTATGCTTACTAATCCTCCCAGCAACAACCACCTACCTTTTTTTAAAAAAAACAAAAAAAAACAAACAAAAACAGATTACAGGACGAATCTTGCTCAGATCCACAGTGACGTAACGGCCACGATTTCCTGTTGGGCAGCAAAAAGCGGGCAGGACAGCCAAGTGCTGATAAGAGGAGCAGTGTTTCTCGCTGCTGGCACAGAGTGTCCCTGCTGGCTGAAGGGAAACAAAGCCAGCATCCAGGAATCAGTGAACTGTCTGACGTTTAAAGCAGGCAGCACTCGGTACGTTCATTTCACTTCTGTTCCATGGTCCTGTAATAAAGACACTGTACAGATTCAAAGATCCAGTTCAGAAAATGCAAAACTAATATGAAGAGATATTAGCTTGCCTGCTAAGTACTAAAAATAGTTGAATTATGTAAATTTTGACCACAAGCATTTTTTTTTTTTGAAGAACCAAATTTCTCCCATTTTATTACTGCAGGCCTTCTAAACAAGACCAGAATTCCAGCAGATACTGTGCTGACTAAAGGCTTAAAAATTTAACACCAGCTTATTAAATACATGCCTAAAACGAACAACTATAGCTGAGCAGTGGAGACTGCTAGAACTTTGCAGGCTTGTGAGAATGAACACAGCGTAAGAGCAGGAGAAATCTGAGAACGCCCTAGACTTCTCATGAATCAACAAAACACTTCACAAGCTGGTAAGAGTAATATAGCTTCTCTGAGAATAATTAGAGAACATTGTTGTTAACTCCACCCCCGACTCAGGTTAAACAACCTACAGACAAGTCATTTAGAAACTTCTACAAGGAACCAGACATTTTTAGACTAGGCCAAGTGCTGCAGTACGGTCTTGTGTTCTAAAGTAAAGAAAAAAAACACGCTCAGGGACCCTGACATTAGGATCTCAAAAGCTGAAATGCTTTCAGAACCTCTGCATGGTCCAGTATTAGGTGTGATACCGTTTAAATGCTGGATTTACAACAGGTACCATAGAGCAGCGATTCTCAACCCAGGAGTCGCAACCCAAATCGGTAAGTTCTGAAAGGCTTGTGAGGCAGAGTTGGAAATAAAAGCATTTTAAAACTAGCAAGCCCATACGCTGATCCACGATCAGATTTCGCAGCCCCAATCCTAGAATCAACCTATATAAACAGGTCTTGCGTCTGCAACTGCTTAGTGCCAGATTAGCAAACACTTAACCAATCCAAGAAGCCAAACCACAGATGCTTAATTTAAAAATCCACTGGCACATCCAATCAGATTTGTGCGATAGGCATTGATTGGTGCAGAGTGCTCGATAGCATTAATGTAAAGCTATACTTGATATAGGGTCACGATTGAGCTGGCATGGTAAAAACTGTGTTGCAGTGCAAAAAAGGTTGAGAGCCACTGCGATAAAGGTTCCATTCGATAGGGCTTACTGTACAGCAGATGTGTACTCAGCCACAACATAATGCCAGAGCAAACAGGTGTGTATGCTACGTCCGCGTTTACTTAGATACTTGGCAGGCTGGCATGCCAAACTGTTTGCTCTTCTGAGACGCTTTATCCTTCCGTAAAATGGCCTTGATCCACCTGACAAAACTTGTTCCAAGGGCAAAACCAAGCATAACGCTTCAAATCATGTTTCCAGCTTCTCCCCCAAGGAGTATGGGAAGCACCAAGGACCTCCAGCCAACTGTCATCCTCTTCCAGTGTGGCGAGAACGACACCATGAAGGCCCCTCACTCACCCATAGTCTCCGTCCTGGGAGATGCTCCTGTAGACAGTAACCCTGAATGATACCTTGTGACTGCATTTCCAAATCCACTAGATGGTGGGAATTAAGTTAATCACTATGCTTGGCCCCCTGCTAGCTTAGAGCACAGGTCAGATTTTAATACAGAAAAAGGTCGTGAGGCACGAGCAGAAACAGGAAAAGTAATCTTTTAACAATATCCAAACCTTTATTATTCAATGACATCTTCATTCTTTAAATTTGCAAAACTAGAAAAAAGGCAAGACTCATTAAAAGGTACACTTAAAAAAAAGAAAAAGAAAAGCATAAAACATGAGGGGGCGCTTAGTGTTTATATGCACGTTATGGCAAGCCTCTGCACCTGAGCAGGTATCCCATGAGCCGCAGAATAAAGAAACCAGCACATACTCTGACCTCGACGATCAGAGGCAGCAGTGACCAGAGAACAAGAAACAAGATACACAGAGGATATCGGAGAGAAAATGTGACCAACATGCTATCAAGTAATAGAGCAGAGAAAGAGGCACACGTGACTTTGGAAACAAGCAGCTTACAGCGTTTCAAGCTGAATTTGTGGGTGCACTGGAGGAGATTTGCTTTATTCAGCTCTTGTGATTTTTAAACACTACAGGGAAAAAAAATTAAGGCACTTTTGAACTAAGGGATTTTAAATATAAATATGCACACAACATTCCATTTATGGTTAAACATGACAAATCATTTGCAATACAGCTTTTCTACAGGCACTGCATATATATATATTCAATAATATGTATGAAATATTGGACACATATTGTAGCCGAAATAGTATTCACCGACTGTTAGGTGTCTGAGAAGGTCAAAAACAACCCAACATGAGAGCAGGATTTTAAGGAAAACAATCACTAATGTCCATTCCCATCTAGCAACTCCATTCTTCAATATGAGACAGGACTCATTTAGTGGTGATAAGCTGATCACCAGCAACAGAGAAGTCATTTTTAGTGCACAGCTGGTAAAGACCCACTGTCTCACGAGGGATGAGAAAAACAAAATTTTTAAAAAGCATCATATGATCTCCTCTCAGAACAGAAACATCCGAAGGTCCTAACTGCGCAACAAAAATATGCATTTAACCCCCAACAAAGGTTCTTTGCCTAGTGCTGCAGAAAAAGTTTTGTAATTTTTTTAATGCACATTTACACAGGATCAACAGGGAACAGGATAATGTAGCATTTGTTGGCATGTACATTGTTGCTTGTGTTAGTCATCCTAGGTGACATTTTCATCATTTGGCAGCTTAATTAAAAGTAAATTGTTATCCAACAAGCTCTGGCGCAACTCCAGTAACAGCACGAATATGACGAACAAAGCCAGGCCAAGGCTACGCTCACCACGATATGCCTGGCAAATGACCGGTCATGTGATAGCACTACTTTCTCCTCTTCAGGATCCAAAGCACTTCGCAAAATTTATAAAGCTGAAGAAAACTAAACACAGAATTCAGGAAAAACGCAAAAACATAACCGTGTGTCTTAACAAGCCAACAATAACTCGCTCCTTCATCAAGCCTTTTCCCCCAGTTTAAATCAAGCATTTCATATGGACACTGCATAGACACAACAATTAGCAACATGCTAATCAGGATGCAAAACAAAAACCTGAAAATATGGCCTTCAGCCGTTTCCCTGGCATTTCCTCCACGTATCAAATTGCTCGACAGACCAGGGACAACAGTGGGGGGACCCTGAACATTTAGGGGCCATTAGCGTAATGTTTTTAAAACTAAAATTTGATCAAGAAAACATTCCACCTAGGCAGGACAACGTTTCTGAATATTGACAGTAAATAATGTAAAGGGTATGGTGCAGTCAATAAGATAATCATTCGATGGACTAGAATCAAAAAGGAGTGGGGGATGGACATGTGCCTGGACAATGAAACAATAGGATCACTCTTTTTTTATAGTCCTTAGGCACTAAATAAGTAACCTTCAGCAATTCAGGAACAACCATAACTACCAAAGATAAATCATTCAGTCCTGCTGGAGATCTATATGGTATTTATGAACATTAGCACAGCAGTACAGCCTCCTTTGGTGTCTGTTCGAAAACAGGTTCAGCAACTGGGGCAGAGTCTTACAGAGGCTGGGGTCTCAGTGACTCACTGGACACCACTGCAAGGCACTTTCCCTCAAGTCATCTTCCTCCAACACTGTAATCATTGTTTTAGGTTGCTGCACCATCCAGGCCCTTAAGACACTAATTGGGAGCACTGGTTGGTTTTTGTTGTTTTTTTGGTCAAGCCTCGCCTCCCCTCCCCCAGGTATGTTAAGCCGCAGCGAATGGTTACGCAATGAGGAACGTGCTTATTGCCGTGAGATTTCCCCCTGGTGCTTTTCTTACATGACTACTTCCATGTCGACTGAAAGATGTGCGAGTACTGTACTCCCCCATGCAGCCTCTGCCCCCACCTAATAATGCGAAGGCGGGTCTCCCCACCACCAGCAGTGTTTGTGGAGGACGAAGCAGAGCTTCCCCTGCCTAAGAATGTCATCGCAGTTAGTAAAAGAGAACAAGTTTACGTACAGACCGCACAAAATGACTGCTTGGCTAGGAACACATCTTCTAAGGCAATGCCACGTCTTGCAAAGGATTTTTGGACTTCAAAGAATATGAAATAAGAAGCAACCAGCTTTCCTATAAAGCAAATGGTATTCAAGCAATTCTCTTCCATTCTTTTGGGTTTTGGCACATTGACCTTTACCTCCAATTCAAAAGATGAGAAATGGGCGATGGGTCACAAAGGCTGCAACATTTGTATTCAAGGACCTTGGCAATTATATGGACAATCATGAGAGAGTTTGAATACATCAGGTTGAATACCATCACCCTGGATTCGGAAAGGTGATTTAAACCCCCAAAAGCCCAAAGAGGGGGACCAGATGCCCAGGTTGTGCAGCTCCACTATTGCTAATGGATGATGGTAGAGAACAGGATTTACTGCAACACAGTCGCAGGGATTGTGGAACTGGAACTGCCAGCCTCGGTGAAATGGGCAGGGCAGTGTGTTTGGAGGGGAGTTTGGGGGAGGGGGGTGGAGGGACATGGGGACATCTTAAAGTGTATGATAGTTACGGTCCTTGGACTTGCAAAACTTATAGAGGAAGAAGACAACTGCTTGCAATCCCAGAACCAGCACGATTCCCCCGATGAAGCTGGCTGCATCAAAGGTAGACGACTTCTGGGGAGACGTGGAAGGGGCCACCGTGGTTGTGGTGCTGTCTGGAGAAGAACGATGGAGAAGGAGAAGAGTGACTTTGGGAATGACAGTCCCAGCTTAAGATCCCCACCAGTCGCCAGCCTTAAATAACACATGCAGTTTGAGGGGCTGCCGTTCGGAAGGCCAGGCAGCTCAGCTTCCGCTTAACACAAGGCCCATTACAAAAGACTGAATCAGACCTTCTGTGGTTAGTGCACTACATCCCCGGATAATATTCACACGACTTCACACTGAATGACAAAACATAAGCTCAGGGTAACTATAACTTATGCAGGTGCACACACACATTACGCTCTCTGAAATTGGATAAATGAACTCACTTGTAACAGAAACAGGAGTGGTACCATTATGAGCTGGAGAAGCTGTAGGGATTGCGGTAGACATATTCCGGGGAGCTGAACAATAGAAGATTTAATTTTCAAATTAAGTTTTATTCAAAACGTATCTTATGACTGAACAATTACTTTGCCCAAGGGAAGCTCAGAGGAGCCTTAATGAGCTTCACTCCTACAACCTTATGGTACCTAGTCCAGCTCTTTCTTACTTATAACTCCAAACTTAAACTGCAGCAACCATGTCCTGAAAGGACAGAGGAAAACTCTAGAACAAAGAAAAGTTACCTGTGGTATTCGGAGTGATTGTGGTAGGCGGTGAGGGAGAGCCTGACAGTGAGGGGGACAAAAACATGAACAGAAGCAGGAGGTGAGACGGCAGCCAGCTGCTGCCCGACCCAGCCCCTTACAGACCAACAGGATGCTCAAGGCAAAACAAGATACTGTCGAGTTGTACAGCATAATACTAGTGCGCTGTAAAGAGAAACACGCCCTGTGACTTCAGAAAAATGGGATTGCTCACTTCCAACTTAGCCCGCAAAAATTCACAGTTCAGAACGTAACAAGATATCCCCATCATCACCAGTGACGCCTTACTTGGGCATGTGCCATTAGCGAAAGGCGTGCAGCCGAGCACAGACGCATTCTGGTGGATCTCGCTGGCGTTCACACAAGAGGAATTCTTGACCGTCTCATTTGCTCCAGAAGCTGGAAAAAAGGAGGAACACCTTTGTTACGCAATGGCAACTTGCAGACAGGCTTGCAAACCAGTATTTCCAGAAATATCTCTTGCATGCAATCAGTATACATTCACATGGAACCTAGTTGTCCAAGTGGAATCCCCCTGCAAATTCTACCAAAACCACAGACGAAATTGTTCATATTTTTATTCACTAGTTAGATCGATTCCAAAATTTTAACTGATATCAAAACCAGGTTTGGTACCTCAATATCAAAGCCAAAATCAACAATGTAAAACATTTCTATTTAAATATATTGCTCTGGCAAACAGGCCTATTTATGAATTAGACCAACAGCAAACTGCCTATAACATTTTAACATTATCAGCAAAAAATGCATAGATTAAGCTCCACTCAATACATAGAATCTGATATTAATATGGCATCAGCTGTAGAACCAGAATTTTGTGATCATCATTGACACACCACAGCACACCGTGCACAACAACGAAATGTGTCCTCTGCATTTAACCCATATGTGACGTCGTGACGTAGCAGGGGGCAGCTAATTCAGCGCCCAGGGAGCAGTGCTTGGGGGCGGTACCTTGCTCAGAGTACCTCAGTGGTGCTTTGCTGGTCAGGGATTCGAACCTGCAATTTTTCAATTACAAGTGCTCTTCCCTAACCATTAAGCCACCACTGCTCATCTAGGACTATCAATTATATTAATAAATCAATCTATTGATTATTTAAATTATATACGCACCTATATAGAAACTGGGGTTAGGCAGGTACCACCCCTGGATGGGGTACCAGGCCATCGCAGGGTCCACACTCGCTCTCACATAGACTCTCCAATTTACTGAAGTTGCATAATTTTGGAATGTGGGAGGAAACCGGAGGATTCGGCGTAAACCCACAAACACATGATGAGAACAAGCAAATTCCACACGCGGTGGTGGTGTGCCGTGGGTAAGTCCGTCAATGTCTTTTAAGATGTTGCATTGCAGTCAGAAAATGCAGTTGCAACTGCACTTTCTATGTACTTGTAATGTGAAGTGCTCCCACACAACGGAGGCGTTCACTCTCTTATTTAGACTCAATCACTATGATCACTCTTCTTTCTGCCATACTGCCCAGTAATCGAGAATAAAAAAAAAATTGCACTTTTTTTTTTCTTTTAAATCACAAAAGCCATACCACTACGCCACAGAAAGAAATCCAACATGATTTACGTTTATGTCTGCTTCTTCGTTTTATTCAGTAAAAGTTTCACAAAAATGAAATTAGTTAACATGCAAATTATGCAAATCTGTTGATCATAATACCACTGCATACCCAAATTAAGTATTTCTAGTCAAAAATTAAGTCTCCAGTACAAAATATACAACGGAGCACAGATATAAAATAGTGAATAACCAAACTTTAGAAACAATACAAGACATCCAATTTGTATAAACTGTGTTCAGACTTAAGAAAAAGGAACTCGAGACTTGCATACATTGCACTCTGCAGTTTTGCTTTTTTCCTTGCTTAAGCGTAAATTACAGTAACTATTTCCACACGACAGCTCTGACGCACGTATTGCTGAACAACTAGCCATTACGTGACCCTCACTTCTGTTTACGGTATGTAGCGCTAAGGCTACAAGAATTTTCTCTATTTTTCAGGGCAAACCTCTCTGACAGAAAATCGGATTAGTTTATTACTCCAGCCCCGCCGATATTCAATCCAGCATTGTTTTGCCATTATCGCCTCAATACCAGGTATGGGATCGGTGCTCTCCCTTGATTATTCCATTAGCCAATTAGTCCAGTCTAGTTTTCCCTCGCTGGGGAAAGGCACATGAATGACCTCACATGTAGGCTAAACAGGACTAAACAAACATGACATGTAAATCAGCGGTTATACCACCACTATAGGTGTCATATCGGTTATCATGTAAACCTGACAATCTTTACACTCCTTATATAAATCAGGATGAACAAGAGACCAATACTTTGCCTTATTGTAGCAAAATTTGCATACTGGGGCTTTCGCGTCTGCATGTTCACCCTTTTTGTTCAGTGTAGAACCAAAATTCATCCCATTTCTCATTTGTACTGCTTTGCTTAATCAACTAGAGGTGGACAGTGGACACCAGCAGTTTCTCTGTGTCGCTTTTCCACATTAGAGTCATATAAAATGAGTTGGACTGCTTCTCTCCCCAAAGTTGATAAATTTTAAACCATAGAATTGTATCAGGACGCGATAATGATACAGATATTGAAAGTTATACTAAAATTGTGGTAGAAAAGCAGAAATTGAAAAATCGCTGGGTAAAACAGATATTTATGACAATGAACAAGTACGCAAATCCTTGCAGCAGCTCTTAAGTATTAGAGAAAAAGGGAATGACACGAAAACATGAGCAGTGAACTCATTAAGAAGACAGGTTTTCAAACTACGGCAACAAGATCATTTAAACATTTGTTCTACAAAGAAAAAATGTAGCCTACTTAGTATCATTTACTGTAGTGGTATAGAATGATTTAGGCCTACTTGTTGAAACAAATAAAGCAGAACTTATGGCACTATCCAAAACCATAAACAGTTGGGGGGAAGGACTGGCAAGTCTACTCCATCTGCAGCCAAACCAGAGGACATTTTTCACATTGAATGGTATTTATCATTTTCTTCCTGTGCATAGAATTTCATACATTAAAAATAAATACTTCAACTATGTGTACACACAAGCTCCTAGAGGTAGTGAAGCATAACAAGCAAACCAAATCGACACATAGCATACGGACAGATTCCCACTTAATTATCTACCTTGAAGGACGAATACAATGATCTAGTTATGCTCACACAAAGTATGTGCAGGCAGGTCATGCTAAGGAAAACAAATCATTCCAAAGTCAAATAAGGTCTATGCCCAAAGAAATATGACTGTCACTAAATAAATGATTCACAAAACAACTAATGAGTCTGGCACAATTCATGTTCTACAGCATTCAATTGTTGGTCTACTTTGGCACGACACACATTACTTGCTGCAGCCAGTTAAATGCAACCACAAAAGTATTACCCATTTCTGATAGCCCACCCCTTGAGGTACAGGTGTGAGATCTATGGGCTGCAATTCTTTTCTTTTTTGGTAGTTATTCTCAGACCGACCACTTCCTCACATCTGCCATCATTCTCATTACAAGTGACAACATTAACTGCATGTGTTAAGAGTTGTTACAACTGCATAACAACTGCATGTTATGTGCAATATTTCTTGAGTGCAATTCCACAGTGTTGTACATATATTTATATTTCCACTTGTACATATATAGTTTTTATCCTGTTTTTTTTTTTATTTGTGCTGCTCTATTTTTGTACTGTCCACTTTCTGCCGTGACAATGCAAATTTCCCACTTGTGGGACTAATAAAGGATTATCTTATCTTAGCTAAATGCTAAATCTGTCTCTTTCTTTAACCAACCACTGGTAAAGTTGCCAAACAATACTGATTTGCAGGACATAGTGGAGAAAAAAAAACACAAAACTTCCACTCCATTCTCAGTGAAGTTCCGTTTTTTTCACCCATCACGTTTTTTTTAAAACTATTTCTTGACAGCAAAATACAGTTACAAAATAACAATACAAGTGTATAGTGCTAAATATATTACAATCAGGAAGAAGGATCAGGGCATCCTGTCCATCCATCCATAGCACACACTCTCCTTTTGTGCTGTTCGATGTCTGTTGTGGAAGAAATATGGCCATATACGGTTTACTGAGACGCTTATTTCTTTATTTAAATAGTCTCGCTGCACACATGCAGTCATATTTAAAATGTTTGAGATTTATCAACGTTGACTTCGTACAGCTGTTGGTACGCACAAGTGATAAATACCAATTTGCTTGTGTGTGACGCCGATTCAGACGCACACACTGAAGAATCATTCTGCGCACAAGTTGATAAACGGGACTCCAGTGGCATGTACTACGAAGTGGGGTTACTGGCTTATTGGGGTAACTTGTCGGATTTAAGGTACCACAGTTTAAATGGACTTTATATTCGTTCACTTACATTTTGCCCAGACTACCTTAAATCCGACAAGTTACCCCGATAAGCCAGTAACCCCACTTCGTAGTACAGGCCACAGGTCATTCTAGGTCAGCTGATCTTGTTGCCAAACAGGCAGCAGTTTCTTTTCACTCAGTAAAATCCTCAGTAGAGATTACAAGAGAAAATACTGCACTGCACCATGCACAGACTAATGACGTTACTACACCGAACATGCAAAAATCATCATTTTACTAAACCAGCTTTATTATATTGCTACAGCAAAGCCTTTTCCACCATTAGCTAGTTAAGAGTATTTCTAATGATTGTGACAAAACACTGAGAAAGGCAGGGAGAGGAAAGTATGAGTATCAGCACACTGTCATTTCTAGGTGCTGCCTGGAAATCCTGCCCAGTAATAAGCAGCAGTGTATGAGCTGTGTACTCCTGCAATGAAACTACCCCATTACCTTTCAGCAGAACCTTCAAATCCAAAAATAGGTCTAGCACAACTCTGTTCCCCGGCTTCTCAAACAGCTGGTTTGTGGCAACAGCACGTTTGTGGCAACAGCAGACTGAGGACTTTAGCCGAGAGACAGGCCGAAGAATTTATGTGAAGGTTCGTCAGTAGCTGGGTGATGCAAGAGTGCACTGATAAAGTCTCCAGCACGATGGCCAAGCCCCAGCTGGATGGCCAAAGTAGTGTAGAAGGACAGCCGCTCACTGTAACCTGCTTTTTCATCTAACTGAGATAGGAGGTGTGGCTGAGGGTGAAGCTTCACACACTGCTGGAAAAAGCCAGCAGGTTACTGTGCCCAGGACCATAGGATTTGGGGTGTGCAAGCAGCAGAACTGTCCCTCACCACAGGACATCCAACCTGGTAGATGAACCACAGCGGAAATTAACACAAAGCACCACCCACTAAAGCTGCATCTTTCTAAATAAACACTTTACAAGGTCAGGACAATGATTTTCACAATTCATCAGCACCTGCCAAATACGCATACTTGTGAAAGTATACTCTGGTGACATCCACCTGCTTCAAAATGTTTTACTGCATTACACATGCAGAAAATCTCAGTAGCTGTGCATTCTTATACATTCACAGCATCATGACAAAATAGCACAAGCAGTCTGAATGATTTACAGCAAACCAGCTAGTCTGCTTTTAGGACGAAAACACCAAGCAATAAATGAGCATACAAACACCCGAAGACAGTATAACTTAGATCAGGGTTATTCAACTCACGGTCCTCGAGGTCCGAGCACTGCTGGTTTTCCAGCCTTCCTTTACTTGTCAGTCAGGTGTGAAGTCTCTGACCAATCAGAATCAGTAATTATTAAACAACTACCTGGGGGAACTGAAAACACGGCCTGGATTTGGAATCGAGGTCCAGAGTTGAAGAACCCTGACTTACAGTAGATCTTCAACTGGGATTTAATACTTGCTCACTAGCTTTCTTAACACAAAGGTTTCGTTCTCACTAGGAGCCTCTTCTAAAAGCACACATTCATAGAACTAATTCAGTTTCAAAGCTACTGGTATGTGTGCAATGCAATGCCTTACAAAATATCAAGTTAATGGACTCCTTTACATGAATGATTAAAACCTTGAAAGAATTAGTAGCTTGAGGAGAAAATGCCACAAATCACAACGTTGACTGTGTCCTAGGCATTGTTTCCATGGGCCTTACTTATTCTTTTCTCAGTCATGTTAACAGGGTGTGGGGGGGGGGTGTGGGGCGAGAGACAATACACATATATGCATACTCCATCAGGACTAACAGGTCAAATTTGCTACACCTGAATCCTTCGTATTATGGCAAACAAAAGTTTAAAAATCCATTCATTCATCTTCTAAACACTCATTAGGTAGATTTATTATTGTCTCTGAACTAGGCTGTTTAATTCTCTCAAGTTTTCATGTGTAAGCTTACATAAAAAAAATGAGGGCACAATGTTTGGGAGAGGTCTGAACCTAAGGAGCTTCAACAAAGTGACCGTGCTGAAAATAGTCCCTTCATCAAGCAGAGCATGTTCTGCCTATGACAAACTAAATCCTTCGTACTCATGGTCTGTAAAGTCTATGTACTGTGTAGCACTGAGGTAGAACTTACCAGTTCAAGGTACTGTCTGTAGAATATATGCCCTTATGTTTGGTTTTAACGGGATCTGTTAATGTTTGAGCATTTACATTTGATAAGTAATTTTAGTAAAACTATCATTCAGTTCTAATTTTTAGATAACAGCAGAAATAATGGTTTTGGAAAGACAAAAAACCCACGTAACATTTCACAGCATTGAACAGGGATAGAACATTTATACAAAGCCATTAAATTGCTTGCAAATCGCTTAAACAGAAGCTACCTAGAAACCAGTTATATGTACGTACTTAGCTAGCACGCTAATGAGAACTACCAGAGTTAAACTCATTAGCCTGCCAAAAACAAAAAAAAAAAAAAAACACACTTTAGAGATCTAAGTTTATACAAATATCAACTGTACTTGTATATGTCAGAATCAAATGTATTAAATTTGTCAGGGATAAGATGAAAGTTTATTCACGGCATAATTCAAGTTACCCCTTACTTTTGACTCATTTATGAACACAACTAAACACTAATGGCGCTTTTCCACTGCATAGTACGGCACGACACGGTTCAGTTCAGCTCACTTTTGGGGGGTTTTCCACTGGGAACAGTACCTGGTACCTGGTCCTTTTTTTAGTACCACCTCAGCCGAGGTTCCAAGCGCGCCGAACCGTTACCAAAACGTGACGTGTAAACTCTACTGGTCACTGATTGGCCGGAGAAAATCGTCATTACTGCGTCACTGAACTTGCGACACGAGACACAACAGACCCGCTAGATTTTTAGCACAGCCAGCGAAGGTTCGGACGCACCATTTTGTTTTAACTAAAAATGGTCTTGCTGTTAAAAACATCCACATGCCGAAAATGAAGAACACCATTCCGTCGATATGCTCCATTGTTGTGTGTTTGTTTGTGGCGCATTTACGATGATGTCACGGCAATAGAGGCGGCGCAACTATAACGACACGTGAATAATCCCGCCCACTCTAAAGCGGCACTAAACTGCAGTCGAAATGCAAACCGAGCCGAACTGAGCCAAACCAAGGTGAGCTGTACTGAACCGTGCTGTGCCGTACTATGCAGTGGAAAAGCGCCATAAGAAGGCTGAACGCATTTCCCAGGTGCACAACTGTACACACTAGTGAAAGGTTCGGAGACTACGAATCATAACCCCACAGTAGCATGTGCAGAGATTCACACTCAGGGTGGTGCTTCAGGAAAGGTGCATGCCAAAAGACAAACGTCACACTTCACAGGTGTGACAAATCACACAGACAAACTTCCAAAGCATAAGGACGCAATATGCTGTGTGCCATGAGGAATGCTGCTTCTCCTATTGAGGAGAATTTCAATACCCAAACTGGGATTGTTTTTCTTAAAGTTGCATGACGGTGTGCACTAAACTGCTTTAGTGGAGTACACAGGAAGACAGAAATAGTATACCCCACAGTGCATGAGGGTAGCCTGACATTAACAATATGCCACCTGATTACTCAATTTTAAGTATTTACACATTAATTTACTGCAAAATTACCTGAAAAACTCGTACAACATTGCTCACTACATTCAAAAACAGTGCAAAGACACTAAATTAGTTAGTAGAAGCAACTTAAAAAAAAAAAATTTAATTCACAAGCTCAATTATTCCATTGGTCCAATGATAGTCCTAGCTGTAGGTTGATGATTCCCACCAAGTCCATTGTCCATAATTCCTCAAGACCAGGTTCCATATTTGCCAAGTCATTTCAAATATTTACAGGAGATGAGTCATAAGTCTCCCAATCAATGAAAACTTCTTAGTACCGGTGGGCAATATGCCGAAAAGGTCACATCGCAATATTTTTGATTAGAATTACAATTCACAATACAGATCTTTTTTTTTCTTGTTTACAAACCAACTAAATTGGAATTTACGTAGTAATGGTAAATAACCATTTAACCACTTAACCAGCAATTCTATGCCAACAAATACTGCTTGCAGCATAATAATAAACTTAATAATTAAGGTACATATAAAAGAAACCTCATAGGAAGAGTGCATTTTAATTGTAATATTAAACTTTCAATAGGTGAATACAAATGAACATTTATCACTTCGGTCAATAACTATGCACTTTGGACTTAGTTTACAATAAATACAAATATGTGCTGCACACTGTTTATTAGACGGCACAGCCCAGATGTTATGCATGCTGAAGTGGCTTTGTTTTACACGAGTCAATGTTTGTTGTAGTAGTGTTGTAGCCTCCAAAACATGCGGACATTGCAATGCAGACGCTTGCCAGTCGGTTCGGTTATAATTATAGCATTAAGTAGTGCTGTGTTGCAATTCGTCCAATCACACTGAAACTGACCTTGCCAGTCTCTGGAATAATTAGGGTTAAGGGCCTTGTTTGACGGCCTGACAGGAAAAACCTTGCCAGTTCAAATTGTACAGCTGGTGGTAACTTATGCTAGGGCTGGGCAATTAATCGGAAATTAATCAATATGACATTCAGAACCTCTATTCGACGTAATGTTGCCCATGTCGGTTACTTTGCTTTCCCCTGTTAAAACTTCCCCCAGTGCATGTTCATGTACTGTCCCCTTGAAAACACACTACCGCGTGTGTTGTCACGTGACTCCACCCTGTCCAGTCTGCGGCATGGAAGCAACATGGAGGAGCAGTCAAACACTGAGCTGAGCAACAGCAGCAGCTTGGACCTAACAAAAATGCCGTGTCCGTCGTTTGGACACATTTTGGCTTTTGTGAAGATGACACCAAATAAAAAGATGTCAGATGTAAATACTGCAGAAAAATACAGTGGAAACTGCTTATAGTGATCACAGTAAAAAGTGAATCAAAGCGCTTGGGACAGAATCATTCTTGTACAAATTCTGTTTAAATAATTTGCTTATAGTAATCAAGTAGTCTGCTTATAGTGTTAATTTTGGGTCTTTTTATGCATAACATATTCAGATGTTGAAATATCCTATGAAAAACCATAAATGGTTCACCTGAGTGTTTCCTTCAATTATTTTAAAATCATAAAGATATAGTCATTCATTAGAAAAATATCCCAGCTTTAATAGTTGAGCATATTTACAGTACAAACCTTGTTAATGAAATATGAAAAGAAAATAATCGTTCATTAACTGTCATCGAGGTAAGATATTCAATTAATCGTGATATTGATTTGAGGTCATATTGCCAAGCCCTACTTTTATGCTTTAAGAGCACAGCACCCTAACCCGACGAGCTACATACCACACCCAAAACATTCTGAGATCTTCTCAGGCATAGAGGATGTCACTGCACTAGTATGTCTGAATTACCTGCTCCAGGCAGCCAGTGGCATAAATCCAGTCCTTCAACATCAACATCTCAAACCATTTCAAATTGTTTTTGAAGACAATATGAAAAACGCCAGCCACATACCAAAGAAAAATCCCTAAGGGAAAAAGGTGAAACACAACACTACACAAGTTTTCTACCACTCTTTCACAGCCTTCCGTTGCCAACAATTTCCTGTAACTCCACCAACAGTAAAGCACCGCAGGTGAGCTAACTTCCTGCAAAGAACAGGCATTTAAGCCCAAGCCCAAGAATGAGGACAGATTTAAAAATGTTAAAAACGGCAAAAGTTTAAAATGCTCTTTTAAAATAGGGAGTACTCCTAACTTAAAACTTGGCCTCCATTCAAAATGAGACCAATATTTTTCCCATAAACTGCAGAAGAACTAATGATTCACCAAGTTGCACAACAATCCTGTTCTCTCTCCCCATGACCCATATTAAATTACTGCAAATAAGGCAAACTGCAGCCACCCGATAATAGTGGTTGAAGACAATCACTTTCAGTTTCCCCAATAGGTCTTTATTACAAGACCAGGTTTCTTCACACATGAAAGTACTGCTGCCGGAACCAAAAAAGGAGCCATGTGTAGGGTTGCGGCTGGCAGGTGTGCAACTGGGCGCACGTGGTAGGACTTACCTGAACAATCCAGCCAAGCGCAACCAGTCACATTCTGACACTGTTCACAAGTGCTGGACGCTTTGCAGTCTCCTGTAAAGGACATGAAGAGTCTGATATGCACCACTAGCGGTAATAAATAAATAAATCTGGAATATAAAGAAAAGAAATGACCCACTATTTGTATTACGATTACTACTACAGATTACTATTTAGGCCTGATTACAACGATACAATTAAATGGCACCGAAAGAGTGAAACACATCTTAGCTTTAAAAACAATATATAAACATTCTACGCATTAACTGCATAAATGCATCTACGCAATAATTTAATACTTGACTACTGTACATTGACCCATTCAAACACCTGATGCACGGTACTAACAACGTGATACAAGAGTTTAAAAAACAGCGGCGGGCGTCTTCTCGAACATTTAGAGAGCGATTTGCGAGTCAAACGAACTTGATCTCCGTCCCTACTTCTCAAAACCAAGTCAACCATGATGTAAGACGCGTCCAGGCCGGCTCGCGGCACTGTGCGTCCCCGGGTCCGGGCTTCCCGGATGAGCGCCTTTCAACTTGTACTTGCCGGTTCGCAAGTACAAGCGTGAGTAAAATTCATACTTTGATTGCTTCACAGCAAGAAGTGCACCGAAAGGAAACAAGATACCAGTTGATTAGAGCGAGAGCGGGGGGAAGACACCATGATCGCCGAACAGGGAGATACCAGCACCGATTCAGCGGCGAGCACAGCGCCCACGGACTGCGTCAATGCGCTCAGACGGGCAGTCACTAAACGAAAACCAGCATCGCCCACCCAAACAAAATTTTTACAGTAATATATGTACATTATTCTTCGTTAGCTTTCCAACACTGTACCGCAACGAACGCAATAAATCTGAGTATGACGCACGAGCAGCAGCCAAGCCCTGGAGGCAATTAATCACACGGCAATATTTTACAGTCTTCCAACACGCGATGGCTTCGACAAACATCCTTACGTACTATCGGCTAGCCAGCTAGAAGGCGAGCAGTCGGTCAACCAACCGGCCTGTTTGCTGCGGGTGTTCGGCTCTACTTATTTGGCTATTTAGCCAAGTTACTGAAACCGTTTTCGGTAGACAGCCACTGGAACTGGGTGCCTTACCCCTGTAAACAACGTCAAAGTAAATGTACGGAAGTCTCTTCGTTAGTGAGGAAGATTAAAGAGAGAAACCGAACAGACTCGTTTGTTTTTAAAATATATTCGGAGTGTTTGAGTAAAGCGGGGCGCACATCCCGGCAGAGCCGCCCCGGCCTTACCCGCTTCGGCGGCTGTCGCCCATCCGAGCGTCGCGAGCGCCAACGTTAAAAGCACGAGCCGCCGGCACATTTCGCTGCTTCTTCCTATCTTGCGAGTCTCGCGGAGCGCCGGAAAGTGAACGGGAGGTCCCGCTAGCTCGAGGTATACTGGCTTTCTGCGGCTCCACTTCCTGCTCCGCAGGTCATGTGGCTTTTTTTTTTTTTTTTTTTACGCGAGGAGGAGGTGAGATAGGTGCTCTGCAGCCGGAGCCCGCTTGGACCTAGCTTTTAGTGTGTTGCTGCTCGGGAAGTGGTGCAGGCTAATTTGACAAGCATCTCGAATCAAAAAGTGTAATAGTAATGAAAACCCGACCATAGTTACATGCCAAAAAGATGTAAACGCCACGTTTGTAGTTTCTAAAGTTTCCAAATAGAATAAAGTTTAATTACTGAAATTTCAGTTGCGTACGTGATAATTATGTTATAAACAAGATATATGACTGACATATTGTTGTTTAAACAAGCCTAGGCACATCTTTCTTGGCACACTTGTAATTCCCAGCAGCATATCACCAGTTTCACTATGTTTGTTGTAGATTTTACTACTGTTTTATCAGCATTCATGTTTTTCTTTTTCAGCACAGCAATTATTGTAAATCATGTTAGAATGAAATGAAGACTGTCAACGATTCAGGAAGCATATATCCTGTTTGTTTCCTGTTTCGTTAATTTGCATGAAAAAGAACATGTTTTTGGCAGTCCCATTAATTTCAAAAGATAGTGTTTAATGAGGTTAAACTGATTATGTACTATATGTATGGATTTATGTTGCACTACTTGAATTACCACAAACCGCTATACTTACAGTACTACATACCTTGTATTCACTCCTCTTTGTTGTGTATCTTGTGTCTTGTATTTATTCTCTGTCCCTGTTATGTCCTAACATAACAGACAGGAAGCAGCGGGTAGTTATTAGAGGCACGATGTCGCAGTGGGCCTGCGTTCATAATGGGGTACCACAGGATTCAATTTTAGGACCATTATTGTTCCTAATTTACAGTAATGCTATTGACACCAATACATACAGTAAACTGGTTAAATTTGCAGACGACACCAAGGTGGGTGGTGTAGCAGATACTAAACTAGCAGCACAGAGGCTACAATGGGATCTTGATTTAATTAGAGACTGGGTTGATACCCAGCAGATGAAATTTAACGTAGATAAATGTAAGGTAATCCGTGCAGGGAGCAGAAATATAAAGTACAGATATTTTATGGGTTCCACTGAAATAAAGGCAGCTGATTATGAGAAACCTCGGTGTGTATGTTGATGCTTCCATGTCCCACTCTCGCCAGTGTGGGGGAGCAATAAAAAAGGCCAATAGAATGTTGGGTTATATCTCTAGGTTTGTGGAGTTTAAGTCAAGGGAGGTGATGTTATATTTATATAATTCCTTGGTAAGACCCCACCTAGAATATTGTGTGCAGGTTTGGTCACCATACCTTAAAAAGGACATTGCTGCCTCGGAAAAGGTTCAACATAGGGCTATGAGAATGATTCCTGGTCTTAGAGGAATGTCTTATGAGGAGAGGTTAGCTGAGCTGAATCTGTTTAGCCTTGAGCAAAGGAGACTAAGGGGGGGACATGATATAGGTATATAAGATTCTAACGGGTCTGGATGCTGTTCAGCCAAATGGCTATTTCAATATTAGTTTAAACACTAGAACTCGTGGCCATAAGTGGAAATTAGCGGGAGAACATTTTAAAACAAATTTGAGGAAGCACTTCTTTACACAGCGTGCAGTTAAGAGTATGGAATAGTCTTCCTGCTAGTGTAGCGGAAGCTAAAACCCTGGGTTCCTTTAAATCAGAGCTAGATAAGATTTTAACAACTCTGAGCTATTAGTTAAGTTCTCCCCAAACGAGCTTGATGGGCTGAATGGCCTCCTCTCGTTTGTAAATTTCTTATGTTCTTATGTAATTACAAGTACGCTTCTCTAAACATTAACCCACCACTGCCCACAGCCACCACTGCCCAAAGGAAGTTTGTAGAATAAAATGAATTGAACATCAAAGATGTGACATTGTCCTGCTCTAAATGCAAATATTCCAAACTTCCACACTATAAGGAGTGTGTCACATACCATGGTGTGTATAATACATACCAGTGCCACTAGTTTCCTTTACTGTTCTATTTTGCAGACAAAGCAAAACCAGGCTTCCATACTAAACATCACCTCCCGTTATTCACAACAATTAAAGCTATGTATCATATGCACGGAGATGGCTCTGAGTGTGTTGCAGGCATCTAATTCTGACTGTGTTTATATTCACAAAATACAACTGAGTCAGTAAAAATACTGGCAATTTTTCTTTGTACTTTTGTCAGTTAAATAAAGGTTTATGTGAATTAACAAAATCACAGATTTTTGTTTTTATTATGTTTTGGAAAATATCCCAACTTTTCTGGAAATGGTATATATAGTTGGGTCATACAGTGTGGGTGCATACTGACTGCTCATGTAAAACGCAATCAGTTCAGCCTTAACTTTTACTATATGAAAGTGGATAGAAACTCAAACACTTAAGGTTCATATCAAGGTAAAAATATTCCACAGTCTTTGACTGTACAAGGCTGCATTGGCCTCTCGTTGTATGTGGAGATTACCTCCATTTTCTTCAGGACCTCAGTGCCTTCAATGACTTGACTGTAAGGTAGGAGGGACAGTCATCATTCTTGCTGAACAGCATAGTTAGCATTTACTTTACAGCTCACTTATGCCATTTAACAAGCATTAGCCATATTTCTAACAGATCTGTTTTGGAGGTGACCATAACACACAGTTTGTGGCACTCTGATGATACTCTGTACTACTGCAAAATATGCAGCTGTACAGATGGGAAACTGTACAGTGTTAAAATCGAAAGCACCAGTAATGTTAGTCAAAGGGAAGAACTTACATTCACATCTTCACATTCAACAGAACTAATTCTGTTGCATTGGAGGTTTGATAGGGAGAATTTACATACCCAAAAGCCACATACTTCCTATCCATCCAAGGTGCAGGCTGCAGAGTGATGTAAAACTGAGAGCCATTGGTGTGAGGTCCCTGATTTGCCATTCCCAGAATACCCCTCTTACAGTGGGCCACAGCGAAGCTTTCATCTATGAGAGGAAACCGCAATATCAAACCGGAGTCCTGTGCATACATTTTCCCCCAGACAGTCTGAGATTGTTCCATAATGATAAACAAAGGTTAATTCATCAGGAATTGCTCCCGCTTCCTTTCTGCTTCTGTTCCAATAACGACAAAAAGACTGAAGAGGGAGAATTTGACTGAACCCTGAAGCACATCTGTATTCATGGGAGCATGTCCCTGTTTGGGTCTCTGTGCTCAACAGGACCTCAGAACGAGGCAATAAAATAAACTGACAGAGGAATAAAATACATTACTTTACCTTCGAATGTTGGCCCATAAATAGACTCGCCGCCATTTCCTCTGCTCCCCAGTGAGATATCTGAAAGAAGGCATTTTCAGGAAAAATATATATATATTTATATATACACCCAAACATACATTACCAATTACAGCGAGAGGCCTAATACAGAATAACAATTTCCCTTTCATAACATGCTAAGTTACTCATGTGACAGACTTAAATGACATTTCATTTCAAATATATCAAGCTTTTTAAAAACTGAATCAAAATTTACATTTAAATTGCAGTTGCCTGGCAGACACTTTTATCCAAAATGACATACGCTTCTTATCTAGGACATTCATACTGTAAGTGTTCAGGCATGCAGCAGGACAGGGTTTAAACCTGTACAGCTTCTGAACTGTTGAACTGGGTATCTTTTTATGACCATAAAAAAATGGAAGAACAACTGTGATCCTCAGCAGGAGAAGCAGTGAGAATATGAAGATTCAGCCACAGGATGTAGTGAAGAGAATGTGGACAGAGTCTATATTCACTACTAGGACCCTTAACCCACCTCCACCCTGGATCCAGCCATTGGGGACAATTCGGTGGAATAATGAGCCCTTGTAGGATAACCCTTCCTCTCCAGTACAGAGTGCTTGGAAGTTCTTGCATGTCTTTGGACAAAGAACTGAAAACAGCTGAAGGAAGACAACTGGTGTTACTTTATTTCAGCTCCTGGGTGCATCTGTGATTTCCTTCTCGGCTGTTTTCTTACCTCAATCAATAATCTACCAGCAGGTTTCTCACTGATTTCAATGTCCATGTACACAAACGTGTGCTGCAAGTAGAGAGAGAACAAAGAGACGGTACATAGTCGGTGGAACAGGTGACTAAGATCTGGATGTTTAAAACTGGTATTGCAAAAAATGTCCTTGCGGTACTGCGAACAGAAAGTGATGACTGCATAGATCAGCAAACTAGATAAAAACCTATAACGAGCCTTACTGTGCTTCGATTTCAAGATTTTATCTGGGTTCCAAGGTTTGTTATTCATAGTGCAATTCTACATTGCTTTCCAAAGCATGGGTTGAAAAGGGACATGATAAAAAAAAAAAGAGGACTTGCCCCAGTGCTTTGCAATTGCTTGGAGAAGTAGTCTTCAGAGAGTGTGACGCACAGCTCTTGTGGGTGGGAAGAGGTGCAACTCCATCGTTTCTCTGCCCAAAATGTCAAGTCTTCCTCATTTCCAAGAAGTCTGCCATTCTCAAAACACATAACAGAGCCTCTGAACTCCCACACTTCACCTTTTAGCTCCTGTTAAAAAAAGCATATTATTTTACTGAAATTTTCATCAACAAGTTATAGGCAAATTACAGAAATAAACGAAATCCCAAAACAAATGTCCAGTTGAAATTCAATATTTCTTGTTATTTCTAAATACTTATTCTGCTAAGAAAGTACAATGTACCTTATTTTTTTAAATCATAACATTAATTAATTAATGTTCTTTGATAGTTGCATGGATCATAGCCAGAAATCGTCATTCTCAATCAGCCTGGACAGCATATATGTCAATAATGTTTTAAATTCGGATCACTTCCCTTATAGTTGCAACAGCCAGATCATGCCAAACAAGCGAACTAGTGAAACGGTTTAAATTTCATCTTATTCGGTGTTAAATATATAGTGTCGTGAATGAATTTTGAACAAGTAGAATTAAAATTTGGCGCAAAAAACGAGATCCGAAAATACAAGTCAGTAATACGTACGGAGCACTCTAAAAACCTTCAACACAAATCTGAAAACAAATAGTACTAGTGATTTTTATTTTCTAAAGAAATCATTAGACGAATAAACAAATTTGATACAATTCATACAATATGAGCTCTGAATGACCTACCTGTTTTTTCATAGTTAAATACGTATGCCAGTCAAATTCCACTAATGGACGAATTATTGCGCCCTCGAAAGACGAGGGAAACCGCTGTTTCAGTTCCTGTCGAATACATTGATCGTCAAAATTTACCGTTACACCACACTATGTTGGCTTTGTAGTTGATGTACTGACTCGTGTCCTGCTAATTTGTGTAGATACATTGCTAACTTCTAGTGACTTAAGCATCAACATAACAAGATGACTCGGTCAAAAAGCACCAGTAATTAACCTAGTGCAACTGCAGTGTTTGGAATTATAGGGATTTATTTGGAGATGTAAGTCTAAATTATTGGAAAACAAGCTGCTTTCTCAAAAAAAAAAAACGTTTTACCTCAGCTGTGCATTTTGCAATTTGAAATGTTGGATCTTTTGAAAGACCAACAATCTCCAGCTGTATTTTTGAAGTCATGTTTGTCCTCTGTTCTGTAAGTTTGTTTTTTAACCTGATCTGTCGTTATCGCCATGCCAACGCACACGCGAACCGGTGTGACGTAATTGTTTTATCCAATGGGCATGCAGCAGCGAGTCGCAGTAGATTAGATGGTCTTTTATTTCCATTATGTGCTGTGAGGTTAAATTAGAGGCATCGGGGTTGAATCAACGACACCTATAGGTATTGTACTACTAGATAAAGTATGTATTTTTGTGTTTTTTGGGAAAATATTTCTTTGAATATGCCTAATGGCTGATTAATACTTATGCGTCGAAACGAAGCTTCCAGATATAAATAGGTTCAACGCGACAATTGGCTGCACGTGTGTACTGGTCTGATTGATTTCCACTATTAGGTGGCCGTCTAATTCGTAGTAAACCAAACAGGTGAATGATATATGCATAAAATACATAAAACAAAATATCACATAATGCTTATTTTGAATGCAAATTTAATATTTATGAACTCGTGACTTATGAACCAAAAAAATCAAAAAGCAGATAACGTTTTAAATGGTCTTACACTGTATGGACAGGTATTGTGACACCTGGCCATTACACCTATAGGAACTTTTATGCCATCCCATTCTAAATCCATAGGCATCAGTATGTAATTATAACAGCTGCCACTCTTCTGGGAAGGCTTTCCACAAGATTATGGAAGGTGTATGTGGGAATTTCTGTTCATTCATCCAGAAGAGCATTTGTGAGGTCAGACACTGATGTTGGACGTGAAGGCCTGGCTCACAGTCTCCATTCGAGTTCATCCCAAAGGTGTTCAGTGATTCAGAGAAGCGTAATTCATCACTCCACAGAACACGTTTCCACTGCCCCAGAGTCCAGTGGCAGTGCGCTTTACACCACTGCATCCGACATTTAGCATTACCCTTGGAGATGTGAGGCTTGCGTGCAGCTGCTCGGCCATGGAAGCCCATTCCTTGAAGCTCCTGCCGCCCAATTTTTGTGCTGGAGTTAATGCCAGAGGAAGTTTGGAGCCAACAGAGCGTCAGCGACTTTTACGCACTTTACGTCTCAGCACTCGGCAACTCCACTCTGTTACTTTGTATGGTCTGTTACTTTATGTGGTCTGTTACTTTGTGCCTGAATTTCTGTTGTTCTTAACGTTTCCACTTTGCAATAATACAACTTACAGTTGACCATGGAATTTCTAGCAAGGAAGAAAGTTCATGAACTGATTTATTGAAAAAGTGGCATCCTATGACGATACCACTGTTGAATTCACTGAACTCTTCAGAACAACCCATTCTTTTACAAATGTTTGTAAACCTGACTGAATGGTTACAGTAGGTGTTTGATTCTATATACCTGTGGCAATGGGTCTGAATGAAACACCTGAATTCAATGATTGAGAGGTGTGTCCCAATACTTTGGTCCATAAACTGTACTTTGAAATGAATCAGATCAATCAGATTTTGGCGTAAAACCCACAGCTTAAAGTCCCAGTCCATGTTTGAGGTCACAGTGCTCACTGGCCCCAACACACTGTTATCCAAATAATTTTTTTTTGGTTCTCAAAACATTACAGAAAGATTATTTTTTTGGTTACAAAAACGTTATCTGAAGGTTTGTTTGGTTGTCCTGTGATTAGCCAGGAAAGTTTTTTTTTTTTTTTACTTAAATATAACGTTTTATTTGGTTGCCTGTTTTGGTTTATGGAACATTCTCCTAGTGTTTGCACGGTGGGACCTCTGGATAACCTTTGGACAACGTTCCAGTTGGTTGTATTAATATTCCCCTGACCATTACAATACAAGAAACCTTTGAAAAACCTTATGACGGCATTCATCTTAGGTTCTTTATACGTTACAGGAACATTTGGGGAACGTTTCTAATGCATAATAAACCAGTGCAAACATTTTCTAAATGTTATAAGGAGGTTTTTGTAAATCTAACCATAGGAAAACCCTAGGCCAATGTTAACTGAACATTTCCGTGTTTGCTGGAAATAAGAGCAGCAGTTGTTGGATCCAAAATTTGATTTCTAACACAGACAGTTGCTTTTTTCAACTACTTTTTTACTCTTTAGGGTGAAATCTAACTACAAAGCAGAGGTACAAAACTAGAGCTGGATAAATTTGTCTATAAAGCAACTAAATAATTTATTGTCAGCCACATGAAAATTTCTGCTTACTTTAATCAGTAACAGAGTGAAATCTTTATGCTACTCTTATGACTAACTCTAATATCTCATCCAGTATGACTGTGACTCAGCCTGCTACACAATGCCCTCGGCTGTGACTCTGACGTGCTTCAGTGCCAGGAAGCGGTGAAGCTTGTGGGTAAAGTCGATAGGCTGCTCCTGGGTCTGCGTGTATTCTTGTGTCATGGTTGATCCAAGGTATGATATAAGCTCACAGCCGTCTTCAAAGCACTCCAGTTTCTTTTTGTACTTCTGGCGAATGTAGTCAGAGTTCCTGGGATTGAAGGCTAGACGACAATGACAAGATTTTGAAAGTGATGTGCTTTTGGAATAGGCACGAAACCAGACTTGGGATACACACGCAATCGTGCGACTTTCCCTAATACCAAATCAATCTGCATACCTTTCAGGTGATACGCCACGTAGAGCAGAGCTGATCTTTTGGCACTCAGATAAGGATACTTCGGTTTAAAACACCCAACAGCAGTCATTGCTGCTATTATTGCAGTAGCGACACCCTGTTAATATAGCAAAAATAACATTAAAAAAAGAATAGTATACAAAAAGTGCATTTCTAGTTTTAGCCAAACACAGAGTGCTCAAACAGGCAATCTAACAAAGTTATTACCTTTGGAATCTAATGATCAGAAGATTTTTAAAAAGCATAAAATGGGGTTGTCATATAATCCTTTGGCTTTATGCATTATGTAGCTCTCAGGCTTCAGGGTAACTTCTCTTCCTATATTAATATTAGTACTGCAAGTAAACAGTTTTCTAACATAATGTAATAAACAGATAAATCAATTTGAAGTTTTTGTGACTCTGTAGACAAGGACAGTATATAAAACTAGCTATAACTACAATAAGTGAGCTAACATTGGCTTATTACATTGACCTTGCTTAGCATGATAGCTTAGGATTTTCAGTGAGCAGGACTTCACCTGTTCCAAGTAACCCAGCATTGGGAGGGAGGTGAGAGTTATTGGTGCTTCAATGGGTGGAAGTTTGTGTGGAAGCTTCTGGTCCCAGTAGGTCTCAGGTGATCTGTTGAGAAGGTTTGTCGTGGTTGGCATAGGGTCAGACAGTATGTGTACCAAAAGGCCAAACTGCTGTGTCTTTACCGTAAAAATTTCTGTAATTTTTCCTCATCTGCAAAAATATAGATCCTTTCCCTATATTCAGCAGCATAGTCTGGGTGTCCTCGCACTAGTGCCTCGTACCTGGTGAAAAATCCCAGATAGAAGGATAGATAGTTGAATCAGAAATGATCAGAAGAGTAATTATTAAAACAGACCAAGTTATTGTAACAGATCCTGATACTTAGTTGGTTAGGTTGTTGCTTTTTTTTCCTGCAAACAAGTATTTCCAACCACCCACTTTCATATGAGTGTTGTGATAAGACTTAATCAGTCAATCATGGTGCAATAAAAAGCACTGCTGTCACACATGTGCAGGGTTGCGGGTTCGAATGCCACCTCTGCTCTACGTGTGTTGGAGATTGCGTGTTCTACTGTGGATGCTCTGGATTCTTCCTGCAGTTTAATTCTGTCCAGGGGTTACCCCTGCCTCGTGCCTTTTGCTGTTACGATAAGCTCTCTGCACTAGATAAGTGGCTGAAATATGGATGGATGAAATCAATCATTCCTACAGTCATATGACAGTATGCTACAAATGCTACAAAGCAGTACAAAGGAAATTTACAGATGCAGTTCACATTAACTGAGATTTCAGATGAGAAAAGGAGCCTTCCACTTGAATACAAAAATTCACTCTTTGGGATCAACCATTTAATGTCACTCTCAGCTGTTTCTTGCTCATTAAAGTCATTAGTGCTCGCAGAATCTCCTGAAGTGCGCCCCCTTGTGGCATACCTCTGCTGTCCATCCAAGTAGGTGACAGGGCAGTAGCCCTTCATCTCTGCCTGCTGGGGGAATCTGGTTTTAAGTTGCAACGCTGTCAGTCGCTTCGGCAGCAGGTGAGTGGGAGGAATCTCTCGAGGGCATCCTGGAGTCACGAACCGCTCTGGTGTCTCAAGGAATTTCTTTTGCAAGTAAAAAGCAAGTTGAAATTCAGTAGAGTTGCTGCCATCATGACAACACAAGTAAGGTAAACAGGAAAACAATGTATAAAACTAGCTTTGCTATGTTCGAATTCATTGAATTCATGAAGTTACATAAGAGGTGTCATACAGCACTGTGCAAAAGTTTTTGCCAGTCAATGATCCCACAGAGCAAAGATACGACTTTTTGAGGCACATTGAAAATATGTCCCCCGAAGAGGCAGAATGAAAGTTTTTATGACGTCTTTTTATGACGTTTTGTCCAAATATTTGGACAGTACACTAATGACAGCGATATGAACTTAATGCCACAACAGGCAGCCACCTACGTACTGCAAACTGGCGTTGACGACTTTGGAATTTAAGGGAAAATAATCACGTCAATTTCCTGCACTTGTTTTGCACTTCCACAGACAGAAAAATCTCCTGGCCCAACGTTCAAAAATTGAAATGCATATCTACGTCCAAGAGGGGTCATAGTGAGACATCCAAGCACTGGACCCGATTTACATATCGTGCAGACATACAGATATGGTCCTGGACTGATCAACACAATATAGAAATAATCTACACGTCTGGAATGTTTAAATCATCTTCATGTTTGTATGTCTGTCAAAGTCTTTCAAAGCCTCTCCTGAAGTTGCTGGTGATTTTACAGCCCCCACCCTTGTATTTTTTTTACTCTACCACTAACGCCTCATATGACCAATCAGTACCTCATTGATCTTTTTCCAACTAAGTAATTAATTAAGTGAGCTGAAGGTGAAATTGAACAAATCCATGGAATGGCTGAGGTGCCCCTGAGGAGAGGTTAGGGAACTGAAGTGGTTCATCTAGCCATCCAGCAAGATATCAGTAACTTTTTGAAGAACAGAGGTAATTCTTGTCAGGTTTTATTGCATTTCTCTTAAATTGCGCACTGAATGTTCTAATGTTTAATTGTGTTTTTTTTCCTGAGAAAATATATACTTACTACCCAGGTAAACAGCTTTAAATATTTTATTTTACTTCTAAGACCTTTGGACAGTACTGCATTTGTTTCTTTTTACATATCTATTGCTGGCCCAACTTATATGATTGAAAGATGTGACTTTATGGTTGTAGGATGCACCTCCAGGAAATCCTTGGAGGCCATTTTGTAGTAGCGCCCCTGGAACTCGGCCACCAGCTTCAGGGAGGCTGAGTGGGAGCAGTCTACCAGCTCGGCGCGGAGGGCCAGGCTGACCGGGCAGTACTGGCCGAACTCCCCTAGCCTGGCCTGCAGCTCCGTGGGGGTTACGAGTAGCCGGTCGATGCAGGCTGCCTGGCCTAGGAAGAGAAAAACAGCAGAGTACTGCCTGGCAAAGCTGCTGCAAGGACACACTAAACCTAACCTCTTCCAAGGAGCAATCGATAGAGAACAGCAGCAAATCATTACTACTGTATCATAATCACGCTGTTAACCTAGTGTCATTAAGCAGGGGAACCGGCCAAACTTACAAATAGCACATTGCAAACATTCATGCTGTCAGTCATAAGTGCCGTCGAGGCTGAGCTTTAATGAACGCCCAGGTAGAAGTGTGAGCCGTATTGGGGCAGGAGCTACACAATGATTTTGTCCACGGTGATGAAAGTTAAATACGTATGATTAGGTTCAGAAGCAGAGACCATAAACCCTCAGACCCAGTGCGTTCAGCCTCTTACTGAATGATGATGCTCTGTCTGGGCCACATGCAGCACATGTAGCGTCGATGCTCAGTAGTGTTCAGTTATGTTCAGTTATGACCTGTACTTCACCTGTCCAGTTTTGTGTTTTGTGCCCATTTTTTAAGCTACCTGCTCATTGTCTTTTGATTGCAAGTCGTTCAGAACAAGGACGATTTCTGATAAATAAAACTATGTGTCTGTCTTCAAACTACTTATCCTTGTCATGGTCTCTCAGTCGCCTGGAGTCAGTGCCAGGTCCCAGAACAAAATCACTAAAAGTGCATCTGACATGAGTGAGGGGGCACGATCCGTGCAAACGTGTAGAAGTCATGGACTGAATGACTTCCACCTGAGGGTGCACATTACAAGGTGGTCTTGTAAATGCAGGTCTGCCTAGAGCCGATCCCAAGAAGGACAGACCACAAGGTTGGGCTACACCCATTCTCATACATACAGTCATACACAATCTTACACTACGGGAAAATTAATTCAACTTATTGTAAAAGGTGCCTTTCAAAGTAGTTTCCTCAAGACGCTATACATGGGTGTGTTGTAATGCATAGCAAAGAAATGAAAGTGAGAAAGCCAGATGACAACAGAAGAGAGGAACCAAAAACTCCCGAACAGGAAGAATAAAAAAAACCTCTGAGGGTCCAAAATCACCTGGCTGCCCCCCCCCCCCCCCCCCCGGCATGCTAACATTATAGACAAAGAAGGAGTGGGCTTGCTTGCTAAAAGCAAGGTGTAAAAATCAGCCTAATAGCATATCGCCGCCATGCTGCCCTTAAAAATAAACTTAATAATGCAAAAAGTAACAATAATGAAAAAGTAGTTACTGATTGCATTGTACTAGTGGGAAACTGCACAAAAACACAGAACTGTAATCTGACACACTGAGGAGTTAAACCCAGATGTAGGTCTTCACCTGCTAATTTGGCCGAATGAGTATAAGCGCGCCTCACCTTGCCGCCTCCTCTCCAGGTAGCCCTGGATGTGCCTCGCGCTCGCTTGCGCCTCCTCCAGGACTTTGCACCACACCCACCACTTGCTCTTGTGCCCATCCACGAGCACCCAGTTCTGGTGCTGCTCCTGGTAGTGCTGTCTGACCGGCTCCACCTCTCGCCTGAAGCAGGAGCTGCGGACACTGAGGGCCTGGGGGCTGTCGTGCATCACGGAGGGCCTGCAGAGGGGAGACAGGCAGGACCGGCGAGGCCAGTCAGAGCACTTATCCCTCCAGACTATTCTACACCACTATATCCTCCTGAGACCCCACCCATTCATTCATGTCCATTGTAGTGGACATTTTGTCTTTTCACTGATGTAAGGAAACATATTTATTCCTGTTGTACACTAAAGAGGACATGCTGTGAAATTAAAAATAAAAATAAATTTGAAAAAATCTAAATTGTAAGATGTCTTATTTCCTCCAAAGACAAATAACCTAAAATTGAAGGACGCTTTTTTCCTTGGGTCTCAGGAGGATAAGGGGGAAGATTCCACTAGGAAAGTAATTTAAGTTTAGCAGTTTGCAATCGATAGCATGATGCTTTTAGGAAAAGAATACATTTCTAGTAAAAAAACATGCTTCGCTAAAATGCTGACATGGGAAACTGGAGCAGTGCTGACGGGAACCACGGGAGGGATGGTCCATCACCTTGGTGTTTTCCCCTGGTCCACAAGGCCCCTCCGCAGAGACTCTTGGGCGTCCACCTGCAGCTCAGCCACCCTGTATGGGACGATGCCTCGGCTCTCCATGAGGTCGGCCTGTCCCTTTGTCACGGGGAAGCCATCGAGGATAAACCTGTGGATGGGTTAGGCCTCACCTTTGAGGAATGGATAAATGTGTACCTGTCCTTTATCCAGTGTGATGGGTACAACTTACACAGTGATCTGGATCAAGCACCAAAACTCCCAACCTCACAAATCTTACAGCAGGCCTTGCCCATCCCTGTTCCCACCCCATCCGTTTGGCCTTTCATTTCAAACCCGCAAAGAGGGGAATTTTCACTTTGTCTATCTGTATCGTTTGCTGTCAGTCTGGTTCCCAACACACCCTGTTCTCTCTCTCGTTTTCCCCATATAAGGATCCAGTTTCCAGCCCAGCCCTGTATTGCATTGTTCTATATGCCTTTCTAACCAGCAACACGATGAAGTGAAGATATTTGCACACACAATACTTATAGAGTATATACACGTAAACGCAAAAACAATGTCTATTAGGGCTGGGAGAATGAAATGGAAAAACATGTGTTTTACCTCCATCCAGAGGACAAAGTGGGCAGTGTTCAATAGCACATAAATGCTTCACAATGACACCCCACGCAATAAAAATTCCGCAGTTCCTCAGAGACTATTAAACCATGCTATTTAAATAAATCAAGTGTGAGACTCCAGGCTATTTAAGAAACATGGAGTGTTGTTCAACTCAAATAATGAATTAATCCATTAATTAACCAGGTTGTAATGCATGCGTGAAAAGCAGGTAGCAAAGGGTTAGGTACCCCCTGGTGCTGCAGACGAGGTTCATGAGGGCCACCTCCAGGCACTGGATGGCCAGTTTGTCAGGCACGGCAAGGCCCTGGTGCAGGTACGATAGCATGTGGGCAGCAAGCTCCGTCTGCCGTCGTTTGGTCAGCACGGATCTCATGGCATCTCCGATAGACAGCCGCTGGATGCCAAACTCACTGGCAAACTTCCTAGCCACTAAAAATAACACAAGTTTTATACTCAGCATAAGACTAGCTGATTACTCCAGTGCAGTGTAACACTTACACCAATGAGTGTTAAAAGCCTTTTCTGATATTGACTTAATGAAATGAGAACTTCACCTGTGGATTTTCCTGATTTTGGGGGGCCAGTGATGGCCATTTTGATTGGCAGAGGTGGCCTGGGCTTGGGTTGCCTCAAGTATTTAATGGGGTTGAACATAAATTTTCCACGAGTCTCTTTGGAGGCAAAGAAATAAATGAACTGGTGGAAGAGCACAGGAAAGCTAGGGTCCAAGGGTCCCCGCGCAGGCTGGATCAAGTCGCCTTCACTCAACTGCCAGATGAGAGAGACCTCTGTATGTTACAGGCCACATGGGAAATGAGGGAGGAACACTTCAGTTCGACTTCACAAGAGTCAAACTTGAAGATGTGGATTTAACACAGTGGTTCAGATATCAGCTTTAATCTGCTTTCATAAGTAGAATCTTGGTTTATAGGCCACTAAGTGAAAAGAATGATTATGGTCAACAGTGTAATCCTTAAATGGGCTTCTGAGAATTTTACTTACACAAAAATGTTCTGTGGGCAGAATGAAAAATGATTGGTTCAGTAAAAATAACCAATGAGATTGTAGATTAGGTAGGTCCAAGCAAATAGAGGAGGCAGGACCAAGACATCTGATTGGTTAGTCCCACCTTCTATGGTTGCTTGGACCCACTTCACCTACAATCTGATTGGTTACCTCTCAGAACCAATCATTTTTCATTCTTCCCTCAGTAAGAGGACAGGACATGACAGGACAAACACGGTAAAGCTCACCTTGACGGGGTCCCAGTACCCAAAGCCGCTGTAGAACTTGTAAGACAAACGAAGCATCCTATGAGCGAGTGAGCAGCTCAGTGGCTGGCACATCTCAAACAGCGCCTCGCGCTTCTCCAGCAGCGCCCCCAGCTTGTCATGAAGCTGACGGCGGACCATCTGGGGTGTCCTGCCGGCCCTGACCGTAATCTGTGGGATCTGGACATCTGTCAAAGCTTCCTGGAAATGCCAGGAATGCTACGTCATACTTAAGGAAATGGACTCTGCTTTCATAACGATCTTAAAGCTAAAACTCAGACAGCCAGACTGGTTGGTTGAAACAAAATCCTGGTCTGGATTTTTACTTTCTGGATTGGAACTATCCATTTCTGCACCCACTCAAGCATACATAACCCTGAAGGAATAAGACTATAGGGCCACCTACTCCCAAAAAAAATAAAGATCCATTTTTAATAATAAAATTACGTAAACTCAAGGGTTGTACTGAAGATAAAAGTATCCCACTACCATGATCTTCTGAAGGTTAGTGTGGTCCGTCTCAAAGCAGTCTCCTATCTCCATCTCCAGGCGTTCCTTGGTGCTGGCCTCTGTCTCTTCCTCCTCATCCTCACCCTCTTCCTCAGGGGGGAACTCATCAAGCAGCATGGCCTCCACCCTGCTCTCCAGCTCCTCATCAGCCTCCACCTCTTCCAGGTCCTCGTCGCTGTGGTTTTCATCATCCATCTGTGTACCACAGATTGAAACCTTGTTTTCCCACCCCAGTGACTGCATCTCAAGCAATATATTTTGCAAATTATAATAATTAAGAAAGCTATGCATCTAGTTATAACTGTACTTTGGCTGCCAGCTGTCCTGCCGCACGTTCTGCTATAATCTCTGTGCGTCTTCTCGCCATGGCCTCTTCCTGTGTCAAGATGATTGGTTGGTGTCACTGGCAGCACGCCTACACACCTTTGCCTTCAGATGAGCTTCCTGATGATAAACCGGCACCAGTCTCACCCGAGCCCTGAGCCTCAGCTCCGTGACCTTCCTTTGCTGCTCCAGCTTCCTCGTCCTCCTCTCCCTCCACCTGCCCACCCTCTGGGGCAGGAGTCGACGCAGTACGTCAGCTGTCTCTACCTCCATGACTACCGCGGCATCTGGGAGCAGGCAGCGGTCCATGAGATACTGCACATCTTCTAGGCTTTGGGGAAAGCCCTCCAGAATGAAACCCGTCGACCTGTTGGGGGAGGAGCCCATCTGTTAGGGTAAGTGTGTGTGTGTCTGTGTTTTAGAATTTGGGGTGGGGAGAGACACTTTTAGCTACTGTAGATTCTAATGCACAATCGCAGGGCAGCCGGAACAGCACTTTGTGGAAAATCTAGAAGAGTTTTTCACTTCAGGGTCTCACAAAGTCAAAGAGGGAGTTACTTGTATGGCTCCTGCTCCCACCACTGAGGGAGAATCGTGTCCAGTATCTCTGCAGGTAAGGGCACGCCGTCAGACAAGCAGCATCTGATGGCTTCCTCTTCTTCGGTGAGTACAACCTACCAGCACACAGAGAGAAGACCTTCACATCATCACCAAGGTGAAATGGCCAAGCTCACAATGCTTATAAAGTGCTCATACATTCTCAAAGCTCCACGCTTCATATCCATCACATGCAGGTCATATGCAGCTCTGCAAAAAACTCTATCTTTTTAAAAAAAAAATCTGCATTTTAAAATCCTGGTTTAATCCCGGTTCTGCTGACAGAAGTCTATACTGCGAGGCAGGCTGCTTCCAGGTTCAAAGTTTCTAAGACAGCAGTACGCTAAAACAAGGTGAAGCAGGAGGCACTGGGAACGACCAGAAACCAGGTAGAAGGCAAAAGCAACTTTCTAATGTGAGAGATGTCCGTCAATTTATCTGGCCAAGCCTCATAGATTGGAGGATGACCTCAAGTGACCTTCCAAAAGAAAGGGAACAGTAAGTGGTGTGAAGTGCACTGCTAGGACAGTTCATAACAGGCTCCTAGAAGCAGGACTGAAGACCCATAAAGCAAAGAAGAAGCCCTTCATTAATGAGAAGCAGGGAAGAGACAGGCTGGAGTTTGCAAAAAAACTTATATATTACACAGTCATACCCATAAACTGAGAAGTGAGTGAAACTAAAAATTTTGCTGTGCTTATTTCTTCCAGAGCTGTATTTATATATGAATTATATTAATGATCTTTTATATGAATAACCTGTGCATGGCTCTTGCTGTTCTCCACTTGACCGTGGAACTCCCCAGTTCCTTGCGCAGCCTCCAATTCGAGGTCCGCCACCCATTCCTCTGCTGGCTCCATCTCATCAGCATAGGGGACCCTCTCCCCGGTCTTGCCTACAATCAGCTCCTGGAGCCGTTCACGGAACCGAATGTGGAAGATACTGAGGCGCTTGGCTAGCCACTTGGTCTGGCTGGTTTTGCCGGAGCCACGGACGCCAAGCAGGAATATCCTAAGTGCCGGAGCCTAAGAAACACGATGTCACTACTAAGAGACAATAATTCACACAGCAACAGAGGTGGAAAGTTCATGTCTAAAAAGGTCAAATCCAGATCGTGCTTTTGCTTCAACCAACCAGTTGAGTACTACTACTGTGACTGTGACTCTTTATACTCAGTTGGTGGGTTGAAACAAAACCTTGGTCTGGATTTGTACTTTCTGGACTTGAATTTTCCACCTGTGTACAGCAACATGCAAAGAGAAAAAGTTGGTGATTTTACCTGCAAACGATGGTGTTGGGAGACATACAGTTCAGGACTTTGCAGAAACTTGTCTTTCGCATCTGTGCTGGAAAAGTAATAGGTCTTCTCCCTGTACTTCACAGCATAATCATCGGCACATGGGAAGAGGGTGCCTCTCTCTTTAAGGACAACTGGACAGAAGTGCAAGGTGTCTCCCATAATCCTCTTGGGGGAAGAGGTACCCTCCTTACCAGAGCAGAATAGGAAGAGTATAAATGAATGATTTTGTCAGGAGGCATTAGAAACGGGGCTTTTGGGTAATAAAGAATGTGGCGATAAAAAGGTCTATAGGTACCAGGATGAAACCTGGCTTAAAGCCGAAGCAGAAGGATTTTGTCTTAGAGAATGTCTAAATGTAAAAATCATCTGTAATGTTCTGTGTTGTTCGCTGGCCTGATTATATGTTAACCCTATGAAGTTTCAGCTGAAAGACTATTACAGTAGGACACGAAAACCGAAAGACAATGTGCGTTTAATGGTACGAGCTCAGCTGGTCTCACCTCCGTCTCTGGCTCCCCCTCCAGGACATCCGCCTTCCTCGTGTCCGCCATGGCCTGGGCGTCCTCTTCCTCCTCATCCAGGTCCACGCTCGTCACCTCCCAGGCCACGTACTGGAACGGCCCTAAACACACGAAAGTCGCAGTGCGAGAGCTGAGGTTGCTTACGGATGTCGGGGCCGAATCAAAGGATCAGAAGCATCTTCGACTACCACAGGCACACGGGCAAACGGACAAAGACACAGAGTGCGTGCTCACTCTCCATAATGGCCACTGCCTCCCTCAGCGAGTCCTCCGGGGTCTTCTCACGGATGTCCAGAACAGCACAGCTCCCCATGACCGACGACTCCATTGCTGCCCATTCCAGCATGAACTGCTTTACCCCCACTCTGAAATTGTCCATCTCGGGGCTGTCTGGGTAATCGTTCTCCCATACCTGTGGCAGCTTGAGCTCTAAGAGAAGACGACAGGTCAACCAACTGCATGTTTCCATTTAAAATACACATGAGTGCATTAGAATATCCTCTGCGTGGTTAAAAGGTAATTGTGTAATGAGCATTCCAATTTCTTTCTAAAGAAAACCTTAATGCAACAGCAGTTCACATCAGACACTCTATTTATTGACAGTAAACTGCTGAAATAACACATTATTATTGTACTGAGAATCATTTGAAGTACTGACACAATAATATGACAGAATCATACTGCTGGGGCTTGACTCACACCTTGAGACTCCTCAGGAACTGACTCCAACCCCGAGTGACTGTCTGTGAGCTGCAGCTCCTCCTCTGACCCGTCTCTGGGCTGCCTGCGGAAGTGGAACAGAGTCGCATATGTGAAACCTCCATTGCAACTTTTACAAAGACACATATCAGCCATTAAATGGTACTAGGCTGTGTAGAGGAGGTCATTTCTACTCATATTTCTGTTAAATGCACCAAGACACTTGATAGACAGAAGCACGTAAGGCTATTGAAACTAATGGCTATTGAAACGCACGTTGCCTCCTGGGCCTCCTGCTCCTCAAGTCTCAGCTTCTCCTCCATCCTCCTCAGGATCGCGGCGTCGACCTCATCCCTGTGGGCCTCGTAGATCCTCCGCAGGAGTGTCCCCGCTTCAAACAGTAAACACCGGCCTGTTACAACCCCATACGGGTCACACAGAGCCTCGGGTTCTTCACTGGGAAATGTTCTCCTTTCTCTCCGAGCTTCCACTGAATAAACCTCAGGGTTTCACCTCTAGCCGTTCTATCACCTGCATGTTTTATAAAATTTCTAGCATCATCACTGCACGCTTTTCCTCCGACTCCCTGGTGGTGAAATGACCTGCCCAACCACATCCAGTCCTCAGATACCTTCTCCACCTTCAAGAAACACCGCAAGACCCCAGCTGTTACAGAAATTCCTCTACTAACCTGATGCCTCTTTATGTTCTTTAAATGCTCTTACGTTACACTCCTGGCCCTTGGCAGCCTTATCAAATCTTGCTTTGTTAGAAACTGCTGTGTATCTCCTGCTCCAGTCCTGCTTACACTCGCACCTGGACGTTCACTGCAAGCTCAGCCTCGCCGCACTTATGCTGGTTGACTTCTTGACAGCATGAATGTTTGTAATGTGATATTTGCTTCGCCTGTGTGTCGCTTTTCGACAAAAGCATCTGCCAAATATGTTAAACGAAATGTAAACGTATGTAAATCTAAATACATTCACCAATATATCAACATAATTATACATGCTACAGCAGGTAGGACATTGTGTGTCTCCTTTCAGATGTGAGTAGTTCACTTATTCCCAGCCCCTCCCTCGCACTGTTGACTACCGCAGTCTTGGCTTCAGCTGTTGAGTGGCGCATTCTGTGGCCTAAGGCATCCCTACCATCCTCTGAACCGTCTCCCAGGCAGATAATCGTATCAGGTCTGATCTCCAGGTCCTGCAATGCCGCCAGCTGGTTCTGGTTCCTTGGATAGTTATCCAGCACCCATCCTTTTTTAATCTGCCCTTCTGAATTAGTGGACTGGATCTGGGAAAAAATAATGATAAAAAAAAATAATCACCAGATGGATGCCCTCCTGGCTGTGCAGCGTCCTGTAATGTTTTGCAGAAGTGTCATGCTACCTTATGCCAACATAAGCAGTTGAGGTACTCAGAGGACCACTAGGTATTTTCAGTTTGGGTCCTCAGGAGATACTAAGGGAGTCAGAGGCGATTCTAGGGACTCTGGGGGCCTTAGGCTAAAAGCTGCATTCCTCCCCCACCATGGTAAAATTTATTACCTTTATTTTACTGTGAAGTGTAAATTAATATCAACAACAAGAATTTAATAAACACAAGACTTTTGTGAAAAACAGTATACACAGATAAAACGGATTTGTCGTTGTGATGTGCTATGTAATCAGCCGCCCTCGGGGGGCCCCTTCCCAGCTCGGGGCCCCATGCCGTTGCCTGCCCTGCCTGTCCTGTCGCTGTGCCTCTGCTCTCTGTTTATAGTCTTTATATTGCCGATACCCCATGCAGTTGATGTTTGTGAGTCAGTCTCCAGTCAAAAAGTGTAACTGCTAGCCCACTCCTCCGCCCATCCTCACCGAAGGACCTTTTCGTAGGGAAGGACACCCTAGCTCGCTTACCTCTTTTATGTGCTCCGTCAGTATCTCCCCGTAGACGTCCAAGCGAGGAGAACTAGCATCCCGCTCTGCCTCCTTCAGAGCCTCCATCACCAAGGCCTCCACCTCCGGGTGTCGCTCCGTCACTTCCACCCCTGCCAGTGGAGACCTTCTGGATTACTACCTCCACACGGACCACCACGTGCTACCATCTCCAGCCGAGCGGTACCACAAATTGGCATCACGTCGGGTATCGGTTCTTTCATTCAAAGCGACTCAGCCAAATGAGAAATTCACGCATTTATACAGCAGGATAATTTGGCAGAGAGCTTCTGGATTAATTACAGTTAATTACATTGCATACAAGCCATTATGACAGCTGTGCACCTCCTGCTTCTACATCAAATTAGAAAATTTGATCACTGAGAACTTAGATGGTACAAATGGTACAAACTGAAATTATGGCAGAATGCAGATAATGAGGCTGCAATGAAGACATGAGCGTGTAAATACAGAGAGAAGCTACTGCAGACTGTCAGTCATTGGACCACAGGACCTAAATCTGCATACGTCACTGACAGCTTCACGCAAGAGCTTCTGCTGCTCACTAATTCTCCCCATTGCTTTTACTGCAGTCAAATCAGAACGTACCACAGCTGTCCATCTTTTCAGTAAGATCAGCCTCGTTCTCATCCAACTCATCCTCTTCCTCTGTCTTCCATCTCGCTTTATCTGCAGTAAACAAGCCTATGAAATTGCATTGTTTTGTTTCTACACACGTCCAAGGTAGAGTGGGATTCTGCTTACCCGTCACGTGGATGATTTCGGTCTTCAGTCTGGCCTTCACCCTCTCGATGGCGACGGGCGTGGCCTCTGCCCGCACCTTCTCCAGCATGGAGTCCCGCGCCCGGGTGAGCGTGGGCCTCACTAGAGCTTCCACATCCACCACGGCGGCACCATAGTGGCTGGCTATCAGGCCGCAGAGTGTGCTTTTCCCCACCGATGGGGGCCCTATCACCGCCACCTTGCAGGGCGGCCGTGGCATCGGCGGGAGGAGGTAGGGCCGGGGGTTCACCCGAAACTTCTGCAGAGCCTCCGATGATGACAGTACGTACATCTTATCCAGGAACCTGGGGGAGACAAACAGGGCAGGTCCTGCATTACTACAGTACAGTTTGGCAGCACGTAATGTCAGGATCAGTCCCTGCCCCCTCATTTCCCTGCCTGGCCAGTAGGTGTCGCTGGTCACCCCAATCCTATTATTTAAGTCTTTCATGATTATGACCCACACCTGAGTTTTGTTAGTCGTACCCCTAGGGTGAGCCCTTGGCAAGACTGGTCTTGCTAACTTCCCTTCCAAGAACGAACTTGAGGCGGAATGAATCAAGGGATTGGTCTTGTTCGGCGAGGATGTAACCGATGTATCCTTGATATTTAGGGCGGAGCAAGACCAACATTCGGGGATTTTTACCATCCTCTGTACTTGTGTTCTTAGTATTGGAACTGATCTTCGGCAATGGAAGTTGATGTAAAGCAGGTTCACGAAAACACAAGTACGGTCACGTACGTATATTGAGATTCACCCGTAGTATTTGAGCACTTAGTATTTATTAATGTCCCTCAACTATGTTTTGTTGTTTCCAGTCCCAGCGTTTGGTTTATTAGCTATAGCCTGCACCTTATTGAAGCCTTTGGTATGTCTATTTAAGTGCCTATCATTACTGTTCCCCAGTCAGTCTTTGTGTTTGCTACTCTTTAGATGCATGTGTTGCTCTGTGATCTGCTCTCTGTTTTGCTATGTTTGTTCCTGTGCTGCTCCCGGCTTTAGTTCCTGTGTTCTTCCCGCCTTTGCTAGATCCCACGTGATTTCTCTTGTTTCTTGGTTTTTTTTGCATTCAGTAAAGCTCCTTGTGTCTTGTGAGCCGCATCGGGGATCATCCCCTGTCTTTATCGCCATGACCCGCCATAACACGCAAACACATTACATTTCTCAGGACTTCCGCTTTTCTTCTGTATTCTACGGTTCTCCTATTTAAAACCGAAAGCATTTACAACACACTGTTACCAACAGGTTTCTTTTTAAGCCTCTCTAATGGGGCACACGATCGATTGACAGACAGCAACCCCGCAGAAGTCATAAGGTCCGCAGCGACCATCGCCTCACCCGACGGCGAATTTGGGATTTCCCTGGAGGATTGTGCCCTCCCTTAGGGCCACGGGACAGAAGCATCCCCAGCGGCTCCGCCTCCACCGGAGCCCCGGGGCCACGGGTTTGCAGGCTGACAGATCCCTCAGCAGCTTGTCCTATGGGAGACACGATTCCGGGGCTGTGTAAATACCGCAGTCCCTCAATCACCGCTACACTGTCAAACAGCACCTATTTGACGATTAACATAAGCCAGCGGGCATGCTAAAAGTTCACCTTTAAGATTTACTTAGATTTCGAGAATTTCAGAGGATGCATTATGTATCATGGCCACAGTATACAGTCCCAGGCTTGGACAACTGCAGGACATGCTGAGATTAACTCCGACTGTAATCTTAGGCCTGTCACTTTTTGTGCATCAGTCAATCCTGAAATTAAACATGGAATTTAATCCCAGATCAAATGTACAATGAATATTGTCCTTTGTGACGGCAATGCCATGCTAAATGTATGCATCTTTGTGTCTTTCTCCTAATTTGTATCTTCTTGGTGGTGCTGTGACGCAATAAAAATTTCAGACCTGACTGATCATCATCATCATCACTTCACTTAGTGAAAACTGGGTGAGAATTAATCCTGAACAAAAAGGTGTCTGGATCCTGCTGGATTGTCTTCCTCCTGTTGGTTAATAATATGCTCAGCACATTTTATGCACATTATTCTTTCTTTGTTGCCTTAAACAGTACTCTATGGAGGTAGTGAAGGATAAATGGAGAACAGCACTGATTTGGATCCCACAACGCGCTGGTTTCCAGTTCTGTCCCTTAAGCTCTCCTCTCTCTGCAGCCCCTGTTCCAGCACCATTCACCCACAGGCTCTGGCTCTCAGATAGGGTTGCATCTGACGGTGGCTCACGGTGTCCACGCCGGTCTGCGGCATCTCCTCCTCCTCCTCCTCCTGCAGGAGCTGCACGGGTGCGGGCGCTCGCCTGGCCGCCATCGACTCCAGGCGTGACACCACTGACTGCACATGTGCAAGCCGTCGTAGAATGCATCAGTGCTCGTTCCCACATTTCTTTTCATTTTAAGGTGCGGATCAAGTACTATGCGATAAAATGGAGACTGCCCCCCCCCAGGAGTGACCCACAATTCACCAGAAATAAGTCCTCAGAACTGTCGTTACCATCGAGCTCAAACAGGTAGAGGGGATCATGGCTGACCATGTAATCCTGGAAAAAAATGTACAATAGTTTTGTAATCTGAGATGCATTCAGGGATAGAGGAAAAATGAAGTTTCATAACAGATAACCCCAAAAATTTTGGTAATAAATGGTCCATTAATATCATTGACAGAGTTACTGTATGCGGTTCTCCTAAAAAGCAAGGCATATGTTTATGGAATTAAATAATTACTTTCACGTGAGTTTTTTTTCACATTTCTAGAATCTCACTTCTAAAGGTCTTAGCACAGTGTCTTTGTATAGACGGATTTTTTTGTAAACATCTTCTGGGAAATCTTCCACCAGCTGAACGAGCTGTGTAATTACATCCTCAGGAAGGTCTCGTTTCTCCATCTGCAAACAAGAATTAAATCACGATCGAGAAACCTCTTAAAAGGGAACTTGCCTTAATTATAAAAAATTACTGCGTTTCAGCGTCTCAGATGCACAAAGAATATTATCACACAAACAAGTGCACACGCATATACACAGACATGCAGGTCACTACAGCACCTCTTCCCCATCCTTCTCTGCCAGATTGTCCTCCTCCTCCTCTTCTTCCCCCAGGTCTTCCATCTCATCCCTCTCTTGTCTCCTGCCCATCTCCTTCTTGACCACATCCCACTGCTCCCTGGGATAGATGGCTCCAGTCTCTGGATGCTGGCGCAGGCCACTGAGCCGCTGGATCAGGTCCCTGTCGGCACACTGGCACCAAGCCATCACGCTCTCTCACTGCATTCTGTCCTCACGCTAACTGTAAAGCCTCCCTATGGAAGATCAACTGCAAATTCTGCTTGATTTACGTCTGGCTGCCTATCTCTGAAGTGCCTTGAATTCAGTGCCATCTACACAGATTAATATTTCTCTTCAAATTTTCCCTTCTATGGATGCTAACCTCCGGTCAATGCCGTTATCTTACAGCTGTCATTACATGGGTTTTTTTTTAGTCCTTTCAAATCATCCAATCTGAAATATAACCTTAGTGCAGCAATGCATCAACACAAAGCTTCAAACAAGCATGCCTCTTACAACCCTGCTCCACTATTAATGTTGTGTCTTGAGGACGTTTGTGATTATTGTCCTGTTGCACCGAAGTGATTACAGACCTGGATCTAAATGTAGCCAGGATGGTCCTGCAGTGTGTACTTAAATTCCCTTCATAAAAATGTTAAGCTACACAAATCATCCACCCAGGGCTCCAATCCACGTGCAGCATGGGGCACGAGACTGGGGTGCATCCTCTGACAATGCAAAGACACGCCCACATTTACACACACAACGGGCAATTTAGAAACACTAAACTGGTGGATGGTTTTGGCCTGCAGAAAGGAACTGGAACACCTGGAGGAACCCTAAGCGATTCAGAAGGGGCTGGGGTCTGTGGCCTTGTTAAGAAAGATCTGCTCTGATCTGCTAAGCATGCTGTTTCTGCAAGCATCACCACCGAGTGGTTTGGATGGATGGATGGATGGATGGATGGATTGATGGGTGGGTGGATGGATGGACGGATGGATTAATGAAAATAAATGACAGACCATTTATAGACATTTATATATAAATAAGAAAACACTCACCTTAATGTTTATGATAAAATCCGGTGGGAATTTAATATTTTTAATCATCTCTATCTGTTCTGGTATTTTCAGATAGTCTTCTGATATGGAAGGTAAGCAGCTCAGTACATAGCCTGTTAAAAAAATTCTCAGTGAGTTCAAACTTCATTTCTTTATCCGCTTTACACTTTAGCGATGTTCGGACAATTAGCCCAGTTTCAGTACTTTAGGAAAATTGGATGAGTTAATGTTGAATAGGGTGACCAGATAATCCATGTCAGGGAGGACACTTTGAGCTACTTCGGGTTTTACAAACTAATTTCAAACTGAAAGGCTCCTGTGCTCCGCTAATTAGTTCAGCTCTTCTTCTAGTGACACATGCACGATTATAGGAGACTGACCAATTAGCACACAGTAAGAACTCAGTGCTCAAGTGAAATCCAGGTCCTTTTAATTGAAATGGTAGTTTACAAATCCTGTCCTAGCTCAGAGTGTCCTCCCTGACATGGATTATCTGGTCACAAAATCAGTGCCGAAAGTGAATTGCACTCCGCAGTGTAACTCAACATCTATTGGTATCATAATCTAACACATACTTATAAGAACATCACAACATGGCTATAACGAGTAAACATAATATATATTAAATATGCACAAACGTGTTGTAGATCTATACCATGATGCTCCACCTCCGGTGACGTCAGCCTCTCCATAATCAGCTGAAAGACTGTTTCCTCTGGAATAACGCCCCCGGTATTGAGAATGTCTCTAAACTAAAGACACAAGCAGTCAGAAATATGCAAACGACGTGAGTAGCAGCTCAGCAGGGTAGATTATAGATTAAAATTACCTTTAAACCTTGCTCGGTAAAATTGTTGATGTGATAAGCAAGCAGTTCCGTGTCTGTAAGATTAAAGAGATATTTAAGACATAATTATACGTATCACATATACCTATAATAAAAACTATATGATTTAATGTACTTCAGTAGTCATGTACAGTAAGACCCGCTGGGTGATAATTACCGTCAATTAGAACACAGTTCCAAACCTGGGCTATTTTTCTGGCAAGAGTAGACTTTCCTACTCCCTAAGAAAGAGGGTTGCAAGTCAGTTTTACAGACCTTGTGTATATTGTTTGCTTTATAAGCAGAGAAGGAAATTATCGAACCGATTCTCACAAATAACTGCCAATAATGGCAGAAAAAAACTGCTGATAGGAGGTGATTTGTTCCATAATGGAAAGGTCACAGTAAAATGATTTATGTTGTTAAACCGTTTTTGAAAAACAAATCTGAAAAGAAGAATCCCAGGAAAGATCGAGGTCAGCAATGAATGCACCCCGAGACAGCTTACCGGGTTACCGACAATGATGAAGCAGGCGGGTTTGGAGCGAAGCAGATCTCGCTCGGCCTCGTCCTCCATGAGGCCGTCAGTGAACGGTGCTGCATCTCGGCCATCCGCATGCACGGACGAACACATATTCTTCTATATATAGTTAAGAAATAATACAATTATTTAATACTCCAATAAATTATTCCATTCCGATTAACTTTAGATAGATAGACAGATAGATAGATAGATTCTTTAATGAAATTATATGCACACCAATAAACGCATTAATAACCAATACTTTTACTAACCTACTATAACCATTACAGTAACCAGCCATAGCTGTCTTTAGGATAACCAAACTTACGTCCATACCTACCAAACGGTGCTTTTAGATAATGTACCATTCCCATTAGTATTAACAGGTTATTAGTGAATTAGAAAAGTATTAGTACTGCACCATTTATAGTTCAAGATGACTAGATAGACTTCACTTAAGCTAAACTACAAAGATTTGACAAATGTTATCTAAATTGACTGTATTACCAACACGAAAAAGTAGTTTTATTTACCACGACTAAGGCGCTTATAAACTGACGATAGGGCTTGCTTTCGCCTTTGCTTCTACTTTTGCTTCAGTTGTGTAGCGTAGTTACCATAGCAGCACTGTATACTGTACTGTCGGACTCACCATACTTTAAGTATTTCCATATTTTACACTGAATCACATATATATTATAATCTAATAATACAATGGACATTTAGTCGATGTTTTACGCTACAATTTTGATTATGACAGAAATTATATTTATATGTTAAACACATTAGCTATTTTAAATCGCTTTTTCCTTTAATTAGGTCGCTCGTTCTGTTTGACCTGTGAGACTCTCCGTCTCAGCTGGACCCTCCCATGACTGTCACCTGATCGGAAGAAATACACACTGGTACAGTAATGTTTTGGCGGTGTGTTTTTTAATAGTTATATTTGCACATTTATTTTACGTTGACTACGTTGTTCATTAATGCTCTTAATTGTGCGGTTGCATAAGTTCAGTTCCGGACGCGTGTCTTTTTCCTGATTCATAAAATAAACACAATAGAATGCTTTTCTTGCAATGAAGTGGTAGCTAATTTTTAACACAGTTTGTGTTCCTCATCTGAAACGCTGGCGTTATATATATTTATGCAAATCCTTCATGCTGCTGACCTTCATTCAGAATTTTTTTATCACCTCTTTCCCGTGATGTGAATGCTGTTTGTTTACACCGATAATTCTTCATCATGCCTCTGTCGGCAGCAGTCATCAGTGATGTGCAGAAGCTGGTTCTGTACGAAACTAGAGCAGTAAGTGAAATAAATTATTTTTTAAAAAAACATTTACAGGAAGGGAACCGATTACTAGTTTTTTAAGGTTAGCTGCGTTGCCATTTACTGATATTCATTTACAGTCATATGTATGTTTTTCATTGTAGGTTTTAAATGGTTTGGGTACAAGTCTAAAATAATAAGTCATTTAATCATTTCTGAATACGATCGTTTTGAAAATTACTGCACCACATTTACGACAAAATACTGTACTTAAAGTTTTACGCAGTGCTAATTTAACGTAACGCCAGAGCTCGAGCGTTTTAAAAAGAAGTGCCTAAGAACAACCAGATTGCGAGGGTTTCATGTAATATATTTTAATTAGAAAACTTCCATGAGCTGTAATATTTCTGACAAATTTGTCATACACAAAACTTGATGAGAACCATACAGTTTAGATGTACGCTGTGTCGCTGTTAAATCACTGACGCAGCCAAGCGTTTCCCCTTTTGAAGCACCAGGGGGCAGTAAAGCACAAGCATTCGCGTGAAATTTTATCGGCTTTGGTGCGATTCCTCATGTTACGTCCTTGTCTATGGATCATTGCGGTTACAGTGCAGGTTTGCAGTTGGGTCTCTAAAGTGTTACAGTACTCTGACCAAGAAAAGTACCGTACGTCGATTTAGCTGCTTAATTGAACTTTACAAAAGCTGTGCAAGACACATTTCTTTATAAGATTGTGGAGCTGAGGTCCGATATGCCTCCGAAACCACAAAGAAGCTAAGTGTCTGTATCCCATGGATGGAAATTGTTTAGAAAATATTAAGCAGGGGATATTACGAATAATTAGATCTATACTACATCTATATCAGCTATATGTAAATGATACATTGTAACACTATATAACTGATGGTATAATTGAACTGTAGATCCCATTATTATAGCATTATATATTGCATTATTTTTTATGTAGCTTCAGCACTGTTTTTTAAGCCGTTAGAGAAGCCTTCATATTTTAAAATCATTGTCAGGAAGTATGCTGGAAAATTAAGTAATTACAGTAATGCTGTACTTATGTATCGGAGGCTTACAGACTGTAAATAGGCACTCTTAAAAAAAAAATCTTTCTTTGTGATATACAGTATGATCTGTCATTTTGTTTTTCAGAGGTACTTTCTTGTCGGGAGTAATCAAGCGCAGACTAAGCACCGTGTTTTGAAAATTGACCGCACAGAACCTAAAGACTTGGTGATTATTGATGATAAGGTAGGTGCCCAGTGACCGGAATTCATTTGGCGAGTGGCTCTTATGTAATGCACTACTAGCAGTAATATTACAATACTGCACTGTATTTCACCTTTGCACGAATAGGAAGCAGACAGCAGAGTTTATTACATTATAAGTGTGATTACCATTATAGGTGGAGGTGACAGACATTTCTCATTATTAATATTTTTGCTTTGATGCCGTGTGTGACCAGTCTCTTCGAATTCAGCTCTGGGTGCCCGCTTTGTATTGTACTTCTCCCAGACCTTAATGAACAGACTGTGCCAAATTTCCCCACAATGGTCATTTATTTGAAATGTAGGACATGTGGCTCCAGCAGGACAAATATGCCTTTATTTCACAGTTTTATGTAATTTTCACCCTGTACTGGCTGTTCATTCCACTTGTTGTACTTGTACGCTGCTTGTGTTGTACAGGTTCTGGTCATACTTTTGTACTATAAGGCTGTATTATGTGTTATTACACTTGTGGTTGTACTTTTGCATTATGGGCTATACTGCTTGTCCATCCATCCATCCATCCATCTGCTAGCTGCTTCTCCTGGTCAGGTTTGCAGGGGGAGACTGGTTCCTCTATAATGCTTGTGTTGGAGAGTTTTGTTCTGCCAAATAAATTGCAAGCTTTTGGGAGTCAGTGCAGCTGTTCCACAGCATCGACCGAACACAACCTGAGAGCGTTATTGACCGCGGGGTGTTTCATTAACATTCATCTATTGGAAGCCGACTTTGCATCACGGAGACCTTGCACCAATTAATGCAACTGAGGCTAGAGGCTGGGTTATTAGGTTCTGATTTCAGGGTCAGTGAGGACGTCTCCCTTCAGCTGAAAAGGGTTTTCCACTCAATAAAATGAGCCTGTAAGCAGCATTCATGCCAGTCATAGCATTTAATATATTCATCCTTAAGGAAAATACGACAGTCTGGTCAGATTCAAATCAGAATTTTGTTACATGTGTAATTCCAGAAACATTATATGCTGAGGTTCTGTGATGACTTCATAAGTCCACTGATTGTGGTATTATTTTACATCTCTCAGTGAAACATAACCAAAAAGTGTGCCAGATCTGGATAAAATCTATTGTTTTTAAAATTCAGCAGAGGGGAAATCTTTTTTCATATATGCATATAAAAATTTGTTTAATATCTTCTGATCTATACTTCTGCAGTTCAGCGGCCCCCTTCAGCTGAGTGTGAAGGTTTGAGTTTGTGCTGTTAACATGGGGGTGTTCACACTCTGCACCTGGTGATCTGTCCCTGGCGCTTTGGGGGCCCCTGTCAAGCCGATGAAAGTCAGGCAGTGTTTCCTCTGTTTCCCCAGCATGTTTACAACCAGCAGGAACTGCGTGAGCTGTTGGGCCGTCTGGAACTGGGGAACCGGACCAAAATTGGCCAGAAGGGGTCCTCTGGTTTGTCCCGGGCGGTGTCGGCCTGTGGCATCGTCGGTAAGGGTTAACGCCATCATTTATTCATCTTTTTACTCAACAGGCAATATACCCGATGGTCGATGTATCGATAAAATATCATATTGTGCTTATGAACATTCACATCACCATCAGTCTGAATATCGTGAGCATCGTGGTATAGCTGGAACATTTACTTTCTTGCGTAATTAACAGCTATAATGCACTATTTCTACACAGATTTCATCAAGGTATGTTCCATGTTCCCTGGAACAAACAGCAAGACAGTCAGAGAAAAAAAAACCTGGCAAGGAAATATACTGTTGGCATTTTCTAGTGAGAATCCCTACAACAAAAAGTATATTTTCATATAATTTATTTATTAAAATTAGATTTCAGTTTACAATCCATTCAGTTTGTCACCTTTTCCATTCAGTTTGTTACCATCTGAATTTGTTTAAGGGAAATTCGAATGGCATTTTAAGCAAAAATCGAGCTTGAGGCAAAGAAATAATTACTTAAATTATATTGTAATACTGATCAATATTGTTTAATATAAAAAAAAATATCATGATAAAATATTTTGCCGTATTGCACAACCCTACACCCAGTAGTTTTGCTTTAGGTACAGTATGATTTTGGTATTTCCCTAAGCTGTTCTATACATTTTTCAAGAGAATAATAATAGTTTTCCCTCCTTGCATTTAACCCAGCTATTTAACTATTCTGAGCTTACATAATTCTGAGGGCCATGGTAACATAATCAGGACTGCAGGATGTTGTCATCATTCATGACAATGTGGGGTTTTGGAGTTTTTTTAGCCTGCAGGTTTTTGATCTTGGGACAAGAGAGGACTGAGTGTCTCACAGTTCTTAAATATTTGTTTTATTGCATTCCAGCCTCATCCTTTATAGACCAAGGAAATCTAATTGCCCAGGATTGTCATAGATAGTTGACTGAGGTGGGTGATTTACTTACACAAAATGTTCTGAGGGCAGAAGGAAAAATAATTGGTTCAGAGATCAAATTGTAGAGGAGGTGGTTCCAAGTAAGTAGAGGAGGCAGGACCAAGACATCTGGCTGGTTGGTCCCACTTCCTCTAGTTGCTTGGACCCACCACCTCTACAATTTGATCTGATTAATTATCTCCCTGAATCAATCATTTTTTCTTCTGCCCTCAGAAGATTTTTGTGTAAGTAAAACTCCCACAGCCGACTCAGGCCTGCAGTATTGTGAAGATACTGTCTTTCAACATCCCAGCTGATGTGGGTAATTCAAGGAGGCTTCTTATGTCCTGAGATCTACCTTGTGTGTTTCCCCCAAAGTTCCAGGTCTGGGGTTTAGCTGTCGCCGTGTGCCGTCTGAAGACGGCTGATCGCACATCTGTGTCCCGTTTGCAGTTTCCACCGTCCTTCCTGCTAAGAGGTCTTTCGTCCCACTGACCCAGCAATAGCGAGCTACGTGTGCGGTGTCGGCTGATGGGTGTGGGGTAGTCGTTTCCTCTCCGGAATAAGCATAATTGTTGAAATTGCATTATGAAGTCAGTTTGTTACAAGCATTGTCTGTGACCTACATACAGTGACGTTTGTATGTAGGCCTGAAATGGCCTTGGGTCAGTCACGCAGTTCTGGTTTGGTGTCACACCCTCTTGGTGATGATGTCAGTGTCATCGTCATTTTATTCTGCTTTGGGCCCACCAATGGCACACAGGTAGGAGGCGGACCCTGTGTTAAGTTCATCTGGGTTCAGAGTCTGTTTGATCGTTGCTGGAAAGCATTACAACCTTGTCCTGCATCCACGAGCAGCTGTGCTCTTTCTTGGTGGTTATGAAACTGGCCCAGCTATTGGTTGAAAACAGCGGGAGGCCGCCATCTTTCTGAGAAGGTTTTAGTTGGGTGTTTAGAACTCATTCAGGCCTGCTAGTACTACCCAGCAAGAGAGCATCAGTCTGGCCTGGAAACAGATTTTTAACGCAAGATGGGTAATGCCATGTCAGTGATTTTATTGACATTTGTAGCTCTTATTGATCTTGCCAGGACCACTTTATGTAACAGGGAAAACAATGGAAAAGGAGAATGGTTATACCATTTTGGGATGAATATTAGACAACCCTGACTATAAGACAACCCCGACTATAAGACAACCCCCCCCCCCACTTACGGATCATGCGTAACCCTCACAAACAGTGACCTCACAAGCGAAAATGAACTGGGTTAGCAAGAATTTTGACATTCAGTTAGGTACAAATTAATGTCGTTTACGGGATAGTTATCGTAAGACATAAGGAACAAATAAGAGAAAACCATGAAAAAGGAGAATGGATATATCATTTTGGGATGAATATTACACAACCCTGACTATAAGATACCCCCCCACACACACATTTTCAGCAACTGTTTTAGGGAAAAAAGTTTTTGCAGTACCTAATCTTATCTTCATAAAGAAAAACATTTTTATTTGCCAAAAACACATAAGAAGTTCATCATTACAACGAGCATGTCGAACAGAAAACATTACATAAAACAAATGTATTTTGGTAATAAATTAATAAAAGCTACTTCACACTGCACTTCTGCTGTGTCCATTTCTAAATTTTAGACAGTCTCACAAAACAAACTTAATAAGCAAGGAGTCGAGTTCTGCATGTTCCTGTCCAGGTGGTCTCATGATCCCTCTGTCAGTAATTAAAAGACCACAATTATTTTAACACTTATTCATTTTAAAGGCTACAAAGACTGAGATGGACCTCTCAGAAGCCTGTTCAGGGTAAAGGAAGACACCAGGACCAGCCAGACTTATACCTGCCTTTTTGCCCCCTGAGTGGACAGCTGGCCCTACTTACTGCTTTTGGGATATTCAGCCAAAATCACACCTTTTAATAAATAAATAAACTGTTGATCATTCTTTATGGGAATACACACCCACCGCATTCTAGGGTTCCTCCATTTCTTTTTGCTTTATGTAATATCACATGTGGCACAGCAGGTGGCGCTGTGATCAAGAAACAGGACTCGTCTATAATCATATGCCATGCTGTGCTAGTCATGGGTGCACTATACTGGTGTAGGTTTGGCTTCAGCATTGGTATGGAACAAATCAGCCCCGAGCCCACCGCCCCCCCTAAACACACACAGTCCTCCCACAAAATTGTTGAGCCTTTGGTCCACCAGACAGGATGCTCCAGTCTGTTTCTGGGCTTACATGCGAGGTCTTTATCAGGCAAGATTTTATTGCCTCTGTGTTATGTTATGTTATGTTATGTTAGCATGATTCCACGATTGGCTCCTGCGATCTAGAGCTCCTGTACAGGGTGAACATATAGGAGTGTCCCTTTCTGCAGGTTTTGTGCGGTTCTTGGAGGGATACTACGTTGTCCTCATCACCAAAAAGAGGAAGATGGCGGACATCGGGGGCCACTCCATATACAAGATCGAGGACACAAACATGATCTACATTCCCAACGACTCCGTGCGGATCACGCACCCAGACGAGGCGAGGTGAGCCCAACCTGGGTGCAGAACAACGAGCAGGTGCCAGGGAATTGGAGCTAATGGGGGTGGGGGGGGGGGCATAGAGGAATAAAGGTAATTAATTCGCCAGATAATTAGAGGATTCCGTCTTGTCCGGGGGCTTAACGATCACCCTGGTGACACTGAAACAATACATTCTAAATGTCCCCTGTCCCCACCCCCCCACCACAAACAGACAAACACCGCATCACATGACTTGATCCTAATTACCAAGCCGCGAGGATCAGCACGGTCCCCAGTCGGCAGTCCCCGGTTACGGTGACCTTGGCGTGTCGCGGAGGCCTCCTGGGTACCAGGCTTTTGTGCTCGTATTTCCATGAGGAGCAGGGCGGCAGCCCAGTGAGCATCTCCAGCATGACCAGGGAACTGAAGGGACTCATTTTCATCACGACCAGCCATAGCTGGGTGCCACTGGTCCCTGGTCATGCAATAACGGCACCAAATCCACTGTTTCCCAACCCAGACGTTTACAGGCAGCCTGGGCGGCTACCCAAGTATCACGTATAAACCTTGATGCTCTTCGACAGATTTAAAAAAGAATAACCGCTATTTTGGTCCATCCACCATTCCATTATTATAGCCGAAATGGTTTTTACATTTATAGTTTTTCATCCACCTGACATTGGCTGAGAGAGATATATTTAAATCCTCTGTTTCTGAGCTGCGCTGTCTGCATAATTTCATAGTTTCTCACCAGCAAAAATTGATCTGTATTTTTACCACGTTACTCATTTTTATATGATTGACCAAAATTGCTTTAAACTGCATGAACTTCTGACTGCCTGTAGCTTTAAAGTAAAACTTTAAAAGTTAGAGAAATCTGCATATTACGTGCAGGTGTGTGGACAGATAGTAAAATTACTGGTTTGAACCCCTCTAGTAAGGGGGGGGGGCACTCCATGACCCCCCGCGACCCTGAACAGGACAAGCGGTTTCAGAAAATTGATGGATTTGGTGTTAATAATATCTTTTATTTGAGCTACTTTCAAAATTGAATAATATCGTAACTTGGTTTGTTTTGGCAAAAATTGTATATTAGCTGTAATAGAAAGTCATGGTCAGCTTTACAATCCAGCAAGGGCTTCTGTAAATTGTAGATGCAGTTTTTGAAAATTGTAACCATTGTTCCATCGGCTCTTTCATCAGTTATTTCACCCTTTTTTCAGATACGTGAGGATCTTCCAGAATGTGGACCTCTCCAGCAACTTCTACTTCAGGTAAATGCGTGTTGATGTGTCTCACGCCGCTCTGAGGCCTGCTACCTTTTGGAGACGTTCTGCTTCCAGAGGATGATCCTAATGATCTGAGTCCGATTCCGGTCGTCATTTATCATCATGCCCGCTTGTAATCTGTAAATGTGCGTCGTGGGACGCGTGTCAGCTATGGGCCATTAAATCAGTCTCTTTGTGTACCTCCCAGCGACTGGAAAAGAGAAGGAGGGTATTTTTGGAGTTCAGAAGCACGCTGCCCTTTTTAGCATCGAATTAGGGCTGATTGCCGTGTTTTCTGGGGTGATATGAAGTGACTGATGTTGAGTGGAGTGCATATTCTGAGCCGACTTAAGACAAAAATAATGACTTGGTCCTTGCCGAGGCCGGTCCGTGTGCAAGCCGGGATCGCTAACAAGCAGCTGAATAAAATCTGTTTGTCGTCTAGACCCACAGCTATGGACTTAAGGGCCCACAATTTGACAAACAGCGGGGGACTGGGGGGGGGGGGGTCGAAAATGACATAACGCTGAAAAGAAAAATATGGTGGGATCATGAAAAATAAAGTATTTTTTTTTCTTTTTGTTTCTGCTCCAGCTACAGTTACGACCTGAGTCACTCCTTGCAGTACAACCTTACCCTCCTGAAAACGATGTACGAGCTCAGCAGGACAGAGGAGGTGCAGCCTGCGAGCCGGCAGGACAGCTTTGACATTTTTGAGGACGAGGGCCTACCGACACAAGGTATCACCGTGTTTGTGCCGCACGTTCATTCCGCACAAACTCTCTCGCCTTCCTCCCTTTGTTCACCACGGTATGTGCCACTGCTTCCCCTCCCCCCCCCCCCACAGTCGTTCACGGGATCAGAAACGAGCCGTATGCAAAGTACATTTGGAACGGCAAGCTCCTGGAGAAGATCAAGGACTCGGTGCATCCCAATTGGCTCCTGCACATCATCCACGGCTTCTGTGGCCAGTCAAGTATCCTTCACATGCAGGGAGAACGAGGGCCTGGCCTGGTGGGTGGGGGGGGGGCCTTTATTCGCTGAGCGGGCACCTGGGGAGTCGCTGTGGAAGGTTGACGTCGCTGTGGGAACAGATTGAGCTGTTTGGCTGTATCTGCCCAAGCTTGTAACCGCAGCAGTCTGTCAGGATCGGCTTGGAAACAAGGCCACCAGCCACTTGACACTTCCGACTCAAGGACAGTGACACAATGACCCAAATACCCGGGCGAACTCTGGACTTCTGCTGGGTGTTTCTCAATACGCATACTTGACCATTCTTGTGTTCTCGTGAACCCGTTTTACGTCATCTCCCATTACCAAAGACCAGTTCCAATCCTAAAAGTAAAGAGGACAGTAAAAATCCCCGGATGTCGTTCTTGCCTGACCCCAAATATCAAGGACACGTCGGTTTCATCTTTGCCAAATTAGACCAATCACATGATTCAATGCACTAAAAGTTTGTTCTTGGGAGGCAGTTCAGCAAGAAGGATTTTGTTTTCCATTAAAATTGAGTGGCAATGATTGACAGGAAATTGGTTCTGACTAATGCAGTAGTGGACAGTACTCCTATATGGTTACTGAGCTGTACTTCCACACGCAGCATGATAATTGGCTTGCAGATGTCATGTGATGATAAGCAGGCAGCCTATCCTGAGGACAGGCTGAGCTATGAGGCTCAGGTCTTGAACTGGGTTCCCCCTGACATCTGGGAGTGGGGGGACAGGTAGCCTTATGGCTGCCAGGGGTGACTGGTTTCTTTTCTGGTCAGTGTTTAGTGTATGGGGGTTCACAGTGTGAAAGGTAAAACTTCGGGGAATGGTTGACTCCTTATTGGTGTGGAATCCTTGCAGACAGGCAAATGGAAGACTTGGATAAGAGTGGGGAAAAGTAAAAGATACTTAGAGGCCAAACCCAAGGCTTGTACTCCTTCATAAATGGTCACGCGCCTTTCTGAAATCTGGTCCTCCTTCACGTAAAGCCTATTCTTTTGTTTTTATTCATTTACTCTTTTCTTTTTCTCCCTTCTGATTTTCCATGTCGGCCCATAACCTTGGCACACATGTTGGGAGTCTCTCACGGCAACGTGATTTTCCTCGCGGCCCGTCGCTCCGGCGCCTCCCATTGTGCTGCACGTGGTGCCGTAACGCGCCTCACGCTGCAGAATGCCTCCTTTTGTTGCCGGTAAAATAAATGGTTTTCCGTGGGAGTTCACCATCCACCTTGGGAGTTACGGCCAATAACGAGCTGTTGTTAATGTATCATCTTTGCTCTTTCTGCTGCTTAAATATTATCCATGCTTGCATGTTCAGCTGCAGCATCATCATCTAATTAGCGGGACCGGAGCATTTTTGTGGACATTTATGAGATTAAAAAGCAAGTCGATCAATAGAGTCGCCATCCTGGTTTGCCCGTATGTGTGGGGGTGTAGGTGGGTGGTGGAGAATGGCTTCTGGGGAAGAGGTTTAGTGGATTACCAAGCCTGGACGTTCCTACCTTAACCCCGGTTCCTCTAAGAGCTGTTGATCTACGGCCGGCCGGTTTATGTCACCCTCATCGCCCGGAGGTCCAGCCGATTTGCCGGAACCCGCTTCCTCAAGAGAGGAGCCAACTGCGAGGTCTCGTCTACATCATTTCCCTTTTTCTATTGCTCTGGAGATGGCCTATTGTGCTGTTTAGGGTCTTTAAGTTCTGAGCTAGCATCAATTGAGGACTATAGTGTACATCTCTCACCCTTGTTTTGGTTTGTCCCATTTCTGCTTGATCTGGCCCCCTACATATCAGTCATAGTCTCAGCTTACAGATCATGCTGTTGTCCTCACCCTCCAAGGGCGACGTGGCCAACGAGGTCGAGACGGAGCAGATCGTCCACGATGCCTCGGTGATGTCTTTTACGGCAGGGAGCTACTCCTCGTATGTGCAGGTGCGAGGTTCCGTCCCCCTCTACTGGTCCCAGGACATCTCCACCATGATGCCCAAGCCACCAATCCGCCGTGAGTTTGCCTGCCGTGCTGCACGTTACCGCGGTTTTCCCACGTATCACTGTTACATTCATCTCCAGTGTGAATAGTTGATACCGTGCTTTGCTGCGTCGCGTTTCGGCATCCTGAGGCTCAGTTTAATAAAGACCTGGCCGTGGGAGATGGGATGAGCGGAGGGTCGCTTCGGGCGAAAGCGAGGAGATGAAAGACAGCAGCAGTAATCCACTGATCCACTTCTGAGGGGATGAGTGTCACACGCTATATGAGATCTCTCAGGCTGGCACTGCAGAAAGCCAGGTGCCCCACGGGCTGCGTTTCCATCCGCGTCCTGCCACGGCTTCCAGCAGTGTGGACCTCATGCACCTCTCTCGGTTCATGTCCTCAGAGAATGGTCTATCCCGAGTCCACCCCATGTCCTCAGAGAATGGTCTATCCCGAGTCCACCCCATGTCCTCAGAGAATAGTCTATCCCGAGTCCACCCCATGTCCTCAGAGAATGGTCTATCCCGAGTCCACCCCATGTCCTCAGAGAATAGTCTATCCCGAGTCCACCCCATGTCCTCAGAGAATGGTCTATCCCGAGTCCACCCCATGTCCTCAGAGAATGGTCTATCCCGAGTCCACCCCATGTCCTCACAATCGCCCGCTGTACATGCTGCTTCTGCTTCAGTCTTACATTTTCTCTACATCCACCCTCATCTTCATCCCCAGGCTCTCCTTTCATCCACCGTCATCTTCATCCCCAGGCTCTCCTTTCATCCACCCTCATCTTCATCCCCAGGCTCTCCTTTCATCCACCCTCATCTTCATCCTCAGGCTCTCCTTTCATCCACCCTCATCTTCATCCTCAGGCTCTCCCTACATCCACCCTCATCTTCATCCCCAGGCCCTCTCTACATCGACCCTCATCTTCATCCCCAGGCTCTCCCTACATTCACCCTCATCTTCATCCTCAGGCTCTCCCTACATCCACCCTCATCTTCATCCCAAGGCCCTTTTTACATCCTCCCTCATCTTCATCCCCAGGCTCTCCTTTCATCCACCCTCATCTTCATCCCCAGGCTCTCCCTACATTCACCCTCATCTTCATCTCCAGGCTCTCCCTACATTCACCCTCATCTTCATCCCCAGACCTTCATCCAAACCACTCACTCTCTCCCCCACTCGTCCATCTCTCCACCCTTTGTACACACTCCTCTTCTCCACTACTGCACCCATAGAGCCTTTGTCCATTCAGCCACACTCTTGCGTCTCTTTTCCTGCAGTCCACATGTACTCTTTCTCTCCGATCCTTCACCCAATAGTAGTTACAATGTTTCCCTGGAAAGAATTCCATGCAGAACTCACTTAATTCCATGCAGTTCAGTTTGTTTTTGATGTTTATGACACAAAAACAATTTTACAAATACATTTAAAACAGTTTGCCCGCCTCTTAACAAATAGGAAGAAATAGGAACCTGGATGAAGGCTTTAGCATGGAAGTCGAGCCTTTTGGGGTCGTTTTCTCCTCCCCCTTCTGATTTTTTTTTTTTCCTATATTTTTAAAATGTAGAGATTGAAACAGTTTGGGTGCATCGTTTGTTTCCATGTTTGGTTTGTTTTAATGTGATGCTAAAATATTAATTAAGTGTTGTCTGGCTGTTAACTTAATAAACTCACTTCGATGGTTTTCAGAGAATCAGTTAAGCTGTTTGCAGTTTCAGTGTTTGTTTTACTGTGAAAATTGTTTTTCACTGAAAGCAACTAACATACAAGTAATTTATTACTATAGAGATAAGTAGGTCAGTGTTATTATGTTTACCAGCAGTCTGGACCACACGGCCATTTGTCATTGCTTATGCTACATTATACGCACACAAATGGGCTCGTTATACAAGATGATTGAGTTTTATGCGTGGGATTTAGCCGTAATAACTATATGAATAAGTTAGTTAAGATCCCGAAGGGGAGTGCTGCTTGGATGTGGTCCTTTGTGCTTTCAAACAAGCTGCGGTCCAATTACCTACGGTACTCATTTGGCTTTTGAATAGTGGCATCATTGATGCTTTGAAAATGTTAACAAGTTCCTTCCTTTGAACACAAGGGAGCAACACGACCTATATTTTTACGTCTTTAGTGTTAAAATCTTGAGAAAAGCAAACAAAATGTTTTTAAAACTAAATTTATAGCATGTTTTATTAAAGAAACAAAATATTTTGTTTAATCTTTTGGGGAGATAGTAAGTTTTAGATGTTACATTTGGTTACTTCCTGGGAACTTTTTTCATTTTGTTGACGCTGATAAAACCAATATTTTATGTTATTACTGCAAATCTAGAACTATATCATTAAACTGCTTGTATTATTATTATCTAAGACCAAGGTATTTGGTCATAGATGGTGGGCAAGTGGTTAATGAACTGCTGATCCGATCTGCTCGGCATCTGTGGGTTTGAATCCCGTTTTCTCTGGGTGTCGGGTGTGTCCCTCAGTAGGTTAGGCCTCTGTGTCTTTGATCATACTTGTACAAGTGGCAAATAAAACTCAATTTCATTTCTAATCCCCTAAAACTGGACCTTTATGCATCTCTGATATCAGAGCAGGTTTGGACCTGCAGCCCTCTGGTCCAAGTAAGTCTCGGCTGCTCGCCGGGTATCACCCCGCGTGCCGTGTTGGGATTTCAGGGTTTTCCTGAGTGTCCCTCTGGTCCCGGCTGCTCGCCGGGTATCACCCCGCATGCCGTGTTGGGATTTCAGGGTTTTCCTGAGTGTCCCTCTGGTCCTGGCTGCTCGCTGCGTATCACCCTGCGTGTTCTGTCTTGGGATTCCAGGGTTTTTCTCAGCAACTGTTTTTCTGCCCTTCCAGTGGACCAGGCAGATCCCTACGCTACTGTGGCGGCGCTGCACTTCGACCAGATGCTGAAGAGGTTCGGCTCGCCCATCATCATCCTCAACCTGGTCAAGGTAGCTTTTGGGGCAGGGTGTCTGTAATCTACGCTGTTGGATCTTAGGGGCTAAGCATTTTACACGCTCTGAAAGTGGGGGTTTGCTGGCCCTTTGATATGGAGCTTTAGTTGGTTGAATATTTAAAGGAAGCTTAGCTAGCTATTTAGCTTTTGGTGTGATTAGGTTTCTGGTCACTATGTAAGGCTGGACCCTAGCAATGGTTTCATCAGCAGTCACCACTACACACTGCCTGAATGCCACCAGTGTTCTTAACACTACTTCTAAAAACTTGCTTCACACCAGTCCCAAGAGCTAAGAAGGGTCTGACATGAGCGATAGGATCTGATTTTCTTAATTATAACCGGCAAGCCGGGGTGGCAATTTCAGCTTCAGGGAAAGTCCAAACATCTAGTGTACCATGCTGATGAACATTTGCTGTGTTTTAATCAGATGGGGTCAGAGGTAGCTGGAGTTTCCTCTAATTATTTACAGTTCAACTGCAATTCATCAGCTCTTAGTGCATTTTGTGGGCATCTGGATCTCTGGGCTTTAAAAAGTCAATGTTGGTTTTTTAAAGGGAGGAATCTTGTTGGCCCTTAAATGGTTATAAGTTAATAAATCTCTACAGCTGTCGCCTGCATCCTCAGCTGGTGGGGGGGTTTTGGGCTGGGGCCTGTTGCCTGCATCACGTTGAAACTCACGGGTTGTGTGGAGGGGGGGCTCCCTCACACCAGGGGGATGTGGGCGGGGAATTCCTATCTGTCACCTGAGAGGAGGGAGGGAGACTTAAACGCGGTGGGGGGGGGGGGTTGGGCAGCACGTGGCCTGCCGCATTCAAGGCACCTGTCCCAAGTCGTTATGTGTAAATTACCTCGTTAGCATTTGTAGAAGTATACCCACATTAATCTGTGTATCTGAAGATTTACTCCCCCCCCCCGCAGTCCCCCCCGCACAATCATCATCATTTATCCTGGAGCAATTTAAATGTTAATAAGGGTCTGAGGTCCGCAGTGTGCTCACGTGTCTGCGTGTGCGTGTGTGTGTCTGCGTGTGCGTGTGTGTGCACGTGTGTGCATGTGTGTCTGGCTGCCTGCGTACAGATTCTCTGAAACGTTTTGTTGCTCGGCAGGTGAGAAGCTGATGGCCGTGCGCAGATATGGCATGTCGGGTAGCTAAATCACATCCTATCTTAATATATCACATCCACATCCTATGACTAAATGATATATTGGAACTGCAGTGTGTTGGCGCCCACCTGGGGTTGGTTCCCACCTGCACCCGTTGTTCCCGGGATAGGCTCTGGTCATGATGATAATGATAAAAGTCTTACGAGTTTTGAGTCAGTTCTGTGTCAGAGTTTCCTGTGGGGTCTGTGTAGAAGGCCACCTTCTGGGTGGGGATTTGGGGCATAGGTATGCGGTCTTACTGTGCCCCCCCCCCCCCGGTTTTGCCCCTAGAAGCGGGAGAAGAGGAAGCATGAGAAGATCCTGAGTGAGGAGCTGTACCCTGCTGTCATTAACCTCAACCAGTTCCTGCCTCCGGAGCACTGCATCGACTACATCGCCTGGGACATGGCCCGTTACACCAAAAGGTGGGAGGAGCTTGGAGAGGTTTGGGGGGGGGGTAGGGGGTAGTTATGTGGCTACATAGAGCTTCAGTAAGGTCCAGAGTGACTACAGCCAGCCTCTGGTACAGTCTGGAGAAATTGCAGAAAGGTGTGGCGCTGTGGACTGTACCGAGGCTTTGCACAGTCACCGTGGACTGTACCGAGGCTTTGCGTAGTCACCGTGGACTGTACCGAGGCTTTGCGTAGTCACCGTGGACTGTACCGAGGCTTTGCGTAGTCACCGTGGACTGTACCGAGGCTTTGCGTAGTCACCGTGGACTGTACCGAGGCTTTGCGTAGTCACCGTGGACTGTACCGAGGCTTTGCGCAGTCACCGTGGACTGTACCGAGGCTTTGCACAGTCACCGTGGACTGTACCGAGGCTTTGCGTAGTCACCGTGGACTGTACCGAGGCTTTGCGTAGTCACCGTGGACTGTACCGAGGCTTTGCACAGTCACCGTGGACTGTACCGAGGCTTTCCGTAGTCACCGTGGACTGTACCGAGGCTTTGCACAGTCACCGTGGACTGTACCGAGGTTCCTTGTAATCGCTATGGACACTGCGAGCCTGTGTTGTTGTCTGGACCATGCAAAGTTGGTTAAGATCTTAAACAAGGCCTCAGTACAGTCCGGAGTTCATGGTGAATTTCCCTTTGTGTCCCTCAATTCCAGCAAACTGTGCAACGTCCTTGACCGTCTTGGCCTCATCGCTGAGAATGTGGTCAGGCGGACTGGCTTCTTTGTCAACCGTGCTGACCTGCATTGTCACACCCTGCGGCCTGATGAGAGGTGTGTTAAACCCCGCCCCCACTGGCTTTCTTTGGGTGGAACCCCAGGGGATCCCCGCTTCCTCTGACATGCCATTTGAAACATGGCTTCGTTGTGTCCTGGCAGGTGGGGCGATCTTGGAGGCTTCCTCACTGCCTGCGGACGCATGCAGGTACAGTCTGCTGACGGCGGGGGGGCTCTCCTTTGGGGGGCAGTAACAGGAGATTGGTGGGAGACTGAAATACAATAAATATGGTATCTGGGCCTGTATATCCGTCGGCACCCCCCCCCCCCCCCCCATGGGTACAGTAAGCGTGTGTGTGTCAAAGGCCTGTGGGAGTGTTGGTGGGTCGGTGGGGGGGCTGTTTGCATAGTGTGCAGTAGTTGTGTTTGTCTAGGGCTTGTTGTACGTTAACTTGGCCCAGTTTGGCACTGATAGCTCCCTCTACTGTCCCGGGACAGACGGGTGTTCTCCGGACCAACTGCGTGGACTGCCTGGACCGGACCAACACAGCCCAGTTCATGGTGGGGAAGTGTGCCTTGGCCTACCAGCTGTACGCTCTGGGCATGGTGGACAAACCCAGGCTGCAGTTTGACACAGACTGCGTCAGGTAGTGACCCGCAGGGGGCAGGGTGGTGGAGTGGGAGGTTCTGTTCTTTTTGGGTGACCCGGTTTCAGTGCACAGCACTGTCACCTTAATGGTAGTAGTAGTGGTACTTTATTGATCCTGAAGGAAATTCCAAAAGTTACTGCAGCACACATAAAAAATGATATCACTGTACAAAAGACACAAGGCCCAATTCTGTATTGCACAATTGCAGTGTGCAAAATAAAGTGTGCAACATTTAAATACAATACTCTTCTAGAGGGCTGGTGACTGAGTGAAGCGACGGGTTTGGGGGGGGGGCACTTATGGCCGCTGGGAGAAAAGTCCTTAGAAATGTGCTTCTCTGTTTGACCAGGACGTGATGCAGGCGGTATCCAGTATGGACCAAATCTTCTTGAGTGTTCTGTTTTGAATGGTGATTTCAAAGGAATCCAGGTGGATTCCCGGAACAGAGGCAGCCTTCTTAATCAGTAAATTGAGTTTGTTTGAGTCCCTTTTTGTAGCACGGTTACACCCCCTGCGTTGGAGGCCGGAGTTTCTGCCCTGCTCTGTTTGTGCGGAGTTTGTATAGAGCATATTAGCAATTAGCCTAATTAATGTCTGTACACTGCCCGTTGTGTGTGTGTGAATGTATGCATTACATGGCCTGCAATAGGCTGGCATTCCATCCAGTGTCCCCCAGCCTCTTACCCTGGGCTGTCTGGAATGGGATCCAGGCCCTGCCATGATTCTGCTCAGAATATGGAGTAAGATAATGGATGGATGGATATTGGCAGATACAGACCTTTTCCTGACCTGTCTGGTGTAGTAATGACTGAGGTACAATTCTGTCATTGATGAATTTTGGTAGCATCTATCATCTTGAAGCACAGCTGAGGTGGTATGTGGCTCAGCCTGTGATCAGAAGGTCGCCGAATCCCGGGGCCAGCAAACTGACGCGGCAGTTGGGCCCTTGACGACGCCCTTAACCCCCAGCTCCAGGGGCCCCGCACACTGTGACCCCCAAGCTTGCTTGGCGCGTCTCGTGGAGTGGAAGACGGGGTAGATGAAAAGAGAACTTCCCCGCGAGGATCAATAGAGTATCACTGTTCTCTTCTGTGGGTGGGTCGTGTGTAGAAAAAGGCGTGGCAAGCCGTACCATGACACCAGCTGGTGACTGAGCCTGGTGTTGTATAACCCCTCCCTGCCCCAGGCTCTTTGAAGAGCTCTATGAAGACCACGGGGACACGCTGTCACTGCAGTACGGCGGCTCGCAGCTGGTCCACCGGGTCAAGACCTACCGGAAGATCGCCCCCTGGACCCAGCATTCCAAGGACATCATGCAGACCCTGTCCCGTTACTACAGCAATGCCTTCTCAGGTGACACCTGCCGTGTCGTACGTTACGCACGAGGAAATGCATGAAACCAGGACTCCTCTAAGCAACAGATGCTTTGCATTATGGGAAAAAAAAAATCAACAATGCCAGCATTCGCTTTTCACCTGTCCCCCGCGGATTAAAGACCAACGCAATCAGTAATCGAGCGAACATCGCTCTCCTGATTACAGTGTTAAATAAAACATTAAAAACAAATAAATAAGCGATAATGAGATCCACGGTGGGTTTTCTTATTACATTCCCGGCCCTGGAAATCGAAGCCCACTCTGTGTTACGACAGAGCTCTGAATCGGAGCTTCATTAACTCCGTTTATGGGGAGTCTGAAAAAGATGCATACATACGTTCTGCCGGGCCTGTGGATTACACAGTGGGCTCCGTTACGAGACGGCCGAGGACTGACATTTAATGCTGGCGGCCCGCTGTGTGATATTTCCTGAGTATGAGAGGATGTTCCCAGTTCCTGTTTATGAGATGCAGAGCCGCGCTCCCGCTGCTGTAAAACCTTCACGCTGCTTGGGTGTTATGGGTAGATCGTGTCCCTGTTTGCCATCGAAGCACGGCAGCGTTACCGCGGTTTCCGCATCCTGCTCGCTGGCCCAGGATTGGCTGAGGCCGCCCTTGCAGTTTTAAAGTGCGTGTGTGTGTGTGTGTGTACGTATGTATGTGTGTGGATTATGTTTATATTATATTGTGCAAACCAAATAATAAAATCCTGTTATTTTGACGTCGTGGGGGCCTATTTTTCAGGTCCCCACAAAGATCTGAGAATGCAATCAAAAAACAGAAGTCTCGTATTTTGTTTGGTTACTTGTGGTTAAGGTTAGGGCTGGGTAGGGGTTAAGGTTGTCATATTGGGATTAGAGTTTTCCCCATAGAAATGAATGAAGAGTCCCCACAGAGATATAATTACCAACCTATGTATATGTGTGTATGTGTGTGTGTGTGTGTGTGTGTGTTCCCCTAGCTGATTAAGTAGGAAAGGGGATTTATCTCTTTTAGCTGTCTCCTGGTGTAGCTGGCTGTGGTTGTAGCTGTCTCCGGGTGTAGCTGGCTGTGGTTGTAGCTGTCTCCGTGTGTAGCTGGCTGTGGTTGTAGCTGTCTCCGTGTGTAGCTGGCTGTGGTTGTAGCTGGCTCCGTGTGTAGCTGGCTGTGGTTGTAGCTGTCTCCGGGTGTAGCTGGCTGTGGTTGTTACCCCCCACCCCCCGCATGCAACCTCCCGCGTGTCTGTGACCAAAGCCCCGTCAGAACCCTGGCCAAATCAAGAGGGACAATCAGACCTAGACCTGAGCAGACATCTCCCAGCCCTCCTCTGAAATGGAGGCGGTGTGAGGTGGGGCAGCATGGGGGGGGGGGGGGTGCCAGAGCATTACCGCCCAGACAGGCCAGCATCTCCTGTCACTGTGCCCTCTGACAAGATGCCTTTCTTTGTCATGGAGGTGGTTATGTTTCTAATGCCTGGTAATTTATCTGATCGTGAGACTGGCGCCTTTCACTCCCCTCATCCGTCCCTCCATCCCTCCCTTCCTCCCTCTAGGATGATTTGATAATGTCTGACCTGATTCTGCATGTATTACCTTCTAATTCATTTCTTTAGAAAAGCATGACTCTTCCTGGTTCTGTTTTTTCTTGCAGTTATTCCATTGTGGGGACCAGATTTCCCCACAATGTGATAAAAACCTGTTATTTTGACCTTTACAAAAAACGAGAAAAATCTGTGAACACAATATTTTGTTTGGTTACTTATGGTTAAGGTCGTCATAGTTGGGATTAGGGTTTTTCCAGTAGAGATGAATGAGGTGGACTCACAGTGACACCGTGTCTCGCTCTGACCTATCTACTCAGCTCAGAATAGGTGTGGTTGTGCTGTTTTCCTTTGGAAGGTGCTGGAGGGGTGCATTTTGACACGCTAAGCCCCCAAACCCAGTACTGAGACCATACTGATATCAGCTTCCCGATAACTGAGGGCATTACTGGGGAGAAATGTAACCCCCCTCATTTACCCAGTGGTCATATACAGTACAGTTCATAAAAATCTGTTCTGTAGCTGTTCAGAGACAACCCACACAATCATTTATTTTTCCACAAAATCTGCACATCTCTGAGGACTGGAAACATTGTGATGGGCTTCGAGGAACGTTCCTCCAGTGAGAATCTTTAAAAAAAAAAGCCTGAGATTAAAGTCGCTCTTGATGATTGATGATTGATGATGGTTTAGGAACTTTGATCCGATGCAATTTTCCTAGATTACAGCCCTTCCATTCATGTGGGGTGGATCAGTCCATTTGCTTTTCTGAAAATTATGACCACGAGTCCGACCCCGTAACCAGAACAGGTGAAATCTGAGTCTGTCTGTTCACCCAATCCGGCGGGCCCTCTCTGGGTCTTGCTCCGCCTCTTCCTGCAGACGCCGACAGGCAGGACGCCATCAACCTGTTCCTGCAGGTCTTCCAGCCGTCCGAGTCCTGTCCGCACCTCTGGGAGCTGCCAACCGACTTCTACCTGCACCAGAAGAACACCATGCTGCTTCCGCACGAGCGCAGAAGGTAGCGAGGCCACCCCCTTCCTCTCAGTCTATTCGTTTTATAACTTCATTCATCGGTTTACAAAAAGTATATATCACATTGGAAACAACCAGAAATTTTTAGTAAAACATTCATTTCTAGGTACTAGTAAATTTAAACCCTGAAAGAGCTATTCTGAATTAAAAAACTCATTGGGTGCTTTTTAATTAGGAACAGCTTTGCCATAACATAAAACACCAAATATTGGTGCTTAGTGTCCCTTTGGGAGTCAATGACTACAATTGCAATTAATAGCAAAATGGCAAGAACAGAAATGAATGAGACGGTGAAAAAAATTATGACGGTTAATAAAAAGAAAATGAAGATATGTGTAGAGAGGTGAAACATTGCTTGCGAGGGGACTTCTGTTATGAAACCGATAAATCTGCAACGTTTTGTACAGAATTAAGGACGCTGCTGTGAGCACTGTGGGTACCGATGTCGGAGTTAAGCGCTTAAATCAGTTTCACTGTGGCTTCAAATTTTTTTGTGAACAATTCCTGGCATTTTTGCTGTCCTCTTTTTTTTCTCCCTAAACACCCCCACCCCTACTACCATCCACACATATTGCCACACCACCCTGAAACAGACTCATACTTTGATTTTATTATTATTATTTTTTAATATCAGGCCAGTCCTTGTTCTCACACTACGGTGCCGCAGCGCCAGGTTCCATCGCCCTCTAGAGGTGGCAGCCTGTAATGACCCAGCATGGTGGTACCCACACACAGTTCAGGGGGTCCGTGACTGGGCTGTGTAGTCATCCCCCGGCCCTCCTATGCTGTTATGCTCAGCCCCACCTCTTAAAACATGTTCCTTCCTCATTATTTACAATGTTTACTGCCCCCCCCCCCCACACACACACATACAACATCTGCAAATCAGTTAATGGAGAGGTGTGGCAGGTCGGTTCTGCGCTTTAAAGGTCTCCGTCAGTCACTTGCGTAATGGGCTTAGGGCTAATCAAGCAAATTGCTTGAAACTACTATTGAATGATGATGAAGGCATCACCATTATGATAATTAATAAATAAATAAATAAATAAGAATTGGGCTGCAGGTTCAATCGAACAATTTTCCTGACACCGGATTTGCTCCCCCGGTATTACTGTCTGAAGGGTGACAAAAGACAGACTAACGTCACAGCTCAGGGAATAAGAAAATCAAAGACCAGGGGCCGCCCACCTCTGTCACCCACCACCCTCTACCTCAACCCCGTCATCTGCTCTGAGATGAAATTACAGTTACTTGCCGACCAGTTCATATGACTTCCCGATGTCTCTCTGTGTCTCCCCACCTGTATGTTTATATGTATTTCAACCCCCAAAATGAGCTAAATATGTTACGGCTAATCACTGAAGAACCAAGAATGCTCATTCAGTTCTTTGTAGGTATTTTTTTTAACAATGTTTTACAAGCAGATTGCAGGTTATACTAATCATATAATGAAGTCTCCCTTATGTCCTTTCACATCGGCGTGTGGTAAACGGGTGATTCTGCACATCTGCATATTTCAATTACATCCTTTCTTCCTGGGCCCTGTGACGGCTAAACACCTGCTTTTGCCGTCGCTCGCTGTCCAGTGCATGACACTAAACGTGAGAGCAAACGTGACTGCCCCCCCCCCCCGTCGCAAATTAGTAGCTGACCCGCTGTGTCCCCCATCCTGAATGCGCCTTTGGTTTGCAGTGATACGTCACAATCTGCTGCTGTCTCCCCAGCTACACATTTTGGTGGTCGGAGGATTTGCTGAAGTACCTGCCGCTACCCTACGATGAAGGTATTCGTCATTATGCGTCATTTTTGTGACAATACCATTTGCTCACCGTTCGGTATGTATCGCCGTTTTGGGGTCACGGTATATTACACCGGCCGACATTTAAAAATCTTTTGTTAGGTGATTTAACAAAAAAAATTGCATGTTCTACAGTTTTTCATGTAGTTTCAGAATATGGGTTCCAATTTGCCGCCACACGTCCGTTTTTGTCACAATTTACAATTAAAGTTCAGCATAAATTACAGCAAATGTTACATTAAGGAAACAGTTCTTCATGTCTTTGCGGGTCACTTAGCACTGCGAAACTGTTTCTGGTATGATTTTCTTTTGTATGAAGCATCAGGATTTTGTCTGTACAAACTCCAACAATAGTTTACATTCCAACGTCCTTGGTCTCTTTGCTCCATTTCACTAATATCTTGGTGAAATCTCTCACCTTGCTCCTCACTATACTCACCCAAACTTTCAGGAAAGTAATGAAGGTGAGAGTCTAGGAAATGCATCTTCACACTCATTCTACATCCAAGATCTTGAAAACGACATATCATATCATATCCTTGACGTGAACCTCATAGTCAGATGACATTTTGGCTGCAAATAAACTGTCCTTCAGCAACCTTCTTACCTGTGGTCCGTCTTCCGGTACTGAGTGACGGTACCGGAAAGTGGACCACAGTTCTGCATACAAAGGTTGGCGTCAGTGGAACCGCAGCAGCATACCTGAAAATTTACATAATTGCAAGCTGCCTGTAAACCCTGCTGACTAGTTTGTACAAAAATTTAGTCTATGACAGGTTGCTGGTGATTTTATATGACTGTTATCAAAATGACATTATTAGGTATAGAATGCATTGTATATGGAAAAAAAGTTAAAATCACAGAAAAACCAGACATACTGGAGCAAAACTCAATATCCTGAAAATGTTTGTTTATGAAGGTTGTTTGAAAAATGTCATTTGATTTTATTCACCAAATTTGATGTTGGCTAGTGTTATCGAAATGCTCGGTACGCAATCTGCTGTTGCATAATGACATTTAAATTCTAGTCCTCGGAAATAAGATGACCCCAGTTTTTTGGATGTATTTTTTTGTGGTAAAATATATATTCGCACCAGTACCTATAGGAAAATGTCAGGTATATCCTAATACCGGGGTTCACGTGTACGTATCGAATCATCTGGGGCATACAGAATGGTTCAGTAATATACCATTTTGTTACATGATAAAGTAAACATGATGTAACCAAGGTAAATATAGTTATTTGGAAAATATAAATAGTTCACTGTTTAATTAAAGGGTGATATGTTTTTTTTCTTAAATATTAGAATACAGAATCCTTACCGTTACCACGACCTGAAAACCGCGATACATACTGAACTATGGACAAACTGTATCGTCACACCCCTAGGGATGATTGCTAGGGTTTCCTTAATGTTATTGTCAAATTTAAATAATGAAATTATTTTTTTGATGCCTCAGGAATGGGAGTGGAGTTTCAGGGGAACATGTGTAGATTTGTGGGGGGGTTGGGGTGATAGAACGTTCTGGAGTCTGTGTGGGGTGGGGGGGGCGGGGGATCTCCTTACGGCTCCGGCATTCGCGCAGACGTCATGTGACCTGTGTCCGTGCAGCTCCCTGCGAGGAGAACAAGCGGCGGGTGAGAGGTCGACGGCTGAACCACTACGACGAGAGCATCGACATCTACAGCGAGTTCTTCCGGCCTTATGAGCTCTCCTGCTTCGATGACAGCTACTGTGTGGCTATGACCAACTCTGCCAGGTGTGGCCCCTCGGTCGCGGGGCCTCCGGGGCCCGACTCGCCGGCTCTAATGTGATGGGCACCAGGGCTTCCTGAATAAGATATGCAGCACTGTTTAGAAATGTCTAAAGCAGTTTATCTGGGCAGTAAATGTGTATTTGCTCAGAAAAAAAAACTATTTAACATTAAAATATATGCAAATGAACAGTAACACAATAAAAACTAACAAGAGATTCTTCTCTTTTCCAAAAAGTCACTCATGTCTTGCTGGATGGCGAGATGAACACCACTTCAGTTCCCAAACCTCTCCTCAGAGTCACTCCAGTCATTTCATGCGTTTCTTAAATTTCACTGCCAGCTAAGTTAATAGATGAGTTAAATAATCTGATGAAGTTTACATGAAGAAAACATGGTGAACAACAAATACATGGGTGAGCTGGATGATTGCAGCAAATACTGGGTTGACTTTAGCAGAGATTTTGAAATGGCTAAGCTGACAAGCTTTGGCAGGCATAATATCATAGTTTTACACCAACATGAAGATCATTTAAACATCATTTTCTTTGGCAATCTAATACTTTATGTCAGAATGATTCATTATTTAGCCGTGCTGCTGTGTCCTCCTCTCCATGGCCGTGCCTTCAGCTCTCTGTCCTCTTAGCTGGTATCTCCCATCATGCCGTGCTGCTGTGACCTGCTCTCCATGGCCGTGCCTTCAGCTCTCTGTCCTCTTAGCTGGTATCTCCCATCATGCCGTGCTGCTGTGACCTCCTCTCAATGGCCGTGCCTTCAGCTCTCTGTCCTCTTAGCTGGTATCTCCCATCATGCCGTGCTGCTGTGACCTGCTCTCAATGGCCGTGCCTTCAGCTCTCTGTCCTCTTAGCTGGTATCTCCCATCATGCCGTGCTGCTGTGACCTCCTCTCAATGGCCGTGCCTTCAGCTCTCTGTCCTCTTAGCTGGTATCTCCCATCATGCCGTGCTGCTGTGTCCTGCTCTCCATGGCTGTGCCTTCAGCTCTCTGTCCTCTTAGCTGGTATCTCCTATCATGCCGTGCTGCTGTGTCCTCCTCTCCATAGCCGTGCCTTTAACCCTCTGATAAACCTTGTCAGCTTTTAGTCACTCACAGGTGCCTCATGGTGGCAGTGAAGGATACTGGCCAATCACCTGGATAGAATGTGAGCCTATTCCAAAGTCCCAATGTGGGCACTGAGGCTTTGGAAAGGTTGCTGTCGGCCCGCGCTGGCACCTGCCTCGGTGGCTGGTGATGTCACCCTCCCGACCTTCAAACCCCGCCCCCTCCCAGTTCAGCCCGGGCTGAACCTGTTCGTAGACCATCTGCAGGTCCCTTGCAGGCTGAGCTGCATGGGCCTTCATTAGATTTACATGAGCTGCTGGTGTCCGAGCCCCTTCTCCTGTGCGAAGCAGGAACAGCAGGAAGTGTAAGCAGAAGACAGTCTACAGTGGGCTGCGCATAGACAGTGTATATAGACACCCGTGAATAGACACCCACTCACACTCAACCAGTCAGTACCTGTTGACAAAGAAAGTACAAATCTAGACCAAGGATTTATTTCAACCAACCAGTTGAATATAAAGAGTCACAGAGTACTCAACTGGTTGGTTGAAACAAAATCTTGGTCTGGATTTTTGTATTTTCTGGACCTGAACTTTCCACCTCTGTTTGTAATGTCTTACTTTTGTGAGTATCTTCCCCAACACTGTTTCACAGTCATCTTCACAGTCATCTTCACAGTCATCTTTACAGTCATCTTTACAGTCATCTTCACAGTCATCTTCACAGTCATATTCACAGTCATCTTCACAATCATCTTCACAGTCATCTTCACAGTCATCTTCACAGTCATATTCACAGTCATCTTCACAGTCATCTTCACAGTCATCTTCACAGTCATCTTCACAGCCATCTTTACAGTCATCTTCACAGTCATCTTCACTGTCATCTTCACTGTCATCTTCACAGTCATCTTTTGAATGCAGCCTTTTCACCCCCTGAGCTTTTTGCTGCAGCACAGCTTGTCTCCAAGGCTTTTCCTTAAATTTTTGTGCTTTTTTGTGTCGTCTCGCAGGGAGTTCATGCCGAAGACTGTGGGGGTCGACCCGAGCCCCTTCACCGTCCGCAAGCCTGAGGAGACGGGGAAATCCGTGCTGGGGTGAGGCTCCGGCACCCGGTTAGACATGTGATCTGTCTCTCACAGTCTTTTACAGCCTCCTGCGTTCCCATTAACACGCTGGAGGCCAGTCCTGGAAACGCCTATGCATAGGTCACCTTTCGCCTCAGTCACAGTGGCTCCGCGGGTTGGACTGTTACCTCATACCCGCAGGGTTGTGAGTTTGAGTCTCACCTGTGTGGAGTTTGCATGTTTTCCCAGTGTGGCACAAGCTTCCTCTGGGTACCCAGGTTACCATCTGCGGTCCAACGATATGCAGTTAGATTAATTGGAATCTCTAAATTGCTAGTAGAATATGATTGGTTGCATGTGTCCTGTGATGTACTGGCATCCCGTCCACGGTGCCCCCCAGCCTTGTGCCGTGTTCTGCCTGGGACTGGCTCCAGACCACACCTCCCATGACCCTAAACAGGATAAGGGCTTAGAAGACTGACAAATGGATGTTCTTTTCAACATGTGTCCAAGTTTTGCTACGCCTCAAAAAAACCCAACCTTCATTTTAAAATCTGTTTTGATTAAGTCTTTTATGACTTCGTTTTGGTCCTGGATCTTAATGGCATCGAAAATGGGCCTTCTGAAATCCTTGCCAGCAAACCTTAATTGTTCTTTTGAGGTTCCAGTGCCATGTTAATTTCTGTGGATTTTAACACCGTGCGTAAGAAGTACTTTGGGGCCCGATTCATAAGAATAATGGTGTTATCTCAGCCCCTTAAGTGGAGCTGCTTCCTGCGTGATGGAGATGAGGCCACTATCATGCCACTATCATGCCACTATCATGCCACTATCATGCTGCGTCGTGGCACCGGCCACTTTCCGGCTGCCTCTCGCTGTTGGAGTATTTACCCTCGGCTCACATGAGCCGTGTTGCCTCGGGGACGCTTGACATATGTGAGAGCCGTCACACCAAGGGTAGCGGAGCGTCTGTTTGACAGGCGTGTTCCTGACACGCATGCCTGTGTGTAATTAGCATCGTCAGTAAGTGTTTGGCCAGTATGGGGTGACTTTCCCTGCATGTTGCCATATGACAAGCAGTGCGTAAAGATCCCCGTTGTATAGAATAAAACAGTGATACTGTTTTCCAATGAGGTTCTCGGGGTCACGCAGACAGTTTATATTTTTGCTCTCCCAGCTCTGAGGGAGCAAAATTGTGGACTGTGTGACAGGGATCTCGGAGGGAGCAAAAGACTGACTGGGGGTCCCCGAGGGCCGGATTGGGAAGCAGTGCTTCACATGATACACGGCGAATTTGACTTTCCGCCTTCCCCGTCTTGCTCTCCGTGAGACAGACTGGCGCATATGCAGGTGAGAGCAAGCTTGGGGCTTATAGCATTGGGTTAGCTGAGGCCGGGGCTCAAACTGGCGGCCTGATTGTCGGCACAGAGGCTTAGCCAGCTGAGCCACCCCCCCGCTAGGAGGTACTGGTGTTGGGGTAAGTTCACAGTCATAATTCTCAATCCTGAAGATAACCTGGTGCTGTAAGAATCGCATCCACAGGAGACCTACCCCTCTAGCAATAATGCACATATTATTAAACTTCTCTGCCATTCCGCCAGTAACATGTCACCATGAACGCTTTTCAAATATTTATCACAAATACATTTGATACGTGCCTTATAATATTAATCTTGGTGTGTATGTTTTTACTAGATATGTTTGTCAAGATATTTATTTGCTTGTTTGTTAATCTGCAACATTATTATATATTTTATATTATATATTTATTATACACATTAATTATATATGAAATATATATACATAGATGCTGACATGGCATTAAGTATTGAAGTATCTCCCTACTTCCAGTGGATAACTTGAGGGTGCAGCCCCCCCCCCCCCCCAAAAAAAATGGAAGGGGGTGAACCGTCTTGTTCAAACCCCCACATAAATAGGCTTTAGCGTTCGGTCATGCTTAGCCCTTCCCCTCTAACTCTGTACACCTGCCCCCCCCCCCCCCCCCCCCCCACCACTATTCCCACCAGCAGCAAGAGCAGCAGGGAGGAGGCGATGCTCCAGCGCAAGACTGCCGCCAGCGCTCCACCCCCCCACAGCGAGGAGGTGGTGTCCAGCAGCTCCGAGGATGACTCCGAAGAAGAGCGGGAGGACGAGGGCGCGGCCTCGCAGCGCTCCACTCCCATCAAGCTGGCCGAGGTCATGGAGAGCGCGCGCGTGCAGGAGGTGCGCACCCCCCCATGCCGCTCCCCCGTCACTTAGCTCAGCGTTAATTAGTGCCGTTGATGATACGTTTATCTGAAGGGACGTGATCCGTGGCTTCTTCTTTCTTTCTTGAGCCCTTAACATGCTCACCCCCCCCCCCGTCAGCTCATGTTTGCTTTCAGGATGCCATCCCATCTGCCTGCCCCCCGCCCCCCCCCATCAGACACTTGCCACATTAAGTGGGTTTAAGGGAATCCCAGCGAATCCGAGGGAATCAGGGAACTCTGAGGATTTCCGGGCAGGATACGGTGAAGAGGTTTGATATTCCTGTCTCCCTTTAAAGGGTCTGTTTCACACGCTCTGCTACCCCAGGCACACAAGCATGTTTTTCTTTGCAAAGACTTTCAAAAATCAATGCAAAAGGCAGGTCTCAGTGCTGTCGTGCTGCAGATGGAGTCCATGCTGAGGTAGGCAGTCAGTTTCTTGGCTTGTTAGCTTAGTGTCATGAATGCAGATCAAAGTCAGGCATCTCACATGTTGCTTTGGGCTTTCATTGGCACTTAATAATGCTCATTATCCCATCATAAAGAGCTCTGAGGTGGGAGCTGTCCTCCCTGTCATGCTTTGGTCCTTGCCTCCGTGCGGAGAGTAAGCCTGGTGCCTGCCTGCGAAAAAACCTGGACGTTCCCATCTGAAGATGATTCATATGTTCAGATCGTCATTTAATAGCAAAGTGAGTTTTTCCATAGCGGGGGGTGGTGTGCAGCCCAGTAGGATATGGATCCGTGGCTGTGTCCATAAGGTTGTGGGTTTTGAATCACATGGCTGGCGTAGTAAGCAAATCACTTTTGGGCCTGTGAGCGCGACCACAGGGGTGCAGGATGCTCGTGCTTTACTCTGTCGTTATGGACAATAGTGACTGCTAGGTACATGAACTCCATAGAACACGCCAGCATGCCGAACAAGCTTTCTGTGTCTGAAGCTGCAGTCACTGGTGAAACTTTAGTTCTGCCTCTTTTTTAATGGTCACCAAAAACTGCGTCCTCCTCTGTACCTCCTTGCTCTTTAAATCTTACCTTAGATCTTGACTGCTAAACTGGGTCCCTTCAGAAAAACATCAAATGCAAAAGTGTCATTCTTAAAAAATAATAGTCACTTTGGATACAGGTCTTTGGTAAGCTGGTTCATGATGTGTATTTTGTGTGCGTCGTTGAAAGCCATCTGTGCACCTGTGAGGAAAACATGGCGACATTTCCCAAGAGGTTGGTAGCGAACAATAATCACAAAGGACTCTGAGCCACCCCTGCTGGCCGCTCTTCTGTTATGGAAATACTTTAAAGTATCCTTGTCTCTCTATGACTCATGAAGGTCTCCAAAAGTTGCTATGGCAACAAGTGTGTGAAAGACAGGCAGCATTTTCCACAAAGAGATCCTCCCTGAAGGAGAGCCCAGCGTACACACAGCACACCCCAAGAAGATGCCTTCGGTCGCAAACGTATCTCTCACTCTGGGGGGGTCACGATCCTCTTCCAATTTCGAGTGATGTTTCTGTGTGCTCGCCGTTAGGAATATTCAGACTTAGATCCTGTTCAAACATCAGTATGAAACCTGAACCTGAGTACAATCCATGCCTGATGGTACACTGTCAGAAAAAAAGTACCAGTTTGTACCTCTGGGGTTATAGTTACTTGTCACTGAGGCTGTATCCTCAAGGGTCTGCCCATTGTACCCTAGCTGTAGGTAAATGTACCTTTTAAGGTACATAAAAGGACTCTCTGGAACATTTTCATACCATTGGGGGTACATTAATGCTCTTTGTGCCTTGGGTACAAAACTATACCAGAGCTTGTTTTCTGACAGTGTAAAGGCAGTAGTAGTTAACAAGTCATTGTGATTTCTGATTTCTAATCAGGATCGACAATCGGGAACATGGGAATGTTTAGTCTTGTACACCGTGTTTTGAGGCATGTGTTATTCCTAATGACGATTTTCAGCTGAGTGATCAAAGTGAATTCATAATTCATAATGATAAAAGTTAATTTATTTGGAGACAAAATGTTACATTAGTCGGTCGCAAACAGAAATAAACAAACAAACACAGCACATAGCACACTGTACATACCACACAGCACACTGTACATAGAACATAGCACTCTGTACATACCACACAGCACACTGTACATAGAACATAGCACTCTGTACATAGAACATAGCACACTGTACATACCACACAGCACACTGTACATAGAACATAGCACTCTGTACATACCACACAGCACACTGTACATACCACACAGCACACTGTACATACCACACAGCACACTGTACATAGAACATAGCACTCTGTACATACCACACAGCACACTGTACATACCACACAGCACACTGTACATAGAACATAGCACTCTGTACATAGCACACAGCACACTGTACATAGAACATAGCACTCTGTACATACCACACAGCACACTGTACATAGAACATAGCACTCTGTACATACCACACAGCACACTGTACATAGAACATAGCACTCTGTACATAGCACATTGTACATACCACACAGCACTCTGGTCATACCACACAGCACACTGTACTGTACATAGCACACAGCACACTGTACATAGCACACAGCACACTGTACATAGCACACAGCACACTGTACATAGAACATAGCACTCCGTACATACCACACAGCACACTGTACATAGAACATAGCACTCTGTACATACCACACAGCACACTGTACATAGAACATAGCACTCTGTACATAGCACATTGTACATACCACACAGCACTCTGGTCATACCACACAGCACACTGTACATACCACACAGCACACTGTACATAGCACATTGTACATACCACACAGCACTCTGGTCATACCACACAGCACACTGTACATACCACACAGCACACTGTACATAGCACATTGTACATACCACACAGCACACTGTACATAGAACATAGCACTCTGTACATACCACACAGCACACTGTACATAGAACATAGCACACTGTTCCTAGCACACAGCACATGCCACATAGCGCACTGTACATAGAACATAGCACTCTGTACATACCACACAGCACACTGTACATAGAACATAGCACTCTGTACATAGCACATTGTACATACCACACAGCACTTTGTACATACCACACAGCACACTGTACATACCACACAGCACACTGTACATACCACACAGCACACTGTACATAGAACATAGCACTCTGTACATACCACACAGCACACTGTACATAGAACATAGCACTCTGTACATAGCACATTGTACATACCACACAGCACACTGTACATAGAACATAGCACTCTGTACATAGAACATAGCACTCTGTACATACCACACAGCACACTGTACATAGAACATAGCACTCTGTACATAGCACATTGTACATACCACACAGCACTCTGTACATACCACACAGCACACTGTACATACCACACAGCACACTGTACATAGAACATAGCACTCTGTACATAGCACATTGTACATACCACACAGCACACTGTACATACCACACAGCACACTGTACATAGAACATAGCACTCTGTACATACCACACAGCACTCTGTACATACCACACAGCACACTGTACATAGAACATAGCACTCTGTACATACCACACAGCACACTGTACATACCACACAGCACACTGTACATAGAACATAGCACACTGTTCCTAGCACACAGCACATGCCACATAGCACACACCACATGCCACATAGCGCACTGTACTGTACATAGCACACTGTACATAGAACATAGCACTCTGTACATACCACACAGCACACTGTACATAGAACATAGCACTCTGTACATAGCACATTGTACATACCACACAGCACTCTGGTCATACCACACAGCACACTGTACATACCACACAGCACACTGTACATAGCACATTGTACATACCACACAGCACACTGTACATAGAACATAGCACTCTGTACATAGCACATTGTACATACCACACAGCACTCTGGTCATACCACACAGCACACTGTACATACCACACAGCACACTGTACATAGCACTCTGTACATACCACACAGCACACTGTACATACCACACAGCACACTGTACATAGAACATAGCACACTGTTCCTAGCACACAGCACATGCCACATAGCGCACTGTACATAGAACATAGCACTCTGTACATACCACACAGCACACTGTACATAGAACATAGCACTCTGTACATAGCACATTGTACATACCACACAGCACACTGTACATACCACACAGCACACTGTACATAGCACACTGTACATACCACACAGCACACTGTACATACCACACAGCACACTGTACATAGAACATAGCACTCTGTACATACCACACAGCACACTGTACATAGAACATAGCACTCTGTACATAGCACATTGTACATACCACACAGCACACTGTACATAGAACATAGCACTCTGTACATAGAACATAGCACTCTGTACATACCACACAGCACACTGTACATAGAACATAGCACTCTGTACATAGCACATTGTACATACCACACAGCACTCTGTACATACCACACAGCACACTGTACATACCACACAGCACACTGTACATAGAACATAGCACTCTGTACATAGCACATTGTACATACCACACAGCACACTGTACATACCACACAGCACACTGTACATAGAACATAGCACTCTGTACATACCACACAGCACACTGTACATAGAACATAGCACTCTGTACATGCCACACAGCACACTGTACATAGAACATAGCACTCTGTACATAGCACATTGTACATACCACACAGCACACTGTACATACCACACAGCACACTGTACATAGCACACAGCACACTGTACATAGCACATTGTACATACCACACAGCACACTGTACATAGAACATAGCACATTGTACATACCACACAGAACTCTGCATATACCACATAGCACTCTGCACATAGCACACTGTACATAGCACACTGTTCATAGCACACAGCACATGCCACATAACGCACTGTACATAGCACACAGCACATACCACATGGCACACTGTATATAGCACACTGTATATAGCACACTGTATATAGCACACTGTACATAGTACACTGTACATAGCACACTGATATTCAATTCAAGATTACAGTTTTGAAAAATGGTGCCACTTGATGCTAAAGGGTTTCTGGAAGATTCCCCATTCATTTGACAGAAATCGTTGGCAGTTAATTTGTGTCTTATTTTGTCTACATACTTCTTCTGTCCTCTTTGGCTGTTGACCACAGAGTACTTGATTGTATGGTGATGACATTTTAAATCTGGTTTTACATTATTTTTTTTTTTATCTCTTTAAGGTCCTTTTTGGCCCATTTTAATAGTAATAAAAATTTGCCTAATAATTCTCCACAGGCACATATCTATGGTTTCCCGTTTTACTCCAGACTAAGTACTCACACTAAGTACTCAGCGTGCTCTGTTTTTAAACAGTCCATTGTCAACTGGAGATTCATCTGGACAAAAAATATTGGTCTGAAGAGAAGATGTAATTCAAACACACACTTGCCTAATAATTTCGCACCCAGCGTATACCAGTGGTTCTCAGTCTTAGTCCTGGTGCCCCAAGGCAAAATGTTTTCATTCCAACCCTACCTTAATCAGGCTTATATGGTCCTTAATAGGCTAATAATGAATGTGGCAGGTTGAAAGCAGTGTGGGTTAGAATGAAAACAATCTGACTGGGGGTGGGGTGGGGGGGGGGAGGGGAACAACCAGGGACAGGATGGAGAATCAGTGGGATACTAGTAGCTCAAAAGAGGGAGAGACTCCGAGCACAATAGAGACCTTAAAAACATGCTTGGCAAAGACTTTACATGCTTAACAAAGATTTTACTGAAATTTATTGAAAGTAACTGTGGAGGAAAAGTGTTTTTGTGCGATGCGTGCTTACGATAAAATCGTTACCCAACCCTAATCCATGTCCCCAGATGCAAACTGCGCATTTTCTCATCGGGCTGTTTACAGAGAGAGAATTACCCCGCCGATTACCAGGAGCAGGCAGTGTAGTTATTTCCAGTTTCGGTCCCAGCAGGGCCCCCGCTCGGGCATCCAATCCAGGAGGCGCTATAGCAATCCTGCCCCCTCCCCATCGATATATTAAAATAGTAATTTCAGAGAAAGACCTAAATGCACTTAGAGGGGGTGGGTATTGAACGCGGGGCTGACTTTATGGGGCTGGCTGACACGAAGACCCCCATTAGCGGGGTTCTGTGGGCGGGACTCCCGCTGGCCAATGGGCTCGGGGCACGTTTGCTTATTAGCGGATGAGCAGTTACATTAGCTGCACCTGGGCTTTCAAACACTTCACTCGCAGCCTCGAGTCACTGTGCACCTAAATGGCAGTGAGAGAGAGGAGTGATAAGAGACTCCCTCCTATTTAATGTCTATACATATCCGCCGTTGGCTTTATTTGAACCGATGTGTCATTGCCCGCATATTACCGTTAGATTCTCAAACTATTAAAAGCCCAGTGTTTTTTTCCCCTTTTTTGTTTGGGTGGCATAGTCTTCTGCTTTTGGTTAAATTTTTTTCGGGGGTGTATCGCACGTGCACCGCCCTGCACGTGGGCCTTCGACTTGTTTTTATGGAGGGAGCTGATTAAACATTTAAAAGGCCCACCTTTGATCATGACCTGGCCTCCTGAGTAATTATACATGGACGCACATGTGCGTGGGTCCGTTTCAGTCCGGCAGGATTCGCCACAGCGACAGGCACCTTATTGCAGTCCCTTATCGTGGAGTCCGGCTGGGGGGGGGAGGGGGGGGCACCAAATCGCGTTCACCTTGGTTAGGTAACGCTTTTGTAGCACAATGTTAGCAGACAGCACCGAAAGAAAAGTGTTTCCATTCACATTGTAATGCTTAAAATTTCAGCCTGTCGAGTCCTGCAGAGGTGACGGTTTCGGGGGGGTAGTGTCCCTGGGAGTGCCCGCAGCGACCTTTAATGCTCATTTCAACACTCCTAGTGTTGTGTTATTTTTTAAAATGTATTAATAGCCAATTCTCATGCATCTACAATATATATGACCAATTTTGCTGCGGAATCTGAACTGTATGTGTATAATTACCATGGCAACACTGAAAGCCTTGCCAGTGCTAATTTTAAGTTTGAATAGGCCTATGGTGTGTCTGTCGAAAAATGCCAAAAGTCTTGTATTTTGTTTGGTTACTCATGGTTACGGTTAGGGCTGGGTAGGGGTTAAGGTTGCCATTGTTGGGATTAGGGTTTTGAAGAAATGAATGGACGGTCCCCACAAAGATATGAGTACAAACGTGTGTGTGTGGTGCGTGTGTGTGTGTTTGTGTGTGTGTGTGTGTGTGTGTATATACACACATCTGCATGGTCTTGCCAGGAGGCCGCTGGTTCGGCCCACAGCTGCCCATCTGCCATCGCCATGGCAGCCATAAGCAGCCACACCTGCTCCCCGCAGCACCACATCCATCCCGCTCTTCCCAAAGTGGCCATGACTGTAGTCATGGGGAAACCGAACACCGGGAGCCCGGCCTCAGTCACAGGCATATGCATGACTAATATTTTTAGAGCTTGCATTTATCAGTTTCGCCATGGCAACAGCAGTCTCGTGGCTGGGTTGGCCGGAGACCCGATTGGGGCGGGCAGGGGGTGTTTTTTTTTTACCAGCACGTGCTGCAAACTGTGGCTCAAATGGAATAAGGACTTATCAGCCTCAGACTCTTCAGGCAATTAAAATAATGACTGGGCCCCACAGCTGGTCCAAATACAGGCGCTAACCGTTAATCAGAATTGGTGTGACCAGGATGGCTCCTGCCTGCCTGCCTGTCTGTCTGCATGCCTGTATGTCTGTCTGTCTGTATGCCTGCATGTCTGCCTGCCTGCCTGCATGTCTGTCTGCCCGTATGTCTGTTTGCCTGTATGTCTTTCTGTCTGTCTTTATGTCTGTCTCTCTACCTGTATGTCTGTCTGTCTGTCTATATACAGTGGTACCTCGGTTCTCGAACTCACTAGAACTCGAATTTCTTGAAAGTCGAACAAACCAGTTTGACCTAGAACTCGATCTGAATATCAGAAGTCGAACCGTGAACACTGACCTAATATAAATTGTACGCGCCAGGAAATGAGTCATACTACAATGCAATTCTTACTTGAATGCCTTCTTCACAGACTGGACGATTAACCAAATAAAGCAGCACAACATTACAGTAACTAACAATAAATAAACCGCTAACCTTACGTGTACTATTAGAGCATTTATGTCATTTATTTAAACTTTATTTTACCAGGTAAATTACCTGAAAACCAGTTCTTACTGCTTTACGTGATATTCGGGAGAAATAGCAGATTACACATCGGAACTGCCTGGGATACAAACGTCATGCATGTAACTAAACTCTTCAGCCGATAAGGGCAAAAGTGTGTCGTCTTGGAGGCAGTTCTAGTTTGTGCAGCCGGGTGAGAGGTCGCAATGCATCTAACCGTAATGCATTGCGTCAGGATCAGAATGCGTTGCTTTAAGCCAGCGCTGTAAGCAAGTCGAATGCACCCAATGACCGGACTGGGGAAACAAACTGAAACGTGGACTTAATACAGAGCTAAATAAAATAAAAACATATTTAGGTGTAATTTTGGGGGGCCGGGAACCAATTAATTGGTTTTCCATTATTTCTTATGGGAAAAATTCAATCAGAACTCAAACTTTTTAGGATTCGACCTGGAGTCTGGAACGGATTAAGTTCGAGAACCGAGGTACCACTGTATGTCTGTCTGTCTCTGTCTGCCTGTATGTCTGTCTGTCTGCCTGTATGTCTGTCTGTCTGCCTGTATGTCTGTCTGTCTGCCTGTATGTCTGTCTGTCTGCCTGTATGTCTGCCTATGGACTGGACCACGTGTTGAAATCCACAGTGTTATCCGCGGTTGCAGATTTGCTATTGTCTTTACCAGTTCATGGGTTAAAATGAAGTTTTTGTATTGGTGCTAATGTGGAAAATAAGTGACAGAAGCCTCTGTTTGTCAGTGTCTGAGATGATGTTTACTGGTGACTGGTAGTCAGATTTACTCAGTGTTTTACTGATTACTGTGACTTTTTATCCATGACACAGACTGAACCTCTCTCCATGCGTGTAACATGTGTCTGTCACGTGTTTCCTGCAGGACGGTGTGCGGCTGGCGACCAGGGAGATCTACGGACTCTGCCTGTGTGAATCCCCAGGGGAGGACGACATCCAGATCTACCAGAAGTGAGTCCAGCTCCATCACTCTGCGGGGGTCTGGCAGGGGGTCTGGAAGAAGGGGCCATCCTTAAGGCTGGTTTGGCTGCTTGTGCTCCTCTTAATTTCTTCAGTGGCAGCATTTTAGAACAGCATTAACTCTCACCTTTTGACCGATTTTATGCTTTTATTCACCTGGGAACTGGAGCAGACAAAAGTTCAGGCCTGGCTGAAGTGCTATGACTGGAGCTCCAACCAGTTAACCCAGCAACATTACTGATCACCAATTCAGTTCCATAATCGCAATGCCATCTGCTGGCCGCAGTGAGCCACTGTAGAGTTTAAGTAGGGTGTTGAATTCCCTCGAGTGTCCTAATCAGTGCTGTTTACTCATAACTTGCCTTCTCAGTATGAGAGGAGATATCACCAGGTTCAGAGGAATTTATTATTGTGAACTGGAGTCATTTCCTCTTTGGGTTCATACCCTTCACTTCGGAATAGCTGAGTAGCACTGAAGCAGCTTGCCAGTATGGCGGCGTTTCAGCTTTGACCATACTGGGAAATCTCTAGGCGATGGTGCATCGCCATCTTGAAACCTCGTTCCACCGTGTAAGCGTGTCGGCGCTGGGTTTGTTACCCAGCAGGCTGGGTTTGATGGTGAGCTGAGGTACACACTCCAGCCTGTCACGTCTGCCGCGGCAACGCGGCCATGTGACTTATGCGGCGTACAGTGTTCAGCGGCCACTGTAAACGATCCCATGTGCCGCCTCATACAGGGACTTGGCTCCATTTTTCCCAGTCAGTGTGGAAACTTTGACTGGTCTGCCGCGACGTGGCCCCGTACACAACAGGGCTACAAGCCCCGTGAGTCGTGACAGTGACCTGTGATCACCTTCGAAATGATCCGCCAATGCAGCCCCTCTGCTGGTTTGCGCCAAATGGGATAGCCATCGTTCACACCCTGCATTGGCGAGTTCTGGCCGCCCAACACCCTCTCGAGGTTCCTGGTTTTTCCCTCCTCGGGTCACCCTGAGTAGATACTCACCATGGCTGACCACGCGCACCCCACAAAACTCGCCTATTCAGAGGTCCTTTGACCTAGTCGTCTGGCCATAATCATTTTGCCCTTGTGAAAGTCATTCAGATCTTTATTCCTGTCCATTTCTTCTGCATTAAACGTGTCAACTATGAGCATCAGATGTTACCATAACATAATATATCCCAGACCTTGACAGCCATTGTTTTTGCACGTCAGCGTTTTTCGCTTCATGTAGGGGTGATCATAATGTTTTGGCCCTTTGGCATATAATCCGCTGTCTTCCACCAAACAGACATCTGACACTATTATTTTCTTGATTTTAAAGACAGCCCCCTCCCACAAAAAATTATTTGAGCTAAATTTTGTCTTATTTTTTTATTAGTGTTCTTAAACAGTACTGGTCTCCACACAATACCTCTCCCCCCTTGCGTAGCGCCTTAAAGTGCAGTGTTATAAACGTTTTCCGGCGCTGTTTTACAGGATTATTACCCTGTCAGCTTTGAAGGGGTCGGGTCTTCGGTCATTTTCAGTTTGCCCTCTTTTGACCGGCTGGGTTATTCGGCTTTTTGACCTCTTCTGGAAAATCTGCCGTAAGTACTTCCTGTGAAAGATGGCGGGGGAAAAAATGGCTGTGTTATGTAACATTTGATTGGCCGCCCTAGCCGTGTTTCTCTGACTCGATTGACTCGTAAGCAGACGGCGTCTGGAACGCTCCAGCTCACTGTGCCGCACGTTCTTTCCGGCTCTGTGTCACGCTCAGTCTCCCACTGATGACAGAAGCAGCCTTTGACCGTAGCCTGACAAACACAAACGGCACCGGCGTCTTTGAATTACTGACACGTCGCTGCCTTTACCTTTAGTGATTAGTTCTGCCCATCTAAACAGCTAGCAGTCTCACCGCTTATGTAGCGCTAGGGTACAACAGGCGGACCCTCGTGATGCTTGAATTGTGTACCTCTGTGACACGAGTCTATGTTCATAACCAGTATGCTATCGTTGAGGTGCTTACTGCCTCTTTGCTCATTCGTTAAGCAAAATGGAGGGGGGGGGGGGGTGATTCAGACCCTCCTCTGTGGGTGCTTGGTAAATGATCGGACCCCAGATGTTGTGTCCCGGGACCGCCACAGGCCCGGACCGGCATCTCTCTCCGCCCCGCTCACCGAGGGCGAGCTAGCAGGCGAGTGAATGTGTCTCAAGGCCTTTCAGTGCAGCGGATCTAGCGATCTCCATGGTAACGGCGCCAGCTTCTCTTCCCGGCCCACACCAGGGCCACACATTGTCAGCTGTGATTACATTTTTAAATGAGTCTTTTGTTTATCTGGTTAACTGTGAGGGTAGGACTTTTGGGTAGGACTTTTGGGAAATTGCCGTTCAGTCGATTCTTAGAAAGGGATTTCTAATTAATGTTGCTCATTAATAATAATGGGTAACAATGAAATTTACATCTGATGGAATGCCCATTTTTGGTGGCCATTGTTAATAACATTTATTATGATGACGTGAAGTTCTTTGAAATGAGAAGGGATGATTAGGAAGCCCCAGGGTTTGGGCTCCTGTTTGTGGGAAGACGGAGGTTTCTGCCACATCTGCCCCGTATAAGGGGAAGATCGCGGCCAGCTGTCTAGAAGGGGTAGGGCTTTGGTCGTCTTCAGAGTTCAGAAATTCGAGAACCCTGCTTCCAGCCTTTGCCTTTTGCCTTCTAGCATCTGCTAGGTCTTCCTGAATATTCCGCCTGATAATAATGCAGTTTCATTAGCAAATTGCCATTTGTGTCTCTGTAGTGTTGTAAAAAAAATGTGTGGGGATTTTTTTTTTTTTGGACTTGCTCCTGATGCGGTGTCGGGGGGGGGGGGGGGTTCTTAGCTGCCATCTGCAGAGCTATTGTGTAGATGAGTGTTATTCACCCCGGCCCTCTGGGACCCCCAGACAGTCCGCGTTTTACCTGGAGCCGGGAGGGAGCAGAAATGTGGACTGTCTGGCAGGGATCTGTGAGGGAGCAAAAACATGGACTGTCCAGGGATGCCTGAGGGGACCGGAGTGAGGAGCACTGGTGTAGATACAGAGCCCACATCTCACAGAAGCATCTCGTTTCCCGGATAACCATCGCTAGTCTCATCTATGTGTGGGTCCCCGGTTCTCTGGAAGGTTCTCCTCTGGATACGATCTGACTGGAGAAGTGACCCCTCCACCAACACAGACTATGTCCTTGCTGATGAACGGCTTGGGGGGGTAGGGGAGAGGGGGGGTTGCCTTCTGGGGCGTGAAATCGCAGCCGGATGCCCCGGTTCTCCGTGTCTGTCCTCTAAGCCCCGCAATGAATTGTTACATCCTGAAAAGGCGGACATGTGCGCCGACAACGTGAGCGCTGTGGCCTACTGCTGTCACCACCCCCAGTATATCTAACTAGTCTCCATGTCCACAGGTTTGCACATTTGGGTCAGAACCAGCACAAAGTGGAGTGGATGGGCCAGGTCGCCGAACCCGAGCAGCGGGAAAGTGTCATAAACCTGTGAGTAATCGCTGCTCCCTGTTACGACCTTTACTGCTTAATCTTCGTGCCCTTTAAGGTGAACGTTTGGGACGGCAGTGAAACCGCCTCGTTGAGGTGCGGGCCAGCTCAGACCCCGCCAATCCAGTGAATGTTTGGGATGGCAGTGAAACCGCCGCATTCAGGTGCAGGCCAGCTCTGACCTCGCTAATCCAGTGAATGTTTGGGATGGCAGTGAAACCGCCACATTCAGGTGCAGGCCAGCTCAGACCCCGCCAATCCAGTGAATGTTTGGGATGGCAGTGAAACCGCCGCATTCAGGTGCAGGCCAGCTCTGACCTCGCTAATCCAGTGAATGTTTGGGATGGCAGTGAAACCGCCATGTTCAGGTCCGGGCCAGCTCAGACCCCACTAATCCAGTGAATGTTTGGAACGGCCGTGAAACCGCCGCTAATCCTTCTGCCGTTTTCTGAAGTTAAATGGCCTCCCTGGAGAATTCATCATTACATCAGTGCATTTCTAGTCGCTTCAGTTCCTTTAGCACTAAGTCACCCGCTTCCCTGTTTCTGCGCTGCACATCACATAAGGAATGTGGATTTTGGCTGAAACATCCCAGAGGTGCAGGTGTATGGCTGAGGGTGCAGGTATCTGCTCTTCCCAGTGGAATGTAAACCATTAGGCCACAGCTATGTGAATGTCACAGAGCTGCACTGCTGTCCAGCCTGTGTGTGTGTGCGGGTCATATATATATATATTACACTGTGGGGACCACTTTGATGTTATGGGGACGCGAGAGCCTGGCTATGGCTGTCATGGATACACACTTGTGTGCTGTCTAGCCACGCCCCTCCTTTATTACCATCTTACCTGGGGTGGGAGGCTACGTTTTTCCACATCCTGCCTAAAAACCATAACCCTTTGGAAGAGGGGGAGGGGATTCACTTGCAGTCCAGTGGGACGAATTCTCCATCTTTCTGGAACACTGCCGCTCGCCTTGGAGCCTTTGTCTTGCAGCCCCCCCTCCCCCTCCTTCAAGTGGGCGTGGATCTGCCCCCAGGGCTGTGCTGCTGCAGTAGTAATGTCTGCCTCTGGAGGGCGATGCAGACCTCAGTTTTCTGTAGCCCTTTAGGTGATGATAGGTCACTTAGGTGCGCAGCAGCTTCACCCGTGGCACATTTTTGCTCCAGTTGGCTAATGGTCAGCCCCCCCCCCCCCCACCTCAGCTGGGAGAAGGAACCTCATTAACCCTGTGTGACAACGACCGCAGACTGACACAAAACAAAACCTTCACATTGTGCGCCATGGCAACGCAAAGCCTTTCTGGAGATGCCGGTTTCCGTGGTTTCAGGTGGTTGAGGTCCGGTTTTTATATTTGGCTAAAAGCTGGAGCTGTTGGCTTCTGAGACGCAGACACATGCGCATACAATTTATTTTACACACACAAGCCTGATGTTTTCTACTCATTAAAAAATGTCCGTCAAATGGCTTTACTGCGAGTGAAAAGGACCTACAAGGGGTTATAATGTGTGAAGAAATGTTTGAAAAAAGGGGAGAAAAGCCTCTTTTTTTTCCTCCTCTGTGTCACGGGGTCTGTTTAAAGGGTATTTTTAGAAGCCACGTGTATGTACTGTAGCGCTAGGCCCTGATCACCGGCCTGTGAGCTCCAATAGCACCTGTCAGTCTGGCCTCCAGTTTGGAACTGGAGCGGCTTATGGTGTGACCCGCAGTGCCAGCCAGTTTGAACAGAAGCCTAAAGTGTTACATCTGCTAGTTTTAATATCCATTCTCGCTACAGTTCAGGTACTTTTTGTACAGACTGGCTGGCAGGCAGTGGACCTGTACAGTTCATACCGCTGGGTATTTTTATGTAGATTTTTGTGGTCCGGTGTTTTTCGTTTCTCAGAAATACACCCCCCTCTGTTACCGATGCCTGATTTTGCATATTTCAGTTTTTTTAAGTTGATTGACCAGCACAGAGGAGCAGCTGCCATCCAAACGCGCCCGGCCCCCGCGAATCTGCACATGGCTGCCGTGATTAATGTGGCGGGGGGGGGGGGGGGAGTGACAACCACAAGGGGGAGCCACCACCCGCCTCTGCGGTACATGACAACTGGGCCACATGGAAAATGGACGGAATTTGAAATGGTGGAACGAACGGCGGGTTGGGAACCTGTGAAAGGATGCCGAGCTTGGAGACGAGATTGGATTAATTAATAATTAGAGGGCTGGATTGCTCTGCTTAATCACATGTAACCTGTCATTTTAAATCTTGAAATAAACAAGTCAGTCTCCCATTTACTTGAGAAGGTCAAAAGCACAACAGCCGGACCCCTCCAGGGTTGCACACACGAGACGCTTTACTGTTCGGTTCTTGGGAGAACCGGCTGTGTAAATGGTTAGGATTACAAAGCCGGCTTTCTTTTTTTCCTCAGACCAAAGCACGGTAATGTACATGACTATCGGGAGACAGAGAGGAGGCTTATTATTGCAGTTATGTAAGCGAACACCTCCGCGCTGCCTTGTTTTAACGCGAAACGGCGACAATGCAGAGCCTCTCAGTGCTGTGTCAAGGGCAGCCGTGTGGTCGCTGTGTGAAAGGGCATGGCTCCATCCAGCAGACGCACACACATGCACACGTCTGTCTACCTGCATCTGCCTGTGGCCTTCACTATAAACACTTATTTTATGTGCAGCCTTGTAATTTCCAAAAGAAAATGATGGTTTTATCGTCCAGATATGTGTTTCAGGAACCTGTCTGTTTTAACTGGTCTCTTTCTTAGTGCCTCAGTCTCCTTGGTGTCATTCTTTGCTGCTGCAACTTACAGCCTCATGATGACGGCACTAACAAAGCAAAGGAATTGGGGAATCTGGGGAGGCACGCATACATTATATCTGTCCCGAGCAGACGGAGAGAGATGGTAAACAGGTCCTGCAAACCCGCCATCAGATAAGGTGTTTCTGTCTTTGGGAGAGCAGAGAAAAGGGCAGACAGTAAGTTCTATCCTGGGGGGGACGCTCATTATCCCCCGGCAAGGAGGGTCTGTGAGTCCCTGCCTCCCCCCCCCCAGTATAGTCCCACTATGGCAGGAACGGCACGTTAGTTTCGCGGTCCATCAAATCCTCCTCTTTCTATGCCGGCGAGTGTGTAGCGAAGCTGGATCCTGTTGTGTCGGCACCTGAGAGGCAACACGCAAGCATTAAAGAGCACACCAGTGCTGCCTGTGCTGAAGCACCGGGGGGGACAATCACAGCTCACAGTACCTGGGGCTGGGGGGGGCACAACACTGTGGCTTTCAGCCGAGACTCTGAAACTGAACAGATTCCGGCACATATCTGGACTGGAGGGAAATTAAGGGCTGCGGTGTCTCCAGATCCTCGTCACTCAGAGCTGTTGTTAAATATTTAAATCGGACATTTCTACGGAAGCCATAGAGCGTTAGCTCCGTCTCAGCGGCAGCAGCCGTAGTGATTTATTTACCTTATAACATAGCTGAACCTTCTGATCCCTGCTCAGGCTGAAGCCAGTGGGCGGCGTTCAGGACTCGAGATCTCGAGAGTTCTTCATCAACACATCCATGTACGAGTGCACGGTGCATTGAAATGTGTCTTGCATTAAACCAGGGAAGCACGAGCGGAGACGGAAAATCGGGAAATACGGGGTTTAATTACAGGTAAGGCAGGCAAAACGCAGACGGACAATACAATGACCGGACTGGGGAAACTAAATACAGAGGACAGCAACAAGAAACAGCTGATCACATGGGGATTCCACACGAGGTTAACGAGGGGGCGTGGCACACAGAAGGAGTGAACGATCGGGGGCAGGACAGATGCCATTTTCCTTGAGCCCCCTAAGGTACTATACATTAATACAAAGACAATAAACAGAAGTGTTGTGAATGTCATACAGTACAACAAATATAAGTAGTGCGTGTATGCAGTGTAGTGCAAGTAAAGAATATACAAATATTATTCTAAATAAGGCAAACAGGCAAAGAACAGCAGCATCATTGGAGGGTAGTTGGGGGGTGTGATGAGGATAGTGGCAGTCTTTGAAGTTTGGGGGGGGGTGACTACTAGGGACAGTGTCGGTCCTTTGGGGGCAGCAGGGTATTAAGGGGCCCGACTGCTTGGGGAAAGAAGCTGTCTCAGTGTCAGGCAGTGACAGTTCAGATGTTCCAGAACCTTCTGCAAGATGGCAGGGGGTGAACAGTCTGTGTGTTGGTGTGGGAGGGGTTTGCCGTCATGCTGTTTGCGTGGGAGGCAGGAAGCCACTTCTGCACTTAAAGTTGTGAAAAAAAAGCTTGATGCCCTCTGTGACCTGTCCAGCTCAGTGCAGCTCAGACTGGCCCCCCTATGCCAGGTGAGAATGAAGGCGACTGCGATGGTAATCCCTCATTTTCAGCTCGTGGGTCTGGCGGGCGCCTTGCCGCTGTTCGGGGAGCGACTGAGGGACAGTGTTAAAGCTCAGTTTAGTTATATATTCCTTCTGTTAAATTAGATCACCTTTTTATTCTTATAAAAGCATGCCGCCCTGGGTGTCCCCTGCCTCGTGCCCTGTGATGGGCCGGCATGCCACCCTGGGTGTCCCCTGCCTCGTGCCCTGTGATGGGCCGGCATGCCGCCCTGGGTGTCCCCTGCCTCGTGCCCTGTGATGAGCCGGCATGCCGCCCTGGGTGTCCCCTGCCTCGTGCCCTGTGATGGGCCGGCATGCCGCCCTGGGTGTCCTCTGCCTCGTGCCCTGTGATGAGCCGGCATGCCGCCCTGGGTGTCCCCTGCCTCGTGCCCTGTGATGGGCCGGCATGCCGCCCTGGGTGTCCTCTGCCTCGTGCCCTGTGATGGGCCGGCATGCCGCCCTGGGTGTCCTCTGCCTCGTGCCCTGTGATGGGCCGGCATGCCGCCCTGGGTGTCCTCTGCCTCGTGCCCTGTGATGGGCCGGCATGTTGCCCTGGGTGTCCTCTGCCTCGTGCCCTGTGATGGGCCAGCATGCCGCCCTGGGTGTCCTCTGCCTCGTGCCCTGTGATGGGCCGGCATGCCGCCCTGGGTGTCCCCTGCCCCAGACTTCCTGGAACGGGCTCCAGACTCCCCATTATCCTGCCTGTCCTGTCCTGGATAAGCAGTTATGATAGCTCAATTGAGGTTCCACCTCCACAGATGTGCTCAAAGTGCACTCGAGCTGATTTCAGTCCCCGCTAAATGCCGGATAGACTGGCGCTTTCCAGGAACTCAGGCAAGGGCTGCGCCCGCAGGGAGACACTTCAGGCCTCCCGCAGTGCTCAGCTGGGGCTCTGCTTCCAGGCTCTCGCACTGCTTATAGAACCTGTGTCATTCATCACTGACTATGGATCCATTTATTAAAACCTAGATTACTGGCCAGAAAATTCATATTATCTTGTAATTAGATACAGAGTGTCACGGTCTGGAGTCCATGGCCGTATGCAGGAGGTCACTGGTTTAAATCGCGTGGTCGGCAGATTAATCACGTCACCAGTGGGTCCTTGAGGAAGGCCCATAACCCCACCAGCTTCTGGGGGGCAGGATAAAGGGCTGACCATGCTCTCTGATCCAGGGACGTGGCTAGGGGCGCCCCCTGACTAAATATAACCCCCAGCCCAATTTTACATACAATTTTATGTATTCGACGGCCCCTATCAGGTGCTGCCCCCCCCCCAAATCTGCCGCTGCTCTGACCCCATTTTTCTGTGTGTGTCTCATACAATAGCAAGATGGAATATATGAAGAATGTTTTATTTGTATGACAATAACATAATTGATTTTACGTTCAAGTTACAAGTTTTTGATATTTTTTTACAAGTTCAAAGCTCTTACCAGGTCACGGTATTTTAATCCCATTCTGTACCCCCTCCCTTCCCCAGGATGCCCGTATCCCACTTCTCCCAGGACAGCATCTACGCAGTGCAGCCCCCCAGCGTGGACAAGGCCAGTCGGGAGGTGTTCGAAAGGCACATCCAGACGGGGCGGGGCCTGGTGGGGGCCCTGCACCGGGGGGACGTCCTCATGTACCGGGAGTATATCAAGAACCGCTACATGTAGACAAGCTGAGCATCAGCATGGAGGGGGGGCAGGAGCTGGAGCTCAAGCTATGTGGGGGCGGGACTTCTGGGTGAGACGGTACCAAAGGGAGTGGGGGAGGCGATATACTGCTACTTCTGAAATGGAGGGCTGAGTTTCATGGAGCATGGACCTGGAAGAAGGAAATCACTCAACAGGAGTGCAGCAACCTGAAGAAGTTTGGTCATGGGACTGCTTAGGATTGCTGGCCATGTCATGAACAGAGTGCATGAACATTTGATCTCGGTGTTGATATGAATTAGCATGTTTAATGAATGCATAGCCTGCTTAGCATAGAGAGGAGGTCTGCTTAGCATAGAGAGGAGGTCTGCTTAGCATAGAGAGGAGGTCTGCTTAGCATAGAGAGGAGGTCTGCTTAGCATAGAGAGGATGTCTGCTTAGCACAGAGAGGAGGTCTGCTTAGCACAGAGAGGAGGTCTGCTTAGCATAGAGAGGAGGTCTGCTTAGCATAGGTCTCTGCCTCGCAGCCCCTCACTTACTGGGTTGCCCGCACTGAATGTTTTCTCCGTGTCGTTTTCTGTCATCATATCAGACTGAATATTGATTCTGGATGTTTTTAACATTAATATTATTAATATAAATAAATGAGTTATGGCCTTTTTATGGCAGTAGAAGTTTTAATACGTTCAAAATAAATACAGGATCGCGACACTTTGAAATCCATCTTTCCGTGTCGAAGCAGCCGCTGGGGCGTTTAAAAGTGATGCATGGATGAATCATTACACCCCGACAGTGTAACCATCGGCGGTCGGCGTGCTAACAGAGAAGGCTAACCAGCACAGATTCCCAGGGAAACATCAAGGCATCTCTCAAGACAATTCATACGGAAAATCTGAGAGCCTGGACCCTGTTCCCTCCCCCACCCACAGTTCCTGAGCACAGCTGACATAAATGCGCGTGTGGAAACCGAACAGAACCCACCCCCCCCCCCCCCCCCCCGGCAAAACCAGTCCTTCGTTGGGCTACCACACACTGGAACAAAGAGCTGGTAAACATTACGATCATTACAGCCAAAGTGGGGGGGGGGGGGGGTGTTGTTCACGTTGGCTTTGGGTTTTGGGGGGGTGATCCCCTATCGAGGGCCCCACTGGGGGCGGGGGCTTGATTATTAGCTCTAATCATGGTTATGGCTGACAGCATTGGCTCAGCGTGATCCCACGCTTCACGTGCGCTGTGGCTGCCCAGAGCCAGAGTCAGCTCTCGTTTCGTGCTAATTACCCGACGGGAGCGTTAATCACCACCACATGTGGTAATAATGACGGCCATCTCTGAGCACGTGTACCCAAGGCTCAGAGATGCGAGAACGCCTTTGTGTGCGAGACGCCACGGTCGCCGGGGAGAGGGTGCGGTGAGTCAACGAAAGGCAGTGCAGAGCCTAGGAGCATTGTGGGTAGCAGTGGGGAAAACTCCCTCCTCCCGTGTGTGTTACTGCAGACAGTATTGCAGGTGTCTGTCAGCGTGAGACCATGGTCTTTCAGCTGGTGACTCCCCCAGCCTTGTGAGAGCCATGTGACAGTCAGAGTGCACATGTTTGTTAAAACTGCCCCTCAGCCACTCCCTATTAATTGTTATTAACCTTTCTGGGGGTGGGGGGTGGGGGTGCTGTACAGCGGAGGAGGTTAAGCCCTTGCTCGTTAAATATCCCAAGGAAAAAGTAATATCATGGCTAATCGAATATGCGGTTCAGGGACCTCAGTAGCATTGCTTCCGGATGCTCTGTGCGGTGCAGAACAAAAGTATAATAATAATATAATAATAATATCTGGATCCTGTATTATGAAAAGTACGGTAATAACATATAGTAACGGAAAAAATTAGGTTACGATAAAAAGGCAAGTGTCAGTCGTCTGAATGATGTAATGGAACGGGAGTCATCTCGTCACATAGAAACAGCTTTTGTTATGAAATGGTGTCTAAGATGAAAAGAAACGACAGATGCAAATCCAACCAGAGGGTGATCTGAATTACGGCAGAACCATGGCGTAAATGAGGCTCATGTAACATACAGATGACCTGCGAAAGCGATCCTGAAGTCCAGTCAACAAGTGGAGACTTCTCTTGTGGCCAGAAGGTAAATTGCCCCTTGCACAAAAAATGTATCCTCTGCGTTATAATTAGTAAGAATTACTACAATTTGTTCATTTTCAAGTGAAAAAATAGCCTCTGCCCAGGAACCTGGTGAGTAACACCAATTCCAGTCATTACTCTTCTTCAAAACAACAGCAATGCACAACATCACACTGTTAGTCAGGCCACTAATGTTTGTTTGTAGGCTCAGTCTGATCTGCTAGGGGGTTGGGTGTTAAGGCCCTTCCTTCTGGCCCTCTGTGGTTAGCTAAAGCGAAGTCAGCTTGTGTCTATGAAGGGGTCGGGGGTGCCTTAACACCGAGGGTGAGTTATGGCCAGAGATGTATCATGTAGGATGTTTGTTTTAAGTTAGCAGGAGGTGTACAAGTAGGGGGGCAAAAACTGGTGTCAGGAAATGAGAGCTTATGCCATTGTGGAGGCTGGTCAGGACAGGGGTTCCTTCTCAGTCCAAAGCATTAGTCTAAAGTTGACTTTTTCAGGGTTTTCTGTGAGCAAGTAATTATTACAGACCGGATCACCCTGCGTCTTTCTGGCTCCCAATAAATGAAGACGGAGAATTCATTTAGTTGGACTTGGATTTAAAATTTTCTCTTTTCGGAAGGAGATTGAAGTAACAAACAGGGTTGCTAGGATACCAAGGCGACGGCGCTCTCAGCATTCTCTTGCTGAAACATTTTTCTGATAAACTCGGGCGGCATAATCAGCCCGCACTCGGATGCGTGTGCTACTCCCACCTTAGCCTGCATTCACACGCGTTTTAGGACATTTTCCCATGGAATACTTTCATTTTGTGTAGCGCACGACCGCCCTCCTTACCCGGTACACACTGAACGTGTTCCATTGTGACGGCGAACACCAGCGGCGCTGCTCTTAACCACAGACCCATTGGCCTATTTTGCGTGCGTACGTGCTTTGCGGCCAACAGCTGTTAGGTGGACATTGGTGTTCACCACCTATGATCCTGTCACCAGTGTTATGACTGGAAACGGAGAAGAACGATGTGGGCTCGTTTACGCCCTAATGAAAGCATGTACAAGGTGTATGGGCTATTTAATTAATATGACCCTAACGTAATGATAGAGATGAAACATTTAATTTGGTAGTCATCAACTGGTAAATCCGACTTCCAGTTGTCTTGCTATCCTTAATTGCATTTCATAACGGGGATGTTCCAAAACTTAAACATTTTAACCGCTATGTAGCAAATGTGTTTTATTGTTATTGTACATATTTCTTTATATATATATATATATATATATATATATATATATATATATATATATATATATATATATATATATATATATATATATATTATGGGGGGAGGTTTGGCAGCGTTTAATTGAGGCTTAATTCAGAGATCTAACGATGCAACCTGTCCAGCTATCTGATTGGTCATTGGTCTGTCAATTGAATGTGATATAATTGTTTTTGCCACCCCCGGATGTGTCGCCCTGTCACAGAAGTATCTAGATTCTTCTCGCTGACCACAGAAAGACCCCCCCCCCCCAAAAACAGGCAGGCTTGGAGGCTAGGAGCTGCCTGCAACTCGTTTGCTGTGCTTGATTGCATAAAGTGGTAAAGTGGTCTGCTCGCTTTACTTTGAAGAGGCGGTATGCATCAAGGCTGACCTACATACAGATATGTGACCTAGATGCCATTGTGTCAGCAGAGACAGTCCTGCGAAATCCTTAATGCTGATGTGAAAATTAAGATTTTTTTTTTTACTTTTTTTTTTAAGAGAGAAAGAGAGAGAAACTGCAACAAAAAACGTAGTATATAACTGGTTGGTGAACATTGACTTGGTCTCTGCTGTGGTGCAGAAGCTGAGAGACCTTAGTCGGCATTTCTTCTAAAGCAGATATATACACTAAACAGTAAGTCAGCCTCCGGCCGCGCATTCGACTTGAGAGCAGTCCGATGCAGGTTAATTTCTGTCAAAAAACAGTAGCTAGAGTCAATAGTTAATGTATCGGTGTAATAATGTTTTAATCTGACCAGTCATTGAACTTAAAATCAATAAATCTAGATTCACCCCCGACAACCCTGCTGTCTGTATCGGAAATATTACCCACGTGTTCTCTGTTTTCAACATAGAATTAACAGTTTTGTAGTGCTTTTGCACAATGGCTACCAAAAAAAGTACGTGTAAAGAAGATCATGTGGTGGTTCTTAATATAAAACCGACGCTTCGGATGACGACAAATGTAAACATAAAATCGCCCCTCCTTATTGCATCAATATAATATAACCTTAACACACAAATTCCAGTCTGCATTCTGCTGAGACCGCCTTGAATCTTAGATCCCATCCTTTATAGAATAAGACGGTATAACTGTACTCGTATCATATTATTGGTCATTCTCCGTAGATGTTTTGCATAAGATTAAAATGTATTGTGAACAGCTTTATGTCGACGACCGCCCCTAAGACAATACATCCGCGGCTTGTCAGTCGCCTGCGATTCTTCCCAGCAAATGGATGGGATGTGAAGCGGGGGGGGGGGGGGGTTTGTACATGCCTCTTGACGTCATTTGGGTTTATTAACAGTCAGTCCACAGTCGTCAACATCACTTACACTCCGCTCTCCTCAGCACCAGCAAATGCTCCTGGACGCGCTCCTCAGCCGCACCGCTCTCACGAGAGTGAAGGGTAGTCGGACTAAAGGCTTCACCTGAGCTTTAAAAATTACATTTGGACGGCTCCAATTAACTTACCTTGAAATCCATGTGCAAACAAAGGTAAGAACTACTCTGCCACAACACAATACAGTGGAAAAGAAACGAAAGCATTCGTGATTGTTTTTAAATTTCGGATCGATTTCATGTATTGTCCAGAAGTTCTTGCGCATGTTGACATTTAATACATTTAAACTACTTTAAGCTTATTGCTAAATTCAGGACCACGGACAGCGGTTTCATTCTAACATTTGTAGTCCTTGATTCTGTCTTGCATACATGTAAAATTCCGTCAGTGAATATAATCAACTTTGAAAAGTTATTTGATGAAGGGGTCATTTCGGTTTCAGTGTGCACAAGCAATTCTGGTGTAAAAAACCGAAATTTATTTCTCTTCTGTAGGCGGGTGTTGACGGGGGAGAAATGAACGAAAGCCTGGAGACAAATGAAACGACGGCGCCTGTCCCTTGGATCGAGCCCGGGGATGGCAACCACAGTTTGGGGCTGTCCTCCTGGCTTTTGGACTTTCCCGTTAACCCCTGGCATGTCATGCTGTGCATGTCGGGCACCGTGATCGCCTGCGAAAACGCCATCGTAGTCGCCATCATATTTTACACGCCGACCCTGCGAACGCCAATGTTCGTTTTAATCGGCAGTTTGGCCACGGCGGATCTCTTGGCCGGTATGGGATTAATCTTGAATTTTGTATTCCAGTACTTGATCTCCTCCGAGACCATAAGTCTTGTGACTGTAGGTTTCCTGGTGGCGTCTTTCACCGCCTCCATCGGCAGCCTGTTGGCGATCACGGTCGACCGCTACTTCTCGCTGTACAACGCACTGACTTACTTCTCGGAGAAGACGCTCTACTACATCCACACCATGCTGGTGGTGACCTGGGGAGTCTCGCTCTGCCTCGGGCTGCTGCCCATCCTGGGATGGAACTGCCTCAAGGAGCCGTCCTCCTGCAGCATCGTCAAGCCGTTAATCAAGAGCAACGTGGTCCTTCTGGCGGTGTCCTTTTTCGTCATTTTCATGATGATGTTAACGCTGTACTTCAAGATCTGCAAGATCGTGTGCCGGCACGCCCATCAGATCGCTCTCCAGCAACACTTTTTCGCGACCTCGCACTACGCGGCCACCAAGAAAGGTGTGTCGACCCTGGCCATCATTTTGGGGACCTTTGGGGCCAGTTGGCTCCCCTTCGCCATATATTGCTTAGTGGGTAAGCAGGACTCTCCTCCCGTGTATACGTACGCGACCCTTTTGCCAGCCACCTATAACTCCATGATCAATCCCATAATCTATGCCTACAGGAACACGGAAATCCAGCGATCCCTTTACGTCCTCTTCTGTGGTTGTTTTCAAACTAACGTGTCTTATCGTTCGAGATCCCCCAGTGAGGTCTAAGTCACGTTTTAGCTGTTTTATTTATTTATATTCATGCATTTGTATATTATGTTTCGTATGTTTTGCACAGTGACAATCTGCTTTTGGTTGGTTGTATTTGAAAGCATTTCCGTGGTAAATGTTTGTACAGCATCGGCACTTTACTGGGTCGTTGGATAACTCTGGCCTATTTTTAAATACTGTGAACATACATACTTTGGATATAAAATCTGCATCATGAATGTATTTATATCTAAAAAGCACTTTATTCGGTGCACCCATATGCCAAAGCAGTGTCGCATAGGCCTTGAAGTTTTAAAGTTAACGACCACTTGTAGCTATACTTGTGACTACTGTTGGTGATTTTCTATTTTGTATGTCTATGTACGTTTTATAATCACGGGATGACTATATGAAATAAAACTAAAGTACCGAAACCGCCTCACGTGTTTCTTTGCTACATTCGTAATGCCTGTGTGAACTATTAATTAGGTATTATAAATTAATTAGCGGGATCACACGTGTCTCGCAAGTATCCGCCCCCAGAGCTGAGTGGTAAGTGAGCCGCCACTTGTGGATGATTGTATAACTAATTAAAATGCTCGGAGATTCACTGCAACACATAAAAGGAAAAAAAAGTTGATGTAAGCATATGTGACCGATTGCGTTTGAGGTTCAGTCATTAAAATAATCTGAAACTTCACTGGCATATGAAATCTCGTCGAAGACATAGCCTATATATTATTAAAAGCTTAAATATTAAGATACAATCTCATACCCCATACTTGTAATGCCATCACTCTTCAATCGTGAAAAAAAAAGTTCGACAGATGGATACAATGATTTCACATTTAGGTTTTATTCTGAAAACCTATATTTTGACGTTGATTCCCTTCTGAGGAGGGGGGGGCAGTCCTATAATACAACAGTGAAATATCCTTCTATCACTCTTCTTTACCCCCCATCAACTTTTGCTTTGGTGAGTCCGATGTACTAGAGAATTTACCTGGCTATGGACGTTAAGATGTGGCGCCATCTGCTCCCGACTTAACATTATTGGTGTCACGTTCCTAAAGAGCTTCGTTAAGCTGAAATGTGGCTTTCACTATATGCTGGAGTCCTGAAGGTGTGTGAGGCTGTGCAAAATGACCCTATCAGCAGAGGTGGCAATTTCAGGTCCAGAAAGTAAAAATCCAGACCATGATTTACTTTCAACCAGCCAGTTGAGTACTCTGTGACTCTTTATGCTCAACTGGTTGGTTGAGAGTAAATCATGGTCTGGATTTTTACTTTCTGGACCTGAAATTGCCACCTCTGCCTATCAGCTCTGGCTAAATGTCCTCGTTTTGTAATTTTACCTGGGTGCCAGGATTAACCCCCCTCCCCCCCCCCCACAAAACCTGGGAAGGCTTTTCTTTCCCAGCAGACCTGGCTCCTCTTTATTGTGTTTATTTCACATGAATCAGATGCTTATCAGTAACCATTATTTAATGAAGTTTACATATTACACCTTAGTTTTTTTCTATACACTCAGAAAAAAGTGTAAAAATTTGTACCGTAGTTTGTCACCGGGGTTGTACCCTTGTATTTGTAGCTTTAAGGTACAGAAATGGACTCTGAGGAGCATCCCAAAGGTATAAACAGCATTAATGTACCAACAATGGTACAGAAATGTTCCTCATAGTCCTTTTGTGTATCTTAAAAGGTACAGGTATCTACAGCTAAGGGTACAATTGGCAGATCCTTGAGCGTACAGCCCCAGTCACAAGCAAAGGTATAATTTTTTACAATTTTTTTCTGAGCATAGTTTCCACAATTTTACATTTCAACATTTTTAAAAGTAGGTGCTTTGCATACTTATCTGAAGGTGCCCCCTCCTGGCACTCCTATAGGTTCCCCGACTGGAAACAGTAACCTTTTTAAGCATGTGATCATTTCCTTAGCCACTCCGCCACCTGCTGTCCCAGGGACTGGAGGTCTGGTATGTTCTAGGAAGCAAAGCAGACTGCTTTAGGACTGCATCAGATAAGGATACTTTGGCTGAGTCTGTGTCTGCATGGACCCATGGCTGCCATAATCCTCCGCATACATGGTGTAGTGGAAGTAATATCCAAAGAACAATGGCTTCAGGCTACCTCAGCATTTTTACCCATGCAATTAAAATATGAAATATTTTATGGTCTTATAACGTCTATGGAGGTTAGAATTCAAACACAATCCAACGATCCCTATTCAGAATGTTAATCCTGTAAGTGGGGATGGAGAGGTTTGGAAACATCTCCAGAAGCGTCAGGCAGAAGGTCAGGGTGCACTTGGTTGGCCTGTAGCCAGAAATATATTTATGGGGGAGGAATTGGGTCCATCTCAGTAGATTTCACCGATTGGGGGGTAGCAAGAAAACTCAAATGAGGGTTAAACCCCGTAATATTAGTAGATGATTAGATGCCTTGATGAATGCGTGAACTCCACACACACAGAGCAGACATGAAACTGAATGCCCCAGCCCTACGAGAAGCAGCACGAAAATGCCACACACTGAGTGACTGAACAGCTCTATTTTAAAACCATTGTTGGATGTTTCTTTAAATAATTGAACTTTCACATGGTTAGGTGAATAGGTGTCTCTAAATTGCCCGTAGCGTCTGTTTGTTGGGGGGGGGGGGGG